>NC_090835.1:97151200-97753200 GCF_028021215.1 Eschrichtius robustus | reverse complement strand
ATAAAATAATTAACCACTTTCTCCTGGGGAACACAATTTCTTTCCCTCCCTGCCATAGAAAGTCAGTTGGAAAAAACCCCCTCATTACCACTTTTTTCCCTCCACAGTGGGTAACAGCCAGAGAGAACAGTTTGGATTGGTTTCCTGTCTGCAGAGCCCAGGGTTTACACTGGATTGCGTGATGCCTTGCATAGCGCAGTGGCTTGTTACAATTAATTGAACGTGTAATCTGACAAACAAACAAACAAACAAAATGTGCTACAGGAAAATGGGAGAGTTGTTTTTTCTCAGCCTGTACATGTCATTTACCTGTGAGAGATGGCAGCGGGAGCCCAGGGCAGGCAGGCCGACCTCTATCAATTGCTCATTCTGTCTCTGCACCCACCCGTGATCCTATTTCTACTAACAATCGCTTTACATGTGGAACGGACTCAACGGAACGGCCCAGTGATAAAACGCTGAGTGACAGTTACCTCTGAGAGTGGCCCAGCCCTGAACTAGTGGAGGTGAATCATCAGGTTGACTGCATGTAAAACTTATATTGATATAAACGTTCACTGTGTTGTTGCGGAAGAGGAAGGATTGGAAAGAGAGAGGAGGAGAAAGAGGAGAGAAAGGAGAAGAGGGGAGAGAGGAGGGAGGGAAGAGGAGAAGAATAATGAATTGTTTAGCACTGGGAGGAACACCTGGTGCTACCCCAGTGATTTCATCGAGAGTCTGTGTGTGTGTGCGTGTGCGTGTGTGCGTCTGTGTCGTGTGTGCGTGTGCGTGCGTGTGTGTGCGTGTGCGTGCGTGTGTGTGTGCGTGTGCGTGTGTGTGTGTGTGTGTCTGGGGCAGATGTGGGCAGGGGACTCAAACCGGGAAGGCAGGCACACTGTGCCTACAGTTAGTTGCAAGGTGAGTGGGAGCTAAGACCTAGCGTTGGTGGCTCACCTAGATGGGCACCCCGCAGGGACTTGAATCTGCCCTTTTAAGGGCAGCCTCTCTTTAATTTACACAAAGATGCAGTGGGGGCCAGAGGCAGTCCTGCAGGGAGAAGTGTGGTGTCATTTGAAAACAAAGCGGGGGGCGACAGTTTTGATACTAAAAGTGACCATGTTACCTTTCATCTTCCCACCCCTCTAGAATAGAAAAATGCGTGGCCCACAGACTCTGTGCCCATATTGGCATCACCTACACAAAGCTAAACCAACCAACCAAACAAATAAAGACAAAAATCTTTCAAAAGCAAAATACCCTCTAATATCACAATGGCTGTGATTTGACTTTATCAGAGTAAAAAGATTAAATTGATTATGGAATACTGAATAATTTAAAGGACAGCCTAGCAGCTTCCACTGGGTCTAGGGATGCCAAAGGCTATTGTCTTATGTCCTGGAAGCTGGGTTCTTATTGAGGTGTGAGGAACACGTGTGGCCACGTGTCCCCTGGTGTAGGGACTCACCAGCTCTGACCTCCAGATTAACTAGGGTGAATGCAGATGCAAGAGATGCTGTTTGGATGCCAGGGATGGCCATGGAAAAGTACAGGCCCTGAGAGCAAGCCTCCAGCTCTGTCTGGAGTAGTCGACAGGCCCCAGTCAGGGAAAGAAAAAGAATGCTCCCAACAGATCAAAGCCCTCAGTCTCTTAAAATGGAAATGAACATTTTACAAAGGCCTTTCTCAAGGGAGAAATATGCAGTAAATCGGAGCTTTTGAAAGACAACTGGGGCCTGTGCTGGTTTTTGAATAACTTGCCATTTAATACATGTTCTATTTTTGACCCTTTAGGGAAATATACAACCCCATCTGAAATTTATGGGCCAAAATAATTTAACTTTTTAAAAAAAACCTCATTTTTATAAGTTTTTGTGTTGGAGACAAATGATCTGAAAGCTTTCTTTTTACGGTACGATGATGAGGCGAGGTCATTTAACAAGAGGAGGGAAATGCTTTTCTCTGCATACCAAGTCAGACTTGGTGAGTTTTTGGCAAGTTAAGTCCAGCGCCCTGGGTCTCAGGATCTGTGAAGAGAAGCCAGTGCATGGAGCACTGAGGATGTGTTCTTGGGTTTCCTTTGTAAGACCCCTAGGATGTACCAATATACCCATTACATATTGTCTCTTCCAAGACGTGTGTGTGTACAGACGTAGAGAATTTGAAGCCCAAGACTGTATTTCATGCATCCCCAGTCCTGGTGAAAAGGAAGTACTCAGTGTATGTTTGAATTCAGTTGTTGGGTGTTTTTCTCATCTTTCCTAATCCCTACAGTCCTGGGTACACAGTCTGTCCACAGTACACTCTTGCTGTCTTGTAAAATCTTACCTGTCCTTGACCATCTTTGGGTTGGAGCATAGAGGACCCGGGAAAGTAGCATCTTACTTACCAGAGCCTTGAACTATTAAAAATCACGCAGGCTTACTTCACCTTTGTTTCGGGGGTAGAGTCTCATTTTCATGAGTGGTGCAGCAGTCGTATTTACTCACATCACTCCGTCACCATCCCTTTCTGCTGACTCTTGAGAGCAAATGTCCCCACAGCATCCACCTGGGATTCCCACTAACCCGACTCAGATTCAAGGGTTGAGAGAATTCAGGATCTGAGGAATGACTCAAAGACCACATGGAGTTTGGTTTTGCATGTTTTCTTTGAGCGCTGGCCAGCAAAGACCGTGGCCTCACATAATTTTTCTGCCGGGTGTGGAAGAGTGCCACAGAAAGATGATTCATGAGAAGAAATTGTCGAGTTTCTGCCTGGAGCGGGGTGGAAAAAACTTGGTTGAAAAAAATCCCAGACATGCACACAAAAGACACATAGAACCAAATTTGTATCTTTAGCTTTGGGAATCTACATTCATTATTTCTCTCACTTACTTGACTTGAAAAAGGGTGAAAATTGGGCCACAAAGCTCTTGTTGGGTTATAAATAAGATTTTTGATTATACGTAAGTGTCTGGGCCACAATAGTAGCCAATATTTGCTTTGTGTTCCTCAGTTCATAAAGTGCTTTTCCTATATATTTAACCTTCCTATTAGCCCCGAATATGGGCATTGTTCTTTTACCAACATTACCTGATGAGAAAATGGAATCTTTATGAGAGGCTACGTGGACAGTAAGAGTACAAGCGTTTTAGCCCAGGCCCTCTGCATCCTGGGACCTCTTGTTTCAGCCACAAGGTGACTTATTGCAGTCCAATGCCAATTCTGCAGCATCAACCGGCAGTCCACAACTGAATTCAGTTCTTACGTTTAACTAAGCAGAGTTTGCATCAGATCCCACAAGTGAAAGGGCACGGTGTCTAACAACACTGCCCTCACTTCACACACCAGCCACAGGTGGGGTCCCCAGGCTACCCACACTTCTGCCCTCTGGGGTATAAATTCAGTGGTTTCCATAATTCCTTCTGATTCAAGAATTCACTAGAATGACTCACCAAACTCAGGAAAGCGCTATACTTACAATTACCATTTGATTACAGAGCAGACAAATGAACATCCAGATGAAGAGATACATCAGGCAGAATCGTGGGGAGTGAGAGGGTGTGACTCAGCTTCCATGCCTTCTCCTCCTGGAATCCAGGTGTGTTGCCCTCCCAGCACATCAGTGTGTTCACCAACCAAGAAGCTCTCTGAGCCTCCTTGCTTTGTTTGTTATTATTATTATTATTTTTTAATCAAGTTTTCCTCATGTGGGCATGGTTGATTAAATCATTGACCAGTGACTGAACTCGATCTCCAGTCCCTCTCCCATTCCCAGAGGTCAGAGGATGGGGCTGAAATTCCAACCCTCTAATCACGTGGTTGGTTCTTCTGGCACCAGTCTGGATGCTGAAGTTATCCCTGGGCCCTATCATGAGTCACCTCATTAGCATAAACTCAGGTATGGTAGAGAGGGGCTCATTATGAATTTAAAAAGACACTCCTAACACTCAGGATATTCCAAGGGCTTCTGAAGCTCTGTGCCAGAACCGGGAATAAAGACCACCTACATTCTTTATTATACCACAGTGGTCTATAGTAGGTAGGTTCCAACTAGCGCCACCAACAATACCTACCTCCCACCCCCATAGTTGCAAGTGGCCCCCAGCCTTAAAAGGGGGCTATTTTTTCTCTTGTGGAAATTCCCTTTAGAGGTCAGCTGCCATGCTTTTAGAAAGTTCAGTTGTTTGGAAGACCAGAGACTACATTGAAAGGGACCTGGGAGGATGAGAGGCCCTGAAAGCAGATAAGGCTGGGGGTCCCTGGAGAAAGAGAACCGGTCATGGCTTCCTTGACGGAAGAGAAGCCATTTTTGGCCTAAGCCATTTGGTGATCTAAGCCTGGCCACAATGCTCGCCTTTGAACAGATCTCAGTAATTAATGACCTTAAGGGAACAAAAGAATGCAGAAACAAACAACTGTCATCAGGCAAGAGAAGTAACAATACCAAAGGTAATATATCAGTTGTAAAGACTCCTAGTTCTGTTTCAATGGTAAAGATCAGCCTGAAGCACTCAACCACCAGATCAACTGGAACGTAAGGGAGGATGATATTGACCTTTTCTGACCCTCATGACTTCAGTCAACTAAAGCTTTGACTCTCAACTACCCAAACCCTTTCAATAATATGCATGTACCCTTAGCTTAAAACTTCCCCAATTTTGCTGTTTGGGGAGCCACTGCTTTGGGAAAGATCCCCAGTGCCCTCCTTCCTTGCTGCAAGTAATAGTAAATCCTTCCTTCTCCTGATCTTTGGGTTGCTTGTGTCTTTTGGCTCAACATCCATCTAGAGGGGAACCCAGATTGTGGGTAACAGCCCCGCTGAATGCAGCCATGTCAGTGACCCCAGCTATTCCACATGGAGCAGAAGAGCCTCCCAGCTGATCCAAGCCAACTTACGTCACTGGGAGAAATCATACATTTTTGTAGTTTTAAGCCATTACGTTTAGGGTAGTTTGTTACACAGCAGCAGATAACTGAAACATGGGCCTATTGAGATCCTTCTGATAGTTTGGTATTTTGACAACAGAACTTCACTAAATGTCTTTCCCAGAAGCATTTCAGTTATGCAGAACTCTGCTACATAGAGAAGAGTGTTAAAGGGAGCCTCCATATAAGAAAAATTTAGAGGACCATGTCTTGTATTAAAAAGTACAATATTGAGCCTGGTTAATTTTGATTGTCCTTTCTCCAGTGTTTCTTTTATTTGTCTTCCTGTCATCGCTTCTATGCACTTTTCTGTGTCCTTCTGGTTTACTCCCTTGGTGAGCCTAATGCAAGGACTAACTCAAAACTCATGAAACTTCTTCCTAAATATCCATGCAAAGACTTACTTATCCAAGTAGGTTTGGTTACTCATTATAGTTACCATTTTCATTGCCTACATTTTGTAGAAGCTATAACCACAGACCCCAAAATTGGTATTTTAAGAAGAAAAGAAGAAATTTATATTTATCTTAACAAATTCAAGAGGGGAGAACTGGTTGGCAGGGCAGAGCTACACCATGCGGTCATTCAGGGAGCCAGGCTCCTTCCACTATGCTGCCCTGCCATCTCCTAGGGCATGGTCAGGGCTGGATTCCTATGGTTCCTGGAGGGTGGATAAAGTGATGGAGGAACAATGCACAATACTTTAAACTGAGGTCTGGGAATGACCCACAGTACTTCCATTTTCCACTGAGAACACTGTCATGTGGCCACACCTGGTAGTCACCGGCGGGGTACCCATGTGCCCAGGGGCCATTTTATTATTATGACAGCCACATACTCAGCTTCTGCTTCTACAGGAGAAGAAAGAATGAGTTTTGGTAAATAATTAGAAATATGTACCATAGATGCCTCATAGTCTTTAAAAGCAATCTCAAAAAAGAAAAAGAAAAAGAAAAAGAAAAAATCGGCATTTTGAAAAAAACATTAAACAGTAGTAGCATCATTTTAATAATTAGAGTGGCTACAAATCTAAAAATATGGCAGTTGGCTTCCAAAGGGAGTGTTCCAAAGAGAAGAAGTGGGAGCTACCAGTTCTTTTATTTATTTGTTGTAAATTTTATTTATTTATTTATTTATGTTTGGCCGCGTTGGGTCTTCGTTTCTGTGCGAGGTCTTCCTCTAGTTGCGGCGAGCGGGGGCCGCTCTCCATCGCGGCGCGCGGGCCTCTCACCATCGCGGCCTCTCTTGTCGCGGAGCACAGGCTCCAGACGCGCAGGCTCAGTCGTTGCGGCTCACGGGCCCAGTTGCTCCGCGGCACGTGGGATCTTCCCAGACCAGGGCTCGAACCCGTGTCCCCTGCATTGGCAGGCGGATTCTCAACCGCTGTGCCACCAGGGAAGCCCTACCAGTTCTTTTAAGACCTGGGCTCAGAAGTTTTGGAATGTCATTTTCTTTGCATTCTGTTAGTCAAAGCAAGTCACATGGTCAGCCCACATTCAAGGGAGGGGAAACAGATACACCTCCTAAGGTTGGGGGCCACTTGCAACTACGGGGGTGGGAGGTAGGTATTGTTGGTGGCCCTAGTTGGAACCTACCTACTATAGACCACTGTGATCTAATAAAGAATGTAGGTGGTCTTTGTTCCCGGTTCTGGCACAGAGCTTCAGAAGCCCTTGGAATATCCTGAATGTTAGGAGTGTCTTTTTAAATTCATAATGAGCCCCTCTCTACCATACCTGAGTTTATGCTAATGAGGTGACTCATGACAGGGCCCGGGGAAAACTTCAGCATCCAGACTGGTGCCAGAAGAACCAACCACGTGATTAGAGGGTTGGAATTTCAGCCCCATCCTCTGACCTCTGGGATGGGAAAGGGACTGGAGATTGAGTTCAGTCACTGATCAATACTTCAAAGGCAACAATCTTTTTTTTTGTATGTACGGAGTCTGAACTATTTGTTTACAAAGCCCATTAAATTATTTTTAGTCCTACCTGGTATTCTCCCCTTTTCAGTACCTCTCTCTTTTCCTGAGAGCCAAACCAACAGTGGCAACAACTCAACAGCATCAGGCCCCAAGGAGCTGTGGAATAATTGGCAGACAGCAGCTCACATTCTGCCCGCTAGGTACCTCAAATGACTCCTCAAATAAGTATGCAGAGCCATTTCCTCATTCTCTTGACTTCTAACGGCCCTTTCTCAACCTTGTATTTTCACCAGCGTTAACTTGTGAGGGAAAGCTTGCACCTCATCTTCTCATTTTGTGTTACTTACGAATCGCCACACATCAAATGGACATATTTGATTCAGTAGCATACATTTAAATGTTTAAAATATGAGGCGTGTTCGAGGGATGCCATTTCACTTAGCAGTCAGTGCTAACATCATTTTTTGAAATGCTCTCCATTTCCGTGATGTAGCCAAAGCTTTATTTATCATCAGATTTGCATTTTGTGATGTATTCTTGAGCCAGCCAAACTCATCTAAAAGCGAGCTCATTTAATGCAAAGTAGATTTAAATGTGACTGCTTTAAAATGGACCACCCTGTTTAAATGCTCCTCCGGATGTAATTAGAACAAACTTGAGTTCCATAGGCAGGAAAAAAAGGCAAGCTAAATGATCTCCTTCCCCCTGAGTAATTTTTGACCACGCACCAATAAAACTGCTTATCAAGAAATGGTTTATTTTTAATGTAACTTTCCCACAAACAGTTTAACAGGAGGTAGTTTAGGAATGACACACCACATTCGAATAGACATCCAAAATGAACAAATCATGATGTTTCCAGCCTTCAGTATCCCTTGTCTCTTCAGACAAGAGAGAAAAAGAGAAGAGAGATAGAAGGAGATAAAGAGGGAAAGAGAGAAAGAAACAGACAACAAACAAAAAGAAAAAAGGAAAAGAAAAAAATAGTAGCGCTATGAGACAGTCTAAACTCCAATTGTGACTTATATTCAGAAGCATCTTATTATCTCCTGAGTGAACTAAGATTCTGTCACTTAACTCCACTTGCGTCCCAGCCGCCATGACTGATGGAAATGTTATTTGGGAGCTATTCACATAAAACGACACCATCCAAATAGGATCTGGTAGTATGAGCATGCTTGTCAAATCTCCCATCCCCTACACAATGAACCTCAGAACAGACCTGCTGCTTCCCGAGTCCTGGCGGATCCAAGCTTGGTGCCAGCCATTAAAAATAAAAGCCCGTTAAACTTTCAGGACATACTTGCACATTTTTGGGAGCCGCCAAGTTTTCAAGAGTTGAGCCAGTTCAGTGGTGATATCACCAGACCAGCGTCGCCTAGGCAATGAAAGTAGTTGCCATGGAAACCCCAGTGCTGCGCCCATCAACAGCTTTACAATTTTGACAGTTCAGAAAGTGACTATTTAGGAATTTCAATTAGAGCAGAAATATACACATTTAAGTGAACAAAATGCTTTAAAAGTCTATAGAAAATAATTTAGATTTTTTTTTTTCAAATCAGAAGGCAGACCTCGAAATATATTCTATGTGTGGAAATGAATTTTGGGAATAATGTAAAAAGCACTCTGTAAAGAAAAATAGATGTTAAAGTTCTTTTATGCCCTTTCCTTCCTTGGAAAGGAAATAGGCACCAAGAATAAATAAGTTGTGAAAAATGATCAGTGGATTTTTTTTAACAGGGTAGCCACAATATGCCATGCTTGTTAAGTCAGAACTCGTGCATATTATTAAGAAATATTTTAGAATTTTATATCTGCCAATTCCTTGTATTTGTACAGTTCTGGCAGGGTATTCTTTTTCACAACTCTGCTGTGAGAGTTAGAACTCTTCTTTCCCTTTTATGTTAAGGGAAATTGAGGCTCACCAGGGTGGGAGATGGGCAGCAAGTAGGGGAGTGCTTGAGATTCCAAATCAGGGTGAGGCTCCAATTGCTTTGGCTCTGGTTGCTCTTTAATTCATGGGCAATGAAAGCTGCCCAAATGAATACAGTGACATTGAAACATCCTTCAAACAGAAAGCCATTTAAGAATAAAGCTCAAATCTATAACAAAAGAAACAGGTCCTGTTATTAGAGATACCCAATGTTAATAATAATATTAATTTGCACTGGTTAATACTAATACCAAGATCATTACTAAGAACAGCTGTGCTAGTTATTCTTGGTTCATCTCCTCCATCAAATGTTCCCCCAGAGGCTGACCCCACGGACAGCATCACCTGGACCTGCCCTCTGCTTCTGGTTGGTTTGGGTGATGGAGACATAGGCAGGAGATCAGAGGTGAGAGGAGCGAAAGGTTGGTGTGTTCAGCCCTCCAATCCCTGCCTCTTTGACAGCTCCGGCCTTAGACTGTGGCCATCCTTAGCCATGTCCCCATCCCTCATTGACTCCTGTAGCCTGCCACCACCTCTGTAAATAGTACCGACATTCAGTAACTCTTAGTTAAACTTGCCGTACCATCTGTGTCCTGCCCAGACCTGACTTTTAAAATAGCAAACATTTATATAAACGCTTACTCTGTCTTTGCTGCTATTCTAAATGCTTTATGTACATTGACTCTAATCTTTGCAATAACCCTATAAGGTAGGTGCTATTCCTATACCCATTTTACAGATGAAAGGTTAAGGGAGGAGCTGTTGAAATGCTTTTCAAATCTATTATTTCCTTGGTCCTCATGAGTCCCCTGTGGGGTGGGAGTGGGGAACCATGATACGAGAGAGTGAAGTTAGGAGAGAACTCAAGGGCACTCATGCCTCCTTGCCCAGTGGATTTTCTCTCTTCTCTCCGTTCTGTCATTTATCTCTGGTTTTCTCCAATGGGAGGTGTAGGATTCGGTGATATTATTTTATTCCTCAGCTCTGGCTTTCTGCCAGATGCCCTCACTTCGAGAACAGGGCTTCTGGTGACAGAGAGAGGAAGGGCCTCCTGGCCTCCTTTGGCTCCTGGGTCCTCCCTCAGGGTTGTACTTAGAGTACAATATGTGAGTACAGGGGTGCTCCGTCCTGGTGTAGTGATTGTCAAGTGCCCTGTGATGTTTTTAATCAGGCAGCTAGAACTACTTTGGGGTGAGGGGAATGGGGAAAGGGGCGGGGGAGGTTCTACTTGAAAACCTGTTCAAAGGTTTGAAAAAGTTCCCATACTGAGCACTTTCCCTGCCAGCCCACCAAAAACATGCCCTCAACTCACCCCCGCCCCATGTTCCCTCTACCTGCACCTCAGGCTGCAAGTTGCCCTTCTGGGACATTTCCTTCTGTTTCTCTCCCAAAGTTTTCTTGTTGTTCATTTAAATCAGATGTTACCTTTTGGAAGAAGTGAAGGGGGCAGAAAAGCACTCTCATAAGGTGTGATCTGTCCTGGGTCCATTGCTCCATGTGGGTGGCCCTGGCCACTTTCATTAGTAATAAGAGGGACACACTGCACAACCACTCAGGGTCAGGTACCACCCTGGGCACTGAAACAAATAAACAAAATTCCTGGCCTGGAAAGATCTTGAGGGTAAAGAGGCATCTTGTGCACTGTTGGTCTCCCAGAGTGTGGCCAGATACCTGTCATGTAGAACGTGCTTAATAGATATTCGATATATAAATGAGTGAATAAATGGACAAATCTTCTATTTATAAATACATGCCTGTGGACAGATATGAGCCGTAAAATATTGAAGAGGAAGAAGTTGAGACAGGGGTCAACTGCCTGCTCCGGAGCAGGTATTCCTGGCTGCCGAGGAAGGGCTGGGACTGGGCTAGGGCTTCCTTCTGTGTCTGCAGGGCTTCCTGGGGCTCAGAGGTGGGGACTTGCAGATCTGGCTGGGAGGTTGTAAAGGTGGGAAAAGGTCATTCACAGCCCTCTGCTTCTCTCTCCAAATGACTTGGAGCTGCCAGCCTGGGTGAGGATTCCAGAATCAAGGATATGGGGCTGAAAGGGGGATAGGCCACCTCCAAAACAGAGGGATACAGTCTAGGGCATGTGGCAGCTTTGGGCTACAGTCATCAAGATATGTCCAAGGTCAAGCCACAAGTTACAGCTCTGAGCTCAGCCCTCCACTTCTTTTCACACCCTCATTTCTCCAGTGAAGCGGTCACATTAGCAACCTTACTTCTTGGCCAGCATCACCCCAGATCTGCCTCATTCATTTCGAAGACGGTAACAGGAAGCTAGAGGCTCAGTCTCTCCGAGGCTTGTCTTGCATGGTGATGACTTCAGCAGAACGCTATAGGCCACCTCCAGGCTCACCCATGGCTGATTAACGCCCAGGACGTCTTAGAGCCTCGGGGTGGGCACAGACCAGGGTAACGGCTTCAAAGCTCAGGCCGATCTGAAGGGTTGGAGGGCCTCTTCCTGTCATGGAGAGGGGTTAAGTTGACCCAAGGGAATCCTGGTTAGGGAATGGGATAGGGGATCAACCCTGACTTATTCTTCTTTCTTCAGCAAGGGCTTTCCCTTAGAATCAGGGAGAAAGTTGGAAAACATATATGTAGTCAGAAAAAGGAGAGAAGAAAGATAGCGTTACTTTTGTAATTCTTGCTGGTCATAGACCTCGAAACTGCCCACATCTCTGTCATTAGACTCTCCCTGCAATCGGAGAGTCTAATTCTCCAATGCAACTTTTGGAGTCTAATTTCTCCAATGCAACTTTCCCATATAGACTCTAACCTTTCTGTTTTAAACTGAGGTGGGAAGAAATTACCAATTAATCTTGACTTTTAAGCAGTTTTGAGGCTTTTGGACTTAAACAGCTATAGGACTTTTGGTTTAAAAAAATGCCTTAGGACATTTGCTGCTTTTAAACAAATTGCTTACATTATGTAAAGCATCTGCACCATTCTTATGTTTATCCTCTCCGATGTTTACAATTCCATAATACATTTAAATGTACCTTTAGTCCCAAAGCACATTCAGATTCTGGTTCATGGTCACACCAGGGCCCCTGGGATGTAGCTCAGCAGAGGTCCCAACCCCATCACTGAGATGCAGAGACCAGATCATAGACCTAGTGCCACCAGCCTCCCTAGTGGTGGAGCCGGATTTGAACATCAGCCTGTATGACTCCAGAGTGTGTGCTCTTTACTTCACACTGATGCATTGAGAATTTAGTTTCCTTTTGGAACATCTGGTAAAATCTCATTCATTAGTGTCATTGTAACCCAAATCAACCAGCACTCCTTCTGCCACTACAAGGGAGCAGGTCTTTGTTAGGTCAGGGGATATGGAGATGGATAGCTCAAGTCTACTCAAGGAAACAGACACTCAAAGAAGTAGTTAGCAATGAGTCGTCTTCATTCTTCACCCAATTTAGTTTTGCTGAGAACCTTCAGAGCCCATATTAGAAACATCCATGGGAAAACCCACAACACACACACACACACACACACACACACACACACATGCACACAAACTGTTGCCCAGTGGGAGAAGGTGAGGTCAAGCAAACTTATATGAAGCAGAAGCAAAGAATTTCCTGGGCCTTGTCTAGTCAATTCCATCAAGGTTTATAGTCCTCCTTCAGATATGATGCAACAAGGATTACAGATCTCTAAGGAAGATGATTACAGATCTCTAAGGAAGAGCTGTGACGTTAGCAAAATCATTATGGGAATTCCAATATTTGGAATTCCCAAAGCAGTTAATGGCCAAAGGATGAACCTTCAGCATCCTCTTTCATGGGTGTCTTCAGGGACTCCAGCCAGATGGATTTCCAGAGCCTTCCACCCTTCTTTCTGCAACCTCTATCTTAGTTCTAGAGTAAGACCTGCCTCAGGGCTGAAATATCTTTTTAACGTTTTTATCTTGGAAAAGTTTTTAATATACACATAAGTAAACAAAGAGAATAATGACCCCATGTACTCATCATTCATTACCCAGTTTCAATTTGGTACCACTCCTATTTCACTGCTCTCCCCGCCCCCCACACTTTGGTGTTTTTGTTTGTTTATTTGTTTAACATGATATCATTTTTCTCCTAAATACTTGGAGGAGGTTAACATTTCAGGCAGCGGTTAGACTCGGGGACAGAGGCCCGGCCCTGCCTGCACTAGGTTCCCTGAGTCCTGAGTCTCGTTCTGCCTGAGCTTTAGGGGCCCTGGTTTCTAGGGAATTCTCATAATGGCCCTGCTTGTTTAGTTAAATGACGTCTATTAATCTTGAGTGTTGACTTTCACAATTCCTTCTCAATAGTCCTTATTATGTTTGCTTTGAGGATCTAGTTTTTGCACCTCCGCTTAAGGACAAGCCTGAATAGCTTCATTTGCTTTGAGAGAAAAGCAAAAGAAGCCAGTCAACGTCATGAATGAATGGAAGGAAAAAGCAGTCAGAAACGCGTAACTAAAAGTCATTGAGTAAAGATGGGCACAATTTGAAAAACAGAGGGAACGTTCCCAAACATTGAGATAAACAGATCCTGTTCACTGAACAGCGCGTACAGAGGTGCCTGCCAACCATTGTTAGTGTTGAATCACCAGTTTTTAGTACCAAAAATAACTAGAGAGACTGAACTAACACTCTCACCATTTTCTGCATCCAGAGACATGAAGTAATTTTCTTAAGGTCACACAGCTTGCTTTCAGGTGCTAAAAACCTGAGCACTAACCACTGTCCCACACTGCCTCCAAATACCGATGACAATGGCAAGAGATGAAGACCGTTTAGAGAACTTGGCAAGGGGAGAGCCGGGCCCTAGCACCTTTAACTGCTGAAGTTTTCTTCAAGGAAAACAGTTGCTTTGTTTGTAACCAATGCATACCAGATCGGTACTAGATCATAGCACAGAACTCCCTGTAATATAAGGAAATTACTATTTTCAGGGAAAAGGCCCTCTCCGCGGCATGGTTAGCTCAGATGTGAGAGTGGAGCCCAGATGACATTGAAAGTCTCTCTCTGCCCCGAAAAGAAGGCAGGCCTGGCAAACTGGCAGCTCCCCTCCCACTGGTGGAGAAATAATTTCCAGGCATGTATCTACCTGATGGTAGGTAAATTGTAGCACCTGTAAAGGTGGGGAAAAAAATTAACTCAGTATAAACAACCTCAAGGATATGGGCGTGTGAAAGCCCTCAGCTGTAAGAAATCATCTCTGCAAGCTATGCAGCCCTGACTCATTTCTTGTGCTTCCATGTTTGAACAGTGCCTGCATTAATGACGGGAACTAGTGGTGTCATCAAGACTTAACTTTTATTTATCCGTAAAGGTGTGGGAGGACCTGGGTGGCCCCTGCAGCAAATGCAAGAAAGGGAACCACCCTCTGCCCCTCCATGCATGGGGTCCTGGATGCCACTACTGGCAAAGAGAGATAAATAGCTCCCTGTAATATGGGTTGTTGAACATTATGGGCTACCTCGGAATGAGTTAAATTTTCTTCTGTGACCGACCATAATTCACTATTGCAACTCTTCTCCAAGGTCTCTATTTTTGAAATGACTAGAAATGCAGAGATGGGCCATCCTGGAGTCTGTCATGGAGTTCCTCCCTGAATTAGCTCAGGTCCCAAAGGGCCAAGGTGCTGTTTGTGACCTGTTCCAGGGAATACTGTTTATCCTAAAAAACAAGCCTCAAATATTCTTGGCTTGCTATCTCCTGGGTAATTAAAGGGAGAGAGTAAATCACACACTGGAAGCCAGCCCTGAGAGCTTAAGTACGTGTCAGTCACCGAGACTGGCATCTGCACAGTGGAAGGGACCTGGGGCTTGCATTACACACAGCACCCCATGAGATCATTAGGACTACTTCAAGTCCATGGCTTTCTGGGTAGCCACAGCCCCTCCTGTTTGCCCAAGTAAATGCAATCAGATTCAACTGGGAGCAAATTAGGGAGGCAAAATAAAGCGCGTTACTGAAAACCAGCAAGAAACTCTACTGTCTACTATTAGAAAAATTAGAGACCATTTAACAACACGAGACCATTTTGTGTTGGAAATAAAAGAGGCCCTGAATGGAGAAGGCCAGGCCAGAGCTGAGGGCCGGCGTCCAGGTGAGATCAAATGCGGATCAAGGGGCTGGCTCCGGACTAAGCCGGGTTCACGTACGTCCTTATTAGCTTATGAGCGGAGGGAGACTGCCCAGCAAACCAGCTGTGTGAAAATTGGCCAAGCACCAACTTTCCAAATCCATGACATATTTTCTTGGTAGACTTACTTGTATAATTTCCCATGTAAGAGGAAAAATAGCCCTGGCAGCAGTTTCCAAAAGACCGGCACTATGTTAATTTCAGTCCTTTAAAACTTGGACTTCTAACAGGGCATCATTCATAACTGCAGTCGTGGCCAGCCTCTTTTTTTTTTTTTTTTTTTTTTGTATGTTTTTCTTCCCTACTTCCTTTTAGACCTCATAGTCACACCTCATATGTTAAGATTCTAATTTGTTTAACATCTAGGTGCTGAGCATCAAGGGAGTGGTAAATGGGGCTGGGGGACCGCGCAAAGGGAGAGAAAAGTACACAGATGATTTTCATTTCCTAATAGGCATTCTGCCTGGAAACCTGTACAAAGACCTGAAATAGTATTGCTCTGAAGACTGTGAATGTTTAAAATGTCATCTTCAATTAGTAAATGTCTTTAAATCTTCACTCTTTTGTCACGTTTTAGTAATGTTTATTACACACCATAAATCTTATTCATATCCACATAAATTGAGTCCTCCAGCCACAAGGGAGACAAGCACTTCTACTGGCTGATCTGAAATTCTAGAGCAGTGGATGACATCAAATATTATGACTGAAAAAAAGGAGTTCTCCAGAGCAAACTGGGTTGGGGAGAAGGAATAACCTTCTACCTCCATTGGTGAGGAAAATGGTAATATCTCTAAAATTCTGTTTAGTGATTTTAGGAGTTCAAATAAATGCTCGTGTTTCTAATGCAAGTTTAAATAAGTTGTTTTAAATAAGCCTGCATACAGGTTGATTTCAGGAAGGACAATATAGTGAATTAAAGTTGTTTAAGTTGCTTTAAATAAGCCTGCATACAGGTTGATTTCAGGAAGGACAATACAGTGAATTAAATAA
Source organism: Eschrichtius robustus (assembly GCF_028021215.1). Lineage (NCBI taxonomy): Eukaryota > Metazoa > Chordata > Mammalia > Artiodactyla > Eschrichtiidae > Eschrichtius > Eschrichtius robustus. Next base: position 97,737,345 of record NC_090835.1, on the reverse strand, counting down.
GTTGTTTTAAATAAGCCTGCATACAGGTTGATTTCAGGAAGGACAATATAGTGAATTAAAGTTGTTTAAGTTGTTTTAAATAAGCCTGCATACAGGTTGATTTCAGGAAGGACAATACAGTGAATTAAATAAGTTGTTTTAAATAAGCCTGCTTACAGGTTGATTTCAGGAAGGACAATATAGTGAATTAAATAAGTTGAATAGAAATAAAAATTTGTTAAGATATTACTCCCCCCACCAAAAGGAGCAAATTTAAAAGGTTCAGGTTTATCTGCTGTGTAATTTGAGTGTATGTAAGGAGAAAGGGTGGACGGGGAAAGAAAGACCTCTGTTTAGAAGACGAAGAGGGACTGTTCCCAGATTCCTGGGTTTCAGAGACCAATAAAACCTTTTGTAAATTTCAGGGACTGACATGTTTTATTTTTCCAAATAAGGAAATTTAAAATGTTATTATTATTTTGCATACTCTAGATAGTAGAGATCCTCCTACTCAGAGTTTTAAAAATTGAGTTAAGTTTAGCTTTAGAGAAAATGCACCTTTATTTTCTCATTTTACCATGAATTAGCAATGAAATGCAAACAATTATTTTGGAATTGCTGCAGGTTCCAGGGAGACCTGTGTCTAATCCCAGTGAGATCTCCAATATTTTAGGGAGCTACTGCCTACCGCTGCACCTTGGTCTCCTGCGCTCTGCCCCAAAAGGCTATAGTCTGCTGACTGCTCTGTTTCCTAATCAAAGGAATGTGTAGCTTGAAGGCTTAGGTGTTGGGTACACTGACCCACCAGCTTTCGTTTCACCAAGGAGGTCAGAGATGGCCTGGTGGAGATTTTATGGTGGGCCGAGGAACTCTGGACTAAGCTAAGTCCTCCCTGACTGCCTGGCAAGTCCTTCTTCAGCTTGCCAGTTTCAGTGTAAGAGACAAGGCCTCTTCTAAATCAATCCTGACCAGCTCTCTTACCCCTGGGTAGAATAGAACAATGGTTGGCAAACTCGGCTGATCAGTAGAACAATGTAGAAAGCCTTTTAAAAATGCAACTTTGGGTCTCTGGAAATTCCAATTCAGTGGGTCTGGGGTGTGCTCTGGAAGCTGTACTTTTTAGAAATAAGACTCCCTGCATGACTCTGAAGCCCAGGTTGCAGACCACAGGTGGAGTGCTCACTCCTGCCTGTGCCCCTCCTACCCCAGGACAGACTTGGTATCATATCCCTTATAACACAGTGCAAGTACGAGATGGCTTTTCTCCCCTGGTAACTGTCCCTCCCAACCCCCATGCCCACCCTGGCACCAGCCCCAGCACGCACACACACACACACACACACACACACACACACACACACACACACACACACACACACACGTATACCGTTACCTGCCCCACAAATTATGAAAACTTTAGGCAGGGAAAAGACTTATGTTAGCTTCCAGAACATCTAATGTAATGCCTGGCACATAATAGGGGATAGCTAAATAAATATTTATGTGATGTCTATCAGTAAATAAGTCCTTTCCAACTCTAAAATTCTGCATTTCTCTCTTCCCTATTGATAAGCAGTAAGATAAGGTAATAGAAAGTTTAGACTCACAAAGAATGATAAGCGGGGAGCTAGAGGTCCTGGTGTAATGGAAATATCTGGGTGTGTGTACAGGCTGTACCACTGCAGCTACGGGACCATGAGCCACAGAGTTAATTCCTGAGCCCTCAGAAGGCTCAGCTGTCAAGCGTTCTGTCAAGGCCAAGTGATTTCTGTGATCCTTTTTCAGTCCTAAAATTCAATGATAAATAGATGAACATAATTTTCTTTTGAAAATTAGAAACTGGCTTACATATTTCTCAATACTTTTAAGTATTAAAGACACTTCTTAAGTATCTTATGTATTAAAATACTTCTTAATACGGAAATTATACAGTGTCAAGGAAAGCACGATTTCAGCCTGAAGGGCTGGCGCCTAATTTATCTCTTTATGATTACTGTTTTAAAACAAAAAGGTTTGGGGTTTTTTTCCCCCTCTCTTCCCACTAGCACAATCCAGTCCCCCACTGATGAAACGGTTAATGGAGAAAACCTACATAAGACTTTACCTGAGTTCTTATTAAAGTTCTTTCTTTCTTTCTTTTTAAAAAATTATTATTATTTTAAAATTTTTGGCAGCGTCGTAGAGCATGTGGGATCTTAGTTCCCTGACCAGGGATCGAACCCGTGTCCCCTGCAGCGGATGCGCGGAGTCTTAACCACTGGACCGCCAAGGAAGTCCCAGTCTTTCTTTAAAAAGTATATGTTGTCACTGGTGTTACCAGCTGTCACTAAATCAGCTGACAATCTAAAAAGAGACAAAGAAAACAGTAAAAACGTTAAGTCAAAAAATTAAAAGCCAAAATGCTCCTCATTTTAAAACGAGGAGACATTTTAAGACTCTCCCTAGCATGCAACATACACCCAGACCATCATCTGAACATTGCCTTCACTTAGTGGTATATTTTCAGCATAAACTGAAGTTAATGTGGATTGGTGTCAACTACTACCTGTCAGAAGATGCTGGAAAGCCATGTCACCATGAGAAATGGACCAGGAGAAATAAATAACCTCCAAAGTGGTAGTCTACAAATATTGACACACATGGCCAGGATTCTACATAAATGATAGCTAACACGGCACAGATATAAACTTCAGGGCCCACACATTTATGTATCCTGGTTGATCTGCTTTTCATAAATCTGCTTAGCACTAATGACGAGGATGCATTTTTAATAAATTAATTTTGAATAGATGGTGCTCTAGAGGGAAGCTGGGACTTTCCTGCATGTTATTAATAGTTAAGATGGAAGCATCCATTTAGGAGCACATCTGCAGCTGTAGAAATAGAGTCCCACCAAAATGACCCCCCTGACAGATGACCCGATCGCACTGCAGATCTGTGTAGCCCTTCAAACCCAGTGGGTTTTCACAGAAGCTGTCATTTTGGACAAATGACCCGTTGTGTTTAGAGTACACGTTTGGAGCTGTACTATAGTCGTGACAACCACAACGGTCTTATCCACGCACCTTCTTCATGTGTTTACTACTGCGGGTGTGCAAGGCAGACGGTGGGGCAGGGGCCCAGCACTGTCTGTGAGGACGTGATAGGAGGCTTTAACTGGCACAAAGAGGATCGGGGCCACGTGCCTGCTTTATCCAACTGACCTAAATAGAACCAAGTCTGCCTCAATGCCTGGAGGTTAATCCCTACAATCCCCAACGCTCAAATATAATGTTTACACGAAAGCTGACACTTTTCTAGGTCACCAGTGCCTAAAATTGGGTGACCCAAGAGCCAGAAGTAGTAAAAGACTTGGTGGGTGCCTGCAAGGGCTCCATGACAGCAGGTGCTGCATGGAAGACCTCACGGGGTCTCCTGAGACCTAATTCCCTGTGGCCAAAAGAATGTAAACTCTCAGTGGGCAGGGAAGTTTCTGCTTTCTGGGCTACTGAACACGCAGCGCCGATCAGAGTGGCTGGCACTTAGTAGGTACACACTCGATACGTTTGTGTTTAAGGAATGATCGAACGAATGGATTCTAGGGTTTCCACCATGAGCAAAATAGCTTCATTCTCTGCATTTTCTTTATCACCCAGCGTCTAACTGTCTGTCCCCTTCTTTGCAGTGACCTATCTTTGCAGTGACTTGGGCTGGTGAGGTAATTATCATTTGCCTTCCATAAATGAGAGAGAATTGTTTCCCCTACATTCACCAAACTCTTAGGGATATCCAGGGAACATTTTCTGCATAAACATGCGAGCCTCGTAATATCACCGTCAGCCTTGTATTGAAAATTAATGACTATTTCATAAAATATTGAGACCTAAGACTGGCACTTAAAACAAGACCATCCTTTTCTCTTCCCTTAAAACCGCTCCCACTTAGATAATTGCCAGACCTCAGCAATGTTGTGAAATAAACCTGCAAACACACTGCGATCAGAGTGACACTGCATGCCTGGCTCTCAGGCTGGCAGGCTGGTGGCTCGGTGGTTACAGCACCCATTAGCATGAGTTAATGAGTAAGCCTTCCCTTCACTGTCACATTCCTCTCCTGTTATTAGCCAAAACCTGAACTTTAGCTTAATTGCAGAAGCCAGCCCGCCCCAGCAGATGAGGGCACGCTCTCCAATGTTGTGATTGCGTTCAAAGTGCTAATTGGGGGGGACCCTGACAGATAACATGCCCGGCACCGGCACGGCAGAGAGCAGTAGGTGGGGTGCTGGGAATACTGATTCTGAGATGAAAAACTACATCTTCAAAAGCCCGGAGGATTTGCTTTTCCTCACACTGGCTCGGCCTTGCACACGGAACCAGATTTCCCAAGTACAAGAGGATCTCACATATCTAGCTTCTTGAATTTTACTTTAGTCTCTCATCAACTTCTCTGATTTTAGAATTGATCATTTCACTGACTCTGAATAACATCCCTTCCCTCTTGAATTCCAGACATCTCTCCTGAAGCTTCTGTTTGTCTCTCCAGAGATTTTACTTTCTTTAGCACCTAAACAACTGGAGAATCAGAATTATGTGAAAAGGAAAAGACATAGATTTTTGTAGCTGTGACTCTAGCTTCTGATTTTTGAATTTTGTTAAAACTCTTTTGTATTTGCAAGGTGCTTTGGTTCTGGAATATTTAGGATCTGCTCATTCCTTCTGTAGTTAATTTATAGAGCTTCATTACTGACTGGGCGTTAGTTTTTTATGTGCGCATTTCTTCATCTTAGAAATGTATATAATCCTACCTGATGTCCACCGCTGCCTGCATCAATTAGGATTACTTTGGCTGCAAGTGATGGTAAACAGCCAACTGGGTTAAGCTGAAAACAAATTCTTGACTTGTATAATTGAAAAGTCCAGGGAAAAGGCTGGTTTCAGACATACGACGATTCAAGAGCTTAAACGTCATGGGCACTTGTTTCTCTCCTACTCTCGGTTTTCAGCTGTGTTCTCCTCAGTAGGCTGTTTCATTCTTAGTCAGCATGTTCCTTGGGGTCAGCAGATTGAGACTGTAACCCCACAGTGCGTTTCTCTGTCCCTCATACCCAATGGAGAGAAGAGAAATTGTGCTTCCTACACTTGAGTCTCATTGACCTTCACTGGCCAGAAGTGGGTCATGTGCTCCCCCCTGAACCGATCACTATGGACAGGGTGTGACCAGAATATGCTGATTGGATGATCCTATATCATCACGTGCTTCACTCCTGGAGTTCACATTATGAGAACAATGTAAACTAAGAGTCTTGGGGGTCAGGGATTCCCCAAGCAAAATCAGGGTACTATTTCCTCAAGGTGGGAAAGTAAATACTGGGTGGCATAAACAAACATCCACTGAACTGTCACCGAAAAAGGACCACTAGTTGAAATTAGTAAAGCACTTTGAATCACTTGAATTCAAAAAGCAATATGAATTCACAAGATGCAACAAATGTTCCTTTTTGTATCCTGACATAGGGAGATAGAAGTAGCACACTGTATGAAGTAAGTGTTATTTGGCATTTGTCTGAGTGAGAGTATCATGATTCAATTGATATAATGTGACCTAAACTAAGTTCAAAACTGAGAATATGGTCCTGGCAGATTGAGGTCTTCCTTTGCAATCTCATATTTACCAGCATGGGCTCTTGTAAGAAACAAGTTTGCGGTGATCAACTGATCCACGTTTTCTAGTCTTCTGTTGTTCTTACCTACTGTGGACTTTGGGAAGGAGTCAATTAGAGAAGTCCTTCAGCCAGTATCGTAATGAGTAATGGGAGCATTTACATGATTGCTAATGGCAGAGCTCAAAGCATCAGTGGTGATGTTTGGCAGCAGCACATTATGACTGTGATTATCACTATAAATTAAGTTTATGTTGATATAATTAGCAGTTAAAAGCTAAAGTAATATTTATACTGATACAAGTTCTATCAAAGCCATACTAGTGCAAACAGACGGCGAATGTTGATACAGTGGGAGTAAGTTGATCTTGGAAGGCGGGGTATTTTTGAAACTGAGACGTCCTGCTGGTACATAGTTGACCAAACTGCTTTGCAGACTTAGGGTCCATGACTCAGTCAAGCGATCCCCGCTGAGGGGTTTCCTTTGGTAGCTCTGGCCTTGAACCACCCGAGAGAGAGGAAAGAGAGAGAGGAAGTGCTGAGATGGAAGGTGACGTCCAGGTGCAAGGTCAGCAGTGATGAGGACAGGGTCTTGCCAGTGTGGATCCTTTGTCCCAAGGGGCACCAGAGAGGAGGATGAACTGTTTCATGACAAGAACGTGATCTTCCTTGAGAAAGTCTGCTTGGGGCCGAGAGTCATGGATGTGTAGGCTTCCGGCTCTGCCTTAGGGGGTCCAAGGTGCGCACTGCCTCAAGGTCAGCAGCATCAAGATGACATTCCTGCCCTCCAGAGCGGGGGCCAGATGCTCCCGCCAGGTCCTCAGGCCCACTACCTAAGGGTGCCAGGCCACTCTGGTTTCTTCTCCGCATGTGACGTGTTTTACATGCACTGTCCCTAATCCATAAGACTCTCCCCAAAGTCGATGGGATTTTCTTTACTTTAGAAATAAGGCAACAGAATGGAGAAGGGTAAGTGACTTTCAAGATGCTTGGTGCCAGTAAGTGGTGAGATGGAAAGCAGGTCTGAGGCCGGCTGCCTTTGAAGCCATTCTGCCCCTGAAGTATTCATTCGCTCAGGAACTATATGTTCATTCAACACGTATTTTTGAGGACGTCCATCTGCCAGGCACTTTTCTGGGAGCTGTATATACATCAGTGACCTGTCCCGTGGAAGCCTGTATTCCAGGTTTCTCCTGGGAAGTATGTGATCTAGTGAGGAATAATCCTGGAAAGGCCAGCATATGCTTGCTCAGAGCCCTCGCCCGTCGGTCTGCTGGGGGCAGCCTACTCTCTCGAGGTGTTCATGGTGGTCTCGCATCTCTCTTTGCCTGAAAAAATTGGATGGAGGTGCTGGTTACTTAGCACTTTGAATACTAAAAGGGAGGCAGTTGGTGGCTCTTGCAAGTTGAGGGAAGCAAGAAATGGCAGTGGCAACTGGCTTTCGGTCTCTTCTTGAGACGAGAAAAATTGTTTGTTGTGCCTCTGGTGGAAAGAGAGAGAGAGAGAAAGAGAGATGAGTGGCGTCCTCAACCCTGAATCTGGTCGTGTCCCCTCCCCCTGCTCTAGGTGACCACTAGGACCAACACCTCCTGACAACCTATTAGGTACCAGGCGAGCTTTACAGGTCATCTTATTTAGTCCTCACAGCAGCCCCTGCGCAGTGGACATTATGCCTCTAATCTTATCAACGAGGAAGCTGCAGAGCAGCTAGTTAACCCGTCCACGTGGATTCTAGTTGCTGGGCTGGGGTCCAGACCCTGGCCTGTCTCACACCCAGCCGGGGTGCCTTCCGACCCTCCTCACCCCGGCAGAGGGCACCCAGAGGAAGAAGGGGGAGCCACTGCCTGGCCTCCTCCTTCTCTGTGCTCCCTCCCCCCACCCCAGCCGCCATGCTCCCTCAGGATGCAAGAGGGAACTCCTGTGCTATGCGGCTGCTTCCCACTAGCTATTTTACATTTGGTAGTGCATATATGCCCATGCCACTCTCTCACTTCGTCCCAGCTCACCCTTCCCCCTCCCCGTGTCCTCAAGTCCATTCTCTACGTCTGCGTCTTTATTCCTGTCCTGCCCCTAGATTCTTCAGAAACTTTATCTTTTTTTAGATTTCATATATGTTAGCATACAGTATTTATTTTTCTCTTTCTGACTTAACTTCACTCTGTATGACAGGCTCTAAGTCCATCCACCTCACTACAAATAACTCAATTTCATTTCTTTTTATGGCTGAGTAATATTCCATTGTATATATGTGCCACATCTTCTTTTTTTTATATATAAATTTATTTTATTTATTTACTTTTGGCTGCATTGGGTCTTCGTTGCTGCGCGCGGGCTTTCTCTAGTTGTGGCGGGCTACTCTTCGTTGCGGTGCGCGGGCTTCTTCATTGCGGTGGCTTCTCTTGTTGCACAGCACGGGCTCTAGGCATGCGGGCTTCAGTAGTTGTGGCTCACGGGTTCTAGAGTGCAGGCTCAGTAGCTGTGGCACACGGGCTTAGTAGCTCTGCGGCATGTGGGATCCTCCCAGACCAGGGATGGAACCCGTGTCCCCTGCCTTGGCAGGCAGATCCTTAACCACTGCACCACCAGGGAAGTCCCTGTGCCACATCTTCTTTATCCACTCATCCTAAGTGTCGATGGACACTTAGGTTGCTTCCATGTCCTGGCTATTGTAAATAGAGCTGCAATCATAGGGAGGGTGGGAGGGAGACGTAAGAGGGAGGGGATATGGGGATATATGTATACATATAGCTGATTCACTTTGTTATACAGCAGAAACTAACACACCATTGTAAAGCAATTATACTCCAATAAAGATGTTAGAAAAAAAAACCCCCAAAAAAAACAAAGAGGAAACTCCTGCCAGGGAAGCAGTTCCTCTCAATGGGACACTGGTGACAGACTTTCCATAGGAAACAGAGAATGGAGAGGCAAAACCTGCAAGAAGGAGGTTTCCCTTTTCTGCTTTTAAAAAGCTGTGTGAGGACTAGTGGTCTCTAAAAGGATATGGAAAAGGTCCCCCCACCAAGACAGAGCGGGTTAAAAAGAGGAGTCACAGCTGTTCAAGAATAACTAAGAAAATTAACTGGGGGAAGATGTTTACTCTTTATGTTTTGAGGTTTTATCCAAACCAGCAATATTTGAGGGAGGGCTTTGATGTTGGAGATTTGTGTGCCGAGGCTGAGAAGCTTCTCTGCTCCCTCTCCAGGGCAATCCCTGGGGTGGGGTGGCAGAGGGCAGGTCTGTTCCTTCTTGGGCTCCAAGGAGCTGGGAAGGAGGGCGTCTTTCAGGCACCACTGGAGCACTGCCCAGGCAATGTTTGTTGACATCTTTTTCTCCTAATTAGACCTTTTTTAAAGACAAGAATGTTTGTAAGTGAAAAACAAGGACCTCTCCAGAAAGGTGGGTGGTCCATCCTAGGGAATGATGGGGGGCTCAAGTCAAGTGAGACATGACGCCCCTTTTATGTTCCTGCAACTGCCAAAAGTAACAAGTGTGTTTCCTACATGAGGGTTAGAATTTGCTGGAAGACTGTGGACATTCCCAACTCCCGAGACTGGCAGCTAACGCTAATTCCCTCCTGGGCTGGTCTCATCTCGCCCTTCTGAACATGTCGACAAACTCTGTCTTCATTGTTCTTCTGTCAAAGCACACCTGTGCTTCTCCTCTGTGGTCAGAAGACCTTGGGCTGAGGTGGCGAGGTGTGTACCAGGTCCTGCTGTGCAGGCGCCGCGAGGCAGGCTGTGGACAGGCCACCTCGCGCTTCTGGACCGGATGCGTTCTCTCCAAAGTCCTTTCTCTGCAGTTCTAACAGCCGCAATGTTAAGCATGAGGTACAGGCAGGCACATGGGCCCCCACACACTCACACACACCAACACGTATACACTTCCTTCTAGTGCCCAAGTAGTGACCGTTTTATTTTCAAGGTAAAAAGCAAAGGGTCAGACAATCCCTTCCTTAAAATCTGCTCAGGCTGCCCTTTGTTTTGGGCATCTCTGCGGCAATGAAGGGGAGCAGGCCAGGCTTGCTGGCTTGGAGTGTGGTGCTGGGGCCCACCCCATGCTCTCTGCATCTTTGGGGCCCAGCCACTCCACGTCTCAGGGCCTCAGGCTCCTTTTCAGTGAAAGTGGGGTGGTGGCACCTCCTGACTCACAAAGCTTTGGTTGGGAGTCACTGCATCAATACGTATGAAGCCGCTAGGACAGGGCTTGGCACCTGCTGGTAGAAAGAGCTACTGTTAGCTGTTAGCACCTCACCAAGCCAGGTAAACCTCTGGCTTCATTTCTGTTGAGATTTCTTCCCTTCTCATCTCAGCTCTCGGTCCTGCCAACCTAGGCTAAGAAAGGTACTGACAACCATCTTTGGAAGTTCCTAGCGAAAGTCTCTTTCCAGTTCTGCTTTAGTAAAGTCGTATTTTTCAGTTTCAACAACAAACAAAAAGCAGCCAGTCCAAACCTCCTGCCACTGAAATCACTTGGAAACACAGTCATTAAAAAGCATGTTCTCTGGTGCTGGGTCTGGGACCTCTTCCCCAGTAACAATACAGAAGGAAAGGGGTTATGGCTGGCAGGAGTTCCTGAGGAAGAAGTTTCTGCTAGCGGTGGTCTTGCTATTAGGGTGCTGCCCTGTCAGCAGAGCTGGGGGACATTAGGCCACCCCAGGAGACCTCCCAGAGAAAGTGCCTGGGACAGGAACCATCTGCCTGCAGCTTTGTCACTTAGATAATCAAGTGGTCAATTCATCAGAGCTGAGCCACAGAGAGAGCTTGGCTTTGATATTTGGGAAGAGGAAGGGTGCCCAGTAATGTCTTTCCAGGTTAGATTTGCCCTGCTTGACTGTCATTTGCTATTGTTGCTAGGGGGAAAAATGTATACTGACTGTGAAATCGTCCTTTGACGGTGTTTTCTGTTAGCTTACAAGTAAATCAGGATACATCTGAACCTCGTTTTACATTATACACACCACCCCCTCCAAAATAAAACCCCTCCAACAAATTGCTTACATGCTAAGGTCCTGTATTCCAGTAAGGCTTTAATTTATTTTAATGGACAAATAATAAATCCCTCCAAAGGCGGTGATTGGAATGGAAATGCTGACGGGTCCTTTCACAGTGACATGCTGCCTGGCGCCACTTTGACACGGAGAGATGGGGTGCCTGGGGGAGCGGGTGCCCCGAGTCAGGATGACAGAGTGGGAAGAGGCTGCTGAGCTCAGATGCTGTGCCTGGGCCCACGGGTCTCACATTAGTGCCGGAATCAGCGGCACGAAGCCATGTGTCCCGAGCTCATCAGAAACAACATGTGAAAATGTGAACCATTGTCACGGTGTTTGTGGCGTGATTTCCTGCCTCGCAGATGGGGTCTTACTCTGTTTTACTGTGCAGAGCACAGTGAATATCACTTAGAGTCACAGAGGGTTAGATGTGGGTTAGATGTTAAAGGTCATCTCATTTCTAAGAGCCTGACCACAGCGGGGACCCAGGGTCCGAGGGAACAGTGCAATAGCCCCGATTGCTTTGGCTCTTGTCCCACTCACTCACACTCACCAAGGAGCACTAAGTCTCACTCCCGTCAGATCCGGAAGCCCCCATCTGTCAGCTGCTCCTCAACTAGCACCTGCCGTTTTCTTCCTCGCTGGTGACCCCCATTGGTGACAGCCCCCAAAGTCGCCTGATGATCCCTCCCCACTGCCATTGCCGAGGCTCCCAGGAAATCACCCCCATCGCCCGATGCTCTCAGGGAGCCGGGGCCTGCGTTGGGGAAGTAGAGCCTCCTTCCCCTCCCCTTCTCCTGTCATCTGGGAACGTGTGTGCAGGGCCTGTGCCTTGTGCCTCTTCTGGAGGACGGCCCCCTCTGTTTAGCTCACGGCCACACGGACACCGTGGGCGGGGCCGGCCAGGGCAGCAGCCACTCCCACTCTCACTCTGCTTCTCTAGCCCTTGGGCACCTCCTAACCTCCTTCCTCCTCCTTAGTTCAAAACAAAACCTATGCAAGTCAGATTCTGCAAACCAGATCATTTTGGCCATGCCTACAAGTAGTTAGACATGTTACACTTTCCGTTTAGGTTAAAAAGAGTCTTCCTTGAAATACTTTATCAGTATGGAGTCCAAGGTCCAGAGACATTGAACTGTAATCTTAGATATCAGGAAAGGCAGGTTTTTTGGATGGGTCTCTGTATCCTTTTCCCCAAGGGAGTGCGGTGCAGAGGATGAGAATTAGGTACCTATGCCACCTCCTGAGTCTGCTCTCTCCCCTCTGGATCTCACGTTTACTGAAACGTGGCTTTGAGAATGGAACTTCTCAATCCCCTGCCCAGATGCCTCTTGGTGTACCAGCACGCACAGGAGCCATCTCCTAAATTCTCCAACTACTCCATTCCTCCCTGCATGTGGAGGAGTGGGCATCTGACATCTCTGAACTGCCTGAGTATCTATTACTGGATTCTCACCAGGTTCCGATCAACCCATAAATAGGAAAACATGTCACAAGTGATGATGAAGAAGAGAGATTGTCCTAAAGGACACCTGCTATCTAACAGAAGTTCTGATGCTGGGTGGACACAACACATGGGTTGAACTGAACCAGGGGATGGAGGTGGGGAGGATGGCAGATATGGCTTCACATCTCTGCATCACCACTCACTAGGAGAAGAGTCGTAGGCAGGTCAGTTCTCTGAGCATCAGTTTTACCACCTGTAAAATGGGGACGATACCTATGCTCCAGCATCATCATAGGCATCAGAAGTGAGACAGATGGCGCACACTTGTACATCCACGTTCACAGCAGCGTTATTTGAAACAGTCAAAAGGTGGAGGAACCCAGATGTCCATCACTGGATGAATGGATAACAAAACGTGGTATATATCCATACAACGGAATATTATTCAGCCTTAGAAAAGAATGTCATTCTGACACACAATACAGCATGGATGAACCCTGAGGACATTATGCCGAGTGAAATAAGCCGGTTGCCGAAAGACCCATGCTGTATGATTCCACTTACTTGAGGTTCTTAGAGTTGTCAAGTTGATAGAGACAGAAAGTAGAATGGTGGTTGCCAGGGGCTGGGGGAGGAAGACGGGGAGTTATTTAATGAGGATGAAGTTTCAGTTTTGCAAGATGAAAAGAATTCTGGAGATGGATGGTGAGGGATGCACAGTGTGAATATAGTAAATGCCACTGACTTGTACACTGAAAAATGTATACAAAAATGAAAATTTTATGGGATGTATATTTGACCACAATAAAAAAAAAAAATAGGTAGCACTCTTAGCATGGTGCTTGGCACACGGGCAGATGCCCAGCAGATGTTTGCTAAGATCATCTTCAGGGGAGTGGACTCACGTCTGGCTCCACCGGGAAGCAGCTGGGACAATTTATGTCCCTCTTTGTGTGGCATTTGCTCCATTTGTAAAAGATGACTCACGTGTCTCCCTTCTTTCCTATGTGAGACCCAAAGGCAATTGATGGATATTTAGGGGATATTCAGGAAATATTTAGTGTAAGAGGAACGGGAATGGGAATGGAGCTAAGATACATTAAGCACTTTCTCAACGTGCTCTTTGGAAAGAGAGCTTTGTGTCCCCTCCGGCCCACCCCCAGCTGGAGATCTTTGCTTTATCCAGACACCAAAAGCAAAAGGTAAAGTTTGGATCACCTGTTCATTCTTGGCTTGGAATCTGCAGATGCCCCTCTGCTCATTGAGGACTTTTTCTTGCAGAAAGTCCCCTAAAAACAAGAAAACATTTTCTTCTGTCCAAAAAAAATGTAGCCCCAGCCTGATCCTCCCTCCAAATGGTCACTAAGAAAGCAAAATGCCTCGAAGGCTAACAGAGCCTCAATTCATTGCTTCCAGAGCCTGTAGCGTTTTATACTCACTCCCCGAGCATAATCAGGGGAGTGATTCTGAACCTTGTTAATCAGAAAGGGCCCTTTAAAAATGTCATGCTGTCAATATAAAACTTGGCTAAATTGCATTATAAATGCCAGATTCAGTCAACTAACACATTTAACACTGTTTCTTAAGTACAGTTTAGATTTTATCCGTGCCAGGGAGAATGAGAAAAATACCTCAGGAGAGCCAACGCCCGTGGATGCCTTGTGCTAAGCTCACTGCCCCCAGAGAGGGATTATAAATATTTAATTCCAAATCCAAGCCACTCTTCTCCTAGCGCTATTGTCAATAAGGTGTCCCCACCAAAGTTGCTAGCTTTATGATTGGATGATGCTCACGGCTAAGAAGGTTACAAGGGGCGAGTGTCTTAGACCTGTTTTTCAGTCAGCAGAGAATTCCCATAGCTGTTGTTTTATACCAGAGAGGAAAGGTTTCTTGTGAGTCCCGGGCTGAGCATTGTATGCACACCTGCCATGGGAGGAAAAGCCTTCCTTATTGATATCTATAGAGTCCAAGATAGCCCTCCAACTGGAAACCACCTTGTTTTGGGGAAGATTCCTTGTCACATAGAAATGAACAGAGAACTAACCCCTGCATTCTCCTCTCCTCCCACCAAATAAAGCTATTTCTACACCCTTTTGACTAATTTGATGGTAACTTTTCCCTGTGATCCTGTTCAGACTTGGCCTGGTTTAACTGGAAACTTTGAGCTCTCAGTTTGACCAAACAGCAAGAGAAAGCACGTTAAGGATCTGAAAAACGGTCATCAAACATTGTGACTTCTGATTTAAAAAAAAAAAAAGGTTTGTCTCAGGATAACTAGATGACTTTTTCCATGGTCAATACATTGGCTTAATCCAAGATGAAAGGTTCTAAGTATACACGGCAGGATAATACTTTGAAATATTAACCAATTTTCATTTCTCCCCACCTCCTTCCTTTTCCCCATTTCCTTCTTTCAAGCTAGACTGTTCTACACTCATTATCTCAAGAAGCAATGACATAGGTGAAGCTTGGAGTGTTTTTCAGGCTTCTGAATTGCAAAAGTCTTGTCCTCAGAAAAAAATTTGAAGACCTTGTATACATTATAAAATAGCTAGCATTTACTGGAAACTTTCTATGTGCTGGGCATGATTTAAAGCATGTTTTTATGTATGTTAATTTTCATTACAACCCAGTAAGATAGGTATGATTATCATCTCTATTTTACAGATGAGAAAACTGAGGTAACAAGAAATGGAGTACTTTGCCCAGAATGGCACCTCTGATGCTATAGGCTGAATGTTTGTGTCCGCCTCAAATTCGTATGTTGAAATCCTAACCCCCAAGGTGATGGTATTTGGAGGTGGGCCTTTGGGAGGTCATGAGGGTGGGACCTTCATGAATGGGATTAGTGCCCTTATAAGAAACATCCAAGAGAGAGCTCTCACTCCTTCTGCCACGTGAGGTTACAGCCAAAAGATGACCGTCTGGGAAACAGGCCCTGACCAGACACTGAAATGTGCGTACACCATGCATTGGGCTTCCCAGCCTCCAGGACTGTGAGAGAGAAGCGTTTGTTGTTTGTGAGCCACCCGGTCTGTTTTGTTACTAGCAGCCCAAACAAACTGAGACATCTGGCAAGTAGCAGAGCCGACTCCCTAATACGGTAGTGTGTCTCCAGAGCACACATTCCGGAGCCCTGCACCCACCCGCTCCTCCCTGTGCCGCAGGGTCGCTGGAGAACGCGTCCAGCATTACCACCTGGGAAAAGGAAGGGGCGTCAGCAGGACTGGGTAAAAGAGGAAGTTGGGCTGGGAGGCAGATTGTGAAGGCCTCAGCTGACCCCAGGAAGGGCTCTGGAGATGGAGGGGCCCTTCAGCATTGTCCCACGTTGTGGTAAGGCATTTGTGTTTATACGCTGGCATCAGCCAGCCAATGGATGAGGGCTGCCCCGAGAAGGCTTTGCGTTGAGCTCCCACGAGGGCTCCCAGCCAGGGCTGTTGGTGGCAGCACTCCCGGTCACTGGGGGATAAGACCTTCCGTCCTGGAGGGGGTCTGGGCGGCACACCACAGCGTCCACTACAGAAAGGAGGACGGCCAGAAAGAGTGTAATTGCCAGCCTCAGCCTGATCCTGCAGCATAAATTATGCCTCAGAGTTTGTGTCAACTCGAGATAAGAGAGCTGAGCTTTTATATTTCCTCACCCATCAGGCTTTGGCTAAAGACCACCCTGGGAGGGAGAGGTTTGGATATAAACTCCTAGACGCTTCAGGCTCTTTGCATGTGTATGGGCTTTAGCTCACGGAAAGCAGTTCCAACAGCCCCATGGGGGACTCAGAAGAGAGCCACAGGTGCAGGACATTAAAAGCAAATGCACACAGAGGCAGGAGATGGGCATCAAAGGACTGTTGAAGGATCCCCGTGATCTGGCTGAGGCACCCACGGTGTCTGCTACAGCTTCTGTAGATCTGAAAGGATTTCCCAGTTTGGAGGAAAGCGATGAGCCAGAGGAGAGAGATGGGGTCACTAGGAAAACGCCTTGCATCTGCTAGGAGAGCCCTGGGCCTCAGGGGTATCTGTGGGTCGGGAGATGGAATCTGTGTTTCACTCTCAGGGGGAGCCTTGCAGGGAAGGCAGACTCTGGAGTAGAGAGGGCTGTGTAGGGGGATTGAGACGGCGTGGTCTGCAGCCTCTAGAGTGGCAGCAGCCAAAGAGCTCCATGGACCTGGGACAGGCAGGGAGGCAGCTGGAGTTTTCTAGAGTTTTCAGCGTCCCTGCATGAGTAGGAGTAGAACAGCCTGTGAATGAGAGAAGATAGAATAATGGAGTAACATGGAGGCTGCAGCCAACTGTGTGGATGGGTATCTGGGGACCAGGCCAGCAATGGGCATCTCAGTGGATGCCAGTGTGAATACAGAGCAACAGGAACCTCTACCCTGCCTGGCATCTTGGTAGAACATTGTCACCCTAGAGTTTACATGGAGAAAGGGGGGGGGGCCATGAACTGACCAAGAATATGTCCCAAGTACCTGGACAGATGGCGACTCAGAATAGATATAGATTTGAAGAAAATGAAATGAAATTAAATTTCTTATCTATATGCGTTTATGAGCTATTTGTTGCTGCCACATGTAATAACTATGAACAAGGTCTCTTAGAAACCTCTGAACGATATAGTACATGGATGCTTCGGACGACAGGTGTTTGTAATGCCTGTTTTAGCTCAGCATAATTACTGTTTCGTTGACGGGTTCCTTTCCTTACATGAAGAAGGAATTATGCTGTGATGCAAGGACTGAACCAGCTGATTGAGGGACGTAAGATTACACAAGTAAAACCCGGGCCCCTAAGGCAGAGAACATACTTTATGTATATCACTTTGATTATTTGTCTGCAGTTTTGACATCATAACCCATGTGTCCAACACAGCACCGCGTGGGCACACACACACGTGCATACACCTCTTCTGAGGCTATTTCTTTTTCTTTCTTCCTTCTTCATGCTACAATGAATTGGAAGAACAAAAAAGCTAAATACATGCCAGCTTAGAGCCGCGAGGGTGTGTGTGTGTGTGTGTGCGCGCGCGCGCACGCGTGTGTGTATGTGCGCTGCTTTTTTCACCCGAGGTCTCAGAGCTGGTTTCCTGCTTGGAGCTTTTCTTGTCTGTTTCAAAGCCCCCTTCACAAGCTTAACACTGACAAGGAGAACAATGGAAAGTGAGCTGGAGCTTGCAAATGAACAGAAAGAAGTGACTGACTTTGGGCTACTCTGGTGGGGTAAATGGACTATAAAATGCAATTTTAAATTAAATAGGTGCTTTATGTGCAACACAATATTGATTTTGTTTCCACAGGCAGAGGCTGAAGAATTGCGTGCGGTCCATTTCTGTGTGTGTGTGAGCGTGTGTGTGTCAGACAATTTAGGAAGTATATAAGGGTGAGTTTTAATTTAACCTAACTGCCCAGGAAGGACTTAATGATTAATATCTTTGGTTTTCAACTCTTCTTGGTCTTGAAATAATGACTCTTCCCCCTTCTGACCTGTATGCTTGTAAAGCCTTTGTCAGCTCCTTTAAAAAAGTCCCTCCACTCTCCCCATGCTGGTGACGGCGACATCACCCACCAGCCATACACGTCTGCTGTTTCGCTGTCATGCTTTCACTCTTTTCCTCACAAGGGAGTGACAAGACAGGCCACACCCGACATTCAGAAGCAGAAAGATATTGGTACCCTTCCACCATTTTACCACCCTTTCACATCTCCAGAAAACAAAAATAAGATGTACAAGGTCACATATAGGGGACCCTGGGATTCTTTCTCCAAAATGCTGTTTGAAAAGTAGCTTCAGCAACATATAAAAGGAGAGTTTGAACTCTGACGTCCTGAGCAAAGCTGGGAGAGGGAGGATGTTTGTCTTCACTACCCTCGGTATTACCACCTGTGAAGACCTGTCTACACCTTTTAAACCCTTTTAGCAAGTCTTGCATAGCTCCAAACCCAGGGTCTAATATTTCCTAGAATGTTCTATGCAGCAGAAGAGTGATCAAATTAACGTATTTTCACTAAGAATTCAATGCATTTGAAGTTAAAAGAAAAGAATAATCCTTGGAAGATATCTTTTAATCATTGGCAGGGAGGGGAGGGGAGACGAGGCATCCTCTTATACCACCTGTGGGGAAGAATTTTGTGTATTAAAGTCTTAATCTCTACACCCCGTGATTTAGTCATTCCTTCTTCTAGGACTTTATCTTAATGAACTAATTGAGGATATGCACAAAAATGTATGCATCTGGAGTCACTGTAGTGTAATTGACAACAGAATGGCCACAAACTGAAAGGAACCTAAATTTGAAAAAAAAAAAAAATAGAGTGCACTAAGATTCTGTAGAGGCAAGAGGCAGAAGCCAAGACCAGCCAGCCTAAGCAAAGGAGGGGGGTTGGTGATACAAAGACAAACATGTCTCATAGGACTGAGGTTAGGAACACAACTGGGCAGCCCTGCCTTTGACATCTGGAACTTTCGGCAAGAGGACAAATGAAGGTCCCCATTCCAGTTGCCTCAGTATTTAAGGGCTATAACCAAGCTGTAAATATAATATTTGAACAGTTAAATATAATGATCTGATTCCCTACCTTGACAAATATACCTTCACAACAATCTGGAGAACTAGACTTCTCAGAGTTTTGTGTCAGAAAATGCAGCACGTGGAAAGCCAGAATCTCATCCCAGGCCCCCTGGTCCCCTGGCGCTGACTGGCCCTTTTTCTCTGTTTACCTCCTGGTCAGCTCTACATCTTGAGGGACCTTGCTGACCATCACACGTGTGGACTCACCAGCCCACCCATTCAAGTCCATTCTCACCCCCTGCAAATTACTGCGCTAACCTAGTCTTTGGATCTAGGGGTACATGTACTAGCAAGGTGAAATGCCGAAACCCAGGGAAAGGGTCCCCAAATGGGCTTGGGCCATTTGGGCTGGGAGTTCAGGGATCCTGGTTTTTTGGAGTATGGTTCAAAGAAGAAAGTTTGGGTTTCAGTTGGGCACATCCCTTAGCCCCCATGGGGAGGGCTTGGCTAGAAGGAGCAGGGATCCTAAGATGGGGGCTCCAAGGCAAGGGGCTCAAGACAGGGGCCCCCCTCTTGCCTGAGTCAAAGACCGTAATGCAGCTGGTCCTTGGGAAGTGACTGGTATTTGTTTCCTCTGGGCTCCCTTAACAAAGTACCACAAACCAGATGGCTTAAAACAACAGAGATTTTCTCTCACAGTTCTGGAAGCCAGAAGTCTGAAACCAAGGTGTCAGTAGGGCCATGCTCCCTTCAGAGGCTCCAGTGGAGAATCATTCTTGCCCTTCCACCTTCTAGTGGCCCCAAGGTGTAGGTGTCCCTTGGCTTGGGACAGCATAAGTCTAATCTTTTCCTCTGTCCTCACATGGCTTTTTCCTCTGTCCCTGTGCCCTACCTCTTCTTATAAGGACACCACTCATTGGATTGAGGGCCCACCTTAAATCGAAAATAATTTCATCTTGAGATCCTTAATTAATTACATTCGCAAAGACTTTCTTGTAAGGCTATTTTCCGAGGTTCCAAGTGGATAGGAATTTTAAAGAGACAACACTATTCAACCTACTATAGGACTAAAACCTGAACATGAAAAATCACAGACAACCCGTGGAGTTACTTTCCTTCCATCTCTTGTCCCTGATTTTTTCATCTGTATCTTAGTCAGCTGTTTATTTCTGCTCTCCTTCCCCATGGGAAGTTATGGCTGCCTCCCAGCCACCAAAAAAATGTGCATAACAACACAAAAAACTGGGAATCTATAGGCCCCAATTCCAAATTCCTGGGGGAAAGAATCTTCCTGGCTGAGGTTGGAAGCCTGGTCCACTCCAGGCTGATAAATGTTGACCAGAGGAAGAGAGTCAAAGCTATATTACAGCTTTGGAGCAAAGGCAGTTAATTTCCTGGGTTGGCTTATGGACTGAAGGGACACCGAGTGTCTGATACATAGAGAATTGGTTAAATTACGGCACAGCCATAGGAAGGAAGACCGTGTGACTATTAAAAATTATGTTTTAGAATAAATGTTAATGGCGAGGTAACATGCTGATAATTAAGTGAGAAAAGCAAGTGCTGAAACAATGTATGTATAATATTGTACCCATGTGGTTAATAAACACACACACACAGACAGACACACACACAAAGAACTAAGGACAGAAGAATGGACATCAAATATTTACAACACCATCACTAGACAATAGATTATACACAGGGGAGTTTTCGTTTGTTTTTTTTCTTTTTCCAACAATTTACTGTTAAATTGTTTAACATTTTATTAAATATGCCTGAAGAAGGATTTCTAACAAAAAAAATAAAGACTTAATAATAGTGGAAAATTTGGGGTAATAAACCTAGGGGATATCTATTGGGATATTTGCCTAATACACAAAGATTCCTCTTTTTTTGGACTTTCACTGGCACCATCAACTATAAACTCTGTCTCCAAAGGGGCAGACATATTCTCCCACTTGGACCAGAGGCGCAGAACAAGTCAGTCTGCAGAGAGGAGAGAAGAGAATGGGGCTGATGTCAGAATAGGGGCACAGATGACAGAGCAGCTGGGCACACTTCAGTCCGATTTAAACCCTCCCCAAGATCTGTTGACATTTCTGCTCTTGGGTTTTTTTCTGATGCTTCTTTATATTTATAGTAAATGTCTTTTTGTATTTAAACTAGCTTGAGTTGATTTCTGTTGCTGGCAAAGAGTTTTGACCAATACAAGATCCCTCCCAGTTCCTCCAAAACATAACCCACAAGTGACCATGGCCTGGTACACTCAGTTCTAAGAAGAGTTCAGCAAGTAAAAGCTTCAGATCTGAGACCTGATCTTTTGGATAAAGTTAGGCCCTTGGGTGCCTAAGGCACAAGCAGATGAATCAGAAAAAAGTAATAAAAATAAGAAGTTGATGAGAAACAAGGGACTGAGCAGGGGCCAGATCAAAGAGAAAGGCAGGGGAGGGTGAAAAGGAAGCCATATGATGAGAGTTCTAGAGTCTAGGAGGCAGAAGTCACCCCCACCACTGACCTTCATTGATCTTCAATTCACAATCCCATGTGCAATCTGCTTGCCTTTTATGAAGGGCGGATGAATTCCAAAATTAGTTGAGTTGATCTTCATGGCCTTCAAGTTGGCCAGCATAGCATCCAACTCCTGTGTGTCCAAGTTCCTTCCACTGGTCACAGCAACCATCCAAAGGACCCAAATATTGGCCCTCTGGGAGGGAGATTATTTCTTAACACCACGCACAATGAATAACTGCAGACTGGGCAGTTGTGTTGGCCCCAGGTCAGTTTTCTTTACTGACCACAATCCAAACCAACAACTCATGAACAGCAAGTTCCATTTCCCAGGACTCTTGAAGAAAATGTATCCCAGGGACCACTGAAAAAGTCAAGCAACACTTCTGTATGGCCCATCAGATCCCAGTGTATCACTGTCACTATTTAAAAATAAATTTCACATTAATAGATGATTATCCGTTAAATAAAATAAGAATCCATGAGGCTAAACTGATATAAATAAATTTTTTTAAAAAAATTAAGGGGGAAAGATAGGTGGAATGCCAACTAATAAATGTAGAAGGAATGGCGAAATTAGAAAATTATCATTTGGCAAACATCACAATGACAATTGATTCAGGTAAGGAACATCAATGGATGCCACTAAACCTGGCCAGTGAAAGCTTGATGACAAACAGGATATTGACTTAATTGTAAAGTATCTCCCCACAAGATTATTTTTAATTACAAAGAGGAAAACAATAACTTTTTAGTGGAGAAACTGAGAAGACTGAACTTTAGCTAAGTGATCAAAGTCAGCCTCACTGCTAATGGAACCAATCAAGTTCACTTGCCTCCTGATACAATGGGTGAGGGGGACACATCTCTTCTGTGACATTCCTGCCGAAAGTACATAATCTGAATCTAAACCTGGGAAACGTGAGACAAATCCAAATGGAGGAACATTCTGCAAAAATTTCAAGTTCGTAAAAGACAAAGAAAGACTCTAGAGCGATTCTAGTTTAAAGGAGACTAAAGAGATGAGACAGTTAAATGCAGCACATGATCCTGGACTGAACCCTGAACCAGAAAAAAAATTATTTTGCTATGAAGGACATTATTAGGAAAAGGTCTATCAACTAGATAATATTATCTGAATGATTTGGGGGCAAAAGGACATAATAACTGCAACTTAGTTCAGAAAGAAAATTATATCAATATATCTGTATCTATATCTATACATCTGCGTATCCATCCATCCAGAGAGAATGACAAAGCAAATGTGGTAAAGGCAAATGTTAACATCTGGGGAATCCGGGTGAAGCTATCATGGGAATTTTTTGTTCTATTTCAACTTTTCTCTAAGTCTGGAATTATTTAAAAATAAAAATAAATACCACTCAAATCCCTTAGGACCAAGCACTTGTGGCCCATTTTCCCAATAGCTGATAAAATGTCATTTTGTGCCAGCAAAGTGTCAGCTTCGACTTTCTCCTGAAGCTTACTCCATTCCTTTCCCAAGTCCCACTTGTTCCTCTTCCAGCTGCTTGGCGTTTGTCAGCCCTGGCCTTGTCCCAGGCTGTGAAGGCCCCCCCGACCAGGCCTTCCCATGGTGCCCACGTGGACAGCCCCCTGGGACGCAGCCTCTGCTGGTCTGTGTGGGGCTGGGGCATCTGCAGTCTAGCTCAGGAAGCCAGGTGTTGTCCTGGCATCTTCTGGTACCATGGCGACAGGGGGCTGCCCTGGGCTGCTGGATGGGAGGAGGAACTCTGCTCCAGTAAGGATCTAAATATAACATTGAGGGAAGGAGGTGAGAGGGAAGTGGGGGGAACATCTTAGCTTTTCCTTCCTTTCCAGGAACAACCTTTAGAAATGTTTTAAAGAGCTTTTCTTCCTCATCATTACTATCAGATGTATGTTCTCCTGGGTTTCTTGGTAGTTCAAAAGAATTAATCTTTCCCTACTAGACTTCACAATATCCCCTGTCCCCTACACACACACACACACACACACACACACACACACACACACTCACACACTGGGAATGGCTCCCTACACAAGACTCCCCTGGGAGCCCATCTCAGCCTTATATTACTCAGCACCCAAATTATTTAGTTTTATTGTTGCTCCCCTGGGGATTTGATCCCAGCAAATCCTTCACCTCCAGAAAGAGAGAAGGAAACTAAACAGCAACGGTTCAGTGTACATCCGGGTACAGTCACTGGTCAGCAGCACTTAGCAGGGCGCCAGGTGTGGGCAGAACAATGCGGGTTTTCCGGGAAGTTATAAGTGCCCAGGGTAAAGTATCTGTGTCTGATTCTGTCAGACACATCGTAAAGCCTTGGAACTTACGTGCTGATGGTAAATGTCCTTCACAGTTAGTTGTCTCTCCTTAGGGTTTCCAATAGGGCATTCATTGAAGGTAGGAAAAAATATACACTGACGTCCCTGAAGGGAAATAAATGGAGCACTTCAGACGTGCTGCCAGACGGTGTGGTCATCATGCCACTGTCCTACATGGATTGATTTGGGCAGTGATGCAGAACCGCCAGGAGCCAGCCCTCGGATACCCATGATGAGATCTTCAGCGGGTCACCGTCTGGACGAGATTTGGCTTGAGATGGAATTGGGTGGCACCGAAGGGAGTTGGAGGGATGGTCGAGTCTGGGAACCAGCTAAGTCATGAGGTGAAGCCTATGGCTGGGGGCTGCTTGGTCTATAGCAGAGACGAGGGGCTCACACACCACGCACGTGACATGCCATCTACTTTGGAAAGTAGAAGGAAGACACCAAGGGGCCAGAGATGTCACAGGGAATTTATGAGGGCCGTTGTTTTGAAGGGACCTTTCAAGAAAATGCTTTTCCTTGAAATGCTGAGCTCACTTAGAGCTGTGAGTGAGGACTAGCAGGGCCCTCTGCCCCGGAGGATGGCGGGGGATGGTGACGGACACCCCACTTGGAGGTAGCCAGCTGCAGTGGACTTGGGTGAAGAAATGCTGGGAAAGAATTTGGTTCCTCCTAAGGAGCAACAGGGTGGGACTGATGGATGATTAGTACTACATGACTTAGTGTGATGCGTTCTCAGGACGCTGTCCAAATCTCTTCTTGATTTGGGTTTGTGTGGATCTCTATCCTGACCATGCATTACAGAAAGATGGGTTGTTTCAAAGCCTGACTCAGAAAGCTGATGGGGTATGCATCTGAACCACTGGACATCATAAAATCCCACCTTGGTGCCAATAGAAGAAGACGCTTTCAGAGACTGCGATGAAGTTTCACTTTGAAACCTTGTTTTGAAATCCCTGGGGAATGATAGATCATCTCAGGGCAAAATGGAAAAACTGCTAGTGTAGCTAGCTAGTAAGCTACATTTTGTTCTCAAAGTTTGGGACCAAGGTTTTCCTGGTAAGCAACTTGGTTATCCCCAAAGAGAGGTCAAGCATTTATCCAAACTGCAAAAATATCAAGAAAGCAGGAAACAAAGTGAGTTTAACTTAAAAATATTTCACAATGTTCAAATAATCTGTCATATGTTTTCTCATGTCACCCTCACAACAGTCTTTAACAAATGTGTACTGTCTTTCAACAAATATTTCTGAATGCCTCATAGGCTTTGTAACTTGGGATAACATGGGGGAACAGACAGACATGGTCTCTGCTCTCACAAATTTAGCCTGTCCTAAAGAAGAATACAATAATTATAAATGCTACTTAATTCCAAGGTGGAATAGCAATCTCTTTCTTCAATTTTACTGAGGGAAAAACTGAGGCTCACTGAGGTTCAGGGATAATTCTTCATGTCCAGAACTAAAAGAAAAAGCTATTGCCTTTTCTATTCTGTCATTCTGTTTCTTAGGGCATATAGCTTCAATACGACTATTTTATTAGATAACATTTCTTTGTCACACAAAAGTAAGTTCAGGAGAAAATTTGCAGTGTAAAAATAACTAATATTATAGGAATTTATTAAATCAAGACAATTTTCTCCACCTATTCTATTTCTGGCCTATTTTTTGTTGTATTAGTAATTTCTGAAAAGATATCAAGAGTTCTCGTTTCCATTACATACAATTGCAGTGGCACTAAAACCTGCAGAAGCCATGGCTAAATATAACTTTGCAAATCTATCCTTTTCTATCACATGTTGCCAGTCCCCAGAGTATCCTTACAGAGAAGATTCACAAAAGTAGATTGTTTTACTCCTTTCTGGCTGCTCGTTCTGGCCTAGAACGATGCCTGACACATAGTCGCTAGATAAATGTTGAATAAATGAATGATTGGTCTCTCTGTTGTTTTAAGAAAAGAAAGCCCTATGTTTTCCTTCTTTCTTCAGACAGAACATGATCTTGAATTTCAGGAACTGCCCTGATTATTCACGTGAACCTACACAACCTATAAAAACCAATGTCAAGGTGAAATTGTCTTAATCCTATACATAAAATTTCAATTAGCCAAGCTAATTAAGGAGGAATGATTTCCAAATAATTCCAGAAGTTAATAGTAACAGAACTGTTATAATAGGATATCCCAAAAGATCTTTCCCAAAAGGGATGGTCTAGTTGAGAATGAGTCCAATTGTATATAAACATACTTGGAATCATCTCGAAGCATGTTTCAACGTGCCTGTTGACTATGTGTTTTTAATATGGATTTTGTTTTCATTCAGAATATAGAGTCGATATTTTCTGTGATGACAAAATTACAATTTTGAACATTTTGTTTCTACTAGGGGAAAATAAAGGTCTGAGTGAAAAGGTAGCAACCAAACAAATAGGAGTGTGGAAGGGGAAGAGTTCCAACAGGAGTCGGACAAGATCACTTCGGGCAGAAGGTAATTGAGTATGTTTTGTGGCCTTTCCAAGGAGTCTGTGCTTCAAAGTTGTTTTGCGTCATTGTGTCATGAATGTTTGAGCATGTACATGGAACCCTAAATTATCACCACCTGGCTTCGGTCCACCCAGTGGCACATTCCTCTTGTCCAATGATGCCTTAGCTCATGGTGTACGGTTGAGTCACTAGGAAATCCAGAAAAAGGATGGGATCAAGTCCCATGCATACAGTGATTGGCCAGCCCTTGTAGCATCAGACTCTGGTTAGTTCCACTCCCGGATCCCTTTACTACAGGGATGGTGACTTAAGACATTTGATGATGTTGAAGCATCATGTTGTCTGTTCCTTCTAAACCCAAGAATTTGTTCCACCATCAGAAGGGTATGCTTGATGAAAGATGGGTCAGAGTCATCTGAAATGACAGGCTGTATTTAGCAGAATAATCTTGTTTTCTTTTATTTATTGCCCAAAGAACTGAATGTTCATGGGAAAGAATTTTTAGGCATCCTAGTATTTGTTTTTGGAATGTATTTTTCTACATATGGTAGCATGCAGCATCTGCATGATGGATGGTAGACAGAAATTTTTTACTGCAATTCTTCATTACAAATAGGAGAAAACTGGAGGACAGAGAGCCTCAGTAACTTATTCAAGGTAATCAGATTTGTTAGTAGCCAAAGCTAAAACCCAGGACTCAAGATTCCCCGTATTTCACAGATGATTTCATAAGAACATGCAGACATTCCAAATCAGATTCCTCCCTCTCTCCCAAGCTCATTCTTGATTTGAGTATCATTTGTTTTTCTGCAACTAATTACAAATTTGCAGTTTAGGCACCAAGCCAAGCCCAACTATTATGGCTTCAGGCTCTGTCAGGGTAAATATAAGCAGAGATGTTCTGACTCTGCTCTGTGAAGCCTCTTCAAGGGTCACAATGCAGATGTGTGCTCATGTGAGCGTGTGGTTGTACAGATAGGGACGGGGCACCCTCTAACTTTGACAAGATTACTTCCTTCTTTACCTACTTACCTATTGGTAAGGTTTTGTTTAAAAAACAGCAAAAAATGTCTGTGGTGTCAGACATTCCTGTCACACACATCAGCATGTCCCGTAGATACTTCCTCCTGAATCCCAGAAGAAAACATTATATTTTAATTGTAAATTACTCTTTATGGTATAGGGTCTATATTACTGAGACTTCAGTAACTTTGGGCTTTTTAGTCCACAGGCTCCATTACATTACGTAGTGGTGGGTTTTTATTTGTTCACTTAATTGCTTGTGCGTTGAATGATCAACAAGGCTAACAGACATTTTATATACAGATTCATTTTATCGTTTATGTGTTACTGAAAATCCAAACTTTACGACAGAGCGATATGTTAATGCAGAGAATTTATTAGTTGAGGCCACAAGCCTGGATCCTTCCGAAAGAACACATCAGATAAAGCCACATCAGGATATTACTTTTGATAATAAATGTACAGACCGGACCATCGCTATGCCCGTCTGTAAAGCTGGGTGGGATATTGTGGGCATCCCTCCTCCATCCTTCCACACCCTTAACACAATTTTTGGCCTGAAAGCACGTCCTGACTCGGTGGAATAGAAAATGTGGAAAGTGTTAGGACTGAAGCTGCAAATTCAGATAAAAATGCCTTGGTGTGTGTAGCTTATTCTTAGGTAAATAATATACCTGAAGGTATCTGAAAATTATCTTTTTTTCATAAATATATGGTTTTGTTGGCTCTGCCTCAAGGCAAACAACCATGCGAGAGATAGTACAGAGTTCTTATTAGATGATTTGCCGTAACAAGATAGACTAATTAGCTCTTTCCTAAGAGTTCGGTTTGATGTTGGAGAGCCCGTGAGAGCCGTGGAAGCTGAGGGGAGAGAGGGATGTCACTGAGGACGGATGCCAAACAGAACTGGGTGGTGACACGAAGGGAGAGATGCTGAAGACAAACTAAGCCATGTTCTGCGTTATAAAGACAGATGGCCAAGAGGCGCATGAAGAGCTGCTCAACGTCACTAATTATTAGAGAAATGCAAGTCAAAACTACAATGCGGTATCACCTCATACTGGT
Organism: Eschrichtius robustus; assembly: GCF_028021215.1. Classification (NCBI taxonomy): domain Eukaryota; kingdom Metazoa; phylum Chordata; class Mammalia; order Artiodactyla; family Eschrichtiidae; genus Eschrichtius; species Eschrichtius robustus. Next base: position 97,709,381 of record NC_090835.1, on the reverse strand, counting down.
TAGAATGGGCATCATCAGAATATCGACAAACGATAAATGCTGGAGAGGGTGTGGAGAAAAGGGAACCCTCTTGCACTATTGGTGGGAATGTAAATTGATACAGCCACCATGGAGAACAGTATGGAAGTTCCTTAAAAAACTAAAAATAGAACTACCATATGACCCAGCAATCCCACTACTGGGCATATACCCAGAGAAAACCATAATTCAAAAAGACACACGCACCCCAGTGTTCATTGCAGCACTATTTACAATAGCCAGGACATGGAAGCAACCTAAATGTCCAATGACAGATGAATGGATAAAGAAGACATGGTGCATATATACAATGGAATATTAGCCATAAAAAGGAACGAAATTGGGTCATTTGTAGAGACTGGATGGACCTAGAGACTGTCATACAGAGTGATGTAAGTCAGAAAGAGAAAAACAAATATCGTATATTAACGCATATATGTGGAATCTAGAAAAATGGTACAGATAAACCGGTTTGCAAGGCAGAAATAGAAACACAGATGTAGGGAACAAATGTATGGACACCAAGAGGGGAAAGCGGGGGCGGGGAGTGAGATGAATTGGGAGATTGGGATTGACATATATACACTACTATGTATAAAATAGATAACTAATAAGAAAAAAAAAGAGGCATAAAGAGCTAAAATTTGGAATCTGAAACCATTTCGTTCTTGACTTGCTCACTTGCAAATAACCCAATAAAAACGTATAGGCTTCTTAAAGGCAAAGATTGTGTCTTACCAATTTCTGCATGTCAAGTGCTTAATATAGAACCAAGCACATTGTTACCACTCCTTAAATGTTTATTGTTTTGAAGTAAATGAATGAATGCTTAATGTACATATATATATGTTTCTCTACCAGAGAAAAAGATTTCCTTTTTTTTTAGGTTGATGCATTCCATGGTATTACATATGAAATGAGATGCCCTTTTAATCTGCTCTGCATGAAACTGACCATTCTGAACAAAGAAATTGGCCTTCTCTGAATTCTGATGCTCTTAGAAATTGAGATAAATATTTAACGATCCCTCTCTGTGCCCTTGTGGATCTGTGTGGAATCCTTGAGCCAGCTAATTGAACATTAAATGTATAAGTTAAACTACTCATCTCTCAGTAACAGAGGAGGATAAAGTTAGTACAAAAAGAACATTCTTCTTCCTCACCTGTAAACATAAAGCAAAACAAAAATCTGCAAGCGTATTTTGAGATAGGTTTATGAGGAGCTTTGACATATGCATATGAATTTGATGATGAAGTTCTGACATTTGTACAACTACACACTCATAAAGTTGTATCAGAAACTCTTTAAAAAACCACCACCATACATACATTTTGCTGTTTTTCTGGAAAAAAAAGTAGGTACTCCTAATCCATGGAGTTTCCATTCACAGAAAAAGCTGTCAGGAAAGAAAAAGTCAGCCATAGAAAGGCATTCTATTAGGGAAATGAACCAAATCAGAAAAGGAGAACACTATTTGCAATTTAACCAGCCAAGTTAAACATGACACGATTAGAGCCAATCTTTGGGGACCAAGTTAGTGGTAATTGTGCCTTATTTAACTTGGCCAATTAAAGGCTGAACTCTTTTCTAAATTGGCTATTTTCAAAGCAATCACACCTTTGCACTCAGAATTTTTTTCAGCTTGCCATTTTTAATTTAGTATTTGACTGCTTAATGGATGTATGTGTACATGGACCCATGACTAAATATTTGCACATAATACAAAATTAATATGCATTTGTATTGGGCAGAATGAAGGGTTTCTTATTATAATAGGCTTTTTTACCAGATCAGGGTCATATATGTTTTTACATGTCCAATAATTTCCAACGTCTGAAGAAAGTATCTAAGCTGTGAAATATATTGCCTAAGGGAAGATTCCTAGAAAATAACTATTATAACTTGGGGAAAAAAATAACCTAAGGAATGAGGGTTTCAATATGTAGAAAAAGTAGAGACGAGGACAAAGTGTTGGTTTTTCTACCATCTATAAGTGCATCTTCGTTTACTTTGTCACCATGAGTTAGTTAATATTTATTGAATGCTCATTCTGTGCAGAGAACTGCTCTTGACCAGATGATTCCAACCAAAGCCCCAGAAATTATCCCTGACTCAAGAAGCATCTACTCTTAAAAAAAAAAGGAAGAAAAGACCCAAATTGTGTGGAAGCATAAATACAAAGACTGAAATCTCGAATCAGCTTCTCAGCTTTCTACACTGGGATAAAAGTATTCATATACGTTAGTGTTAAGACTCAAGACTCAGAAAAGGAGAAAAGAAAACAGTTGAGGGGAGGAGGTCCTCATAGCTCTATGAATTGAGACTGACGGAATCAGTCAAAAAAAGTTTTTCTGGGGAAATCTAGTGGAATAAGCCCTGGAAGAAGAGTGAGAGGCTCTGAAGCGAAAGTAAATGATGGAAGGTCAGCTTTGTAGAAAAAAACACGGTAGGTGCTCTACACTAAAACAAACCTATCTTCCCCATGCCTTTAGGAATTAATGACATATGTGTTTTTACATAAAGTGTGGATCCAAATATGTAGACTAGAGTAGACTTGACTTTTCAAGATCTAAAACCATTTTCTGCCTAACAGAATGAGTAGTTGCTGAAGAATTTCAATACCATGTTGGATGCATTATGGTTAATTTTACAGCCAGCTTTTCTACACACACTTTCCGTTCTTTGTGGAGATGGAAACCTTAACGCTGTCACCTGTTTTGATCAACAGAAGAAACTGATTACAAAGAGAGGTAATCAAGTGCAGGGTAAAGTTAGGGCAGAAGTCAAATGAAAACCCGTACCCTGAGGCCACGTGGTGGGGCTTGGTGAGGTGAGCTGGAAGGAGCCCTGGATCCTTGGCTTCTAGAAAAAAGAGCTCAAGGCTCTTTCCTTGCTTCCCTCGGGTTGGGGGTGGGGTGGAGAGAACTTCACCCCCCAAAGGAGGTGTTGCTGCTGTCTTTGGTCACATTTTGTGACACTTGATTGGCTGACCTGGTGGTGGGTGTAGTGGCTGGAGGCGTCACGTGTTAAAAGATGGGTCTGTCCCCCGTTCAGCTCCTCTGACGTGATCCCTCTCCTACTATCGATTTTAGATGCTCTTTCTTCCCGCACGGAGTAGACTCCTGGCTGGCTTAAGAAAGCCTGGGGCCGAAGACCTAGGCCAGCATTGTTCAAGTGTTGGCCGGGGTTCCTGCTTACTCTCTGGCTCTCTCTGGACGTTTGAATTGGCCTTTCTTCTCTTCATAGTGATACAGTCTGAAGGCTTATGTTTGGGGAAAAGAACAAAGGACAGCAGGCCTCTGTCTGGTATGATCCTAGGTAGAGCTCACTGAGACAGGATCTGGTCCAGCCCTTAGAGGTGCATTGTAGTTTAGAGGCTGAAATCCCAGCTAAAAACAAAGTGTCAGGGGCTTCCCTGGTGGCGCAGTGGTTGAGAGTCTGCCTGCCGATGCAGGGGACACAGGTTCGAGCCCTGGTCTGGGAAGATCCCACATGCCGCGGAGCAACTGGGCCCGTGAGCCACAATTACTGAGCCTGCGCGTCTGGAGCCTGTGCTCCGCAACGGGAGAGGCCGCGATGGTGAGAGGCCCACGCACCACGATGAAGAGTGGCCCCCGCTTGCCACAACTAGAGAAAGCCCTCGCAGAGAAATGAAGACCCAACACAGCCATAAAATAAAATAATTAATTAAAAAAAAAAAAAGTTAAGGATGTACCTCACATATCTTATTAAAAAAAAAAAAACAAAGTGTCGTTTAACTTTGCATATCATTTCTCTATGCACGTATTTATTTTGGGGGCCTTGTGGAGAGGTAAGTCTACTTGAGGACAGAATTTGCATATTCTAAAATGCAAACACTATCAACGTACTCCAGGAAACTATCATGATGATCATCTTTAATGTCACTCCAATCTATAATCTCTAACAGGCATGGGCTCTACAAGTGTCTCCTACACCCTGCTGTGCAATCTTGAGTGAGGTGTTTTTCCAAAAGATTTTATTTTCAAAGTTAAAGCTCAATGGTTGGTTAAAAAAGAACCTTGGCCTGATACCATATGACATAGCACTTAACATTTATTTTTGGAGACATAGATTGAGCCCTGACTGCACGTAAAGTATTGTGAAGAGTGTTGAGTTACCAAAATCAACAAGTCATGGCTTCAGCCCTCAACCTGGGGAGAGGCAGATCAGTTTAAAAATGGTCCCTGGGACTTCCCTGATGGTCCAGTGGTTAAGACTTTGCCTTCCAGTGCAGGGGGTGTGGGTTCAATCCCCGGTCGGGGAGCTAAGGTCCCACATGCCTCGTGGCCAAAAACCCAAAACATAAAACAGAGACAATATTGTAACAAATTCAATAAAGACTTTAAAAATGGTCCAAAACAAAAAATGGTCCCTAAAAACAATCGTAAACAGATATACATGAGATAGTCAATACAAGAGACAGCATAGAGACGGAGATCATGAGTTGGTTGAAAAGAGATTCTCTATAAGAGAATGAACTTTGTGACCAGTAAAGGGAAACACTGAAGAAAGGAAAACACAGTGGAGAAAAGAAAAGATAATGGCACATAAAGGGAAATGATGTCAAATAAACGAAAGTATTGCCCTTTAAATCTGTCCATTCCGTTAAGAATTTGAGTGGAGTAATCATAAGAAGAGTACAGTAATTTTGTCTTTTTATTCTGATGCATTGACATCTTGGGCCATGCTGATCCTGGAGAGCCTGCCCCTCCCAGGACTAGCTAATTCCTAGAGATAGTAAAGGACTTTCCTGCCAGCTCATCTTTCATATGCAAACCAGCCACACCCCACACCCCACACCCCCAGCCATCTCCTTTATGGGGCTCTCACACTCTGGGGCGCTATCCCCTGCCTTAATCACCCCATGGCCAGTGCAATGGATGAAATGTTTGCGTCCCCCCCAAAATTTATATGTTGAAATTCTAATCCCAATGTGATGGTATTTGGAGGGGCTTTTGCAAGGTAATTAGGTCATGTGTGTAGAGCTCTCATGAATGGCATGAGTGCCCTCATAAAAAGAGGCCACAGAGCTAGCTTCTTCTCTTCCTGTCAGGTGAGGACACAGTGAGAAGTTGCAGTCTGCTCTCACCAGCACCTGGCTGTGCTGGCATCCCTCATCTCAGACCTCCAGCATCCAGAGCTGTGAGAAAGAAATGCTGTTGTTTAAGCCACCCAGTCTACGGAATTCTTTTATAGCAGCCTGAACTAAGACAGCCAGGTACTAGGCAACTAGGGACAGCCCCTATGCCTCAGAGCCCGCTGAAATCATGCAAACTAGACAATCCAAAGCTTGTTTACCCTGCCTCATGCATTCCTTCCCACAAAAACCACCATAAAGGCTTTGCCCACATTTCCCCTTGCTCTCTCTGCCTCATGGCAGACCCTGGTGCTTCCCCGTGTGCCCCCTCCTGCCCCACCCTGTTTCTTGGGAACTGTGAATAACAAGCTGTCTTTTCAATGGCAGTTATCTCCTGATCTGTTGCCCTCAGCATACCTCAATAATAATAAAACCAAGTTTTTAAAGCAGTGAGTTGTATGTCAATGGAAGATTGTAAAAGGCCACCAGGAAAAGAAAACACAAAAAACTAAAATCTCAGCAGAGAAGAAAAAGTTTAAAAATGCAGCTGGAGAAAGTGTGGGACAGAGGCCAGGTGGGAGATGCCTGAACAACACGGCCCCGTGTCAGCCACTGTGAGTGGAGGGAAAGACATTTGAAAAATGCATCTTAGGCTGCAGAGGCAAATTCAGCTTGTATACTTCTTTTCCTGCCTTTGTTATATGCGATTTCATGTTAAGCACATTTCTGTCCCTAACCTTGCAGTCAGAATGCTGGCAAGAGAGCTGGCAGGCATATTTGCACTGTATTTCAGATATCCCTGAGATTGCTAGGATAAAGAGAGGGTGGTGGTGGGCTGGAGAAGAGGACCCCAGCAGAGGGGAGAAGAATCTGCTGACAATGGAAGCTTCCCGCTACCTGCCCCTCCACTACACTAATGCTGTCTTCATCTACTGAAAAATTAAATCTAAGCACGCTACTCTCCTATTTTAAACACTCAGATGTCCACCGCTACAATGTTTGGCATATAAATGTGTCCACAATTGAGTTGGATCATACCTTTCCAGTACTTTCACCCAGTGAACCTTATTGAATGTTCAGTGTCATGGAATTTCTCACCACTTCTTGAGCAGACCATGCTTTTGTAACCAGTGGAGCGCTAACTCAAGACCAACAGAGAAATGGGAAAGTAATCCGTTATTAAGAGATGGACAAACCCCTGCTTACGAAAAAGGCAGGGCTGTCTGATAACAGCATGATTGGAAAACATGGTTTCCTTTCAGGGCTGAATCTGTCCTCCCTTTCATCCCAAATAGCTGACTTATGGCTTAAATACTCAGGGGCACTTGAGAGAGAGAAGGATGTGGCCGGACCTGCAGAGCAGATGACAGATCCCCTTAAGTAGCCAGCTGCCTGGGCACAGCTAGTAGCCTTCTTTACCTACTCACTGGCAGAAAGGGGAAGAGAGAGCTAGCAAGACGGCCAGGCTGCCTAAACTGTTGATATTTGCAACAAGGAGGCTGGACATGCAGGAGTCAGGACTCTCCTACATGCCTCTTCTAGTGCAGTCACCCTGCCCAGGGCTAAGGCACGGCTCAGGGAATGTCAAGTTCTGATTCATCGCGATGCAGGAGGCATTTGTATGTATAGTTCTCTTCCTCCAGTCCAAGTCTGGGAAGGATGGAAGTACTTCCTTTGAAACATGAGAAGAAAGAATCCAGAGTTTCTCTATTATCTTTAGTAAGTGGACTCTTCATTTTTTTAAATCTACTTTCCCCACTGGTCTCCTTCAGGACGGGAACCACATTATCCATCAATGCTTAACACAGCAGGTGGTTAGCAATAATAAATTTCCCTTTAGTGAGCAATAAACAAATGCATAAATGAGTGATGAACAAATCCCAGGCAGCGGGGAGAGAATGTACCTATATAAACTTTTATATTTTTATTATAAAGTCCAAAAAAATAAGCCATAACAATAAAGATTTCACATATATAACGTTGTTAAATCCTCAAAACAATCCTGGGAAGGGAGATTATTCTCATTTTTTCCTATGAGAAAACCGAGGGTCAGAGAGCCCATATTAACTACCTAAATGCACACAACTAGTAAGTGACAGCACTGGGACTGAGACCCCAAACCTTCTGGTTCCAAGTAGACAATACCAGAGCTGTCCGGCAAGTCTCATGGAGAAACTCATCACAGGAAGATAAGAAGAGAGCTAGAGGGGGAAGAACAGGAGTGTGGTTTTCAGATTTCACTGTGCTTAAGAATGAATGGAGGTTCAATATTCAAAGATACAAGTAATGCCTACGAGTCACTAAGAAAGAGACAGAGAATTCAAAAGAATGAGGGGAGAAGATATGAAGATGTAGTAATAGAGAAAGATTCTCAACCTTTCTAGGAATCAAGGAAATGAAAATTAGATGGATGAGATGTTCTTACACCCAATATTGGTAAAAATTAAGAAGTTTGATAATTTCAAGTGTTGGTGAGACTACGAGGAAATGAAATGGGTACCATTGTACACTCCTGATGGGAGTATAACATTGTGTAGCCACTTAGGAAGACGGTTGGCAGTTTTTATGAAAATTTAAAATGCATATTCTTTATGACCCAGCCGTGGTCTAGAAGGTGGATTCTGTGTATCTCAGGGGATATGCCAGACTCATTCAGTATCAGGGAAAATACGGTAACTTCTATTTGTGTTCAACTGTACACCATCCCTTTAAATTTCGTGTTGAGAATCTATTTTTGCGGAGGGTGCCGTGGAGCACCGCCTCGATGCCCTTTCTAGCTGGTTCCCCAGCTGGCAGGAAGGGTGACTGCCAAAGGCTTATGGCTGAGCAACTCCTAGGGACTTGCCCTCGGCTCAGGGGAGCTGCTTTGCCCAACCTGGTCAGCCTGTGTCCGAAGACTGGTCAAGTTGGGGGTAGAAAGACTAGCCCCTTACCTCAATTCTAAATAGCACTAAGGGGCCATCCAGCCCTGAACTCCAGGGACCAGCTGAGTGCTCGCTGGCAACTGTATTGAGCTCACCTTCTCTCCCTGGTAACGTCCCAGCATGCACAGCTCAGAGCCTTGGTGTCTGTTTCCTGGGGAGCTGACCTAAGGAGGTTGTATAATGCACAAATGAGTACAAAAGCACACACATATAATTTACAAATATTTAAATGCACATATATTTTGGTGAATGCTCAAAGATGTGCTTTACTGATAGGGTGGCCCTGTCTACCTAATATTCGTATGTTGAAGTCCTACCCGCCCTGCCCAGTCCCTCAGAATATAGTCTTGTTTAAAAATAGGGTAATTGTGGATATGATTAGTTAAGATGAGGTCATACTGGAGTAGGGTGGACCCCCAAAGCCAATATGACTGGTGTCCTTATAAAAGAGAAATGTAGCCACTGAGACACACACACAGGCAGAAGGCCATGTGGAGGTTGAACTTGTGCAGTCACATGCTGAGGAGCTACCGGAGTCTAGGAGAGAGGCCTGGAAAAGGTCCTTCCCTGGCACCATCAGCAAGAGCGTGGTCCTGCTGAGACCTAGATCTTGGACTTCTAGCCTCCAGAGACAATAGGTTCAGTTTTTTTAAGCCACTCGGTTTTTTTTGTTGTTGTTTTTGTTTTTTGTTACGGCAGCCCCTGTGAATGAATACAGTGCCTGAGAGAAACAGTCACAAATATGCACAGGGATATATTCTTTGCAAATTCATAATAGTGAAGCAGAAAAAAAATAGTATAAACAATGTAAATGTTTATCAGTTAACTGATCACAAATAAAATATAGCATATTCATGCCATGGATATTTAACCTCAGTTTAAAAGCGTGTGTTGGGTTTCATTATATTGACATAAAACCTTCAGCAATCACTATTACTGAGTAAAAAAAGGGAGACGTTGAATGACATGTGCAGAACAAAACCATTTAATTTATGTTTAAGAAATGCAAAAGAATACTCTATCCTTTGATACATGTCTATGGATATGAATACACAGAACAATGACCAGAAGGATACGGTCTAAACTTTTGACATTGTTTGCCTCTGGGGGAAGGGTAAAGAACCGGGGGGTTGCTAAAGGGATTTTTCATCAGTAATATTTAACTTTTAATAAGAGAATATATTCACAAATTTTCTTTGTAATTAAAAATTAATAAAAACAAGCAAAAAATCATCAAAGGGAACGTAATGTGGCATCCTAGAACAGAAAAAGGACAATAGGTAGAAACTAAGGAAATCCGAATAAACTCTGAGCTTTAGTTAATAATAATGTCTCTATACTGGTTCATTAATTATAATAAATGCACCATAGTAATGTAAGATATTAATACTAGTGGAAGCCGTGTGCAGAGGGTTATATGGAAACTTAGTACTATCTGTTCAATTTTTCTGTAAAATCTAAAATATAAGGTCAATTCTAAAAAAACTCATCTAGGGCCCTTGAGTTAGAAGAATGTAGATTCCCAGGCCCCGCCTCCAGAGATTCTAATTCAGTAGGTCTAGGGGGAAGCCCAGTAATTTTTGTTCTTAGTAAGCACCCCGAGGGGATTCTGGTACTTTGAGTTACTACGGGCTAGAAAAAAAAAAATCAAAGAAAATCCAACCATACCCATTGGGTTAACAAAGCTGGTGCTTGAAGTCTTTTCACAGGTTGGACTGGGAGTTAGGAAGGGAGAGAGGTGATGTGGAAGGTGTTTCTACTCTGGGGTGGCTGGTCCAGGAGAGCGGAACTCCCTGTCGTGAGGTTGGCCCCCGAGGGCCCCCGAGGACCTGACAGCCGATGGGCAGCCAGCCAACCGCACAAGGAGCAGGCCTCTGCCTTCCCATCACCACACTTTGGCATATGGTTAGTTCTCCGGCTTTTAACTGTATTTTGAGAATAGTGTTATAAATAATTGACCCTCCCAATTAAAATGTTTTTCTTCCAGTTAAAATTTTTATGAGTGACCTGAAAACATGGCATATTTAGCCACCCTCCCACCTCCCCAACTCAGGCACTCAGTTTATTGTTCCGAATTCTTGTTCCCTTAAGATAGTACACAAACACGATCGTAACGGTTATTACAACAGATGGTAGGTGTGCGTTAACGTGGCCTCCACCACTGGCTTGAGAGGACGCCGAGCCTCCTCATCTTGGTAAGCAAGGGTGTTTGGCCCCATATTGAGCATGTTATTCACTCATTCATTCATTCATTCATTCACTTATCCTCCCAGCGTTTGTGGAGAGGCTATCGTGTGCTCAGTATCCTGCTAGGTGCTGGTTAGCCAGCTGTGAAAAGGATGACAGATTTGTCCTTAATAAAACTGGTAATTGTTAGTTGGACTGAATTGTCCCTCCCAGTCTCTACAATCTGATGAATAAAGTCACAGTAAAGCTGATAAATTATTTCAGTTGGAAAATAAGACACTTCTATGACAATGTTTAACATGACGGACTCAGTTACAAGAGTAGGCTTTTAGATATTCCTCAAAACATAACTATCTTGAAGATAAAGATTTTGACTGTTCCTAATACCAGCATTAACCCTCCTGTTTCCAAGTCGGGTTAGTGCTATCAGAACCTCACCACCAGCCTCCAGAATGGCACAGCTGGATTTGGGGCCCTCATGGCCAGAAAGTGCCTGGGGGCACCATTACCGACATCACCATACACGTGGCTTTGGAGACCTCCAGCCTCATTTTGGGAGAATACGCTGAATACACAAGAACCTTTGCCTTTAAAGCACTTAGGATAAAAACATCGTCTGTACTTTCACTCACCATGCCCTTAAAACTGGAGGAAGTTGGTAACCAAAAATAAAGCCAGAAAACTAAGGGAGGAGGAAGCATATTAGAATATTGACGTGAGGATCATTACAGGTGCAGGGCACAGCTGGAGTCTCTGTGAACTTTTCAGAAGCCTGGGTGTGGGAAGGAGAGAAGAGGAGGAAGAACAGAAGGAGGAAGGCAGAACAGGGGCAACAGGGCTGGAGTGGAAAGGGTTAAAGATGAACAAGGCGTAGTGGGGGGGAAGGGAGTGATGGTTAGCACTTTTTGAGCACTGCAGTCACACGGCGGGTAATGTACACACATCTCCCGTTTAATCTATACAACAGGCTTTGAGAAGAGAACACCAGAGTGCCCTGGGATGCACACTCAGGTGGCCTCCCTACCCGAGGCCACGGCCTTAACCACTGCAGGCCCTGCCCTACCGAAAGGCAAAGAGGACAGCAGCTCAGCCCTCTTTCCATGGGGGCTGGGGCACCTGCGGGCAGGAGCACTCTGCAGTCCAAAGGGTCAGCTCCAGCCAGGTGTCTGCCAGGGACTTGTGGTCGTGCCCCCTGGAGTCTGTGCAGGGACACTGCCTGGCCTTGTATTTTCCCAAAGGCTTTCACTTAGGAGAAGGGCCTCAGCTAGTCTGTGCAGCGAACCTTGTGCAAATTTGAAAAAGTCACCCCACTGGGTGGACCAGTTAGAAAAAGATGTCCCTTCCCTGGGGTCTGTGACTTCAGCCCCAGGCAGGACACAGGGTTCGGGGTACCCAGGGCTGGGCTCTGATGTTTATGCACAAACTGTGCAGCCGTCTTTGGGGCTGGTAGGGCTCTGAACGAGGGAGCGAGCAGGGCCCAGGCATCCATCTGGGTGGAAGGGCAGCTCGTGTTTTCCCCACAATGTAGAAAGTAAACTGTGTCAGGCAGCAGCCGTCCTCTTTTAATATCAGGCATTGAATTACTCAGAAGAGCTTTGATTGGGAAGCTGGTTTGCCCCACTCCTATTAATCGAATAGCCAAAGCATAAATTGGCTTTCAAAAGGTAGTTAGAAATGAATTTTATCCTTTAAAAGGAAGGAAAAAAAGATGAAGTGCCAACCACAAGTCTTCACAATGGAATACCCAGGAAAGATAGACAGTAGCAATAAATAGTAAAACCTTTGTATTGATAATATGCTTCTCTGTGAGGGTTTCAAAGCCTCTTTCTGTATTTTTAAATATACTCACGCCTCTCAACCTGCCTGTGACATAGGGTGGGCAGGTATTATTATTCCCATTATTACAAGAACTGACGCAGAAAAACGGAATGCCTGGCATAAGCTCATATAACACATCAGCATCTGAGAGAGATTAGAAGGCAGCCGCCCAATGGCCATTCCAGACAAGACGGTATTGCCGGAGAATGACACAAAGTGGCAGAGTAGCAATCAGGGTTTAAGACCCACGTTGCTCACGAGTCTGTTTTGGACGACAATGCTTAGCAGCTGAAATGAACAATGCTCCATTTATTATTATTAATATACATCCCTGTGCCCACATCACGGAGACATACTTCACTGCCTAGCCCTGCACAGGACTGATCGGCTTCCAGCAGAAGCAGGCAGGGCAGGGCTCAGAACCTCCAGGGTAAGCACACGACAAACGCCTGAATGACTGATTGGGTGTTTGCCCGTTAATAACAATAATCATTTCTTTAGGAGCTGACTGTTTGCGGGGAACTGCGCTAAGCATGTCATCTTTCAAAACTCTCATGACAACCTTGTGAGGAAAGTGTCATTGCCCCCATTGCACACAGATGTCAGAGGACCCGTCCAAGTCCGTGCAGCTGGTTAAAGGGCAGAGCTGAGACTTGCACTCAAAGGCCCCGCTGCACTCTAAAGACAGGGGTCTAAACTACTCTGCGATGCTCCTTCTGACCAAAGTTTGTCTCTACAATTTAAACACTGATCCTTCTCCACATCCTGGCACATGCTAACAAAGTCTGCTGTGAATGAAATCAACTGGATCAGTCAGGGTCCTCTGGAGAAACAGAACCAACAGGATATATGTAGACACACAGAAGAGTGTTGCCAAACCAGACCCGGGTCTGCCTGCCCCCTCGTGCCGTAAAGCCAATCTCCTGACACCAGATTGTGGTGAAGGAAAGCACAGCCTTTACTGCAAGGTGCTCCACATGGGGCCAAGCAAGAAAACAGGCAGCTCATGCTCAAAAGACCCAAGCTCCCCAGTGGCTTTCAGGGAAGGGGTGTTAAAGGCAAGCTTAGGGGTGTGTGTGGCAGGGGGCCTGGTCTGCTAGGCGCAGCTCTCTGTTCGGTTGATGGTGAGGTAATGGGGTGATGTTTTGGGAATCTCAGTTATCAGCTTTCTGGCTCCAATCATTCTGGGGTCTACGTGCTGGTGGGCAGCATGCAGTTAACTTCTTCCACCTGGTGGGGGGTTCAGTATCTACAAAACAGCTCAAGGACGTGGCTCAGAATATTATCTACAGCCCTCGAGGAGGAACTAAATGTCCTTGACTTTGTTTTATGGCCAAACTATTATTATTTTGTCTTGCTTAACTGTTTTACTTTGTTTCTGCATTTTCTCACTTCTCTGATTAAATTTGCACTTTGGAACTTGGGGAAGGCCTAGAAGCCTAAAGCTTTTCTACAGACAAGAGGCAGGGGACACGGGGGTCTGTCCCTAGGGAGGCCCTGCAGGGTCCTGCTCGGTTACAAGAGTTGATTTATCCAGGAATTGGCTCATGTGGTTATGGAGGCCAAGAAGTCCCACAGTCTGCCATCTACGAGCTGGAGAACCAAGAAAGCGGTCCTGTAATTCTGTCTGAGTCCAGAGGCATGAGAAACAGGAGAGCCAATGGTGTAAGTTCCAGGCTGAGTCCAAGAAACCCCCAAACCAAGAGCACTGATGTCCAAAGGCAGGAGAAGGTTGACGTCTCAGCTCAAGCAGAGAGAGGGAATTTGCCCATCCTCCACCTTTTGTTCTGAGCCCTCAGCAGGTGGGATGATGCCCACGCAAACTGGTGAGGCAACCTGCTGTACCCAGTCTACCCATTCGAATGCGAGATACCCTCATAGACACACGCAGAAATAATGTTTACCAGCTCTCTGGGCATCCCTTAGCCCCAGTCAAATTGATACAGAATATTAACCATCACATCAATTTAATTCCTAGCCAAGATTTTTGGTGAAATAGACTAGACTAGACTAGATAATATCAGAGTGCATCTCAGGCAATAAAGGTAGTTATTGTTTTGTGAAACAGTTGTTTCAAATGTGTGTGTGTGTGCACCTGCGTACTACTGGGTGGTGACATAAAGACTATTTCTTGTGGGTCATTAAAGAAAAGCCCGAGAAGCACAGATTCAGGGTCCCCTCTGCCCCTCAGCTGCCTTGAGCTTCCCTTCTCCCCACTCACGGCCACTTCGAAAAGACCCCTGCATCTTGGAACGCACCTCGGTGGTATCGGTGACGTGTTTGCTAAAGATGGACAGCAAAAACCAGAAATCTTCCTTTCAGCTCCACTCGCCTCCTGGATTTTTGTTTATTTCATCTTTTGAATTACACGTGGGCCTCACGTTGCAGGAGCTGGTGGTAGGGTCTCTGTGATCTGACGTTGATGAGGCAAACCTGGAGTCCACCAGCAGGTCCTGTAGGGTCAAGGAGGAGGAAGAGAGGCTAAATAATTAACAATTCAATAACGGAGGCTTGGAGCAAGCTTGGAACTTGCAAGAAGTGGAAGGAGAACTTTTAAACCTCTCAACCAAGGCCATCAGGGGCACAGGCTTTGTTGAGTGAATTTATATCTGAGTTAAGCCAGCTGAGGGCATGAAACACGCTGTGAATTTGATTCAGAGGTGTGTAGAGTGTGCCCCAAGGCTCTCTCCTCCGCTGTAGGCAAGTTTAGTGGTACATGGGGACCATCTGGCCCCTGGGCTGCAACAGAGAAAGAAGCAGAAGGTCCCACTGGGAGGAGGGTCTGTAAGAGGACACTCCTACCCCCCAATCCCATTTTCAGAGTCCCCGTGGTGGCAGTAGGGAAAGAAATGTGAATATACCGATAATGCACAGAGGCTGGGATGGGAAAACAGCTAGCTGAGCGCAGTATTTTCCCGCCCTCTGTCTTCGTCCGCTTGGGCTGCCATAATGAAACACCATGGACTGTGTAGCTTAAACAACAGACATTGATTTTCTCACAGTTCTGGAGGCTGGGAGTCCGAGATCAGGGAGCCAGTGTGGTCAGGTTCTGGTGAGAGCTCGCTTCCTGGCTTGCAGATGGCTGCCTTCTCCCCGGGGGCCCACATGGTGGAGAAAGAGTGAGCTCGCTCTGGTGTCTCTTCTTATAAGGACACCAATCCTATCAGATCAAAGCCCCACCCTTATGACCTCCTGCAGCCTTAATTCCTTCTATAAAGGCCATATCTCCAAACATAGTCACATCAGTGTTAGGCCTTCAACATATGAATCTGGGGGTGGGGCAGTTCTGTCCATAGCACCCCCATTTCAGCACATACCCTGACACTACACTGACCATCTGTCCTTCCTTCCCACTAGCCAAGACTCGAGGAGCCCTGCCATCGAAAGCAGGTGTGATCTAGGTGGAGAAAGTAGTTACGGAAGTCAGAACCATCCCCATTTGCAGGGAAAGAGGCTCAGCCTGGTGTGCTAAGGAGAATTACCTGATTCTGTTGTGAGTCTCCTGCCGATTTCCCATCCAACCAGCCATCCTTTTGTTTGCCACGTAACTACTAACTACGATGGGAAATTAAAATAAACCCCTCCCATCATACAGATCTCCAGAGGATACGATTATAGGGGTCTTTCAGTCTCTAATTCACACGTTTCCTGAATGCTTGCATTTTTAACCAATGTCATGAATGACTTTGTAATTAAAAAAGTAACACTTTATAAAAACAGCACAAAAACACTTTATAAAAACACACAGTAAAAGCGCAAGCCACTCACTGAGTAAATATACAAGGGTGATGAAAGCTCTTGGCTCACATCCTATAAAGTGCTATGAAAGGGTGGGATTTGGAGAAAGGGACACCTCGGAGGGGGGTCTTTTCCAGTCTTCTATGTTCAGAGGGGAGAGTGAAAAGATTGTTTCTCTACACAAACAGAAAGCCTGAGAAACAAGTTAGCTGTGTGTTTAAAGGTAGTGATGCAGCCCACCTGCATCTAGAGTGGAGGCACTCTAGAAACTTCTAGAAGCTTCATGATTCCTGGGAAGTCCTGTCACCTGGTTAGGTCGGGAGCTACCGGCACCCAACTCCCTTTCCCACCCCACGCAGGGTGGCTGAAACCCGCGACTGCTCACAACCTCGTCCTAAGTACACATAAAGCATCCTTTCCGTTTCCAACGCCGGGGTGGGAACTGCAGCCCTGGAACACTGAAAGGGCTTGATTAGAGCCCTAAGTGTGGGTGGAGGGAGGCTGCTGGGCCTGGGCTTTATTAAACCATAGCTCTTCCCCGCTGGCACCTCGTTATTGCCAGGGCTGTTGTGAGGCTGAATGAGCAGCACATGAGGCTGAGGGGAGAGATTTCAGAAGGAAGGATGAGTCCAAGTACAGGAGGAGGAGCTTCTGCTCGTCACCACACAGAAAAGCTTAGGGCTAACAGTCGCATAAAGTGCACACGGCACAGAGAGACTCGGGGACCAAGCCGGGGTCCCTGGGGATCTGGGCCACGCTCGGCTGCAGCCAGCACTGGAGCCCCATGTCTGGAAACAGGGCTCCCTTGTGGGTTTTGAGAAATGATGAAGCCCTGGCTTTAAGGGGCCTCCTTCCCACAGGGGTTTCCAGTGCTTCTCTGCCAGGAGCTGCGGATGCTTCCAGCAGGGGTGCCACCAGCAACCCAGGCAGCCCCCTAGGTCCTGAGATGTTCCCCTGCAGGAGGCAAATCTTCACTTTGCTGCTGGGAACGCCCCACCAAGCAACAGAGGGGAATTCCACTTCATACTTTCTTAAGGTGTGAACGAGCCTAGGTCTGTGGAAGTGCTTTGTAAACTGTGAAAGGCCCAGCAGAGGAGGGAACACAGAGGCATTATGGTTTCTCGAATAAGGTGTGTGGATTTCCCAGCCCTGTGTGTGTCTGAACATGCATGAACCCTTCTGACCTGCTCTCAGTGTGGGCTCACTCATTGCTACAAAGTGCTCCCTCTGCTTTGGTTTTAAATTGCTTTTTCAAACCCAAGTTCCCAAACAGGGACATGATTTAAGCAGTTGCAGAAGGTGGCAGCTTGGGGAGGTGGGAGGGACGGGTTGTGGTGGGGTTGGTGGCTCGGGCATTACTCTCGTCTCACTGGGAAAGGGTACTGAGCCCCTCGGGGTTTGCCCCAGGGGGCCTGCCCTCTGAGCAGGGCCCTGCACTGCAGCCTTTGCCCTGAGCCTCTTCTGGCTTGGGTCCCTAGTGGAGATAAGTGGCTGTGAGAGCCTTGGGGAAGAGTGTCTCCTCTATCAAGACTGGACAGAGCCGTGACTGTCCCCCCAGGACTGCAACAGCCCTGGACCCCAGGGCCTTATCTCAGTTCCCTTAAGATTGGTGGTGAGTAAGGTGTATGTTAGGAGACCCAAGCAGATGGAGCCCTTAAAACCACAAACGAAATCATGATGAAAGTGAGAAGAGAAAGGAAAAGGAAGTGAGGGATGGCCAAGATCAGAAGCTGGGAGGAGTGGGGTGCTTCATATGAAGCTTGAGGACAGATGTGCAGGGTTTGCTTTGATGTGGAGTTGCAGCCCCTCTTTGTCAGAATGTGATGCTGTAAGACAGGGCAACCTCTCCGAACACCATTCTTTTAAACCCAACAGGGCACCTCTTGCCACAATATCTTCTTCTCTCCTTGTCTCATTGATTATTTATGGAGCTCCTAGTCTGTGCCAGATACAGTGCCAAGCAGTTAGTAAATATTATCATGTACAACCTTCGTAAAACCTTGTGAAATAGACATTTTAATCCCATTTTATAGTTGAGAAAAACTAAGTTCAGAAAAGGTCATTGTCTTGGGCAGGTAGGTGGAAGAAGGCCAGGATTGGAACTGGCCTTTTCCTGAGTCCTGGAACTCCTTTTCCTGAGTCCCTGATCTTTCTACTTAGGTATATTGTCCCTCCTTCTTTGTTCTCTTTCGTTGCTAATTGGCAAAAGGTCATGATGATCATCATTATCTTTTTTTTTTTTTTTTTGGCCATGCCACGTGGCTTGTGGGATCTTAGTTCCCTGACCAGGGATTGAACCCGGGGCCCCAGCAGTGAAAGCACCAAGTCCTAACCACTGGACCACCAGGGAATTCGCCATCATTGTCTTTCTTAAACTAATACGATTTGAAAGTGCACACTCAAACTGTGTTCACTCAGTAAGGGCTTATTGAATTCCTACTGTGAGCCAGGCATCATACTGGCACGGAGACACGTGAGCCAGGAACCCAGAGGGAAAGCCCATCTCCCGGTAATGTCTTCTCCTGATATATTGCATCATCACCACGCCTGTTAGCGTTACAGGGTATAATCTGAACAAGTGCGGGCCAGGAAGACTTAGAGCTGAAATGCCTCTCCTGTACCATCAGAATCATGTGGATTTCTTAGGAAAATACCTGTAGATAAAATAGAGATTTCTGTAGTGGCCAGAAACCTGGGTCGTGGCACTAGCATTGCCACGTAAGTAAGCTGTGTGACTCCCTGGGCCTCAGTTTCCCCATCTGTCCAACCAGGGGGTCAGGCCACGTGATCACTATGTCCTTCTCAGCTCTAATATTTCACCAATTTAACCGAGTTTTCCACTTCCATCCACTGTCTAGGTGAATGAATCCTGAGGCCCATTTTGAAAATGTGAGCTGTTGGCATGTTTTTCTCATCCCTAAGCCTTAGGTTCTCCTGGTGACGTATGGCTTAATCAGTTGTTTTTGTTTCTGCACCTGAGTCATTTGTCATTTGCAGATGCTTTATCTTTGTCATGGTTAGTAATGTTCACTTCTGTAAGAGATAGGCACACACCCAAAATCTAGAGGTATACTTAATTATGAGCTATATATTTCCTTTGAAAAGCAACCAACAAATCAAGAAACTGCAAATTGAATCCTTCTTTCAATGTAGCAGAACTGCTTGCATTATTAAGAGAGAATAAAAAGTAGATGCAACATATTTTTGTTTGCTAACTATGCATTTTTGTATAACCAGATTATTTCCACGTGAGACGAAAGAACAGTATTTGAAAATCTACTCAAGTTGGTACAGTTTATTTAAGATAGGGGCCAGGCACAAAAAAATTTTTTTTCCTAGAAACTTCAAGAAAGTCATTTTTCTCTTCCTGGTGATTTGTTGATTGTCGATAGCTATACTCATTCTGTGCCAACTCTACATATTATACAGTATCTAATCCTTAAACAATCCTTCAAGAACAGCTATTGCTGTGTCCATTTTGTGGATGGGGACAATGGAGTTCAGGGAAGGTATGTCATCTATGCAGGTTCATTTGGATGGAAGGTGGCAGATGTGGGGTTCAAGTTCTGTTCAGTGTAAACCCAAATGGTTACACTTTCTCTGCGTGGAAGGGAGAGTATCCATACACATACACTGCCTGGAAGGGAGAAAAATGGACGAATATCCAGATGGTTTAAAACATGCCCAGAAATAAGCAAGGAGAAAGTGGCTTCTGTAAGGCTTTCTCCACAAAATCAGGAGGAAGAGTGGGCTAATCTCAGCACAGTATGCCTTTATGTGAGTTAGTAAAAGGTACCCCTTCCTGGAGGGTGCACCCTCACATGCCAATGGCTTGTTGTGTGCAGGAGGGCTGACCTCCGACCCCTCGTATAGGGAACCTTGGCCTAAGGAACACCTTGCACATCACTACCCTATGGATGGAGAAGGGGAGGTATCAGTAAGACGGGGCGGGGGGAACCAGGAGGGTCTTGGAATGTTGGAACGGCTGGAAACCAGAAAAGGATGGCAGTATTTATTTTATGATCTTCAAATATTTATACTTCTCACTCTTTCTTTCTTTTGCAAATAGTTTAGCGGGCAGAGGGAAACTCTTCTTATGGTTGAAGAGGTTTAGCTTGATTTCCAGATGCCAAGTCAGTTAGAGTGTGACCACACTTCCCAGAGCTGGTCTGGCTGAAAGCCAGGGAAGAAGTAATGCAGGGTTCTTATCGTTACTAGATTGTCCCAAAGAAAGTTCAAGGAGTCTTACCTCAGAGGTATTCGCTTCTAATAACTAGGCTGCCAGTCTGCTAACGTGTTCCTTGGACTGTCTGCTGTCTCTCCATTTCTCCATCTCCTCCGCTTTCTTTAGCTCTTCTGGGTCTCTGCACAATCAATCTGTGATGTTCGGGCTTTGATTAATCATAGTAATAATACTGTAATAATAATCCAAAGATAGAGATGAAGGAGATGAAGGAGGAGGGAGAGGAGGAAAGGAACTCAATCACATGGACTAAACCTAGGTCTGTTGCAAATGGGAAGGATGAAGGAAGAAGGGGATGGGACTAAAGAGGAGAAAGAGTTATTTTCACAAATAGGAGGCCACTTTGAACATCAAGGGACTGACCAGAAAACTCACACCGTGAAGTGTTTCCTCTGGAAATTATCTTAATGATTCAATAACAGTACCTAACATTCGTAAAGATGTTGCATTTCTCACATGCCATCGCATTTACTAGTAAGAGCAAGACATACTAGTCAGATCTGTCAGATACGTGATAACAGATGCCCATTTTACAGGTGAGCAGACTGAGGCTAGAGAGGTTGAGTAACCTGGACTTGGCTAGGGACAACTCTGTCTTACCACTCGTAGAGTTTTAGCAACTTGGGGGCAGGGCCCAGCCTAGGATTTGACGCTGAGAGGTGTTTCATAAGTGTTTGCTTTAGGAATAGGTGAATTAAGTTATACATTGGAAAAATAAATGAATCTTGTTGCAAACACAAGGGAAAAGTGTGTGCGCGTGTGTGTGTGTGTGTGTGTGTGCGCGCGCGCTCACACTGCGACAAGGTAGTGGGGAGGGGAGCAGGAGGTGAGAGTTATGGAATGTGGGGAAGTGGGCCCATCTGTCTGCTGCTTGGAGCACCTCTTATAGATCAGAGAGAGAAAATCACTGGTGACTTTTGGCATCAAAATGGGATGTGTGGAAAACTTCTCAAAGCCATTCAGGCTGAGATGGCGGCATAGCCCTGTCCACTGTAAGAAAAACTCCCCCCCAAAATTTGGAGGGAGCACGTCAATTTACTCCTTCTCTTCCCTTCCCCTCTATGAAGCCTCTTGCCTCCTTCTGTGGGTCCAGATCGCCAGACAAATAAACTGGGGGTGGGTGGGGGGGCAGTGGTCAGTGGAGCGGGGATGTGAAAGCCCTCTTTCTCCATCTTCCAGCTTTCCTTACCATTAAGTTGTGGGTTGAGACCGGTTTAAAAAAATTCACATAGCAATTAAAATAAGATACTTTAAAAAACAAATTCCAGCATATGGAGTATTGGCTCTCTCTCTCTCTCATTCTCTCTCTCTCTCTCTCTCCCCACTTCCTTTCTCTCCTTCTCTCCCCTCCCTATACCCCACCTCATGTATTCCTTTTATTCCGATTTATCTGTGTTCCCAATGAGCCGTTCCCACCGAAGCTGGAGCCCTTCCTCCTGAACGTACACCTCAGGTGCTGCAGGGCACGCCCACTGTGCGGATTAATCAGCCCACAGCACCATCTGTCATGATTTAGGCTTAATTGGAAGATGGACCTCACAAAAGGAGACTTCAGATGGAAGGAGGGGGTGGGAGGAGCAGCTGAGGAACCAGCACCCCGACAGCAAAGGCAGGAGCTGCGGGCCTCGCCCTTCAGGAAGGAAGCGAGCAGGCCCTCAGGTGCGAGCCCGGCTCCAGGTCAAAGGGGAAATGAGGCCTGCACCTGGGTGTAAGGGGCAGGGCGGCTCTGAGGAGCACCACGCCTGGCCACGTTGGTGGCAGGGAGAGGGTGAGCCATCCGCAGGAGGGCTCTGAGAGGGACAGATTAAATGGGAGTAAAGTCAGCATGACCGTGTGAATTTCAGCTGACTTCCAGATTACTCTCCAGGACACTCTTCAATAGCTCGGGGCGGCGGGGGTGGGGGGGTGGGGGGAAGGAACAGAGAACTAGGTCCTGCCCGCCCCCCTCATTATACCCATGGCCCCTCCCGTCCCCTTTAGAAAAACAAGCAAACTAGGTTGGCCAGCAAATTCAGTTAAATTAGGCACATTTCATTCTTGCAAAATCGAAAATTCAAAAAATTGGCTTTGGATCCACAGACCCTGCAAACCAAGGGCAAGGTCATCCGGTTACAAAAGCCTGCTTTTCCCATCCTTGGTGTTTCTCCTCTAAATTGGGTGCTGGAGAGATGCCGTGACAGCTCTAAGCCACTCTGTTACCTTTCTTCCAGTAGAAAGCTTATCCGCCTACCAAAGCACTCAACTTGCTCTCCAGGGGTGGATGGGAATTGTGAGTGCATGTTGGATTTATCACACACACACACATTATTTATTGGTGTGAGAGCCATGTCATACCCTCCAGCACGTGTGCACCTTAGTGACTGGGTCATGCTCATATTTATGGGGACCTGGTCACATGGTAGGCACTCAGTGACCAGTATATAAAAAGCTAAGTAGTTGCAGGGCAATTACAGGGCTTCTGACACAATACAAGATGTGCATGCTAAATCTCTCTCTCTGTTTTGAGTGGCTTCGAACATTTTTTTAATACTACTACTCAGAGCTCTGTCTTAACATAAGTACAGAATTACAACAACCCGCCTCATGATTTGCCATACAGTAAAATTTCCTTAATTGGGCCCAGCATTTTGGAATTTATATTAGTTAAGACACGATCTTATTGGGTAAGAAGTTTGAATGAAGGGTTGTAATTTCGAAATCTGTAAGTTTATGAGATCTACACTTATTAAACAGTGTTTGTATAAACGTAATCCTAGATTCATTTAGCTAATTTTCCTTATTAGTACCCCATTCATTTCTGAAGTTATAGCAAAAAAGAAAAAAAAAAGAAAGAAATACTGTAACATAATTATCAGTATTTCTTTAAACAAATCCTCGAGTAAGAATGTTTTTTTAAAGATTAATTCAAATGAGCCTCACAATCTCCCATTTCTCAAAATAATAAGATTTTACTCTATTTAATTCCAGTTCGTTAGCAGCCTTCTTTATCCAGGGGAGAAATAAGGTAGCGGAAGCCTTGGGAAGGAGACGTGGTGGTTCAAAGTAACAAAGCTGAAGTTACGTGTTTCTAGATGCCGCTTGGTAGATGCCATTTCTTCTTTCAGAACTACTGTGGCCAGGAATCACTTCACCTTTTCTACTGACTACAGCTGCCCCTTGATTATTGCATGTGTTCCCTTCCCGGTCCGGTTATTACTTTTCCTACAGCAACCAAAAAAAAGTGGGATTGTCACCTTCCTTTCCCCACAGCTCAGGAGTCTGGGCACATTTTGATGAGGCTTTGTCTAAGGAGGTGGGTAGAAGGAGGTGTCATAAAGGAAAACTTCTCCCTCCTCTGGGGAGGGAGAATCTCCCCTCCTGCTCACCTCTTCTGGGAAGCCTTCCTGGAACCCTCACTAGGTCTGGGTGAGTTGTCTTTGATCTCTTAGTGCACTTAGGGGCAACATGCAAAGAATGGGAGTTTTAGAGCCTCATACCCCAAGTCTGGATCTCAGTGCTAATATTTATAGCAATGTAACCTTAGGCAAGGCTCTGAGCCTCTTTCAGTCTATTTCCTTAAACAAAGGGGAAAATAAAACTTATTGGAGGGTAATGGGAGGATTAGAGATAATATGCTTTAACGTAAGTAGTACCAGAATAGTAAATACTCAAAAAATGGTAGCTCTTTTTATTATGATAGCACTTCCCACACTGTTCTGTGATCATGTTTACCTGTCTGGCATCTCCTCAGGACTGTGAGGTTTTTTAGAGGATATTTCTCTATCCCTGGACCTTGGAACAGAATCTGGCACAGAGGGGACATTATGTGAATGTTTTTTTTTTGGAAGAGTGCATCAATGAGTCCACGAGAATGCCTGGATTCATCTTTAAGCAGGCTGACTTGGTTCGTGCATCATGCAGCAAATTTATTTCTTGAGACATATTTGAGATTAGAGACTATTCTAAACAATGAGGAAATCAGAAAAAAGGAAAAGAACAAAGAAATTGGATTCAATATTTTGGTCCTTAAAATGTAGCATACCCATGAATCAGGATAAGACTCACTATATGAAAACAAGAGGTAACTGGCTATATCACAGGCCAGATCATGCACATTTTGTGCATTCAAATGATGCGTGCGAAATGAAAAACTGAAACACAGAAGGCTTTTTCTCTCCCTCAGCCCCCGGCATTTCCCATTTATTGGCAGGACAATCACTATTTTCCTTCTAGGTACCGTTCATGGGAAGCACTGAGATCTTAGAGAAACTTGCAGAATGAACGGTTGTTGGCACCTCCTTGGGAAGAACAGAAAAAACCCAAAGCTTTGATAGATTTTAAACTGCAACCCTCCTGGGATGCTCTAAATGGCTCATAAATACAGCTGATGGAATATTGCCTACGTGTATTTTCTACTTACACTCACCTTTGAGTTCTTTTCTGGCCCCTTGAGAATCAATACATACAATAACAGAATTGCTGATGTATTAATCTTTTCTGCTGATCTAAGCATTGTTTTTCCTACCAAAGTGGGAATAGGGCTGGGGGAGGAAGTGATATCTAGACCACTCTGAAAAAAATGGGGGGAAAATTTAATTTCCAGACTTCAGGAAATACACTAAGTATTTCTCTTTTTTCTAACCTCACTAAGGCATCCTGATGGAGTGCCCCGGCTGGCCCAGAGCCATGGATTTCAGATTATCACCAGCATCCCCTATCTTGGTTTTGTGACCTTCCTAAGACAAAGTTTTAACTCCAGGTAAAGCCTGGGCCAGAAGTTCCATTAGAACAATAAGCCTCGTTCTCTAGAGCCATGGCTCCTGCCCAAAGGTTTGCATTACCATTCTGCAGCCTAGCATGGCAGAGGGACAGTTTTTCGGTTTTGAGAACTTTCGCCTGTGAGTATATTTTATTGGGGAAACTGATGGTGAACATCCACGGGTGGGGAAGGAAGGAAGAAGATCTCCACTGGAGATGAGTCCGAGAAGGAGAGCCCCATTACCTAAATTCTCAGCATGAAATTAGCAATGCCATATTGTGCTAAGAGGCGGTCAGGGGAAGAAGCAAAGGAAGAGGTGGTGAACAGGTTCTGTTGTACCTTTGATTCTCTACTCCAGCTTCTCTTAGAGATGAAGAGATTGATAGCAAATGGAGGGGGAGAAAATCAACTCCTTTATTTTTGTTTTGTTTTGGTTTGGTTTCTCTTCCTGCTCCTGCTTAGAAAACTAGTCAGATTCTGATCCAAAAGATACACAGCTGAATGGCATGTGACTTCCTCCACCTCAGGGTGAGGCATGAAGTCAAAGGGCAGGGGACAGGGCGCATGGTTTCGGGGTAAGAGGGTGCTGGGCTTAAGTGGCAGGACCTTGGCTTCTTGGGTAAATTGCTTCACCTCTAGGACTCAAGATCCTCCTCCTGAAAATGGCAGCAGTCACATCAGCTTCTGCCATGGAGGGACACCTGCAGCATTAACAGGAGAAAAGCAGCCATGTTTAATACAAGTTTTACACCACGTGGGGTCCTTCATAAGGAAATGAAGCCTGGAAGAAACGGTTGAATCTGGGTGCTTTTATCCTAAGTTTGATGAAGAGTGGACAGTCGTGATAGGACAAAGAGTACAAGGTAAGTCTAACAGACTGGGGGAAACTTAGCAAAGCCTGTGTGTCCCTCTCTGTGTCCCTTCGTCTTAGGAGACAAGGATGCTCCTCTCCTCCGGGTTTAGGGAGGGCACTTCTCACATGAGGGTTTTATGACCTACTTCAGGGGAAAGTCAGAAAGTCCCTCCTGCACGTGCCATTTCCCAAATCCTTCAGCTTAAAGTATTCAGTATGCCAAGGTGCCATATTTGGGGGTAGCGTGTCCTGAACCCCGTCACCAATTTGTTGTGAGGATTAAACAAGATAATGAAAAGCAGCGGACTCTGTTTTGTTTTGTGACGACCCTGGGGGAATCCCTCATTGTGTGAGTCCTGATGGGGAGGCAGGATTCTGGCTCCATGGGCAAACTGAACTTTTCAATATTCTGGGGACAGTGGCAAAGTCACTCCTGGTGGCTGCATCATGGGTCCAGAGTTTGACAGCGGCAAGGTCTCAGCCAGAGGGATCCTGTGGCAAGAGCCACTCTGTGTCCCCACTGCTCAGCCTTCCTTGATTTCTGCCCATTTTCAGAGTTTTCGGAGCTCAGTTCTCTAGCCTTCTATTCAGTGAACCTCTGACACTGTTTCCGTACTTTCCTTTTCTGCTCACAGTTAATAAGCTGGTATCTTTTGTTTGAATCTAGGAACGCTGACCACTGCAAACGTGAAGTGTATGATACAGCCAGAGCACACAGCGGGGTGTTCACCCAAGCAGACACTCAATACCTGGTACCTATTGCAATTATTAGCCTAATGGCATGTGACTACCCTCGGCATTCCAGGAATTCATATTTGATGCTTCAACTATTCAGATGTCCATGGTGTGTCATATTTTGCTGGGATACCAATTTAAATTGCCTTTGGAATACACATTAGATTATTTCTTAATTGTTTGATTTTTTTACAGGGAACATATATCATCTGTAATCCTCAAAAGTAATAAATATATTTCCATTAAAAAACACACGACTTTGATTTGAATTATATAGACTCATAAGCAACAAAGCTTTGGTGATTTACTGACCTCAAATTAATGACTAGCTGGCCTAGGTTATAAGAGAGGGAAATGTATTCTGTAATTATATTCTAGAATGGTACCCCATGGATGATCAGGATCTTCTGGTAGGACTGACCAACTCTAAAGAAACTTCAGTGGCTAAAGAAAGAAAGTCTAAGAAAATAAAGTGTAATATTCTGAATGAAGGCCTGGGTTATAATCTATATTCAACGAATAATCTACTAATACAGACACTTGGTCCATTATCAAGCTTGAGCATGTATGGACCAGCACCAGAGCATCCTGTCAGTCAGCCAAGTCCTTGCTCCTCAAAGAATGGTCCCCAGGACAGTAGCACCAGCATCGCCAGGGAGTTTATTAGAAATGCAGACTCTCAGGCCCCATCCACACCTACCGCATCAGAATCTGTATTTTACAAGATGCCCTGGTGATTCATAAGCATATTAAAGTTTGAGAAGTATTGATAAGTAACTTAGTCATTAACAGCTGGGAGAAATGTCAGGGCTAGTTTCCCCAAACTAGATGGCGATCAAATTTACAACCCGTTTTCAGGCATCAGTGATTTACTCTGGGGTTGCTAACCTAAGCGAGTACTATACTCTTTAAGGAGGTAACTCAAGGAAATTTCCGTCTTACCTCCTATAAAGTCATCATTTTTCCATATTTTTTTCCCCTTCAGATTGACAGGTTGAGGGGAGTAGAAACCTCTTTTCTGCTTTATCTGCCTCTGGCTTGAAGTGAGAATGTAAAGGGCAACAGAGAAAATCATCTTAAATTGTCTACATCGCTGAAAAGTAGTGATTTCATCTTTTGGGGTGGGACTGGGTCAGCTCGAATCTTGCTTATGCCATTTGTTCAGGACGAGAGGTTTCTGCACAAGAAATAGCTGAGTATAATGGGGAGAATGGATTAGATCCCGAGGAAGCCATTATCATGGAGTGTCAGTGAATAAAATTAACATGTATTTTTAATAAGTCTGTAATTACTAATTCTACAATAGACCATATGGTCTGTTCACTTTCGTGGACTCAAACACTTAAGCCCTCAAATGCCGTTTAGTTTTAAACACACACACACATCCACACACCTCTTCCCCTCAAAGAAAACAAAAGAATTGCATTTCGAGCACCATGACATTTCCTTAAGGAATAAAAATTCAAATTACTATCGAAGCCATGACTTTTACACTCGTGTCTAGAAAGCACAGTGACGCGTTTTTGCCGTGCCTTGTACCCTGGGCCTTCTCTCTTTGTGACTTGTTGACTCAATAGTGTGGGCTGAAGGCACAGTGGGCTCACTGTGCTAAGTTTTCAGCTATAAGCGCTGATTTCCTTGTTTTTGTGAATTTTTGAGTCAGACCTGGCATTGTTATTTAAATGGATCATTGGATGTTTTTCATATTAGAATTCCATTAAATTGAGAAACAAAGAACCCTCTGCTGCTTTCAAGGAGAAAATGCCTTCATTTTCCCACTTCTAGACTGTAAGTATTTTTTAGTCAGGTCTTTTTATAATAGTCTCATGAACATATTTTCAGAGACATGCCTGCATTTTATGACTTCATTTGGGTTTTTTAAAACTTCCGATTAAGCAATGCCCCTAAAAATTTTTTCTCTACTCTAAAAGGCTGCAGGAAGTCTCATGTTGCTATCATTGCCTTAGAAGGGTTCCACAAAAAATTGCTATCTTGCAACACATTCTTAAGAATGGGGTAATAAATGCCAGCATGAGGGGGACAAATCAGTCAATTTAAGATGACGGTGTATTTTGTAAATTCATTAACTGAATTTTTAAAAGTCAATCTGATCACTATGGACAATTTCACCTTTTAAATAAGCAAGAGATGTAGCGTTGATGAATGGGACGTGGATCACCCAGGCTCACAGCTTGTTCACGTCAGTCCTTGAGTTGGAAATTTAGAAGAATTTTCTGCGATTTGGAAAGACCCATTCCAGAGAAGACCTGGTAGACAAGGCCTCCATTTACCTTTCTTAAGTTTCTAACCCCATGCTTTCAGCAATCAAGAAGAAAGGGCGATCAGACTTAGGACTTAGGCTGTCCTGTTATAATCTTTTCCTTTGCATGGGATTGCACACAATCACAGGGTAGGAAGAGGTGCTAAAGATACCTGTGCCAAGCCCTGTATGGGGAGCCCCTGGGGACCCCGATTCTTGGGTTTCGTCTCTTTGTCCCCAGCACATGGGCAAGTCCAGGACTCAATGTATCTCTTACCTATGGAGCAGCTAGAGAGTCAAAGCTGCAACTTTACATTAGCGCCTCCCTCTTAGGACCACCTCTCTCTAACTGGAGCTTCTAACTAGACGTCTGATTCTTCCTTCATACTTGAGAGAGGAGCTTCAATAAACCACTAGAGAGCTGGACACGTATCCTCTGCAACTAGGAACTCATGGAGGATTTATACCAGATTCATCCCTGGGAAGAGCTTCAGTGGCTTGTGGTCACCAGAAGGAGGGCTGTGTCATGGCGCTCCCCGCAATGGCAGGCAAAGCTACCTGAATCCTAGGGACCCGAGATGCAGCCCAGTTTGGTACTGTTGGTCTGGGGCTGTTGTAGATGGCATCCTGCAAGCATTTAAGAGTCGAGAAGAGAGAACACATAAGAGTGCCCACAAGAAAAAGTCAACTTGAAACGTCTGTACGGTCCAGAGATCACGATGCCATCGTACGACAGTGTCATTCAGTTAAGAACTTTACTATCTCTGTTTCCTTTCCTTTCTACCCCAAAAGGGTAGAAATTGTAGCCAGTGGATGGTGGGAAGGTTGACCAGAAAAGGTGAGAGTCATACCCTCTCCCCAAAGAAAGGCAGTACAGTTGCTGGAGAAGGAGGTGTAGTATCTCAATGGGGTTCAGGATGCACTAACCCCAAATATGGCACCTTGGCATAGTGAATATTTCCAGCTGAATGAGTTTGAGAAACCAGCAGTAGTGGGAAGGTCACTCTGACCTTTCCCCACCCTTCTCCCGTGAAATAGGTCATAAAGCTCTCAGGTGAGAGGAGCCCTCCCCGTACCTGGAGGAGAGGAGCATCCTTATCTCCGAAGACAAAGGGACGCCGAGAAAAGTCTGAACCCCCAGGCCTGGCCAAGTCTCCCCCAGTTCACTACCCTTACCTCATACTCTTTAACCTATCTTATTCCTCCACGACTGTCTACTCTTCATCAAAACTAGAACAATACTCAGGGCTGTTTCTTCAGGGCTTCATTTCCTCATGAAGGCTCTGTGTCATGTAAAACTTATAGTAAATAAATTTGCTCACTTTTCTGCTGTTAACCTGTCAGTTTTGTGTTCAGACTCAGACAGGGACTCTAAGAGGACCCTGCAATCTTCTCCTCTCCTGCAATCTTCTCCTCTCCTGCAATCTTCTCCTCTCCTGCAATCTTACCGTGAATACTGAAGTTGCTCGGTGTACTGGGCTGCACACCATTTGTTACTAAATTAACGGAGAGACATGGCTGAGATTTCAAAGGAACATGTGATTTTTTTCCATTGCCTGAGAGTAAACAGAAAAGCCATGGGTCATGGAATGTCCTCACTTTTATTCCCAGACAAGGTGAAGTTTCCCTGCTGGGTGGTTTAAAAGAATAAAGGTGTCAAAAATATTACACCCCTTGAGAACTGGGTGATTGGTGAAGTGGTTGCATGCTCTGTTTCCACTAAACAGAAACCCTTGGGCTGAGAGCAGATATTCATGGAATCCTTTAACAAGTAGTTGTTGGCACGTGGCACTTGGATAGCACCGAAGAGTAAAGATCGACAAACCCTACTCTTCGCCCTCAAGGAGCTGATGATCTACTGGGGAATGAGGACTATTGAAAATGAAGATGACTTTTCCATGTGCTAAGTGCTGCTACAGGGTACCCAGAAGCACCTGACCTCTCTCAGAGGATGACAGACAGCCTTCCACTGGAAGTTAAGCTGAATTTGAGACTCGAGGGACCAGCAGGTATTAACTGGCAACAAAGAAGAAGAAAAGAAAGAAGGTACAGGGAGGATAATCAGGTTCTGGGCAGAAACAACAGCAGAGGGTGAAGCCCACAGGTAGATGAGCAGGAGCGAGAAACTTGGGAGTTGTTTATTTGCTTGGAGTGTGGAACTCAAGGTGAGGAATAGCAAGAAATGAGGATTGCGAGACAGGCAGCATCACATCCGGAAGAGCCTCATCAACCACACTCAGCTGGGATTTTCATCTTGGGTCCATGTCAGTTTTTAGCAAGGGAAGGATCAGACTTGCACTTTTGAGTAATTTCTCCAAAGCAGAATAATAAGAAGAAAATATTAGATCCTTTAATCACATTGTTTAAAATTGCACCCTTTAAATTTTTCTCGTTCTGTATGCTGTTTACACATGCGCTTCATATGGTAGCAATAGTACGTGCCTGTCATGTATAAATATATGCACATTTGAGGATGCAGGGACAATTGCTTTAGAAAGGTCTCCCCTGCTGCAGTAGATGACAGTGTGGAACGTGGGTTGGAGGGCAGCAAGGGTGGAGGCAAGGAGACTAGTTAGGAAGCTGTCGTGCTGATTGAAGTAGGAATGACAATGGCATTGAGGATGCAAGGAAGTGGCTAAGTATGAAGCCGGCTCTAACGTCACTTCAGGCTTGCACGGGTGACTGTTCCATCAGAAACCTCGGCACCCACAAGTGAGCTGACAGATGAGGCGTATAAAGAGCACAGGATGTCAGAAGATCCAGGTGTCAAGTCCTGGTTTCCTCACTTAAGATGTGATTTGGGCAAATCATTTACTTTCTCAGCCTTTGTTTCCCCAACCATAAAAATCGGGCTGTTGAAACATGGCCTCACTACTTCCTGGAGCGATTGTGTTGACTCACTGGAATAACGAATAAGAGGTGATTCTGAAATCGGTGAAGCACTAGACACACAACAGATGTTATTCCATATCTATCATTCTTCCATCGTAGAAAGATTCCACAGGTTCTGTATTTCCGCGTGTACGGTGTCAGGCTCCACCTCTAATTCTAACAAGGGAAACAATTACCCTGGTACTTAGTAAAAGCCAGCATCGTGTGTCAAAAATAGAAATAAATGGGTCCAGAGACCTAGTTATGCCCTTTCCTCCCTGGGAAGGGCTGAGACTCAGTTTCCTTATCTGTGAATGGGGGAGAATGGCAATCTCTCCTGCCTACCTCTCCGTTGAACTCAGAGGGAGTTGTGAACACACACTGAGCTGAGGCCAGGAACTCTCTTCGGCTCTGCCTTTCCCACAGCTTCCCTGGGTGACCTCTAACAAGTTACTTTCCTCATCTGCAAAATGGGCAGACGATTTGTATGACCTTTCAGTTATGAGATATCATTATTCTATTAAAGATGAACGATGAGATGAGATGAAATACAGAGCATGTTTATGACAATTGTGCATTAATTTTTCTCTGTTTTGCCTGGTTCGGTGGGGAGGAAAGGACGAATATGTTGAAAGGGGAATAAAAAGTTTACCACTAGAATTATCTGCACGTTAACCAAGGCATGGAAAATGGAAGAAGCTGTGAAGATCTTCTCAATATGCAGAGCCACCAGGCAATCAGTGACAATAAAATTGTGAATTCAGCAATTCCATGCTGGGTTTTAATTTTCTGGCACTGGCGCGCCCATTATTTAAGCATGCATTTGGGTTGGTGCCAGCCTGCCCCTCTTCCCCACGGCGAGGGAGGGGTGCTGAGAAGCTTCCCCCATCACACACCAGCGGGCTCGGGATTCCCACAAACCCGCTACTCTTGAAAAGTCAGGAAAGGGAGGTGGCACAGCAGACTTTATAAATGACAAAGAGAAGCTGGGGGAGAATCGGTGAAAAATGAAGAGTGTGGAAAAGGAGGGAAGAACTAGAAGAAACAGAGGAATAGAATTAAGGGGAGGAAGAAGACAAGACCATGATGGTCAATGCTGTTTCACGGACAACAAGAAAGGGAGAAATTAGGTGTCAGCATAAGGTATGAGAAGAGGATGGAAGATGGGGATGTACAAGGACTGCATGGTCCAGATCCCTTTCTCTTCCCTGGGCAAGGATGCAGTCAGGTGACACCTCCAGCTGCAGAAACTTTGCACCTGCCCGTGTCAGCGCTGAGCCTCTTCCTGGGCACCTTCCAGCCAGTGGTGAGGGTCTAGGGCTTTTGCCTAATGTGAACCCTGCCCTAGAGCTCCCCGCTGGGCTAGCTGAGGCTTTCTCAGAGCTGCCTTTACACCGAGACTCTTCCTACCCAATCTGCCTTCCTTCTCCCCGATGGTGGTTTGTTTTATATGTCAACCTGGCCGGTTGACATATAAATAGTCCCCAGTTATATAATTACACTAATCTAGGTGGTCCTGTGAAAGTACTTGGTACATGTGGCTAACAATCTCTAATGAGATGATTTTAAGTAAAGGAGATGAACTTCCACAACGTGGTTTGGGTCTCATCCAATCAGTTGAGTGCCTTCAGAGAAAAAACTGAGGTTTCCTGGAAAAGAAGGAATTCTGCCTCAAGGCTGCAGCATCGACTCCTCCTAGAGTTTCCAGCTTGCCGGCCTGTCCTACAGATTTCAGACTTGTCAACCCCCCCGCAAATCACATGAATCAATGCCTTAAAAATAAATCTCTTTATATATATATATATATATATATATATATATATATATATATATATATATATATATATATATATATATATATATATATATATATATATATATATATATATATATATATATATATATATATAAATATATATATGGAGATATATATAATATATAGCTCTCCTATTTGTTCTGTTCCTCTGGAGAACCCTGACTCTCTTCTTTTACAAGCATCAGACCTGTAGTCTGAAGGCTCTCCCTACTTGCTCCTGCGCCCCTCCTCTTTACCTTCCATGTTGTTACCCCAATAAATCTCTTGCACTCTAACTCCATCGGGCCCTCTACTTGCTGAAGAAGCCAAATGCTGAAGAAGCCAAATGCAGCCAAATGCAGTCTGGACTTTCCAGACTATGTCCTCATTTTTATTTTAGAAAATCTGGGCATAATTAGCCACAGGATCTTATAACACTTGAGTGGGAGGAAAAGAAATGGAAGAAATATAGTGTAAAAAGAGAAATGAAAGGAAAGTCAAAGGCTAAGAGAAACATGGGGTCGCAGCTAGGAGATGCATAAAGGAAATTGCCTTTCCCCCAAAAAATGTGGCAATGTCAGATTTGGATGTTGTTTTTAAAGCCCAGGGGCTTTTTGCAAACAGTGGATTGGGAAGACACCAGGCAGGAAAGGAGAGGAACAAACACACACTGGTGTTTGTCTCTTGTTTGCTTTTGCTTATTGGAGAATCCATTGAAAATGTATATTTCCCCTTTGCCAATTGCCATCTCTTAAATTACCTTACTTAAGAACACACACAAAAACAGTATTCATCGCATCTGCTTCAATTTTCTCCTCAACTTTTATGGATTCCTCTGCGTGGCTTCTTAACAAAATGAGACTGAATCGTAGAACCGTCTGCTATTGCACAGATCATCTTTTCCCTTAGTTGCTTTACTTGTGGTTTATATAGAGGGTAACCTGGATGGGTTGATTCCAGGGACCATCTGTGATACAGTGATGAGGTGAAGACAGTATGACCGGAGCAGTCCGCTGTACAAGGCTGGGAAGGAAACGGCAAGTGCTAATTAAAGCCGCTGGACCTGTATCCTGGCACAGCATTACCTGACAGCCTCTGAAGCTGGATTTTCATTTCTGAACTTGTGCTGACTTCCCTTAAATCTGAAGAGCTCCCATTCATTCATTCTTTCATCCATTTATTTGACAATAGTTAACTCAGGGCCCAGCAGGTGCTGGGCACGGTGCTGGATGCTGGGCAAGAAAAACAGCATCCTTGCCTGCTCACAAGGCTTCCGGTTCTATTGGTTGGTGAATGCTTACGAGGCCGACCGTGTTTCTGGGTTGCTTCTTTCACAAAGGTGTAGCTAAAGCCAACTTTAAAACCTTCCGTGTCCTTCCCCCAAGGGTTGTTGTGTGGCAGCCATGCAGAGAAGGCATATCGAGGATGTCCCTTGGTCCACATGGTCAGGGAAGAAACCACAGGCCTTACTGGCACCACAATCTTTTTTGTTGAAAGCCAGTTGGCATTAGCCTCTGGTCTCTCCTCAAATGGATGGAGCACTTGTGGGTGGAGCAGGGTGTACCGCTCTCCTACCAGCCATTGCAACTCCTGCCATATCTCAGTCACCAAGATGCTGTCCCGAGGGCACCCGAATTTCTTATGCAAATGACCTTTGCATTACCCTGGTATATTAGAGAAACAGGACCAGTAGGGTGTGGAACTGGCAAGTCCAAAATCTATAGGGCAGGCTGGCAGACTGGAAATTTTGGCAAGAGTAGAAGGTGCAGTCTTGATTCCAAAGGCAGTCTGGAGGCAGAATCCTGTCCTTTTTGGGGGACCTGAGTTTTTTCTCTTAAGGCCTTCAATTGATTGGATGAGTCCCATTTAGGAAAAGGATACTCTGCTTTACTCAAAGTCTACTGATTTAAATGTTAATCATATCTTTAAAACACCTTTACAGCTGCACATAGACTGGCATTTCACCAAATAACTGGGCTCCATAGTCTAGCCATGTTGACACATAAAATTAGCCATCACTCCAGTGAACTCCAATTGTGATATTTACCAACCCCCTTCTTGGATAGAGTGGGGGTAGGTTTCAATTTTTATTTCGTTGATTGTTTCTTTTGCTTTTTAATTTGATGAAGTCCCGCTTGTTGATTTTTGCTTTTGTTGCTTGTGCTTTTGGTGTCATATCCAAAGAATCATTACCAAGACCAATATCAAGGAGCTTTCTCTTTATGTTTCCTTCTAGGACTTTTATGGTTTCAGGTCTTACATGTAAGTCCTTAATCCATTTTGAGTTAATTTTGTGAATGGTATAATTTAGGGATTCAAATTCATTCTTTTGTTTGTGAATATTCAGTTTTCCCAGCACCATTTACTGAAGAGACTATTCTTTCCCCTTAGTATTCTTGGCTCTCTTGTCAAATATTACTTGGCCATATGTGCACTCTTGATTCTGTTGCATTGGTCTACATGCCTGTTTTTATGCCAGTACTACACTGTTTTGATTTCTATAGCTTTGTAATATAGTTTGAAATCAGGAAGGGTGATGTCTCCAGCTTTGTTCTTTCTCAAGATTGCTTTGGCTATTCAGGATCTTTTGTGGTTCCATATGAATTTTAGGATTGTTTGTTCTATTTTTGTGAAAAGTACCATTGGAATTTTGACAGGGATTGCACTGAATCTATAAATGGCTTTGGGAAGTATGGACTCTTTAACAATATTAACTCTTCTGATCTATGAACATGAGATATCTTTCCACCTATTTGTGTCTTTTTCAATTTCTTCTGTCAATGTCTTAGTTTTCAGTGTATAGGTCTTTTACTTCCTTGGTTAAATTTATTCCTGAGTATTTTATTGTTTTCAATGCTATTGTAAATGAGATTGTTTTATTTCTTTTTCAAATAGTTTATTGTTAGTATATAAAAAGCAACTGATTTTGTATGCTGATTTTGTATCCGGCAACTTTACTGAAGGAAAATATTAGTTCTAACAGGTTTTCTTGGTGGAGTCTTTAGAAATTTCTATGTATAAGATTATGTCATCTGCAAACAGAGATAACTGTACTTCTTCCTTTCTGACGTGAATATCTTTTATTTCTTTCTCTTGCCTCATTGCTTGGCTAGGACTTGCAGTGCCATGTTGAATAGTAGTGGTGAGAGTGGGTACCTTTTTCTTGTCTCTGACCTTAGAGGGAAAGCTTTCAACATTTGACCATTGAGTATGATGTTAGCTGGGGCCTGTCATATATGGCCTTTATTATGTTGAGGTATGTTCCTTCAATCCTCAATTTATGGAGAGCTTTTATCATGAAAATATGTTGAATTTTGTCAAATTCTTTTTCTGCATCTATTGAGATGATCATATGATTTTTATCTTTCATTCTATTAATGTGGTGGGTCACATATATTGATTTGTATATGTTGAATCATCCTTGCATCCCAGGGATAAATTCCATTTGCTCATAAGGTATGATCCTTTTAATATGCTGTTGAAGTTGGTTTGCTAGTATTTTGTTGAGAATTTTTGCATGTATATTAATCAGAGATATTGACCTGTAATTTTCTTTTTTGTAATATTCTTATCTGGCTTTGGTATCAGAGTAATGCTGACCTTGTAAATGAGTTTGGGAGTGTCCCTTTCTCTAATTTTTTGGAAGAGTGAAAAGTATTGGTATTAATTCTTCTTTAAATATTTGGTAGAATTCACTGGTGAAGGTATCTGGTCCTGGGCTTTTCTTTTCTTTACTGGAAATTTTTTTGATTCTTGAATAGAAGATTGAATCAGTAGATTTTCTATTTCTTCATGATTCAATCTTGGTAGGGTGTATGTTTCTAGGAATTTATCTATTTCCTTAAGATTGTCCAATTTGTTGGCATAAAACTGTTCTTAGTAGTTTCTTATAATTCTTTCTATTTCTGTGGTGTCAGTTGTAATGTTTCCTCTTTGATTTATAATTTTATTTACTTGAGTCCTCACTCTTTTTTCTTAAGTCTAGCTAAAGATTTGTCCATTTTATCTTTTCAAGAAATAAACTCTTAGATTTGTTGATCTTTTCTATTGTTTTCTATTCCTTATTTCATTTATTTCTTCTCTGATCTTTATTATGCCCTTCCTTCTGATAACTTTGGGCTTAGTTTGTTCTTCTTTTTCTAGTTTCTTGAGGTCTGAAGTTAGGTTGTTTGTTTGAGATCTCTCTTTTTTCTTAATGTAAGTGTTAATCACTATAAACTTCCTTCTTAGGACCGCTTTTACTGTATCCATACATTTTGGCATGTTATGTTTTCACTTTTATTTGTTTCAAGATTTTTAAAAATTTCTTCTTTGACTCACTGGTTGTTCAGGAGTATTGCTGCTAACTTTTTACGAGCAAATTTCCAATGTTTTCCTACAACAATAGAGCCATAGTGTAGATAATATTTTGTTAACTTGATATTTGTACTTGATCACATACTGTGTGAATTATTCCAAGATAATATGTATATATTTCTCTATAACAGCATTCTTAACTATCATAACATATTGTATTGCATGAATATACCATTGTTTATCCAACCAATCCTCTATTGATGGACATTAAAAGAGTTTCCTAATGTGCCCCTATTTATAAATAAGTATACACTGATTGTTTTCAGTCATACATCTTTGTCCATTTGTCCAAACATTTCCCTCTGATAAATTCCTAAGAAGGGAATTACTAGGTCAATAGGTGTGCACTGTTTAAAAGGCCTTTGGTGCCTATTGATAAACTGCTTTTCAGGAAAATACACCAATTAATACAAGGGCTATTATTTTAATAACATACGTTTATCAGCTTATATTGGTTCCATATGTTACTGAATACCTCTGAATCCTCTATTTCCAAAATTAAATTTGGAAGAAAAATGTTTTTAATCCTGGGATAATAAGAATAATTTTTTTTAAAAAAAAGCTTAATCCTACCGCTTTGGCTCTGAAGAAAATTCTCTTTATGGACTTTTTAAAAAATTAAGTATATTTCTTTTCATTGATGCACCAGTCTACTATAAAATGGAGACTGCATTACCTAAGTGTAAAGAGATTTGAGAAGCAGATACTTCCTTAAAGAATATATGTATGTTGATGGCGTTCAGAGCACACCACCCCAAAATATGGCAACTTGCCATATTGAGCATTTTAAGCTGAAGGGCATAGACACGGCAAATGCTGGAAGGATTCTCTGACCTCCCCCTTCTTCCCTGATGCAGGTCATAAGACCCTCCCATGGCAGGTGGCCTGTCTATACCTGGAGGAAAAGAGCATCCTTATCTCCAAAGATGGAGGGACCCCCAGGGGAATCCAAATGAAAAGGCCTTGCTAAGTTTCCCCCAGTTTTCTACGTGTATCTCATACTCTTTTCTCCTATTATATTTTCCCACAACTATCCACTCTTCATCAAACCTGGTATAAAACCCTCTGGTTTAATCATTTTTTTCAGGTCTTCATCTCTTTCTGAAGGCTCCTGTGTCATCTAAAACTTATATGGAGTACATCTGTATGTTTTTCTCTTACTAATCCTTCTTTTGGTAGTCTAATTTACAAATCCCCAGCTGGAGAATCTAGGAGGGAAGGAGAAAAAGATTTTTTTCCTCCGTTACATGTATATGAACGGAGCTGACGATGTTGTTTCACGTCTGAGGACTGGAAGGCTCAGACTGGAAGGTGAAGAAAGTACAGACATGGAATAACCAGACACCCTGTTCTGGACTCCACACGTTCAATACTTTTTTAGTAGAGACAGATTCTCCACAGTCATCAGTATTACAGCACTGCGTCAATTCAGAACGTAGGAACTCCACGGCCAGACTTAAAGCAAGTCCAGGACAGCAGGCTAGCACTCACCTGAGTTGACATGCAGTTCTCACAGCTAGACATTGTCAACACCGAACTTCCCAGCCTCCTCTGGCCGCCAAACACACACCCACGTGGCTAACCGCAAGAATCACCTTGACTTTGTCTCGAAAGTCACAAAAGTGATTTTGTTAATGACTCAGCACTTTCGATCAATTATAGTTAGAGGCTCAATACACGTTTGTTGCATTGAATTGCTCAGTGTTAATTGTCTCATCCTTAGGCGTTCACTTTGTAAGCATGAATGGGATTGACAAACTGACATTTTTATTCATGGGTCCCTAACAAGATGGAGGCCAAAGGAAGCAGAATGAGAAGTGTGGTTAGGTGCCAACTTTGTTGATGTCCATCAGGGGGTCAGAGGGGTGGAGGGAATAAAAGAGATCGATGCATCTTAGCATAAGGTTAGTGTAGCCTCTGAATGGCGGTCCTGTGATCTAAGAGCAGCCCTGCCTGCCTTCCACTGATAGCAACCACACGCATTTCCTGGGAGTCGAGAACAGTCACGGCACACACACACACACAAATTTCAAGGCAGGATTAACCTGGAGGTGAAGTCACGTCTGCCCCCGTGATGCCTCACTTCTAAGCTGTCATCGCACACCTTTTAAAATCCTAACGCCAACGTGCCAATTAAAAGCCTAGTTTGCAGTGGGACGATAGAAGGCAATGTGGGTTTCATTCTTTTCCAGCTGAACAAAAGCAATGGCTTTGCTCCTCGAGCTCCAGGAACAATGAGCCTTTTTTGAACGGTCCCTGCCACCACACACTTCCCAGCTACAGTCACTGGCTAGGTAGGTAACAAAAGGGGAGCAAATGGTAATGAATCAGAATTTGCAGAGTTGAGCGGCTACAGGGCGAGGGAGGGCTCCAAAGAACAGCAGAGTGACCTGTTCCATTTGTATCACTTGTTAACCAAAATTGTCAGTGACTTTTGGAAAAGTTACCTCCTCCCTGACACCAGAACCCTACACAGCACAATAACTCTTGAGCCTCCCCGCACCACGTTATTAATCACGTTCACAGTGACTTCCTTAGCAGGTTACAGCGTCAGCTGACTCCCAGACACTCCGAAGCGAACCAATTAAAGAGGCTTGCTCCGCTCCATGTCTATTCATCCAGCCTAGTCGTCTTCCCTAAATGCTTCTCCACTTCCCATTGGCATTCCAGCCAGGTTGCATATATTTCTTAAAAGCCATCTTACAGGTCAATAATGTTAAACTCTTACCCATGACAATAATTTCCTCTTGTCCAATGTGTACAGACATAGGGAAGGTGCACACACGGAGCGTGCGTGTGAGCACAGGCACAGAGCCCTTTGGTCTCTCTCTGCATTGTGCGGCCTCTCTTCCTATTGTGTTTCAGCCTTTTACTGGCAGTCTCTTTCTCCTGCAAAGAGAGATGACAAATACAATCCTAGAATTGCAAATAGAACAGTGGATGCTTTTTGTTCAATTTCCTGTCCAAGTTGCTACCACCTTTGTCATGATAATGAGCCATCAGAATTTCATAGCCTGAATATTCTCTCCACTCCTCCCGTGCATTGAGGGCCTACATTTGGATGAGTTTATGGTCTCCTTGCTTGCTGCCCCTGGATAAAGATGGCTGGAAAAGTTGACCGGCTTTAAGATAACCAAGGGTTCTAAGTGGAAGGAAACAGTTCACTGACGTTTTTGAAGGGTTCACACCACGACCTGTATCAACTCATGAAAGCCTTATCTGGAAATCTGAAGAGTAAAATACACACCTGCCAAGTTTTTCCGTTGGGTCTTGAAAAAGGTGGATGCATCTCCCACCCTAGATGAATTTTCCCCAATCGTGACAGAGCAATTTTCATCATTCATTCAGGGGATGTGTGTTGAGTCCCTGAGTGTGTTGAGCGCCTGCTCTGGCATAGATGTGCTGGGGGGGACAGACGTGGCAGGCCAGAAGAACAAAGGCACACATGAATTCGTATTTATGCCTGCACACAGCGCAAAGAAACAAAAAACTGAGTTCATCTCTACATGTCACTGTTATGTGACTCTCAGATCAAACTTCACCAGTGAGAGCCCATTTATAACAGCCTGTATGCTAATTAACAAGCCACAAATTCACCAGTGGAGACCCATTTCTGACCTTGGCCATGATCTTTCAAAAACTGTCCAATATTGATCAAGATAAGATAACAGAAGTACATTTGTAGTAGCTGGACTTCCCAGTGAGAACTCTGACTGCTCACCCCTAATAAGCAAATTTCTGTTAGAGCACCTCCTACACTTAGGTTGTGAATTAAGCTAACACATACATGATATCCCATTATCTATGCTAAAGCACTTTATAGCAAATTACAGACATCGGAACAGTTTACAAGATGATCCGATCTATACTTGATTCTGACATGTATGAATAATTTATTTCACCAGTATTTCATCGAAATTGTGCGCTGCTAATTAGATGGAGGGTTTTTGTGACAAAGCACAAACTGTTGGGGTGGGTGGTCTGTGAGGCTGTAGAACATAAAAGGGCTTTTTATCCCCCCAGCAGATGGGGTCCCCCAAGGATAAAAGAGACTCGAGAGGGACTTAAATGGGCCTCAGGGCTGTTTGTGATTGAAGCTAAGTGCTAGCTGTGATTAAATTTATGTAAAGTACCTAGCACAGTGCCTGGCACTGAGTAGCTGCTGGATATCTGTAAGACGTTTTTTCCCTAGAGTTGGGTGTGCGTGGTTAGAAAATCACTACACTGAGATACCTGGTACCATCTCCAAGTAGGTGTGACTTTTAGTTCAGTGACTCACCCTGAGTTTGTATTGAGAAATCATTGATGAAGCCAAAAACAGAACTCAGAATCTGTGTTCAATTTCTCGTCAATACTTCCTCTTGCTGGGATGCCAGCCCTCCGCAAGCACCTTTGCCAAGAGAGAACAAGATTCTCAGAGAAACCCAAGTGCTCTGGTAGTTTTTAAACAGCCAGTTCTTGCTTCCTCTCCAAATATACTTTGCTCTCATATTTGCAATTTCAAAGTAGCTAAACACAGAGGCCTCCCTCCCTCCCTCCCTTCCTCCCTCCCTTCCTTCCTTCCTTCCTCCCTTCCTTCTTTCTTTTTAATCCAGTCGCCTCCAGTATCAGGCTGGGGATTGGGCAAGGGGGGAAGGAAAGAAAAAATAATTTTCCCTCTGCCCTTCTGAGCTCTTAGCTGGGGCCTCTGTAATAAAAGACAGATTAACAAGAGAAAAACAAACAGAAATTTATTAACTTGGGTACCTCATGTATACATGGGAGATACCAGGGGAAAATGAGTAACTCAAAGGGGTGGCTTAGAATTCAGGCTTAAATATCATCTTAATAGGGAAAGGGGAGGGCAGATGCAGGTCTCCTAGGGGAGAGTAAATGATGTTTAGGAGAGATGAATGGGTTCTGAGAAGAATAAGTGAGAGGAATGACCATTTGTGACAAAGTTTGTCTGGGTGTGGTGTCAACTTCTAGTCTTCCCTCCTGGGATAAGGGTCAATTTTTCCTGGCTGATCAAACTCCCAGGGAAGGGAGGGGAGGGGAGGGGAGGGGACTTAAGTGATGGAGTTCCTTCTGGAGGATCTGCCTTTAGGCAAATAAGGGGAGTTGAGAGAAAGCCTCTCCCAGAATTTGCTGTTTTTCAAGTGCCGACATCTCGAAATAGTCAATGTGCCAAAGTGGCATATTTAGGGGTGGCATGCCCTGAACTCCTGCAGTCATACTTTGGGGTGGCATATTCTGCTACCCTTAAAAAGAAAAGAAAACAAATGTGCTGACTTCTTTATCTCATGTGTGTGTGTTGGGGGCACGAAAGTGGCAGGAGGTGGGGGTAGAGAAGAAGGAGCACAGACGCATCTGGTGCTAAAATAATTCTAATTTGAGAGAAGTCTGAAGTATGGCTGGCACAGCCTTGTTTTTGTTTCCTTAAGAAGACACCGAAGAGGAGGAAAAAGTTTTTCTGGAGCCTCTTAGGGTGCCTGATTGGGTGTGAACCTTAAATCAACAAAGACAGATGAACCAGAGATATGTATACACACGTATTGAGTATAAGGTTTATACGACACAGGAGCTTCATAAGGAAATGAAGACCTGAAGAACGTGAGATCTGGGTGTTTCGATGCCAGGTTTGATGAAGAGCACAGACGTGGAAGAATACCTAGGACAACAGGTATGAGGTCAGAGTAGTAAACTGGGGGACGCTTAGCCAGGCCTGTTCACCCCAATTCTTCTTGGCATCCCTTTTTCTTTGGAGATAAGGATGTTCCTCTCCTCCTGGTCTAGGGAGGGCACCTCTCACAGGAGGGCTTTATGACCTGTTTCAGGAAAGAAAACCAGAGGAAAGGTCAGTGTGACCTTCCTGCAACTGCCGTTTTCTCAAACTCCTTTAGCTTAAAATATTTAGCGTGCCAGGTGTTGTATCTTGAGATCGCGCGTCCTGAACTCCATCCACACCCTTACTCAACCGATGATTAAGACACCTCAAGACTCTGCTTTCTCTGACCACAGTCTCCTGAATTATCAAGGCGAGAACCATTGCAGGGATCGACTTTACATCTGCAAATACTGTTATTCCACAAGGTCAAGGCCAACACTGCTTTCTAACAGCTGTTAGGCCCACAGCTACATTTCCTCACGCTTTGCCTTGGCCCGCAGCCTAAAAGTGTTAGGAATAGCATCGCCCTTTCTCCCCATCCCGTCCCCTCCTTCTCTCCACAGTTCCCCTCCCTGCAGAAAGGAAACTCCTCTGTTTTGCTCAGAAGTTTCTCAAAAGCTACAATGCAAATCACCCTAATCGTTTGTTAGATGAGCAATGATCAGTCTAACTTCCTAATTAACATTGTTAAAATCTGCTAACAAAGGACATTTAACAATATCTTAATTAGGAAGGATTTCCAATTTGTGATA
Source organism: Eschrichtius robustus (assembly GCF_028021215.1). Classification (NCBI taxonomy): domain Eukaryota; kingdom Metazoa; phylum Chordata; class Mammalia; order Artiodactyla; family Eschrichtiidae; genus Eschrichtius; species Eschrichtius robustus. The sequence continues at coordinate 97,665,348 of NC_090835.1, read as the reverse complement.
CGGAGCATGTTAAACAAACAGGGCACAATTCTCTTTTTGTTCCTGGGCTCGGCAGCCAGAGAGGTTACATGATATGACACAACATGTTCTGCGTTTGCCATTTATCATTCTATATCCTTTACACATTTGCGCTATATAATTAGTGTCGTGGCTAATTTTACCTGTGTTATTGTTTGCACTGTAATTTGGAGAGAATAGAGTGGGTGATGCCGGGTGATGAAAATTGGGGCAGGTGTCTGGTTCTCCCTTGGAATGACTGTGGCTTCAAACGCCTGCTGGAAAAGACCTCGGCTAACAAACAGAGCAAACCTGGGGGGGAAAAAAAAACCAAAAAACAAAAACCTGGGGGGACTCCAGGCGCGGATAATGGTGTACAAGGTGAAGAACCTTTTTGAGTCATTCCAAATAAATATGTGGATGGCTAACCATCTTAGTCTCCCCTCCTTTTCCAAACTCTTACAGCTTACTTTAAAAGCTCCTATTATCTATCACTTAATTATTAAAAAGTGTCTACTCTGTTTTCATAAATTATCTATGTGTTAGAGATGTTGGTGTATGAGAGAGAGAGTCATGGAGATAAGGGAGGTTCCAAAGCCAATTATCCCAGCTGGGAAGATTTTAGAATACAATGGGACCCTTGAATTATTCTGTACTAGACCTTTAAGGATGTGTGTGTGTGTGTGTGTGTGTGTGTGTGGTTAGAGTGGATGGGGGCTGGGGGTGGGGAGGAGGAAGGGTTAATAATTCCTCTAATAAGTCCTATTTTATTATGCTCATCTATTTGCAAGGACATCCTTACTGTTGGATCCTTTTCCGGGTGTCTTAACTTCTTTATCTTGAAGACAGGAGAAATGCTTGGAAGATATTACCAACACCAAATGTTATCTGGAATTACCATTTATATAAACTACATCATCTAAAGTAAATGAGAAAACATAAGAAAAAGGCTTAATAGCATGTCTGGCACATAGTTAATATTCAATAAATTGTAGCTGCAATAAAATATGTCATATTTTAAAGCTGTATATACTATACGATGACATCTTGGGTGCATTACACAGTCGATGGTGCTATATATAATACATACTATATTTCATATAGTATGTAATCTAATCAAATGTTCAGAGGCTATTTCTAGACTCTGGTCTAAGTCCCTGAATGGTCTCTTCTATGAAGACATCAGGCAATAGACCAGAGGTGCAACTTCCTACTCCCAACTTGCCAGGAACAACCTCCAAGGATTATCCAATAAGATAGAAAACAAAATAAAATGGAGGGAAAAAAAACTTTACAATTAAGTAACTGTGGTCCGAGCCCATATTGAAAAGTTGCTGACCTTGAATTGGCATCTGTTCCTTCTCTCCCCTCCTTACATTCCCCCCTCCCAGAAAAAAAACAAAACAAAACCAAAACAAAACAAAATCCCCAAAAGCCCTAGTGCATGCCATGCTTACACCCTTACCTAGGGAAGGGAGGGCTGTACTGACAAGGGTGCTGTAGAGCGGTTCCTGGTAGAGCTAAGAAGCATGGTGAATGTGCCTTCTCTCACAAAGCTTCCTCCTAAAAATTTTTGTTTAAAGAAAAATACTACTCCTAGCATCATCCTCTCCATCCCCATCTCTGTAACTTCTACACACACACACACACAAATGTAAGGGAGAAAAAAAAATCCTTTTCTCTACCCTTTAGGTTCTGTGCTTAGGGGCCTGCAAATTAACTTGACAAAAGACAGATTAGCAAGGGAAAAGACAGATTTTGATTCACATACATACATGAGAGTTCACAGAAAACATGTGATTCAAAGGAGGTGGTTAGAATTTGGGGCTTATATGCCATTTTTATAGGGGAAGGAGAAGGGAAAAGGGCACTTATGAGAAAACAAATAACTTTTAGGAGAAATAAGCAGCCCCTTAGGAGAATAGGTGGGAGATATGATAGTTTTATGACAATGCCTGTCTGGGTGTGGTGCTGACCAGAAGGTCTCTGAGAAGAGGAGGTAAGAGTGGCTCCCAGGGAGGGAATATAACAATTCAGTTATCTGCAGAGGCTCTGTGTTTTGGCAGAGAAGGGATTTCAAATGCCTTTAGCTCAAAATAATTCTTATGCCAAAGTGGCATATTTGGGGTGACATGTACTCTTCAACGACACACACCGAAGTGGCCTAATATACTACTATTGGGACATATATAGGTAATGGTAACACTTAAGAGTTGGAAGACACCTTAGAAATCACCCCCTGCCTTGTTTTATAAATTAAGAGAAGGGAGGCTCCCAGAGGGAAAGAAACTGCCTCAGATTTCCTCATGTTCAAGGGGAGACAAGGATGAAACCCTTGGAGCCCGAAGATCCCCAGGGTCTGCTGTCCCTGAAGGCAACAGCTAAACACAGTTCTCACGTCAAAGAGAGACTAGAAAAAAAAAGACATAGGAAGAAGGAGAAAGAGCTCTTGTTCATCAAGCTTCGTTGGTTTCTGCTCATTTCTGAAAGGGTGGAAAAACTAAGATGAAAGCAGTTCTCCTGTAGAGGGTGAGGGAGAAAAGGGGTGAGAAGAAAAAAAAAGAGATAATTTAAATTGATGGGCTTCCCTGGTGGCGCAGTGGTTGAGAATCCGCCTGCCAATGCAGGGGACACGGGTTCGAGCCCTGGTCCGGGAAGATCCCACATGCCGCGGAGCAACTAGGCCCGTGAGCCACAACTACTGAGCCTGCGCGTCTGGAGCCTGTGCTCCGCAACAAGAGAGGCCGCGACGGTGAGAGGCCCGCGCACCGCGATGAAGAGTGGCCCCCGCTCGCGGCAACTGGAGAAAGCCCTCGCACAGAAACAAAGACCCAACACAGCCAAAAATAAATATAAATAAATATATTAAAAAAAATAAAATAAAATAAATTGACATGCTCTCTCGTGATTGCTTGCAAAAACAATCACTTTTTGATGATACAGCAGCATTATCGGGAGAAGTAATTTATAGACACCATTTCAAAGGCGGGGTGGGGCTGGGGAGTGGAAATCCTACAAAACCTAACAGCGCAGAAATGCACGAGGCAGTACTGCTTAGGAGAAAAAAAAAATAAAACTGTAAACTTCTCCTGCACTTCCTATGTTGAAAAGGTTTGACTGTAAATCCTGATTTTGACATTCATCCCAGATCCATTTTAGAGGCAGCCCACAGACTCAACAGGGCGAGAGAAAACACTAAATCATAATTACCTCATAAAGGCCAAGGCTGTTTCTCTGAATGCTTGAGAACTGCTGTAGCTTCTCAAAATATCATAAATCTATTATGTTCTCTCCTGTTTTACTTAACAGCCAATTAATGTTACTGTTTAAAAGAATTAAAGCCATGGCTTGGAAGAGGGTGTGTGTTGGGGGAAAACAGAGGTCTTTAAACTTTGACTAGCACCCAGATACTGTTTGCAAATGGGCCCTCATTACGGAACATCTCATTAAAAGACTCGGCCGCGGAGAAATCCTGCCACAATGCACGTCCACTGATATGATCTTGTTCTTATTAGCATACTGGAAAGGAAAACATTTTTCAACACAATCTTGAGTCGGTTTTAATATCCTACAGGGTGACATCGGACGTGATGGCAGGAGGCCTTGCTCCTCTCTTGCAAGTCCTCCTGCGAGAGAAGATTTGGGCCACCCACACGGCCAGAGTAATTAGTGGGAGCGGTGGGATGGATCAGAACAAGGCAGACACACAGCCCAAAAGGGTCCTGATGCCATCGGTAACTCTGGACCCCAACACAGTCCATGACTACGCCACACGTTTCTAGATAAAGACAATAAAATCCTTGTTTGTTCTCCGAAGTCTCACTAGGTCATTCCATCAGTTGTCACCCTAAATTCTCAGTAAATACTGAGACAGCTGGCTGTGGACACTCCTGGGCACTGCACGAAAACCAGCATGAACAGATGCTGAGTCAGGAGCATTCAGATCCCAAACTTATCTCCCACTCTTTACCTTAGTTCCTTATCGGGAAAATGAAGATGCCAGTAACTGCCCACGACCTGTGTGTGGCAAAAATATTCTAAAATGACTTAGACTATTACTTTTGTCAAAATAGTCCTGAACTGGGGTTTCCCTGGTGGCGCAGTGGTTGAGAACCTGCCTGCCAATGCAGGGGACACGGGTTCGGGCCCTGGTCCGGGAAGATCCCACATGCCGCGGAGCAGCTGGGCCCGTGAGCCACAACTACTGAGCCTGCGCGTCTGGAGCCTGTGCTCCGCAACAAGAGAGGCCGCGATGGTGAGAGGCCCGCGCACCGCGATGAAGAGTGGCCCCCGCTTGCCACAACTAGGGAAAGCCCTCGCACAGAAATGAAGACCCAACACAGCCAAAAATAAATAAATAAATTAATTAATTAATTAAAAAAAAAAATAGTCCTGAACTGAAGCAAGGGAAAAGCGAGATGACACGGACACCCAGGAGATGGCGAAGAAGCAGGTGACCGTTTGAAACTGGGATGCAAGGAGAGAGTGCAGCTGGATTTAAGCAGAGTTGGAAGAGCATGTGCTTAGGAGCCAGACTGCCTTGGCTTAGATCTCATCCCGGCCCAATATATATGGCAGGAGGCAAGTTACTTAACTTCCCTGAGCCTCAATGTTCCCATCTGTAAAATGGAGATAAAGTGGAGTCTCACATGTGAGATAAGACTGAACAAGTGAAGTAAAATATCACATATATCAAAATTTATTCTTGACAATGCTCCAAAATGCATCTATATGGTTTCTCTTCCAAAGTCATCTCCCAAATCACCTCTCACTGGGTCTCACACAGCTAGATTTTCCTCCAACAGTGGAACAGATAAAATCCTGGGCTCAGTTTATGAGCCATTTTGGAAGAAAAAAACCGTATTGCAAATTTAGGCACTGAAATCAGTCTTGATGCTCCAAGATGCTAAACACCGCTGGAGGCACCCTGGTAACAGAGAGAGTTTGAGGAAACACATCTTCTGTGCACCCTGGTGCCTGAGTTCACGGAGTGAAAGTGGGAGCAAAATCACTTGCACCGATTATATTAAATGCAATCTCTTCCCACTCCACCACCACCTTCTTCTCTGGGAAGTGTACACAGTTTAATTTCTCTAGGTTGAATAAGTCAAATGCATGCATCATATAACTCCACTGTAATTACAGACCCACCTCACATGATTGTTGTGAAAGAAAACAAAACAAAAAAGTGAGAGGGTTAGTGCTTGTCAAGGGTACAGCATGAGACTTGGTATGTGTTCAGTCAATACTGAGTACTGCTTTCCTCCCTCACATTTGTAGAAGCCCCATTTATGACTATTTTCAAAGAGAATCAGACAAGTCACATTGCATGGAAACCCTCCCCTCATCAGTATCTATATCCTTGAATGACCTTGAAGGTGACTGCTATCGACTGAACGTTTGTGTGCCCCTAGAATTCATATGTTGAAATCCTAACCCCCCAATGTGTTGGTATTAGGAGGTGGAATCTTTGGGAGATGATTAGGTTATGAGGGTGGAGCCCACAGGAATGGGATTAATGCCCTTATAAAAGAGACCCCAGAGAGCAACCTCACCTCTTCCACCATGTGAGGACACAGAGAAAAGACAGCTGTCTATGAACTGCGAAGTGGGCTCTCATCAGACAGCAAATCTGCTGGCACCATGACCTTGGACTTCCCAATCTCCAGAACTGTGAGAAATAAACGTCTGTTGTTTATAAACCCGTCAGTCGATGGTAGTTTGTTAAAGCAGCCTGAATGGGTTAAGACAGTGACAAGAAGATAAAAAGGAGGGAGGAAAGGAAGGAAGAAGGGAGACAATGAAGAATATCTATGTCAGTGGAAAGAGTTTCAGTAATGATGATATTGAAGGCTGGTGTAGCTGGGGAGATGTTACAGCTTGATTCTATGTGTATTATCAGTTAATCTTTTTCCCAAAATTACATTTCTTACATATCTACCTCCCCAAGCAACCATCATTATCATTTGAATATATATTTCTTTCCATGCTGTATTCTGGGCATAGTTTTGTCACAGTTTCTCACCTTATATATATATAACTTTTATTAAGAATAAGGCCACGTCTAGATTGCTGTGATCAGAGTTAGAACTTTAAATCTGGGACTTCAAACAAAATTTTGCAAAGGAACTGCTGTTTTCCCTTTTCCCCTTTCATTCCTTCTTCCTTCCTTCCTTCGTTTCCTTCTTTTCATTCTTTCTTTTTCTTTCTTTCACTTTTTAACCTCACTCTATTTCCTCCAGCTAATTATAGTTAATATTAGTGAATTACTTATTGATCATTTCTCTTGCTATGGCCTTACACTAGGCCTTTGCATGTGTAATTTTAAAAATCAAGGATTATTCAGAGCCTCTTCCCCTTTCCACCTGTACAAAAGGCTTCTGTGCTGTTTTCTAGTCCTTTGTTTGCAGAATCAGGTTGTAGGGCAGAACTGAAAGTAACCAAGATTGGCTGGAGTGATGCATGTCGGAAATGACAGTGTTTCTAGTGGAACAGAATTCAGTAAGGAGGTGAGAAGGGGAGTCAGGTGGAGTGGGGGCCCTGGGCTGAGCAGTAATGTGGACTTGAGATATTCGAGGAGTTTGGAAGAAGAGAGAAGAGATATGGAGTGGGAATGGGTGACAGTTACTGGGACAGCATGGGAGAGTAAGGTTCTAAGGACATTTGCAGCGTACTAGAGATGAAATCCCATTTGAAGGGAGTAAAGTTTCAATCAGCCTCTACATAAATTTTAGTCACCACCATTCTTCCTTATTTTAGTAGCTTACTTTAAAAAAAACTCTTGTAACTATTATAATTGTTTCGTTCAAGCGGCATGATTTCCACGCCATCTTGATCTTTTCTCTCTCTTCCATTTCACATTAATGACCAGTGAAATAATTGCTCAGGTCAGTCCTTGAAATATCAGTTTTTAAAAATCCATAGAAAATTGCTGTAATTAACCAGACCCTCCAAATTGAGCAGTATACAAAATGACTCTCATGCCCTATCCATAGGCCAAAGTTGGAGAACATCTAGATGCTTTCCAAAGACTTCCCCAAGTAAATCGGTAAAAGCTGTCGTCTTCTTAGCCTGAGTGATAACTGGGGCACAGCTGCTCTCAACAGCAGACTCGTGACAGAAAATCAGTCAAAGTAGGCTGATTCAACAACTTACACTCAAAGGGGCCTGCACTGCCTCCTGGGTGTCTCATACTTCTAGAGGCGTGAAGACAGAGGCATGTCTACAGCCTCAAAGACTCATGTGAAATACGGAATCCTGGAAGGGACATGTGGGACCAGGGCCACAGTCAGAGAAATGGGGCTTGGCTGCAAATTAAACAGCCAGTCTGCGGAGACCTGAGTCACCACCAGACATTGCAAATTATTAATACCCACTCCCGCTAAATCCTTGCAATTTGCAAGAGAGCGCCTCACCATCTGAAGCTGAGTTTTCCAGCTTACAACTTTGCCCAGACTGAGAAAGGCAGGAACAACAAGAGAATTAGTCAGGGTCTGTCCTTGGAAGACAGAGTCTCAGCTGCTCCTTTCCTTCTTCCTGAAAGTGAAAGGGGCACTTGACACCAAATCATCCAAGAATCTCAGGGCATCAGGCAAGCTAGTGAGTTGGAGGTTTATTGTTGAGTTGGCTTGTTTGGTTGCTTTTATAATTAACAACTTGCAAATACACCTTTCTGAAATCTTGGATTTCACTTTCTAATGATGCTGATGACTTGGGGTTAATTGAACAAAAATCTTTCGTCAGTCACAAATAATCCTTTCATTCCATAGGATTCCAATACATCTTCTGGGTCCATTAAAATTGAAGTGAACAATCACTGTTTATTTCTGAATCTTTTTTTTTTTTTTTTCCATTACAAATATCTACCATCACTGGGCCCTGGGGCTGCAAGGTTAGATATAGATACAATAGAGCAACATGACCCCTGAAGTCTGAAAACTAGGGAACTTGAAAGATGCACAATCGGGACAGTCCATAGCGTCCTGTTCTCTGGAAGCGGGCAATGCCGAGGTACTAAGGGTTAGGCTAGAAATTCCTGTAAGTACCATCTCTGTCACTTTTCATGTGAGCATATGTTTTATGACAACCCCCTCTGGGAAGATGTGCCTGCATCCAGTTCCCAGCTGTTTAAATGTCCCATTCTACCAGCTTCAAATGCCTTCTCTGATAAGAAAGGGAAAATGGTGACACAGGGAGGGATGTGTGATAGTCATTTGTGTCCAGAACTCGATCATGTTTCAGAAGTTTATGACAGCATATTAAGAAATGAGGACATTAGATGCAACCTAAGTTTCTAAGAAAGTGTTTTGCCTTATTTCCAACGCTCATCTGTAGACTTCAGCCACGGCACCAGCAGGCAGCTGGGAATCTCTAATTGACAGCAGGAGGGGCAGGGCAGGGTACCAAGGGCACTCAGAGCTGGTTACGGAGGCAGCGTGCAGAGTGGGTGGGCACTCCAAGTAACCGTCTTAGTGTACAGATGGAAAGTGGTGCCTCAACTTCCTGCTTCCTACCCCTACACCTCCTGGATGAATTACCTCTAGCCTCCACCATATGGTGACACTTGATATTTTCTGAAATAATAAGAGAGACCATGAGTCATCCAGCTATCATTTCTTGCCTGGAATGCTCACTAAACGTGCACTACCTCTGATCCTTATAGCTCTGCATGGCTTGGAGAACCTCAAAGCTACTCTACAGACTCTATACCACCTTGAAGCTCCCACGGTCTTTCTAAATGTCCACTCTTACTCTGTCCTCCTTGTGGCTGAGAAAAGGAGCGCACTTCAGTTAAGAGATCCTTTATGCCCCAGGAAATGGTTAGCTTCTTTTGCCTTTTCTTCTCCAGAGTGAATAATTCTATTCTCTTTACATTTACTCATGAACTTCTTCACCAACTTTCTTGTCATCTTTTTTGTCTCCTTCTGTGCTTAGAAAATTGGGCCATTGTTCTTCAAGGCCCTTTCTAAAACACAATGATCTCATTTTGTTACATATTTCTGATTAGTACAACATGTCTAAGTAGACTTTAATTCAACTTTAGAGTTGAATTGAAAATTGTATTAACTGTGGTCATTTGATACATAACTGTATTAATTTAATCTACATTTTTGCCCCCATAGCTAATATTTTTCTTGCTATAAAATCATAGCTAGAAAAATTAAAAGATCTAATAAGCCGGTTCTCAAACCTCTGACCACTAAAACTACGAAACACATGAAGTTCTGTAAAATATCCAGACTTCATTGTTTTAGTGTATATTCCTTCTTTCTCTGCAAGGTGTAATAGGAAAACAAAAGAAAACAAAAACATTGGACTTGAGCCCTTAATCCAATACTTTTGTCTTCATGAACTCAGATGAGTCATTTAACCCCTCTGTGTCCCCATTTCCTCATTTATAAGAGTGTTGGATTATATCAAGTGGGTTTTTCACAGCTCTTTGTTTTGCCACAAAAACCTTTCTTAAAAGAAATCTTTAGGTAGAAGCACAGTGCATATAACAGATAAAAGTAGAGCTCTCTGGATGAAGCAGGGATGGCGAGACCCCCAACCCCAAAACTCAACCACTTAAACCCTCCACCTAACTCTCACCCATTCCCACCTCATTTTAACGATGTATGGCTTCATATACAAGCACAGCTTGGGTACCTGTGAGCCTTTACATTCATAGCACATGTCTTGATAGGAATACATGCAAGTGTGTGAGATTATGTGTGTTTCTGTTAGTGGACAGAAGAAATCCAAATTTCCCCCATGCACCTTCTGAGACTAGAAGTGAGATCAAAGGTCGCAAGCTCACTGGTCATGAGCCTGACACAGAATGGCAGCCCCATGCCCACTAGCCCCAAGGATTCCTGGTACCCACCCTCCTGGGAGGGAGAGTAGATAGTCTCGTTTGTGCTCTAGGAGATGCAGCTTCCCTTCTGCTGCTAATCCTCTGGAAGAGCAGAGGCTTCTTCTGCCACTGGACACCAGAACACCTGCCGGTGGCCATCGCATCCACTGCTCCAGGCAAGGTTGTCTCTTGCTGGTTGGTGGTTCCACACCATCTATTACTGTTCTGAGGAGGAGGTGGGGCTCTGCGGCTTCTCCAGTGCCCACAGCGCCCCCAGGAGGCTGTGCTACCGCTTGGCCCTCTCTCCTGGGCAGCAGCACCCCCAACGCCATGAGCACTTACCAGACCAACGCCTCGCGGCATGGCGGGAAGCATGCCTTCTTCAGTTTCGAAGCAGTGTCACTCAGGCCTCAAGATTCTAAGAATGTCAAGAAACACCTCTTGGGGCTTCCCTGGTGGTGCAGTGGTTGAGAATCTGCCTGCCAATGCAGGGGACACGGGTTCGAGCCCTGGTCTGGGAAGATCCCACATGCCGTGGAGCAACTGGGCCCGTGAGCCACAACTACTGAGCCTGCGCGTCTGGAGCCTGTGCTCCGCAACAAGAGAGGCCACGACAGTGAGAGGCCCACGCACCGCGATGAAGAGTGGCCCCCGGTTGCCGCAACTAGAGAAAGCCCTCGCACAGAAACAAAGACCCAACACAGCCATAAATAAATAAAATTAAAAAAAAAAAAAAAAAAAAAGAACCGTGTGCTCTGACATATCTCAAAATGGTTCCTTTAAAAAAAGAAAAGAAACACCTCTTTCAGTTTTTATTTACACCCTTTCCCCATTGCCACCTCTTCACAGGACTCAAGCAGGCGGGTATCAAAGCAGGGGATGCACCTATGTGACAGAGATCACACGATCCTCAGAACTGCCCTCCCCTAGAAGGGTGAAGACTTTTTTTACTGAGTCAAAGTCATTATGCCTGGCTTATTTCTCCCTTAATGCTCTCCCTGGAGGCTTCTCAGCCCCTGTGCAGATAACCTTCAGTTCTCCAGATGTGTCCCAGAGTGTTGGAGCCCCAGCTGACCCATCCTGGGCTCTTCCTGAGACCCTTTATGCACACGTATGTGGATGAATCAGTGTGTGGTTACAGAATAAATCAAGAGCAGCTTGTCAGCAAGATAACCGACAGCTAGGGGATTGGGATCTTCCCCACAAGTTTTCATTTCAGGACGCATATGGAAACTCTAAGTGTGATAGGTAGAGATTAACTACTTAATTCTTTAGCTGGAGTCAAACTGGGAGGCTTCAGAACAATCAGGCTATGCGTAAGAGGAAGGGGCTTCAGATCTGGGTAGGAAAGTCTTACTTCTCCAGCAATGACACTGCTTTGGTTTTTGGCAACTGGTTTCAGAAATAACACAAATAAAGCCTATGAGTAAGAACTCTGTTTAGATAAGTATTTCCCAAAGAGTGCTGTGCACAACCGCCTGCATTATGAGATTGTCTGGAAGTAAACAAATGTATGAACAGGTTTGGAGACCTCCACATCCTGTGTCTTAGAGGGTGTACTTTGGCACACTCCAGATTAGAGAAAATGTTGAGTAGAGAAACTTTTAATATACTGACAATGGAAATCTTTTTTTAAAAAAATCTAACACATTAATATCCTCAGAAGTAGTGTTTTATGGAGTGCATTTTGAGAAAGTTAGCTTAGAACAGGGGTCAGAAAACTTTTTCTATAAAAAATCAAATAGTAAAACCTTTCAGCTTTGTGGCCATACGCTCTGTGGCAATGCCTCTGCTGTAGCACGAACGCAGCCGTAGACAGCACATAAACCAGCCAGCGTGGCCGCGTTCCAAGAAAACTTTGGTTATGGACACTGAAATTTAAATTTCATGTCATTTTCATGTGTCACAAAATATTATTTTTCTTTTGGCTTTTTCCAACCACTTAAAAAAGGAAAAAAAAATTCTTAGCTTGAGAGGGCTGTACAAAAACAAGTGGTGAGCTGAATTTGACCTCCAGGTTGTAGTTTCCTGACCCAGGGCCTGGAAGCAGCATCAGCTAGGAAAGGAACTGAACATCTGTGCAGATACCAGAACCAGAGTCCACGGAGCAGAAACCCTGTCTATTTACCCGACCCGTTCAATCTCCAGTGCTCAGTTTGCTGCCTAGGACTTTGCCGAGCCATACGGTACAGGCTCGTAAATGTTTTTTGAATGAAGGGATAACCATCGATTCAATTTATCTGTTAGTAGCATGGGCAGAAGTTAGTTTGTACTGGTCCTGATTGCTGGATGTCATCATAAGTGGCAAATAGGAACCCATGACTCTGAGGCATTCAATGCCAGCAAGAATTTCACACTTTGTTGAATAGCCTTTGATGGTAGGTACAGACTGTTGCAGCCGCCTGGGGCATGAGCAGGCTGACTGACAGAAGTAAAAATAAATGCATCATAAAAGTTGCCTTGTCTTTGCAAGATAGGAATTGAGAGTCAGTGGCAACATCTGGGTCAGAACATATATCTGTTTCTAGATACTTCTTTTACTTACAGCTGACTTTTTACTTGCTTCCTGGAAAGGCTCTGTTTTGGTGTCCCCATGACATCCATTACTCTCCATCAGTCTCCCCAGAGTTCACTGCCACAGGCCTGCTTTCTGGGCTTACTCTCAAGTCAGTCTCTTTCTGGGACTGTCTTGTCCTTTGGAAGTTTCCATTGGTAACGTGGAGCCACTGCATGACAAACCTTCTGCCTGGCTGCAGACGCACCTCCTCATTGACGCCCTCCCTGATACTCCAGGTCTGTGCAGTACTCCTTCCTCTGAACATATGGATTCCTCCCTCCCTCCCTCCCTCCCTTCCTTCCTTCCTCCATTCATTCAAAACATGCTTACTGAACAAATGCTTACCCACACACTGCTATGGCCTGGGGGAAAGAAAAACCACCTCCCTTCAAAGCGTTCACAATTTAATGGAAGAGCCGGAGATAACAGACCATGAGAACAACTTCCCTGAGCCTGAGAACCTCTCCACCAGCTCTTGACGGCACGCAGCCTGGTATTTTCAGTTCCCTTTTCTGGGCTGATGCTAGAAGCTCCAGCTGGTTATGGATTCTTGACGGCAGAAACCACGCCCTTTGTCCTTCTCACCTCTGAAGTGCCTACGCAGTGACCGCTTACAGAGTAGACTCTCATCACGTGTCTGCAGACTTTATTTTAAGGTTCCGACACGGGATGCTTGGTTTCCTCATGACCGAGATTCACCCAGACGTGTGTGCGATTGGCGCCAGTGGACCCGATGGTAGAGGGGAGGGGCGGGACGCTGCGGTGGGACGGGCACCTGTTCTGGGTGGCGCAGGAGAGGCAGCAGGCCTGCAGCAAACAGGAGGGCACAGGAAGGGGTTAGCCCGCCCCCCCCCCTCAGGACCCAGGACAGTGTGTTTGGTGGACCCTTGGCTACTGTGGACCTCGAAGAACTCACTTTCTAGGTCTAACCCCCATTCCAGGTGGAGGGTCCCCCCAGACAAGATGCTATTGAAGGGGAGGTGGGGACATTTCAGTTTCTATAGGAATTTTCAAAACAACAGGATAGCTTCAGCAAAATGGACGAGCCACGCAGTAGGGCCGGACGTCAGACAGCAGCGGCCCTGCCCAGCGCCCGCTCTCAACCCCACCAGCCATACGACGGCCCGGCCACATAGTCAACGTAGCTACAGCTGGGACCCCTGCCTCAGTTTCACATGGAGAGGTGGGGTTCTGATGGTAAGGCTTTGGAATGAAGCCTCCATTGGTTTAGAATCTTCTTCTCTGTTGTCTGGGACAAATGATTTTATCCTTCTGAGCTTTAGTGTTTGCATCTACAAAATGGGGACAACAGTACGTTTTGCTATCGTGAGGACTGCAGGAGAGAATGTTTGTAAAGAGCCAGGCACCAATAAGCACATCACAAATGGTGGCTGGTATTATTACCTTCCTCCCACAGGGACTGTCTGCAGGGCCATGCTCACTCCTGGCCACTGCCGTCCGTGGGCCCGGGAAGTCCCGTGTTCTGCAGAGTGAATCAGCTTGATTTGCAATGGTGACCCCGCTGGGCGTTCAGGTTTAACTTTCCGTACATCTATCTACGAAGCACCTTACCATTCCTCCATGTGTTTCTCATCTCCATATATTGTGGTTCCAGATTACAGATGTCTCCTGCCCTTAACGAATACGGGGCTCGTGTTTCTGTTTCTTGTTCTCTGTGCTGTTTCGGAGCGATTCTTGAAAAAAAGAAGGAGGGCGGAAACATTTTTGCTCTGTCATCTAAAACCCTGGTTATCTTTTCAGATACATCGAAAAGCACAACACGTAACAGAATATCTTAGAAATCAAAAGTAGAAGCAGATCTTTCCCTCCCACCTCCTCCTTCCCTACTCCCTCAAATGTAATAAAGACACAATAGCTCGCTTATTCCGTCTCCCCGCCTGTGCCGCCATCAGCACATTCCTCATGCATGTCCCACAGGCCCCGCTCACAGATGAAGCAGTCAAGGCTGGAGCCTGACTGACTTGTAGGGAGGGGGGATGTAATCGGAGGGAGGAGAACATTACAACAACCCAGCTGCTCTTCCGAGGTTGATTTCCATTTTGGAAAATAGCAGAAGCAATTACCGTGGCTCATTAGAAGGCCTAACACACTGGCTGCAAAACTATATTTGGAAAACCGTATTCACTTAGCTCCAGAGTGGTGAGAGGGTGTGAGAGGGTGGCAGGAAGTGGAAAAGACAGACCAGGGCCGGCCACTGTGGAGACTCGAATCTGCAAACAGGTGGTTTGATTGAATTCTGCGAGGAACGAGGCACTGATGGAGCTGGGACACAGGGCCCACCTGGACCTGCGTCTCAATGCTCTGAACCTCGGGAAGCTCCAGCCCTTTAGAAAATTGAGATTGTTCATGGAGAGGCCCTTCTGCCGAGTGGGAAGTGGGGTGAGATAGAGTCTCTTTCGTGTGTCCCTCTGAGAAAGCCCAGCTACCACCTCGGATGTCCAGGGAGCAGCGGTGGGCTTCTGTGGTCTCCCTTGAATTTGCCGTTCAATTACATCAGGGCCCGTGGGCCTTTGGAACAAGTTTTCATTCTTATCTATCTGCTGCTTTCTGACTAGGAAGTGTCGACAACACAGGCTGTTAGCTCCTGTCTTGTATTTGCTCATAACTAAAAGGAAGGTTCTGGGATGGGAAGGACATACTTTGGGCAAGAAAGGCATGGTTCAGGAAGTTTGTGGGGTAGGACTACCCCAGATAGAACTTGAAAAAAATCACCTCTGCTCTCTACTGTTGGATGAGGGCACCTGGAGCCCTTCATCCCAGTAATACTTCTTATATAAGTTATGTGATGGAGCTATTTAATTTGTACTTAAATAATCCTCAATGTTGGTATGGTTCTTTATATTTTACAAGGTACTTTCTTTATATTTTACCAGGGCTGTCAAGAGCTGCTTCCTACTAAAAAAATAGGGGGAAGTCCCCGCCAGCAAGCATGGGGGGGGGGGGGGGGTTGGGAAATGGTCTCCATTAGCGTTTGTATTGATAGGCAACAGACAGGATCCAGGCACCTTGGGAGATTCCACAGTCTAGGTAATTTGTATTAGCTTCCCCTGCCCTATTGATGACCCCTGGCTTTCTCATAAAATATCTCATTTAAAACCCAGGTACATATTATTGTTTCTATTTTACAGAGGAATAAAATGAAGTTCAAGAAGTTTTTACAACTTGCCCAGGGCCACCCATCTACATAACAACATGGCTGAGACGTCAGCTCAAGTTACTCTTATGTCAGTTCCTCTTGACCATAGTGCCTTAGTCAGAAATGTACCTCCCTTAATGGAAATCCTGAGTGACAACTGAATCATCTAGGATTTATTTATCTCAAGTCTGGGGAACTTGCCCCAAGGTGGCAGGTTTACTGTCTTTCTGGTCTACCAGCCTTATTTAGCATATGGCTTCTGTCCTTATGCTCATAAGATGTCTGCTGTTCCTCAAGGAATCATATCCTCTTTCTAGGAAGAAGAAAGAAGTTTTCTAGAGCCAACGTAACAAAGTACCACAAACTGGGTGGCTTAAAACAATAGACATTTATTCTCTCACAGTTCTGGAGGCTGGAAGTCCAAAATTAAGGTGTGGGCAGGGCCGTCCACCCCCTGAAGGCTCTAGGGAAGAATCCTTCCTTGCTTCTTCCAGCTTCTGGGGTTGCCAGCAATCCTTGGTTTTCCTTGGCTTGTAGATACATCACTCCAAGCTCTGCCTCCATCTTCAAATGGCCTTCTCCCCTGTGTGTCTGCAACTGTGTGTCCAAATTTCCATCTTCTTATAAGGACATCAGTCGTATTAGATTTAGGACCTATCCTAAATCAGTAAGCCCTCATCTTAACTTGATTACATCTGCAAAGGACCCATTTTCCAAATAAGGTTGTAGTTATGGTAGACATGGATTATTTGGGGACACCATTCAACCCAGTACAAAAGGGTAGAGGCAATGCCAGCAGATTTCTCCTGTGTCATATGGTCACCTTAGCTGCAAGGGAGCTTGGAAAATCAAGCAGAGGCAGGCAAGGGAGGAGGAAATTGGAAGGGAAGTTAGGTAAGTCTGATACACACAGCTATTGTTTAACCAGCTTCTTTGTTTCAGATGAAAGGGAACTAGCATCTTTTGAGATCATACAGTAGTCTTAGGTTCTTTATATACATTACCCTATTTAATATCGTAGCTCCTTTCCATGTGTCTCTCTTATTGGGTTGTCAGCTCAGTGAAGGCAGGGCAGTATCTTCTATTTCTTTTACACACCATACAAATTGGAGCTCAGTACACATTATATTGACTAAATTATTGCCGAGTCTTCCTCACTTTTTGCTAGCCCATTCTTTCCCAAGGGCCTCCTGATGTCAGCTATGGAAATTGGTCCATGCTTGATGTTGTTTTCCTTCTCCTCCTCCTTCTTCACCTCTGTTTGTTGTCATTGTTGTTATAAAGGAAATAAGCAGCAGTTATATTTCATAAGTAATTCAGTGGGCTGCCCTCATGTGACCCAGAAGAATAAATTCCTTTCCAGGTATCCCCACCTTGGAAGGACTGTGAATGAGAAAGACTATGGAATAAAGGATTATTATTCTAAGAAGCTAAATTCTAATTCTGAAATGGAATCTAGAGTTATGGGCTCTGTTCTCTATAATCACAACTGTTCTGTTTCCAGTTTTCAGAACCGCTCTAACTTGTCTTCTTAATCAATCCTTATAAGTGTTTCTGAAGGAAAAGGAGAAGGATATTAGAATCAAGATCCAATATCTAAGAATCATACCTAGGAAGATAAATATATAGGTAGACAGGAGGAAAGATGGACAGATAAATGGAAAGGTAGACGGGGTATGTGAAAGGATACTAGGGAGTTCGGAGTGTGTGCCATGCTCACTCCCTGCCCTTTGTACCAGGAATTCCACCTCCCTGGGCATAGTTGACTGGACTAAAGATGAGCCCCTGGCCCAAAGGCAATCATCAGTGGCACTGGCTGTGGTCCAGAGAGGCACAACAGGATTACCTGGAGAGACTTTTCAAAATATCAGATGTCCAGTTCAATATCAGATGGAGATTTTAATTTATTACATATCAGCGGGTCCCCTGGAAGTGTATTTTGAAAAAGCTGTACAGTTGCTTCTGATGTGCTCCCCTGGTAAGGAACCTCTGAGTGCTGGTTTCAAGGCAGTTTTTCCCCAAAGGGGTTCCTTATACTGTGTAGTGATTAGGCAAATCATTCAAACCCTTTCTGGAGGAGTTTGACTTCAGAACTCACAGAGAGTTGATGATGCTGAAGAGTCCAGACCAGTGGAACCGGGGAGCCAGTGCAGCTGTTTCACTGACATGGCAGAGCCCTGGAGCAGAGAGGGAGGGCTGCCTGATCTGAGCAGAAGTGAGCAGATAGATGCTGTGTCCTCAGAGGGGCTATCGGGTTATAAAGCTCCAAATGGATCCTAAATAGTGAGATCCATGCTCCATTTCCCAGTAGAGTTTCCAGGAGAGTTTCCTGAGCCCTCGCTTGCTTGTGTGGCCCTTATAAACACCCACTCACTGAGGTAACCCCAGTAGGTCTCTACTGTTTGCAAACTGAAAGAACTCAACATAGAAAAATATCTGTATAGATTCACTGAATACTCCTCAAGCATTTATTTTATAATGAGAATACAAATAAGATAAAGAACATACATATTCTTCACTAAAGAAGAAGTGGTGAATAAGACAGACTGTGTCCCTTTTTGCATGGAGCTTGCATCCTAGTTGGTTAATTAAACAACTGCGAAGAAATCAGTAAGATAGTTTCAGGTGATAGTAAGTGTTGTGCTGGAGAATGATGGGGGAGGGCCACACTTTGGATTGGCTGGTCAGGGCAGACGTCAATAATTCTTGGCAGCCCTTCATTCTTTTCATCACTTGGGGCCAGCTTCTTTCCTAGCTGAAGGGGTAGCAGGACTGCAGCAAAGGGTGGAAGGCCAGGCAAGTTTTGCAAATTACAAGGGATTCCTTGAGACAGAAGCATCCGTTGTTACCGTCTGACAAATATCTATCTTCCCCAGCAACTGGAGGGGAGAGGAGTGAAAGAAGAGGGAGGGGGCATGGAGGAAGGGAAGGTGATCCTCTCCAAATCGATTAGGAATGAATGTAAGACTTGCTCCCAAATTAAAATAACCATCTACTAAAGGCAGGTTTCCTTAGAGTCACCCTTAGATGCTCATGATCTTCAGCTGTTTAAAACTCCTTTCCCCTTCTCCCTCTCTGTCCGCCTGGGTCTCTCTCCTCCCTCTACCTCACCTCCTCCCCCTGTTCCTCCTCCTTTCTTTCCTCTCTCCCTCACACCATGTTACCATTATTGTCAGTAGAACGAGCCGCATGCATGCCAAATCAGGTCATTCACAAATATAGAACAAACGTCTGTCACTACAGATTTACCACGATGACTAAAGCATGGCCCTTCTGTCTGTGAAAAGTGGGCCCATTAGTTATGTGGTGTCATAGCCTGCATAGCCTTTTAACCCTCTACCTTAGCTTCATGGAGGTGAGCATTCCTCCAATACACATCCGTTTGAGTGTCTTTGAATGATTCATTGTGGTGGCTTGTCTAAAGAGAAGACAAAGTCAGCCTTTGCATTTAACCCTCCCCCCCAGCACACATGCAAAGCCATTTTCTGGAGTTGAGGGCTTAACTGTAAATATTTGTTCTGGCTGAAACCTGCTGGAGAATATTTACCTAAAATGAGATAACTAACAACACTCTATTAAAGAAAATGAGCATGAACTGACACAACTTTTCAAGAAAAATTGCTAACGAAACATTAAACTCAATTTACGTTATTTAGAATTCTCTTTTAGTTTTATTTTTTATTATTTTTTTTTAAAGAACAGAACAGGTATATTTCTATCAGACTACCTGATACAGAGGATAGTGTGGTACGGATGGATAGTATGAATGACAAATTATACAAATATATTTTATTTGAAATGAACAAAAATGCTTACACAGCTCAACGGGTCACTTGGAAGTAAACTCTTGCTTGACTGTATTACCGAGCAAAAACAAAGCTGAAACACAAACTCTTCTTTTGACATGTATTTGGAGGAAGACACTACTTGGTTTTTAAAAAACTGACATTCTCTTAAGGCCTGGTCATCGAAGTGTAAACAATGTAAATGAATCCGCCATTACCAACTGTCATATCATATCTATGTTACCTGTGCATTCTGAGATCACACCTGTACCTGCCAATAAACCTGGGAAGGGTTGCTATATCACAGTTACATTTGAGTTGGCAGGCAGGACTGAGGAAGAGTAATTTGGAAAAAAGTTTTACATCCTATTTAGAACAAATCACTAGTATTCCCTTAAATAACAGGTTGTAATAGAAAGATACTGTCTGAACGTTGTCCTTTTCACTTCGGTTCATTTTTAGTTTTTGTTTGTGATTAACATAGTTGTTTGATTCATTCGCTTATAGTACAATCCTGCCACAAAGTATTAAAGCACAGGATAACTATTATTCCTTCAACATCTGCATTTTTTCAAGTTTTATACTCTATCTCTAGTATGTCAGCAGTTTTTGAATATTAAAAAAATAATAATAAATGGGTAAAACTCTTCTAAGAATGCACATGTCTATAACTATAATGGTACTAGATGGGAAGGAGACAATGAGGGAAGGGAAAAAAGCAAACACATTCATTTGTAGGGAATGTGGTTCAAGTCTTTGGATTTAAAAACAACTTCCCCAGAGAAGCTGGCTACACTGGAATTTCCAGAAAACTTCCTTTGCCTCCAAGAAGGACCTGAAAAGCCCCAATCCAAACGTTTGAGACTATAGTTATGAGATGTTATAAATGATGATCAAAGCAATCGGAGGGAGAAGAATGAATGTGTCTTCCATTCAGCTATAGTTTGTAGCATAGCCTCTTTAGCTGTTGGTTGATCAGTAAAAACCAGTGAAGTACCAGAAGTGCTTTGAAGGATGGGGTAGAAAAGTACTGAACATATTACCTGTTTATGTCAGTAACAGGGCTTCATGGCTAGGAAAATTTTCTAAATAGTAAAATGACTCCAGGATAGATATCTCTCTCCATCATTAAATGTGGCAGAATTTAAAAAAAAAAAAAAGATTTACAAGTAGATATAGTGAAAACAGAAAATTACAAGGCAGAAAACACAAAAGAATCAAGACAATGCTATAAGTTCAACAGTATTCCATGAGGCTAGAAAACCTGTTAACTTTGAAAGCCCTAGAAAAATATCACTCTTGTTTATAAATCACTTATTTATCATATGACCACACATTGAATCCTTTCTTTCCATGTACTGAAGAATCCTACATTCAGCCTTTAAGCATTCTGCATTTCTTTGCCAATCTTGTAGCTGAGTATCTTGTTCCAGTCGATTTTGGTGCAGGTAACTGGAAGTTGCTGGCACAAGGCCTTGAACGTGGTGTCTGACATTGTTTGATAGTTTTCACTAATTGCTGTCTGATACTTATTTTCTGCATGCTCTATGATTTTAATAAACTCCTTGGCAGTTTGGACTTCATTCAAAACAGTTACTGAATCCTGTACATCTTTATGACTAACCAACTGAACATTGCCATCTTCATAACAGTGAGCCTGAATCTTAAGTACTCCAACCACTTGGGCTGTAGAGGGTGTGACGGTGAACTTCCATTCTGATCTCCAACGACCATTCCAGAAGTTTTTAGGCTGAAACTGGTGGCTTTCAATACATATGGCATACATGGATGCCATTTCTTCAATAACGGTCTGTTGCCCATCTATAGTTTTAGCATGAACAGTACAGAAGCTGTTGGAATAATGATCTTTCACACAGGCCCTTAAAGCACTGTCACAGGATTCTCTCCAAGACTTCAGACCTCCATCTACTTCCTCTGGCTGAGGGTCACTTGCTTCTTTCCGTAAGTGATCAAACTTAAAGGAAATTTTGTTTCTTGGATCTAAAAATCTGCTATTACCCAGGTCACCGTGTTCTGTAATTAAGACCTGATCTTCATATCCTTCTATCTTCACAGGCATGAATTGACCCATGTTATACTGGGCAAGTACATGTGCTGCCCCTTCCCTGAGGAGACCGTCATTATTAAGTAGTAGCCGGACATCGTTGAACACTTCATTAAATTCCCCTGGGGGTGTGTGAGTGATGAATTTAGCAGCTATGCATACCTTCTCCTCATCTGACACCCAATCCTCGAAGTTGGCCATCTTGGGCTGCTCTCTAGATGTTTTAAATTCATCATGTACTTTTACCTTGTAAAAACCAGATCAATTCTCCTTTCAATCTGATATTAAAATATATCTGATGATAACTAAGAGAAAGAAAAAGTGAGAAGAAAATAATAGTGATTTCTAAAGGAGGATAAAATGAATTTTTGAAATACCTATTTATCTTTAAAATAGTCTTGTTTTCAAATGGTTTAGTCCATGTTAAAGTACAAGTCCATCATGAGTTTTATAGATAACTAAAGCAAAACCCAAAGATACATATGTATGAAGGAGAAAATTGGTAATGAAGACTATAATTCAATACTGAACACAAAAATTCCAAACAGCTAGAGTCTTTTTCTGTTTTAATTTCTGCAGAACAGTCCACGGAAATGTTAAAAGACCTCTAAAACCTAATAAGAAGAACATAAATAAAAGCACAAACTACTATCCATACAACTTGTTTCCATTTTGATCATTAGGCTGGGTCTATTTTCATTGAGAATTTTTATTTTTTAAAAATGTAAAGGCAGCAGAAACCACAAATGTTAAAATGAGAAAATCAGATCTGTTCTCACTGCCCCCAAATAACTATATTACCCTATTGACCCCAGTTGTAAATGCCTTGCCAGTTAAGTATTACACCATCATTACTGTTATCACCATTGTTATTATTTTGTTCATTTCTTTGCTCATTAGTTTTCTGGTTCAACCATCATACATGGCTGTAATAGAAATTCATTACCATGTGATGGCTGTTGGGCTGCCTATGGGAAATGACTTGATAGTCTTGCAAACACTGAATCATGCAGGAAATTAACACTCATTTTCATGCATGTTTGCCTGCATGTTGATGACCTGGAAACACATGCTTACACTCCATATTTTTCCTTGTTGCTCTTGATTTGTTTTTTCTCTGGTAGGAACAGAACAATATGGGCTTCCTCCAGGGGACAAAACAGCAGCTAACTACTGCAGCACGCAAGGGCGAGAAGAGCAGATAGGTGCAAACTACCCTGAGAGGAGACCAGCAGAGCGCACACAGAGGGGAAGTGCAGCTGCCTGGCGTCACACCCGGGCACTGCCAACCATCGTGGCAACTGGGCTGCCTGGAGAAGGGGGAGGCCAGGAGGAGAGTAGAATCCGACAGTGGATCCTAGAACACTGCCTTGAGGATGTTATAGGGAGCTTTTGCTCCTGGGGCCACGGAGTTTAGAAGCTCAGTTCCCGTCTCACCCTTCCCACACCGAAGAAGGGGAATGAACATACACGGATGCCATTTCTTCATTTCATCAAATACCTCCTTGCCTGTTACAGTATTTTCTCCTTCAGTGGGCAAGAAGACCAACTAAAATCGTCCTTTATTCACTAAACATTGTCTTTCCTGGCCTCTAGAGTGAGGCCATGACAACTACTTTGTACTATGAGTGGGCTTTTGGCAAGCTATCAACACTTCCTCAGCAGTGCTGTCCCATAGAACTTTCTGCAGTGGTGGAAATGTTCCACATCTATGCTGTTCTACCTAACAGCTCCTAGTTACACGTGGTTACTGAACACCTGAAATGGGCTAAATAATTCATTTAAAATTAAATGTAAATTCAATTCAATTTATATTTTCCATAATAAAAATTGTCGTTGTTGTTTAATGACCCTGAGTACTCAGAAATGTGTCTTAAAAGTCCATCAACTCTTGCTTCTCTAATTCTGGTTGAATCACGTGTGGCTAGAGGCCACCTAGGGACAGCACGGATCTGAAGAGCAGCTCTCGGAGGTGGCGTCAGAACTTTCTGGCTATTCCTGTGTCAATTCAGGAATGTGCACATAATGCCTCAACTGATCTGTAAAAGACCTTGCTGCCTCATTCTTCTTGTTATAAACGAGGATTCAGGCCAATGCTATCACACCCAAGTATACGATTACTGTCTATAATCTGATAACACTCAAATCGACTTTCAACCCCCGAGCTGACTTCTTTGGCTCAGGTAACACTTTATCTACCTGGACAGTGGGCCAAAACCTCACCCCAGACATATAGAATCAGAATCTCTGAAGGGTTAGCTTAACTTAGAAATTTACAATTTTAATAAGTTTCTCAGGAGATTGTTGTGCGAACAGTCCAATGTTGATTATGACCAGCTCTGCATTACATTTCAGACTGGATGTATCACCAGCAATTCAGGTGGCGTACGAAAAAGATCAAACTCTTCATCTCCTTCTCCTGACTTCTGCCCTTTGTAATCTGTCCAAACCCAGGAGGTAAGGCCATAATTTCCATAAATCGGAGAGTCATCATCACTCTTTGATTAAATGTACCAGTTGGAGAATGGCTGGCACATAGGAAGCATTCAACCAATATTTAATCATTGTGCTTCCCTTGTGTCTTTCGTTTCTCATATCTGATTAGTTGTGAAGCAAGGCCTTTTCCCTACATCCTGTCTCTTGTGTCCATTTCATTCTTTCTTTCTCTAACTGCCACTAAGTTAGTTGATAATTTAATGCTCTTCATCCTATGATACTGCATCTGTCATCATCACCATTATCATCATCCAGTCCCTTTGTATTCAATCCACAAATGAACCTCGTGATATGGAAATTATAATTCCCATTTTACAGAGTATTAGGTTTAAGGAATTTTACCCAGTGTCATTCAGCTAACAATTGTCAGAGAAATGGGCATTTATATCAAAGGTTATGGTCTCTTCTACTAAGTGGGACTAATGACCTGCTATGAAGCCCCCATTATACTCTATGGCAATTTCTCCCTGGACCAGTTATCTTCTCTGTTCATCTGGTTGACTGTGCCATGCCCACTGTGGAATAATAATAAGAGAATCATCAGTGGATGCTAAAATCACTGGGTGAGAAACTGTCCAGAGAATAGGACGTTCACAGTCTCAAATATGACACCACAGATGACTTATTAATACCAAGGGGAAGGTGGCAGGCACCACCTTAACCAAATGGGAATAATGGGATAAACTGACATCAAGCGCCTCCTGATGTGATGTAGTGAGAAAACCACATCACCTGTGTAGTATTTCTGTCAGAAATGTTAAACTTGAATCTAATCATGAGGAAAGAATCAGACAAATCCAAATTGAGATACAATAGACAAAAAAATGGCCTAGATTCCTCAGAAATGCCAATGCCATAAAAGACAAAAAAAGTTCAGTGAATGGTTCTAGGTTAAAGAGGCTGAAGAGATATAACAATTAAGTGTGACATCTGATCCTTGATTGGATTATGATTTTTTCAAAAGCTATGAAGGACATATGGGGACAACTGAGGAAAACTGAACATGGACTACATATTAGAAAGTAGGATTGCATCAATAATATTTTGTATGATTAGACTGTGGTTATGTGGGAGAATGCCCTCATTCCCATATATATAGACATATGTAGGGTTGAAGTGTCCTGACAGTTAAACTAGTACTCAAATGTTCCAGTAACAAACAAACAAACCACACCAGAGAGTTAAAGCAAATAAGGTAAATGTTAACAACTGGGGGATTTAGATAAAGAGTATATAGATATTTTTGCAACTTTTCTATAGGTTTGAAATTTATTCAAAATAAAAAGTTGGTTAAAAAAAAAGAAATAATATTAGCAATACTTATGTAGCCCTTACTTTGTGCTATAGATACTCTTCCAAGCACTTTACACAGAGTAATTCATTTAATCTTCACAACACCCTGCACGGTATATTATATTAGCTGCATTTTACACATGAAACAATAGAGGTTCATAGAGGTTAAGTGATTTGACCGAAGTCAACAGTCAGCAAGGAGTAGAGTTGGGATTCCAACTAGAGCCTGCGCAACTTAACCTCTCTGCTCAGCTTTTATTGGGCATATCCTAGTTTTCATCACCTTCTGAGGGCGTGCAAGAGGTTGTCCATCACACCTCAATAACTCAAACACTTTAAAGTTCTTCTTTATATTAACTTGAAATTTATTTCCTGATGGATTTTATCCTTTTGTTCTATTCCTACAGTGGGTCCATCCAGAGCAAATCACTCTTTCCTCCACTAGAATGTAAGCTCCACAAGAATTAAGAATCGGTCATGTTCACTACTGTGTTCCCATGTTGGAAAAATACCTCCTGGCACACGGCAGGAACTCATTAAATATTTATCGAATGAATGAATTAATGAATGAATGAATGAACAACAGCCTTTCAAATATTTGAGGTCAACTGCTGGAGATTTCCACTCTCTGTTGAAAACCTTCCTAGTCCCTTCAGTTGTTCCATTAATATTCTAGTCATGGTCCTCTAAATAATTCCAGTTTTTCTAGTATTAAGGGTTGTTCCCGGAACTGAAAACAGTACTCCAGAGTTCACTGACCACCACCACTTTCCTTGTTTCAGATGATTTCCCTCTTTTAATTGAGCCTAAGAAATCACAACAGTTTTTTAAGTGGCATTGTAAACACTACAGAAAAGTTTTACTGGCAAAGACAGTGGCCTGAACATACATGTTCAGATGAACTACCATCCATCTCCATATTGCTCTGTCCTGGGCTCCATTAAAACAACAGTAAAGGATTTTTTTTTTCCCTTGCATAAGCCCCTGAGAATAAAGGTAATGAGAGAGGAGGAAAGACTAATAACGTTTTAGAAGCTGGAAAGCAGATGAACAAATGGTAACTGACTTATCCGACCTAAGAAAGATGAATCTTAAGCCAGTAGGGGGATCAGGTGACACTAAAGAATCCCAAAAGTTTCAGAAATTGGTGACATCAGTTACCTCTAGAAGGAGGGCTTAAGGTGCAGAGTGAAAACAGGAGGATTGGTCACAAATCTGTTTAAGACTTGAAATGTCTTTGTAGCCCTCCTTTACGCAGCAGAAACCTAAGGGTCTATTCTCCAGAGGAGTAACAGAGAAGGTCTCCAGACAGGGGTTACACCAGACACAGTTTGGGGCAGGGGTACCTTAATGAAAGGAGGACTAAATCGGATTGGAGGAAGATTAAATAAACGTTTCCATACTGACTGCCAAGACCTATGCCCTCTTCCCCCACTCTGCTTATCTCTGTCCTTCAGGTAAGAGTTTGGAAAGTCTTTCTCTGGAGAATCCAACTCGTCCAAGAGGAAAGACTTAGGAAATTGACAATGAGGGGTCCCCAAAGAAATGGCTGACTCCATAGCATGTAAACCCCACCCATGAGCTCAGAGCCTCCAATGAGCTTTAAAATTAAAAAAAAAAAATTTTATCATTCATTGTAGCTAAATATACATGAGATAAAATTTTATCATATTAACTGTTTTCAAGTGTATAGTTCAGTGGCGTTAAGTACATTCACAATGTTAATGCAATCATTACTACCATCCATCTCCAGAACTTTTTCATCACCCCAAAAGGAAATGTACTCATTAAACAATAACTCCTCGTAACCCCCTCCCCTTAGTCCCTGTAAACTCTGTTCTACTTTCTGTCTCTATGAATTTGACTATTCAGAGTTTCCTTCCTTTCTAGGACTGAATAATATTCCACTGATAGAGCAACACCAGACAAGAAACTATAGAGTTAAGGGAAAGCCTTATGTTAACTCATAGCCTAGAGAGATTCCTCTACCTTCCCAAAGCCAGGATGATTTCTAAAACCTACTTGCACAGCAGCACAGAGAAGCCACCCCAGGTTCTAATCTCTGCAGCAGCAGATGGTTTTGCAACACCCGACAGTAAAGGAGAGTAACCTTTGTAAACTGCATTCTATACGGTATATAGATCTGCGCAGAAGCACATTGAGACAGCTAGCTAGGGCGACACAAAGACGGCTGATGCAGGTCCTGGACCCTGAAGTCTGAGTTGTGAACAAACACATTAGCAGAGAGAGAGAGAATTCCTTGCTCCTGGGAGCACAGCCTTGATCTGGAACAACCACCCTGGCGTGAACCACCACAGAGCACTAACTGGTGTTCAATACAGGAAATGACCACAGTTAGGTCGGCCATGGTCTGAGGACCCAGACCAAAGTGGAGATGTTTACACTAGTCCCCCTTTATAAAGGGTTTCTCCTGATCCCTATCAAAAGCAATGAGGTTCACATGAAAAATCTATAACGGCTGCATCTTTATATTAATTGATGTTCTTTTTCGCAGGCTCAGTAGTTGTGGTGCACATGCCCAGCTGCTCCGCAGCATGTGGGATCTTCCCAGACCAGGGCTCGGACCCGTGTCCCCTGCGTTGGCAGGCGGATCCTTAACCACTGCGCCACCAGGGAAGCCCCTTCGGCAAGCACTTTAAACTCAGTCGCACTTGAGACCTGCTCTCCCCACCCTGGACTGTGCCCTGTGTCTGCAGCTACACAGGGCTGGGGTGTGGGTGGGGATGGAAGTGAGGCGTTATAAAACAGATTTGAAGAAATAAATCATGTAAAGTAGATAACCAACAAGGACCTACTTTATAGCACAGGGAACTATACTCAATATTCTGTAATAACCTATAATGCAAAAGAATCTGAAAAAGTGTGTATATATATATATATATATATATATATATATATATATATATATAACTGAATCACTTTGCTGTACTCCTGAAACTACAATAACACAACATTGTAAATCAATTATACTTCAATAAAAGAAGAAAAAAGAAATAATCATGGCATAAACTGTTTATCTTGAACCGTTTAAATATAATTTAAACATTAGCAATTTAGTTTAATAATTTCCCTGCAACATAGTTCTGGGAGGATCCTAGAACCAAATTCTTGAAATCTTCTCAGAATCAGAGAACTTAAGTTATGCCAGCAGCAACTCATCTTCCAGAAATATGCCACAATGTTGTTTCTCAAACCCCAGCTGTGCATAAAGATCACTCTGAGAGCTAAGTAAACAGACTTCTGGGCCCTCACCCCAAAAGATTGTGATTCAGTAGATCTGGAGCTGGCACAAAGATCTTCATTTCTAGCAAGTTCCAAGGTGACATTTATGCCGCTAGTCTGAGGATCACGCTTTAAATAGTACTGTTCTACAGCATTAGAAAATATTGTCCAACAAGTTCTCTTCGAGATGTCTTCATACTTTGCATGATTTTCTATTCCCCCTTTTCCTCTTTTACTTCTTTGCAACCTTCTTGTCTTCTTCCTTTTCCTCTCCCTGCCCTCTAAATATGGATATGCTCCAAGATTAAAACTTTGCTTCTTATCTCCTTGCCTTTCCTTCCATTATAAGTTCAGTAACTACTCATTGAGAATCTACTAATTGTTAAGCTGGCTCTAGGTACCATGTAAGGCAAAACCAGTAAGATCCATGCCCTTTGCTCCCATATTATCTTCTCTGTGAAAACTTTCTCAGAACTTTCTCACAAACATAACCATCTTTTCCTTTGCTTTCCCATAGCTCTTTATTTGTTTCACTCATCTGGCTTTTATTTCATACTTTCTTGGTTGGGAATTCCCTGAAACAGTATCCCAAATCTTGATTGCAAACAGGATCTGCACTGGGCAAAACTCTCTCAACCTCCAATTTTGATTGTGTCACCAATCTGTATTTAATCTTCCATTCAAAAGTAAGGTTTAATAACTATATGAGCCTTGTAATTGATCAGAAAATTGTGCCAATCTTTTCAATACAACACCGTCTTATACCAATACAAATATACATTGGAGTTACGCAAAATTTCAATTAATATTTGGAGATGTTGCAAGATGACAGGGAAAGTGAAACAAAATTCCACTTCTAAGCATGTTAGCGCAAGGCAAATATTTGCTTCGTTCACTTTTACCTAATTCAGTTCAATCAACATGTATGGACAAATCACAATATACAAAATGCCGTTCTACTGTACCTGCACGTGTTTTCTTTTCCCCTCTAGCCTGTGTCACGCCTCTTCGATGGGGGTGGGGGTGGGTACATGTAAATTGGCCTTGCTGCCTCCACCCTGTATTGTGGCCACAGTCAATGACAACAGTGCTCATCTCTGTGGATGTGTGTGGTTAAAGAGGATAGAAGTGGGAGCTGGGGAGAATATTTTCACATAACGCTTCGGTAAATATCAGTGGAAACCTCTCTGAGCTCTCTCTGTCCTGTCCTCCAGACTTCCTTCTCTGTGATATAAAGTGCTCACATAAGCAGTCAGAGCTGTGACGGAAATCCAAGGCTGACCTGATTTACTAAGTCCTCAAATGTTGACCTCTCCAGGGCAAATAAGTAGAGCAGGAGGGCATTTGGATAAGAAAAATAAAGAGGAGCCATGAGCAAACCAGTAGATCTTTGGAATCAAACAATTTAACATAGAATGAATACCAAGGATTTCCTGGGGAAGGAAGGAAGTGTAATTCTGCCTATCCACTAACCTTAGGACCATATCAAATTTAGACCATCCTCATCCCTTTCGCTTTGTAGTGGAGACATATCACACTCACATTCAACTTACACACACTCAACCACATGTTTGCAGAAAACAACAGCCACAGCAACCATAGTTCTCACACAACATGGCCCCAGATGCAGGCCAACTACTTCATCTGCTGCTCAAGAAACAGAGATGTGTTTTAATAATGGAAAAAAAACACCTGGCTATATTGGCTCCATTGAAAGATGGTATATGATATATGCAAAGCATGCATACTGTTCTTCATGGGTGATTTAGGGGACCTTCTTTTGTGGAAAAACAGCTGATGTCTCAGTGCCCCTGGGGCTTCCATAGGCAGCTGTGGAATTAGGCCAGTGGCTTCAGAGACTGCTCTTCTAGACCACTGGCTGACGAGAGCATGAGGAAGGCTAGGTCTCTATGGAAACCACCTTCCCCTCCCTTTCTATCCTGCACACTCCTCTCTCTTCCCTCCTTTCCATTTCTCCTATCAGAGAACTTTCCTCACTTCACAAGATGGGACAGTGGAGGTGATGCAGTGAAGGCTTCATTGACAGGGGAAGTTGGTACTGTGCACTTTTGGTGGGAGCTCTCACCCCAGATAAACTGTGTGGACCCCTCAGGGCGCATAAGTCCCAGTGTAATACAATAGCTACTTCTGGCTAAGCATCATCACAGCTTGGTGGTTTCCTAAACATGAGAGACCTTGGGTTGTCCTCACTGTAAATTCAAACTTGGGACTATTTCTAGGCAGGACACTATTGGAGACTATTTTTATCTATGCCAAACAGTAGCCCTTCTTCTAGCTGAATGATTACCAGGTTTTAAGAGGACAGAAGTTATATTTATTTTTACTGTTGTGCAGAATTATGGAGAAAATGTGTAATTAGAAGAAAAATCCAGATCTCCTGAAAGAAAATGGGCGGCAAGGGGAAAGTGGGAACTCACGGTACCAGGGCAAGCTGCTAATCCATCAGGGGAGCGTTGTGATTGCTCCAGAGGAACGAGGTCACCAGGAAAACCTTTGCTTAGAAACTAAATTAAGAATAAGGTCCCCATTGTTTGTCTTACAGTGGCCAGAGTTCATGAGTGTCTTGCTTTGTCCCCAGGGGCTCTGTTTCTCCACTCTAGGCCAGCTCTGATGAAGAGGAAGCCATATATCTTCTAAGAATATTTCTGTCTTGTGCTTAACTCAGTAACATTAACAGAGGGAAATGAGGTTATGTGAACTTCCCATGGATATTTGGATGGGAGTGACTCAGTTGATACAAAGGATTCCCTGTGAAACACATCCAAATAGAGTCGAGTTGATTCTTGTGATTCCCTTAGGTTTCACCAGCTCAGGAAAGAGGAAAGAATATCCTAAGAGATAGTGACTCCATAACTATATGCAGATGGCTAAAACACATGGTAGGAGATGCTCCCACAAAAATAAAACAGTGTAAAGATCTTCCACTGCAAATGGATTAGATGTGGAATATTTTAATGATAGAGTCATTTCTGATGCAAATAGCTTCCTCATTGTTCCATTTTCCAAATAAAAGGTTATTCTTGTTGGTAGTTAGTGTGTGCTAGTTTCAAAACCTACCTTATCTTTAAAATCTTCCAGAGCAGAAGATTGATAGTAATGAGGAAAATCAACTCTGAGGCAAAATAGTTTAGATTCACTCAGAATTTAGCAAATGTGAAAATTAGTACATTTAAAAAAGAAATCTAGCCATTTAATCCTAGAAACAAACTTCTTACAATCCCCCCCCCCCCATACACACTCTTATTAGATTTCTACTTTTCAGGAAGCGTTCATTATAGCCCATAGAAAATATTCAACCTTAACACAGGGAAAAGCAAGTCACTTCCCTCAGCAGGGGATTAGAATAGGATACACGTTCCCATTTTTGGACCTAGGGAAGAATCAGTTTTGGTCTCCTCTCTGAAATATGAGTGAAATTTGAGTCTCTAAGGGGCAAGGTAGAGCCACAGGGGGCACTAAATTGGAGAGAAGACAAATATCTTTGACATTGCTAGGTACGTTCTATCTGCCTTTGGAATCACCTGAGACACAGAATCCTTGACTACCCTTCTTCAGTTCTTATCCAATCTGTTACCATATTTTTTGTATTTATCTCTTTCCTTTAATTTTTTTTTTTAAATTTTATTTATTCATTTATTTTTGGCTGTGTTGGGTCTTCGTTTCTGTGCGAGGGCTTTCTCTAGTTGCGGCGAGCGGGGGCCACCCTTCATCGCGGTGCACGGGCCTCTCACTATCGCGGCCTCTCTTGTTGCGGAGCACAGGCTCCAGACGCGCAGGCTCAGTAGTTGTGGCTCACGGGCCCAGTCACTCCGCGGCACGCGGGATCCTCCCAGACCAGGGCTCGAACCCGTGTCCCCTGCATTGGCAGGCAGACTCTCAACCACTGCGCCACCAGGGAAGCCCTCCTTTAATTTTTTATTCATCCCTCAGAGTGATGAGCCAATGCCTTTAAAATAGTAGCTATTCAATAAATATTCCACAGACGAATGGATTTTTCTCATTCACTTCTAGGCTTCCAGTGCTTGTTCAGCTCTATCTCTCAACAGGTATCGGTGTGCAGGAAGTTTAGAAATACCACTACGGCAATTACTACAGGAATTACTTCTCCTGCTTCTTTAACAGCTGGGGCATTATATGCTAGAGTGGGTTACTCAAACCTGAAATTACTTACCATAAAAAAATGTGACTTGGGATCAAATACACATGGGAAGAAAGGAAGACTTTGATTTCTAGATTCACCTCAATATCACAGAAACCATATAGGCATCTTCCTCTTCTTTCACTCTTTCTTTCATGATCAGTGGCCAGTAAATGTGAAAGTAACTAAGGCGCAAAAGGAAGGACAATTCACAAAAAGGCAATTAGAAGTTTTAGACAGAGAAGCATAGCTCTGACACATCTTTCTCGAGAGCGTCTGCTCCCTCCTTTCAGAATGCCACCAGCTTTTGTTTTCATCCATAACTTCTATCACCAGGTCCCGGGTTACTAACATAAATTATGGATAAAGAATTGGTAACAGAAGTTCCATAGCTTCTCTGGATCTGGTAAAATGAAAGGGAACTGTCTTCCTTGATAGAAATGTTCCCACTAACACAAGTAAAGGAACAAAGAAAAAAATTGCCTTGATGCTTGTCCCTCCTTGTACTTCCTACTTCCTCACCTTGAAAACAAACTATTGAGAATGTTCACAGAAGGAAGGTTCTGCTCAGCCTCTGGGAGAATGCAGTACCTAATCTATATTCTGCAATGACTTGAGTTGACAATATCAGCAAATATATTGCACTCAAACAAAATTGTTTCAAGATAGAATAGAAGTGATATCAAGAGATAAGGCTAGGGCACCACACAGTATTCATCTGAGTCCCCATACCTGAAAGTACCAGAGAGCAGAGCATATTCCAGGCCTGGAAGAAACTAGACTCACTTGATCTACATGTGGTTTTCTACTAGACCAAAATGAGACAGTAGCAAATGTCCAATTACACATTGAATAGACTCCAGAGCATTTCAGAGAAGCTCAAGTATAGTGATGTTGAGGCACCATTATATCAGCTTTGCAAAGTCAGATCCTTTGGATAAGTCAGATCCTGTGTGATATTTACATAACACACACGTGTTCAAAAGCAACTCTGGGGACTTGTCCACAATCTTCTCAAATGTTCCCAATTCTCTGTTTTGTCTCCTAGAACCACTTCGTCCCGTTCAACACATGACAACCCACCAAAGAAGAATCTCCTAGCCTTCTTAAGTCTTTCCCTTTTTTCTTGATGAAAGAGTCATTGTCATCATTGAGTCTTCTCTTCTTCCACACAAGATGGTACACAGTATTCGTTGTTCTGGACAAATCATTTTGTAAAGCACTTCACAAGTGTATTCGGATGATGGCTAATATGGGGGTTTTTGAACCATTGGTGAGAGATGAGTTAGGTCTGGTTATCCAGAGACTGCAAGGCTTGTGCCTTTGGCCTTTGCTGTGTGAAGCAGCTGTGCAGCCAGAATGCAGAATGAATCTTTTGGGACCACTGGACCCAGATGTGCTCATGAAACTCATCTAAAAAAATCCTTATAAGGTACAAAAGTGGAGGAAGGAGGCTTGATGGACCCAGACAAGACCTTAACCCTCAGTGTCGATTGCAAAGACAGTTGCATTAACAGGGGGCAGATGCCTTCTGTTCTATTCTTAGTCTTTCGGGTCAAGCTAAGGTATAGTTCAGGGGTCAACAAGCCAGGGCCCCTCGAGCCAAATATGGCCCGTTTGTCTGTTTTTATATGCCTGAGTCAAGAATGATTTTTACATTTTTAAATTGTCGGGGAAAAAAATCACAAGAAGAATCATATTTTGTAACACATGAAAATGATATCAAATTCACATTTTAGTGTCCATAAGTAGTTTTATTGGAGCAAGATTATACCATACTGACGAAGGCTGCTTTTTCTCTACACAAACAGAGCCGGGTAGTTGCAAGAAACCATATGACCAGCAAAGAAAAAAAAAAAAAAAAAATCCCTTACGAAAAAGTTTACTGACCCCTGATAAAGTTCATTCTTAAATTCAACCTCGTTCCTTAAATAGATGTGTGAGGACTTGCTCAAACGCATGGATTCTTTTTAGAGGATCGTTATGTCATCTATTGGGGAATGAGCCACTAGTTTTTATCAAATAGAAACTGACATGGGACAAGTGACTTGACCAACCTTGACCATTAGTCAGTGAAACACAAATTAAAACCACGAAAAGATACTGTTTCACACCTACCACTTTGTAAAGAAATTTTAAGTCTGATAACATACTGTGTTGTAAAGGGGCAGCGCAATATGTATGGGTACTGCTGGTGGAAATGAAAACTGTCACAACCGTGTTGGAGAGAGCAGCTTGGCAATTCCTAGTAAAATGGAAGATATATTCATAAGACGACCTATGATTCCACTCCCAGGTTTATCCTCTATTCTGAAGAAATTCTAGCACATTCACAAAAGGAAACACATAGAAGGATGTTCTGTGTAGCCTGGTTTATGTGGTTAATGGTTTTCCCCATCCCTTCCAGGAACATGGTAGGTTGTGCTTTCAGCTCCCTTGTGGCTGGGTGGAGCCCTATGGCTAGTTTTGGACATTGGGTTGTGAGCAGAAGTGACACATGTCATGGCTGGAGTGTATATAAGGCCAATGTGAGATGCTTCCATGTTATAACAATCCATAGAATCAAAGAAGAAATTATAGTGGAAAATAGATAATACTTCAAGTTAAATAATAGTATTCCATATCAGAACTTATCATTATACTATCAAATACTACATATCAAACCTATAGCCATGCTTAAAATGTAATTTATAGCTTCAAGAGCATATTAGGAAAGAAGAAAATCTGAAAAAAATCAATAAACTTTGAATCTTAGTTTGGACTCTACTCCTCAGAAGCAGATCGCAAGCCAATGATTCAAGGGCACACAGTTTACTGGGAATAAATTAGTTTGCCAGGGCTGCCATAACAAAGTACTCCAGACTAGATGTGTTAAACAAGAGAAATTGACTTCTTCACAGTCCTGTAAAATGGAAGTCTGAGATCAAGCCGTTGGTGCAGCTGATTTCTTCTGAGGCCTCTCTCCTTGGCTTGTAAACAGCCACCTTCTTCCTGTGTCCTCACATGGCCCTCTCTCTGTGGCTGTCTGTGCCCTGACCGCCTCTTCTTATAAGGACAGCAGTCAGATTGAATTAAGGCCCATCCCAATGACCTCACTTTAACTTAATCACTCATTTAAAGGTCCTATCTCCAAATACAGTCACGTTCTGAGGTACTGGGGGTTAAGATTCCAACATATGAATTTTGAGGGGAACACAATTCAGCCATAACAGGGAGGGCTGGGAAGGTAGAAACACAAATAGAAAGTGAGACAGAGAAGGGAAGGCAGCCAATAAAGGCTGTATTATTAAGGCAGCCATCACAACAGGTGACTGGAGCTTGATTACCAAGGAATACTCTATAAAACTATGTAAAATATGCATCAGAATTATCCTGGCCGAAGGACAAGAAGATTGGTCTATTTACAGCCTGACAGCCTTCGGCCTTTGGTTAAAGGTTTCTCCCACAGATGTTAGTTCCCAGGCACTTCTAGCCCGCTATTCCACAAAGAGGGTTCAGGCAGCTCAGTGGCAGCCCTCTGACAAAGAATCAGATGTTGGCCCTTGGAACGCAGGCTGGTGTGCATGAGAATGGCAAGGGGGCATATGGGCAGAGCCCCAACAGTGTCTGCTTAGCAGCCCTCTCCAGAAGTTACAAAAAGAGGAGTAAATGAACCCAAAGAGAATGCAATAATTAAAACAAATTCAAATGTATAAATAGATAAATCTACAAAACTATGGATTGGTTCATTAAAATCTAATAAAATTTTACAATTACTGTTAAGACTTCCAAAATAAACAATGTGAGGAATTTTAAAACAGGACATCATTACAGTTCCCACAGACATGAGCTCATTAAGAGAAGAAATAGAAGAAATAGAAATAAAAGAGAGAGCAAGTAACAATTCCACACCTACGTACATACTCAAAAGAATTGGAAGCAGGTACTCAAACCTAATACATGTACATGCATGTTCATAGCAGCAATATTCACAAAAGCCAAAAGGTGGAAACAACTCAAATTTCCATCAATGGTTGAATGGACAAGTTGTGGTATATCCAGACAATAGAATATTATTCAACCATAAAAAGGAATGAAGTACTGATATATGCTACAACATGGATGAACCTTGAAAACATTATGCTAAGGGAAAGAAGCCAGACACAAGAGACCATATACTGTATGATTTCATTTATATGAAATATTCAGAAGAGGTAAATCCGTGGAGACAGAAAGTAAATTGTTGCTTGCAAGGGCCCAGGGGGAGAAGAGAATGGGGAGTGACTGCTTAATGGGTTGAAGGTTTCCTTTTGGGGTGATAGAAGTATTTTGGAACTTGATAGAAATGTGATTGTACAACCTGTGAAAGTACAAAATAACACTGAACTGATCACTCTGAAATGGTTAAGTTGCTATGTGAATTTTACTTCAATAAAAAAATTAAGTGAGGGGTAAGGGGGACAGGGATAAATTGGAATATTGGGACTGACACATACACACTACTATATATAAAACAGATAGCTAATAAGGACCTACTGTATAGCACAGGGAACTCTACTCAATACTCTGTAATGACCTATATGGGAAAAGGATCTAAAAAAGAGTGGATATATGTATAACAGATTCACTTTGCTGTACACCTGAAACTAACACAACATTGTAAATCAACTATACCCCAATAAAAAAATGTTTTTTAATTTTTAAAAATTAAGAGAGAGTATGAAAAAAGGAGTAGAACTATCTGGTGGTATTTAAGTATGGAGCGCAGACCACATGCCAGATCTACAGTTGCCACACCCTGACAATTTTTAATATTTTGATGATCTCAGCAAGTATTCCCAGTTGTCCTGTAAGGTGAGGATTACTAATAATATTCATTTTTACAGAGGAGAAGGGAGTTCATGGGAAAGACCTGATCATTTCCCTGTCTTCATGTCACTTTGTATTTTGCAGAGTTGATCCAGAGTATCTCTCTTGAGAAGCAGAACCCAGAAACATAGATAAGCTTACTTTAAGGCTTGGAGATGTCTCAGCTGAAGGAAGTGGGCCAGGGCAGAGTGAGGTGCGCTGACATTCCAAATATAGCCCGTGCTTGGTCACTTAGTTAGATAGATTTGTTGCTAGCAACAAGGACTTAGAATGTGTGTCATTTGGCACGTCTTGAGCTGTGAAGTAGATGCAATGCAGGCAAAAAATTGATGATGTTACAGGGAGGGGCTGTGTGGGGTGCTAACTGCCATCTGCAATGCCTGGAGGAGGGGTGGAGAGGAGTGAAGAATCACTTTCTTTTTAATAGATTTTCAAGATGGGAAAATCATACTGCAATCCCTGAGCATTTGGGAACAATTGTACTTAAGGTAGAAAGTACACCTAACATGAAGCTGGGAAAACTGGACACTCTCTACAAACTCACTTGGCAGATTCCTCAGTGTCAGAAGAAAAGGTCAGAGCATTTCAATTGCCTTACTCCCTCCAGCCACTTATGTCGAGCCCGAAAGAGACAGCAAAAAGCAGAATAGCAAGTACCGATGGCTGTGGGATTTCTAATCACCACATAGGATGACTTCTATGATCTCTGGAAAAGTATGCAAAAGATGTTAGATGAGATAGTAGCAGAGAAGTGATTGAAGCCTAAACCACAACACTATAGGCATGTGGTGAAGCTAATTCTTTGGCTCGGTTTAGAATTTATATTAGAAAGTACATTAGCAAAATCTCTGAGAACGGTATGTTATTCCCTACAATTATACCTGGAGAAGTAGGTTAATATTTAATCTTTATTTTAATTTTACAAAGGAGAAAATTTTATACTACAAATGTTAAAGTGCAAATTAGCATACAATCATGGGTCCAAAAGCTGAAAAGAATTTTGACTAAGTCCTAGAAGAAATCAAACTATTGAAAAAGAAGGGAGAAGAGGAAGAAGGATTAAAGTAAAGTTAAAAGCAGAAAACCTTAGACTGAGAGATTGGTTCAAGATGGCGGAAGAGAAGAACGTGCACTCGCTCCCTCTTGCGAGAGCACTGGAATCACAACTAACTGCTTAACAATCATCCACAGGAAGACACTGGAAGTCACCAGAAAAGATACCCCACATCCAAAGACAAAGGAGAAGCCATAATGAGATGGTAGGAGGGGGCCAATCACAATAAAATCAAATCCCATAACTGCTGGGTGGGTGACTCACAGACTGGAGAACACTTATACCACAGAAGTCCACCCACTGGAGTGAAGGTTCCCAGCCCCACGTCAGGCTTCCCAACCTGGGGGTCTGGCAACGGGAGAAGGAATTCCGAGAGAATCAGACTTTGAAGGCTACTGGGATTTGACTGCAGGACTTCGACAGAACTGGGGGAAACAGAGACCCCACTATTGGAGGGCACACACAAAGTAGTGTGTGCATCGGGACCCAGGGGAAGGAGCAGTGACCCCATAGGAGACTGAACCAGACCTACCTGCTAGTGTTGGAGGGTCTCCTGCAGAGGCGGGGGGTGGCTGTGGCTCTCCGCAGGGACAAGGACACTGGCAGCAGAAATTCTGTGAAGTACTCCTTGGCGTGAACCCTCCCAGAGTCCACCATTAGACCCACCAAAGAGCCTGTAGCCTCCAGTGCTGGGTCGCCTCAGGCCAAACGACCAACAGGGAGGGAACTCAGCCCCACCCATCAGCAGACAAGCAGATTAAAGATTTACTGAGCTCTGCCCGCCAGAGCAACACCCAGCTCTACCCACCAGCAGTCCCTCCCATCAGGAAACTTGCACAAGCCTCTTAGATAGCCTAATCCACCAGAGGGTAGACAGCAGAAGCAAGAAGAACTACAACCCTGCAGCCCGTGGAACGAAAACCACATGCACAGAAAGATAGACAAGATGAAAAGGCAGAGGGCTGTGTACCAGATGAGGGAACAAGATAAAACCCCAGAAAAACAACTAAATGAAGTAGAGATAGGCAACCTTCCAGAAAAAGAATTCAGAATAATGATAGTGAAGATGATCCAGGACCTTGGAAAAAGAATGCAGGCAAAGATCAAGAAGATGCAAGAAATGTTTAACAAAGACCTAGAAGAATTAAAGAACAAACAACTAGAAGCATTAAAGAACAAACAAACAGAGATGAACAATACAATAACTGAAATGAAAAATACACTAGAAGGAGTCAATAGCAGAATAACTAAGGCAGAAGAACGGATAAGTGACCTGGAAGACAAAATGGTGGAATTCACTGCCGCAGAACAGAATAAAGAAAGAGTGAAAAGAAATGAAGGCAGCCTAAGAGACCTCTGGGACAACATTAAATGCACCAACATTCACATTATAGGGGTCCCAGAAGGAGACGAGGGAGAGAAAGGACCCGAGAAAATATTTGAAGAGATTATAGTCAAAAATTTCCCTCACATGCGAAAGGAAAGAGCCACCGAAGTCCAGGAAGTGCAGAGAGTCCCAGACAGGATGAACCCAAGGAGGAACACACCGAGACACATAGTAATCAAATTGACAAACAGTAAAGAGAAGAAAAATTATTTAAAGCAACAAGGGGAAAATGACAAATAACATACAAGGGAACTCCTATAAGGTTAAACAGCTGATTTCTCAGCAGAACCTCTACAAGCCAGAAGGGAGTGGCACAATATATTTAAAGTGATGAAAGGGAAGAGCCTACAACAAAGATTACTCTATCCGGCAAGGATCTCATTCAAATTTGACAGAGAAATCAAAAGCTTTACAGACGAGCAAAAGCTAAGAGAATTCAGCACCACCAAACTAGCTCTACAGCAAATGCTAAAGGAACTTCTCTAAGTGGGAAACACAAGAGAAGAAAAGGACCTACAAAAACAAACCCAAAACAATTAAGAAAATGGTCATAGGAACATACATGTTGATAATTACCTTAAATGTGAATGGATTAAATGCTCCAACCGAAAGACACAGGCTCACTGAATGGATACAAAAACAAGACCCATACATATGCTGTCTACAAGAGACCCACTTCAGACCTAGGGACACATACAGACTGAAAGTGAGGGGATGGAAAAAGATATTCCATGCAAATGGAAATCAAAAGAAACCTGGAGTAGCAATACTCATATCAGATAAAATAGACTTTAGAATAAAGGATGTTACAAGAGACAAGGAAGGACACTACATAATGATCAAGGGATCAATCCAAGAAGAAAATATAACAATTATAAATATATATGCACCCAACATAGGAGCACCTCAATACATAAGGCAACTGCTAACAGCTATAAAAGAGGAAATCGACAGTAACAAAATAATAGTGGGGGACTTTAACACCTCACTTACACCAATGGACAGATCATCCAGACAGAAAATTAATACGGAAACAAAAGCTTTAAATGACACAATAGACCAGATAGATTTAATTGATATTTATAGGACATTCCATCCAGAAACAGCAGATTACACTTTCTTCTCAAGTGCACACGGAACATTCTCCAGGATAGGTCACATCTTGGGTCAGAGACCAAATTTAAGAAAATT
The DNA here is from genome assembly GCF_028021215.1 of Eschrichtius robustus. Classification (NCBI taxonomy): domain Eukaryota; kingdom Metazoa; phylum Chordata; class Mammalia; order Artiodactyla; family Eschrichtiidae; genus Eschrichtius; species Eschrichtius robustus. Next base: position 97,624,281 of record NC_090835.1, on the reverse strand, counting down.
GAAATCATATCAAGCATCTTTTCTGACCCCAATGCTATGAGATTAGAAATGAATTACAGGGAAAAAAACATAAAAAACACAAATACATGGAGGCTAAACAATACATTACTAAATAACCAAGAGATCACTGAAGAAATCAAAGAGGAAATCAGAAAATACCAAGAGACAAATGACAACAAAAACACGATGATCCAAAGCCTACTGGATGCAGCAAAAGCAGTTTTAAGAGGGAAGTTTACAGCAATACAATCCTACCTCAAGAAGCAAGAAAAATCTCAAGTAAACAATCTAAACTTACACCTAAAAGGACTAGAGAAAGAAGAACAAACAAAACCCAAAGTTGATAGGAGGAAAGAAATCATCAAGATCAGAGCAGAAATAAATGAAATAGAAACAAAGAAAACAATAGCAAAGATCAATAAAACTAAAAGCTGGTTCTTTGAGAAGATAAATAAAATTGATAAACCTTTAGCCAGACTCATCAAGAAAAAGGAGAGGACTCAAGTCAATAAAATTAGAAATGAAAATGGAGAAGTTACAATGGACACCACAGAAATACAAAGCATCATAAGAGTCTACTACAAGCAACTCTATGCCAATAAAATGGACAACCTGGAAGAAATGGACAAATTCTTAGAAAGGTATAACCTTCCAAGGCTGAACCAGGAAGAAATAGAAAACATGAACAGATCAATCACAAGTAATGAAATTGACACTGTGATTAAAAATCTTCCAACAAACAAAAGTCTGGGACCAGATGGCTTCACAGGTGAATTCTATCAAACATTTAGAGAGGAGGTAACACCCATCCTTCCCAAACGCTTCCAAAAAATTGCAGAGGAAGGAACACTCCCAAACTCATTCTATGAGGCCACCATCACCCTGATACCAAAACCACATAAAAGATACTACAAAAAAAGAAAATTACAAACCAATATCACTGATGAATATAGATGCAAAAATCCTCAACAATATACTAGCAAACAGAATCCAACAACACATTAAAAGGATCATACACCATGATCAAGTAGGATTTATCTCAGGGATGCAAGGATTCTTCAATATACGCAAATCAATCAATGTGATACACCATATTAACAAATTGAAGAATAAAAACCATATGATCATCTCAATAGATGCCGAAGAAGCTTTTGACAAAATGCAATACCCATTTATGATATAAACTCTCCAGAAAGTGGGCATCGACGGAACCTACCTCAACATAATAAAGGCCATATATATACGACAAACCCACAGCAAATATCATTCTCAGTAGTGAAAAATTGAAAGCATCTCCTCTAAGATCAGGAACAAGACAAGGATGTCCACTCTCGCCACTATTAGTCAACATAGTTTTGGAAGTCCTAGCCACGGCAATCAGAGAAGAAAAAGAAATAAAAGGAATACAAGTTGGAAAAGAAGAGTAAAACTGTCACTGTTTGCAGATGACATGATACTATACATAGATAATCCTAAAGATGCCACCAGAAAACTACTAGAGTTAATCAGTGAATTTGGTAAAGTTGCAAGATACAAAATTAATGCACAGAAATCTCTTGCATTCCTATACACTAACAACGAAAGATCAGAAAGAGAAATTAAGGAAACAATCCCATCCACCATTGCAACAAAAAGAATAAAATACCTAGGAATAAACCTACCTAAGTAGGTAAAAGACCTGTACTCAGAAAACTATAAGACACTGATGAAAGAAATCAAAGATGACCCAAACAGATGGGGAGACATACCATGTTCTTGGATTGGAAGAATCAATATTGTGAAAATGACTACGCTACCCAAAGCAATCTAAAGATTCAATGCAATCACCATCAAATTACCAATGGCATTTTTTACAGAACTAGAACAAAAAATCTTAAAATTTGTATGGAGACACAAAAGACCCTGAATTGCCAAAGCAGTCTTGAGGGAAAAAATGGAGCTGGAGGAATCAGACTCCCTGACTTCAGACTATACTACAAAGCTACAGTAATCAAGACAATATGGTACTGGCACAAAAACAGAAATATAGATCAATGGAACAGGATAGATAGCCCAGAGATAAACCCACGCACCTATGGTCAACTAATCTATGTCAAAGGGGGCAAGGATATACAATGGAGAAAAGACAGTCTCTTCAATAAGTGGTGCTGGGAAAACTGGACAGCCACATGTAAAAGAATGAAATTAAAACACTCCCTAACACCATACACAAAAATAAACTCAAAAGCCACTAAAGACCTAAATGTAAGGCCAGACACTATAAAACTCTTAGAGGAAAACATAGGAAGAACACTCTTTGACATATATCACAGCAAGATTTTTTTGACCCACCTCTTAGAGTAATGGAGATAAAAACAAAAATAAACAAATGGGACCTAATGAAACTTAAAAGCTTTTGCACAGCAAACTATAAACAAGACAAAAAGACAACACTCAGAATGGGAGAAAGTATTTGCAAACGAATCAACGGGCAAAGCATTAATCTCCAAAATATATAAACAGCTCATGCAGCTCAATATTAAAAAACCAAATAACCCAATCAAAAAATGGGCAGAAGACCTAAATAGACATTTCTCCAAAGAACACATACAGATGGCCAAGAGGCCCATGAAAAGCTGATCAACATCACTAATTATTAGAGGAATGCAAATCAAAACTACAGTGAGGTATCACCTCACATTGGTTAGAATGGGCATCATCAGAAAGTCTACAAACAACAAATGCTGGAGAGGGTATGGAGAGAAGGGAACCCTCTTGCACTGTTGGTGGGAACGTAAATTGATACAGCCACTATGGAGAACGGTATGGCGGTTCCTTAAAAAACTAAAAATAGAACTAACATACGACCCAGCAATCCCACTACTGGGCATAGACCCAGAGAAAACCATAATTCAAAAAGACACATGCACCCCAATGTTCATTGCAGCACTATTTACAATAGCCAGGTCATAGAAGCAACCTAAATGTCCACTAACAGACGAATGGATAAAGAAGATGTGGTACATATATACAACGGAATATTACTCAGCGATAAAAAGGAACGAAATTGGGTCATTTGCAGAGACGTGGGTGGACCTAGAGACTGTCCTACAGAGTGAAGTAAGTCAGAAAGAGAAAAACAAATATCGCATATTAATTCATATATGTGGACTCTAGAAAAATGGTACAGAAGTGGTTTGCAAGGCAGAAACAGAGACACAGATGTAGGGAACAAACGTATTGACACCAAAGGGGGTAAGCAGGGCGGGGTAGCGGGGGTGGTGGGATGAATTGGGAGATTGGGATTGACATACATACACTAATATGTACAAAATAAAAACCTAATAAGAACCTGCTGTATATAAAAAAAAAAGAAAACAGACTTACACTTTATTTCTTAAACCCTAAAACCCTGTGTTCATCTGGTCATCAAATTGATCAGTGCTTGATCTGTTGATTTAAACTCTGAATTCAAGTCCTTCCTGCCACTTTCCTGCCTTAATTCAATCCTGGGTTATTTCTTTTCTTTTTTGTAAGTATATTTTTTTATTGTGGTAAAATACACATAACATAAAATTTACCATTTTACCTATCTTCAAGTGTACATCTCAGTGGCATTAAGTGTATTAACAATGTTGTATACAACCATCACCACTACTGAGAGTGGAACAGAAATTTAAGCATGAGTTTTCTGAATTGGTTCTGGGAATTGACTCTCTAATCTGATTAGATTTAAAAATGCTAATGATTCTATTTTCAATAATAAAGGCACAAGTAAGTTACATGAAGAAGTGCTCAAAATGCCTATGGTTGCCACTTCTGCTCTACTGCCTTCTCTCTCCTACAAGAAGAGGCTAGGGTCTGGTTTATACATGGTTCTGCACGGTATACAGGCACCACCCCAAAGTGGACAGCTGCAGAACTATAGCCCTTCTTTCTGGAACATCCCTGAAGGACAGCGTGAAGGGACATCCTCTCAGTGGGCAGAAATTTGAGCAGTGCTCCTGGTTGTTTACTTTTCTTAGAAGGAGAAAAGTCCAGATGTGTGATTATATGATTATATACTGACTCATGGGCTGTGGCCAATAGTTTAACTGGATGGTCAGGGACTTGGAAGGAATATGATGGGAAAATTAGTGATGAGATTCCAGGAAGAGCTGTGTGGACAGGTGTCTCTGAATGGGCAAAAAAACGCAAAGATATTTGTGTCCCATATAAATGCTCACCTAAGGGTGACCTCAGCAGAGGAGGATTTTAACAATAGGATATCCTGTTTTATAGACTCCAGTTGGCCTTTTTCTCCAGTTACCACTGTCACCACCACAGTGGGCTCATGAACAAAGTGGTCATGGTGGTAGGGATAGAGGTCATGCCTGGGCTCAACAGCAAGGACTTGCACTCACTAAGGCTTACCTGGCTACCGCCATTGCTGAGCATCCAATCTGCCTAAGGCAGAGATCAACATGGAATCTTCCATATGGCACCACTACCTGTGATCAGCCAGCTACCTGGTGGCAGGTACATTGATTTCATTGGATCACTTTCATCATGAAAGGGGCAGCATTTTGTTCTTAATATAGTAGAAATTCAGGATACAGACTTGCCTTCCCTACATGCAATATTTCTGCCAAAACTACCATATGTGGACTTACAGAACGCCTTATCCACTGTCGTGGTATTCCACACGGCAGTGGTTCTAATCAGGAAGATCACTGCACAGTAAATGAAGTGCACAGTGGGCTCATGCTCAAGGAATTCATTCGTCTGACCATGTTCTCCACTACCCTGAAGCAGCTGGCTTGATAGAGTGGTGTCATGGCCTTTGAAAACTCAGTTACAGCACCATATAAGTGGCAATACCTTGCAGGGCTGGGACAAGGTTCTCCAGAAGGCCGTGTATGCTTTGAATCAGTGTCTAATATTTGATACTGTTTCTCCCATAGCCAGGACTCATGGGTACAGGAATCAAGGAGTGGAATTGGAAGTGGCACCACTCACCATTACCCCTAGTGCCCAACTAGCAAAATTTTTGCATCTTATTTCCTCAACCGTACACCCTGTTGGCCTAGAGGTCTTAGTTCCAAAGGGAGGAATGCTTCTACCAGGAGATACACAAGGATTCTGTTGAACTGAATGTGAAGTCTGTTGCCTGGCCCCTCTGGACTCTTCACGCCTCTGAATCAACAGGCAAAGAAAGGAGTCTTTTAGTATTACCAGGCCCTTGGATTAGGGTCAATGAAAAACTACAACAACCCAACCCAAGAAGGATTACTAATGGCCCAGATTCTGGCATGATGGTTTGGGTCACTCTACCAGGTAAAGAACCACAACAAGCTGAGGTACTTACTGAAGGCCAAAGAAATACAGAATGGGTAGTGGAAGAAGGTAGTTTTAAATACCAGCTACGACCACATGACCAGTTACATAAACTAGGGGTAACAGACCCAAGAGACTGAAACCTGGATCCCGAAGGACGGTTTTGAGCGGCTGAATCAACCAGCTCTGCTGTCTGCCCTACCTCCGGACTTCTTATTAAGTGAAAGAAATACCCTTATTGCTTAGGTCAAGGTTTACTTATACTTTAAGCCAAAATTATCCCAACTGATACAGTCTGGGGGAGTTAGCAATACTGTTTCTGTTATGAGGGCCCCAAAGTCCGGGCCATGGGCTGATTTCCGAAGTAGGAGTGAAAGACATCCTTACACTATCACAACCCCACGAATACCTCTCTTCCCTTCCAGACTCCTGAAATTCCTTTACTAGATGACAAAAATTATTTTTCCATAATTGACTATCAACCAGCTGACAAAGGAAAATAGTAGTAGAAAAAAATGCCTGGGAAAATGGTCAGTCTAAAAACTAATAAAGCATGCAGATTTAAACAAGACACACTTTACACTATCAAATCGATTTTAAAAGATCCTCACATTCAAATTGCTGGCCAGGTTGTGCTAACGTTTTTGAAAACAAGAAAAATGTATCAACTTCTCTGGTAAGTATCAGTCTGCTTGGGTTGCTGTAAAAAAATGCCATAGACGGCATGGCTTGAACAACAGACATTTATTTCTCACAGTTCTGGAGGCTGGAAAATCCAAAATAAAGGTGCTGACAGATTTGGTTCCTGGTGAAAGCTCTCTTCCTGGCTTATAGATGGCCGCCTTCTTGCTGTGTCCTCACATGGCCTTTCCTGGATACATGCACATGGAGGGAGTGAGCTCTCTCTATCTTCCTCTCCTTATAGGGGCATGAATCCCACCGTAAGGGTCCCACCCTCATGACCTCATCTAAACCTAATTACTTCTCAAAGGCCCCACCTCCAATTAGCATCATACTGGGGATGAGGGCTTCAAAATATGAATTTTGGGGGGACACAAATATTCAGGTCATAACAATAAGCAATGTTAAGTCCTTATTAAAAACCATAAAAAGGCTCACACCTTGGTCAATGCCCTCCAGCCAATGACCACAAGGAACACACAGCACACATGTATTTGATCAAGTTGGGTTTAATGCTTGTGGGGAACCACGGGGAAGCTTGGTGAGAGTCTCAGACAGGACTTATGCTAGGATTTTGGCTAATGTTAGATGTTTTGGGGGTGGATTTAAGGAAGTGGAGGTTTTCTCTGGATTGTTTGCTGTCAGGAAGTAAAGGTAATTCTATGAATAAACCTCATCTAGAAAGAGGAAAGAATAGGGTGAGGCTAAAGCTAAAACTGGTAAAGAAGCAGAAATCACTCATATTATCCAGGATAGGAAGATGTTGGGTTATTTTTGTGGTTTGGACAATGTTCATGATTTTTCTGAGCTCAGACATGATTATGGAGCGGCCTGGTCTAACGTTCGTGTTCTGTGAAATTATTTGTGTTCAAACAGGAGAACTATAAGTTCCAGGCCAGCTCCTAGATGCCAAAGGCTGCTTTTCTCTTTACCTTTCAACTCAAACACAGTGTGTATAAGTCAGCTGGGCCTGCCTTAACAAAATGCCCCAGACTGGGTAACTGAACAGAATTTTCTCACAGTTTTGGAGGTTAGAAGTCCAAGATCAAGGTGCTGACAGGGTTGGTTTCCGCTGAGGCCTCTCTCCTTGGTTTGCAGATGGCCAGCTTCTTGCTGTGTCCTCAAATGGCCTTTCTTTTCTGCATGGAGAGAAAGATCTCTGGCATCCCTTCCTCTTCTTACAAGGACCCCGGTCTTATCGGATTAAGACCCCACCTTTATGACTTCATTTAACCTTAATTACCTCCTTAAAGGCCCAATCTCCAATAGAGTCATTGGGGGTTAGGGCTTCAACATATGAATTTGGGGGGATGTAATTCAGTCCATAACACTGTGCATCAGGGCCCAAGATTTCTAGAGAGATCTTTCACAGAAGGTAAAAGTACTGCACATGTTTATCTACATTAATAGTAGAACTTAGATATAACCAAGTATCAAAAGCAGTGTAGAAAAGGTAGGTGATAGCTCAGAGGACAAATAGGCCCAGGGCTGGCTCAGATACTATTAGGGTAGTGGGTTAATTGGTAACTGTTTTAATTATTAATTTTTTCATGTTTCTGTGATATTGCTTTTGCAGCAATTAAGATACAAATACCTATGGGAAAGTTGATAAATAGACTTAAGCTTTTTCGCCCCACGGGGTAAGTGAAAGCTAGCAAGTGCCCTGTCAGCATGTTTTAGTGTGTTTATGGGTGAGACAATCCAAAGAGGGGACCCACGTGGCACTGAGGTGGAGAGGAGACCCATGTAAGCAGCGGGCTTCGCAAAAGACCAGAAAGGGCAGCTAGGGAAAACGCCGGAAATCTCCCGCCTTCTGATATGCCTGTTGTCAGTCCTGCTGTATCGTCAGCCCGTGATGACCCAGATCACTTCCAGGCTCTGCCTTCAGAACTGAGCCAAGCTCCCGTGTGTCAGCCGCAACCCGCAACCCCAGCTGAACTCTCACTCGGGTCAAGAAACGGTCCCTTAGGTAGGAGATGCTGAATGAGATTCCTTCAGGTCTGTTTTTGTCGTTGTTCTCACAACTGTTCTTTCAGGTTTTTTTTACCTGAAACAACTGCCCCCAATATAAAGACTAGGTGGGGTAGAGACCTTTATTTAAGTTGTAGATCTTGAAAAAGTGCTCCAGATCCCTAAGCGTGTGGACGGTACTGAGTTTTGGGACAAATCATTACTGAAGAGAACATACTGTAACCTTCATTCTCAAAGTAGAGTCCAATGCTACCATCTGGGCCAAATCTATTTTTAGGATAAAGGCTGCAATCTCTGGTAACAACAGATTCCCACTGAACAGTACGCTGTGCCCTGCCAGGCACGGCCTCGGAACACCGGACCACGCACGCCTCCCCACTAACGCGGCGCACCCCACCCGCTCTTTCACACAGGGGCCCCTGGAGGTTCAAAGAGTTTATTCTGAAATGAAACGGCCACTGGAAAAAGCTTTTATTTTCATATGGGACAAACCTCATAAAGCATTTATTTCTCTTGATTAGTGTTCACAACGGCAGCCCAGAATGCTTTCTCTGGCCAATTTGTCGTTGATCTTATAAAACAGATCTCTCTTCTTGATCTGATTTCCGCCCCCCCCGCCCCCACCCCCGTGCATTTGTTCTGCTTAAACCTTTCAGCACATTTGTCAACTTGAGTGACACTGAAAAAAATCGCCACCCCGTTAATGTGGAGTCATGCAACCCATGGGATGTGCACAGTTCATTTAATCGGGACAGCTTGGTTCCTTCCCAGATGTTCCCTTTCAGCAGATACCATTGTGTTTTAAAACTCTGGATAATTATAGCTCTGTAAACCTAGAGGACAAGATTGGTTGGCTCCAGCCAGCTCCTTGCTCCTTATGTAATAGCTTCATTGTTTAGTAATCGCCCTATTCACAGAGCAAAGGGATCCATGTCAGCCAAGACATCTATTCAAAGCACTTCCCCTGCGCCGGATAAACAGGAGCAGAAGCTGTCTTACCCAGAGAACCAGAACGCTCACAGGAGACGTGCTACAGGTTTGACCAGGGCTGCTTTTCCCTTCTCAAATGGAACCCTCCTTCAGAAATGGCTTCACCTTTTCTTCAGTAACAAATCAGCCTGCAGACAGAGTCTTTCCCTTTGCTGGTGAAATCCCCGCTAAATGCAGGGAGCCCCGAATGGGTGGGGCAGGCCAATGTGGGTGGTGGGCGAAATGCTGGGCCACTGAGAAACGAGATGAAGGGTGTGGGATGAGACACAGAGCACTGGGGGATGGTCCACACCTGTTGTCCCTGTCAACAGGGAAGAAGAAATTTTCCTCTATCCTTCTAGGTTATCCTTCTGGTCTAAGAATTAAATTGACACGAGACAGATTAACAGGAGAAAATCAAACAAAAATTTGGTAACAGGTACACATGGGAGAGACCCAGGAGAACTGAGTTACTCACCAAAATGGCCAAAGCCCTCATCTTAAATACCATCTTCAGCTAAAGACAAAAAGGGATGTTGGATGTAGTGGTTTGGGACATCAAAGGGGAGGAAGGCAATTGACATGGAGGTGGATGAGCAAATGTTTGGTAAATAAGTGTGTGCTGGACCCTGCAGAGACAATGGGACATGGAGTGGACGCTGATCTTTAGCCCCTTCCTAGAGTTCCCCCCACCAGACCTAGCCCCTATTCTTTGAGGATATCTCTGGTGATAGCTCTATTCTGGGTATGTGCCCTCTATCTAAATTCTTTTAGGTAGTTAAGGGCAAGGTCAAAGTTCCTTTCTGAGTCTTTGGGGCCTTGATTACTTTCAGCTTGAAATAATCTGCATGACAAAGAGACATTTTGGGGCGATGAGTTTTACTCCCCTACATTCCCCAGGATGAGAGAAAGGAGAGGTAAACTTCCCTAAGCTATTTCCTGCAAGAATCCAGAATGACCTCTGGGAGCTCTATGGGGGAGTGAGGGGGAGCTGTGCAATGCAGAAAGAGGTAGAGAGTTCTTAGATCTTGTGGAGGATCTTCACCAGGGAGTCTATGCCCATGTTTCCCAGCCTGTAGGATCCCAGCGAATATTGGAGCCCAGTTTCCTCTGGCCAAGAGCCTGAGGCCGCCCCATCAGAAAACAGAAGGCCCTCAGCAAAGTGCCCCAACACACAAGCTGCCCTTCTGCCTCCTCAGCTCTCTCCCTGTCCTGATCCTGCAGCTCCAGGAGAGCAAACAGTGGAGAATGAGAGAAAAAACAGAAGGAGATTTAAAGCATAACAATAAATAGTGATATAGAACACCCACTGAAGCTGATTCAGTATGGACCGGGAAGGTGCAGAAATGCTATGACCCATCCTTGAGAATCAATGTGCTCAAGACTGATTATTAGAAACATTTCATTCTTTTTCTCTTTTCTTTTCTCTTCTTTCTTTTTTTCTACATACATATATATATATTCTTTTAATAATATATTTATATATTTTGTATGAATCTATGCGTGTGTGTGTGTGTGTGTATATATATATATATATGTATAGCATCATGGTTTTGGCATAAAAATTACTTTAGAGTGAAAATATTTGAAATCTTACCTGAACTTCCCTTATTTGACTAAAGCAGAGCCTTCCAAAAAATACAGTTGCCACCAACCCCCCTCCAAGGGGATTCCCTGCAAATTCCAGGAAGGAGACAGACTGCCCATTCCCATCAGCATCAAGAAAAACCCAACAGAACCTGGTATACTTTCCCACTGAAGCCCCCCACCCGTTTTGTTACGTTGATACAGAAACCTTTACCTCTGAGTATTCAGCAAGTACTCATTACTGAGAATTCCCACAGGCACGTGTAAATAAACCTTGTCTTTTCTCCTGTTAATCTGTCTATTGTTATTTAATTTGCAGGCCCTGTCCATTCAACCTAAGTGGATGGAAGAAGAGCTTTCTCCCGAGAGTTTATATGTGCAAATACACAAACACACACACACACACACTTTCTGCTAACTGACTGAACCTGCAGGCCCCTTCAGATCTGAAAATATTCCGACTCCCTGTCCCACAATGCCCCATTGTCACTCCCACCCTGACACACACATTGCACACATGCCACTAGAAGTGTGTCTCCTCCCATCGGGCTCTGCTTCTGTTGGGCGCATCAGCTGTGTCCTGCCTGGTCTGCCGGGCTCTCACACCTCCAACCACAGCTGAGGCCCCTGGCCTTCAGGACACCAGAGTCGTCACTGGGCCTTCTATTGTTGACAAGAACTGCGGCCGGGGGTGGAGGGGGTGTCCTCTATTCCCCGTGTGATTTTTCTATCAGAGATCTTACTTTTAAGCACACTGTTTCTATTGTTTTGTTTTGTTTTCTTCCCTTTAAAATCCTGCCTTCTCCCCGTGGGGCTTATATCTGTATCTGATGTGGCCCAGAGAGGGACCCGTCCCCATTTGGAACCCCCAGCTCCTGCAGGCACCTGGTCTGCGGTCCTCAATGCACTTCGAACACCGCCTGGCACCCGGCCCAAGTCCACAGTCCTGTATCCATAAATCTAAAATCCAGAAGTCTCTGAAAACAGAAAGATTTTTATAACTGCTTTGGTGTGAAGTGATATAAGGCTCCATTTATCCCACTTAGTGTGAATATTCATGTATTTTGCTGGTACAGGCCTGTGGAAATATTGATGTGTTTGATTCCCAGGGTATTGCCTCAGAGTCCTCTGGGATGTTATCAAACATTTGGTTTATGCACCCTAGTGCCTTGCTAAAATCTGAAACATTCTGAATTCTGAAACCTATCTGGCCTCCAGGGCTTCAGATAAGTGACTGTGGACTTTGCATGTTCCAGTAAATACGTGCTGATTGAACGTCTAACCCGCTCCTTCCTTCCTACACCCGGGTTTCCTTGCAGGTCAAGTTCTCGGTGATGTCTCCTTCCTCTGCGGTAGCAGCTGTCTCCAGGCTTCATGCGGACAGGCTCAGTAGGACCAGCGGGGACAATCCACACGTGGTCCAAAGCTGGGCCCTGACTGCCTGTGGGAGTGTTCTGACACGAAGTTCATCCTTAGTATCACTTTAAGAAAAAAAATAGATAGACAAAATGTTTTCATATCTGAGCAGGCACTTGGGGCCAGCTAGTTAACGGAAAAAGAAAACAGAACAACAATGAAAAAAAAAGAATTTGATCTTGCTAGTAGTCAGTTACAAACACCTGAATGGAGGAATACTGACGCTCCAGCCATACTGAATCAGCTTTAGATGGGTGTTCTAGAATCCTCTTTGTTATTTTACTCTCCCTCCTTTTTCCCTTCTCTCTCTGCACTGCCCAAGGTCTGGGCTCTACTCCCGGTGTCCCAAATGGACATGGTTGGATTCATCAAGCCTCTTTCAAGGCCCTGTTTCTACCTTTGTATTTGTATATAGGATTTCTACTCCCTCAAAACGCCTCCCCCCGCCAAACTGACTAAGCTCTGGGCCCTACAAAACATGGGTGCTCTCTAGGGAGCTGATAGGCATCCCCGGCCCCAACCTGGGGACCTGTGGGGGCTCCCTGCTGTCTTAAGTTTTTCACATTCTTCCTGGTAGAGCAACTATATGGCAGACCTTCCTCATGCTGATAACAATGGCTTCTCACTTCATGACTTGAGTTTTTTATGCTAAAATGCTCCCTCCCTTCCAGGAGTCAGAGGCCCGAGAAAATAAGTGACTTAAAGGAAAGTCTGTCTCTTGAGTTAGGCATTTTTTTTTTTTAATGGTTTTTTTGTTTGTTTGTTTTTTGTTTTTACTTAACCATATTTGCTTATTTATTTATTTTTATTTTATGGCTGTGTTGGGTCTTCGTTTCTGTGCGAGGGCCTTCTCTAGTTGTGGCAAGTGGGGGCCACTCTTCATCACGGTGCGCGGGCCTCTCACTATCGTGGCCTCTCTTGCGGAGCACACGCTCCAGACGCGCAGGCTCAGTAATTGTGGCTCACAGGCCTAGTTGCTCCGCGGCATGTGGGATCTTCCCAGACCAGGGCTCGAACCCGTGTCCCCTGCATTGGCAGGGAGATTCTCAACCACTGCGCCACCAGGGAAGTCCTTGAGTTAGGCATTTTTGCTTTCACTTATGGATGAGAAAGAGGTTGCTCAAGCTCTGAATGAGTCATTTATCTAAAGATCACAGAGCTGGTTAGAAACCCAGTCAGAATTTGAACCCAGGTTCTCAACTCCTAAACTGCTGTTTCTTATTCTATTCCATATTTCTAATCCAGCAGAGGCATTCATTTGAAGAAAGAAATAAATTAGGTTTTTCTGGTCAGAGCTAGTTAAGAAGCACGTGGGTCTTTTTGAGTAACCGAGACCTCATGTTCCCAGCATTTTCAGTAAAGACATAACTTTTGAGGCTGTGTTCTCTCCTTTCATTTTTTTTTTACACTAATGGGTGTTTCAGTAGGAACGGGATTCCCACATTTCAGATTCTAATGTGCTTACTCCACTTCACGATGTTTGGCTTAATTATTAAGAGTGCTGTGAGGCATGAGGCCAGAGCAGTCCCAACGTGGCTACGTCCTGTGCGTGTGGATATTTGTGCTCGTGGCAGGATGGAGAGGCCAGGGAGGCCAAGAGGCAGGGGGCTGAGAGGCAGGACCTCCTCGTCCCCCATCTGTGACATGGTGGGCTTCCAGGTGAGGATCCAGTGGGGTGTGCAGTGCACAGGTGACAAGGAAGGGACACTATTAGTTTGGTAGGGTTGCTGTAACAAAGTACTACAAACAAATGACGTAAAACAACAGAAATTTACTGTCTCACAGTTCTGGAAATTAGAATTCTGACACTGAGGTGTGGGGGAGCCAAGCTCCCTCTGAAGGCCCTGGGGAAGAATCGGTCCCATGACTCTCTGTTAGCTTCAAGTAGTTCCTTGGATTGTGACAGCGTAGCTCCAGTCTTCACATGATGTTCTCTGGTGCGTGTGTGTCTATGTCCAAGTCACCCCTTTTAATAAGGACAGAAGTCATATTGGATTAGGGGGTCACTCTACTTCAGTATGACCTCATCTTAACTAGTTGTATCTGCAATGACCCTATTCCCAAATACAGCCACATTGTGAGATTAGGGCTTTAACACGTGAATTCTGGGGGACACATTTTAACCCATAATGGCCCAGCCTCTGGTCCCCCCAAATTTACGTCCTTCTCACATGCAAAATACATTCATCTTATCCCAATAGCCCCGAAATTCTTAACTTATTCCAGCAACAACTCTAAGTCCTAAATCTCATCTAAATAAGGTATGGGTGGAAGTCAGAGTATGATTCACTCTGGGGCAAAATTCCTCTCTGTATGAGAACCTATGAAACCAGACCACAAGTTACCTGCTTCCAAAACATGATGGTGGGACAGCTGAAAGACAGACCTTCCCATTCCAAAAGGGAGAAATCAGAAGGAAAAAGTGTCATGTGTCCCAAGAAAGCTTGAAACCTAACAGTAAATTCCATTAGATTTTAAGGCTTGAGAATGATCCTCTTTGGCTCAATGCTTTGTCATTTGAGTCCACCCACATCATGAAGGGTGATCTGCTTTTCTCAAAGTCCACTGATTTAAATGTTAATCACATCTAAAAAAAAAAAAAAAAAAAGCTTTCACAGCAACATCTAGACTGGAGTTTAACCAAACAACGGGGCAACATAACCGAGACAAGTTAACACATAAAATTAGCCATCACTGATATTTTTTGAAAAAAGTACTATAATGTGTCCAAGATGGGGGAAAAGTCAGGAAGAGACACTTAGAAGGGTAGGTGCTGAAGACTTTCAGGCAGTCTGACCTGGGCAATGTACCCGTGGGGCCGGACTCAGAGGGGTCAGCTGAAGAGTAGTTTTAATCTGTCCCAGTGGTTTGGATCAGAGAAATGGACAGAAATGGTGGCGTGGAGGGTGGGAAACACAGATGACTAGAAAGTCAGGGCTGTGGCCCAAGGAGAAGCCCTAAAAGAGAACTGGCTGCTCTAGAGCTAGGTACACTGGCAGGGAGTGACGGGCTGAATGTTTGTGTCCCCCCATGTTCATGTGCTGGAGCCCTAACCCCCAACGTGATGGTATTTGGAGGTGGACCTTTGGGAGGTGATTAGGTTTAGATGAGGTCATGAAGATGGAGGTCCCAAGATGGGATTAGTGCCTTTATGAAAAGAGGAAGAGACACCAGAGTTTCCTTTCTCTGTCACGTGAGTGGGAAGAAACTAGGAGCTGGATGTCACTGAGAACTGAATCTGCCCGGCCCTTTCTCTTGGATTTGCATCCTTTAGAACTCTGAGAAATAAATGTCTGTTGTTTAAGCCACTCAGTCTTTGGTGTTTTGTCGCAGCGGCATGAGCTAAGACACAGAGGAAGCCACTCATGGCCTCCTGCACGTGCCTCACCAGGGCGATATTCTATTGTATTATGCTTGTCTGCATGCCTATCTCCCCACGAGACCTCAGCTTCCAGGGGTTGGTCTTATGAGAGGATGTCTCCTCAGCAACCAGCACAGGACCTGGTGTCCAGAAGGTGCTCCAGTAAGGGTTGTTGAATGAAAATGTGAGTGGACTCTACCCAACTTCTTAAAACTCAGCAGTGGCAAGAAAATTTTATAATGGTGGACGGGGATGGATGCGGTTTAGCTTGTGGGGTGTAGCAAACCTATCTTGAAGCTGTGTTGACCTGGCAAACACGCTGCTTCTCCCTGGAACGTGTGGTTGTCTGAGTTGGCTTGGGGAAGGCCAAGGGCTGAAAAGAGAGAGGTGTTAAAACCCTCCCAGCCACCCCTTGGCGTCTACAAAAGCCTGGAGGTTGTGTGAGCCTGTGTTAAGGTGAGGTGACCTTTTAAGAAGACCAGCCTGTGAGTGCCTTTCTGCTCTTAGTCTGTAACCGGAGATCTTAATCTCTACACAGAGTAGAGGTTCACACCTAGACATTCTTCAGTCTAAGGGGCACGGAGGGAGAAGGAAGGAAGGAGCGCATTTGAGGGGCAGAGAGAAGGTAGGTGAAGCTCATGGTCCCGAGGAGAAATGCCTTCCCACTGGGTGGGACGGTGACAGTCACCCACTTAAGCCCTTCGTGGGACCTTCAGACTGTCCGTCTGTCGTGGGTCCACCCAGTTTCTGCAAAGGAGGGAGGGCGTGGAAGTGGGCGGCGGGGTTTATGGTGATATTTCCATGTCAGCCCACTCGGTGCCCACACGCTACACAACCCACGTGACATGCGGCACTTGATTCCCTCGTATTGCTAACGTCACTCAGGGGCCTCCTCCCTTTGCACGAGACTTGGAAGAGGATCTTCCCACTGACAACGAAACAGCTCCAAACTGGGATCGCTGATTTCCATTTCAAAACTGCCTTCAGTTTAGTTGATTTAAACGACTTGACTTTGCTCTGTGAAATGACTGTGGCCTACAAGCTCAGCTCGTTGCTCTTTGAACGGCGGAAACACGCTCCCTGCAGGGACCGATGGAGCTCCGCCACCCATCGTTGATCTAAAAACAGCGGTTTATTATTGTCGCTCAATTAGTCCAGACAGCAGACACAAATGACTCTCAACAGCTACATCCTTACCCTGCGCGTCACACATAAATGCCAAAGACGGCTCTAATAGCTGGCTAATAAGATCAAAATGTGCCTGCATTGACTCTGTGATTACTCAAATCGTCACCCTTTCTTCTGAAATCTCTTCTTAATCTAATTACGTCCAATATTTTCACTTTAGTAAAAGAACATTAACCTCAGCAATCAACAATTCTGTTCACAATTTATTTATGAGCAGCCAACCAAGGTTCTTTTGAACGTAAACTTTGGAGGGGAGTTTATTTTCTATAAACAAACGAGCATATTTTCTCCCCTCAAGGTCAAAATATTATTGCCTGTGTAGGGTTTTTTCCTATAAACTTTTTTTTTTTCTAAAAATTGCACAATCTGTCATTTCACAGACACCCACGAAAAGCCACTCCTAATCACGTGCAGAAGATAAGTTTCTCCCGGTTTATACTCGCTGCTGTGAAAATGCTATTATACGCAAATGTTTCATCCGTTTTGCAAACATATGCTTTCACACACACATACTCACCACACAGGCAGTGTCTGAAATAGGAAAGGTCTTTTGAAAAAGACAGAAAATGAAATGCATTGAGCCACTTAACATTTCCCATTTTTCAAATCCATCTTGGAAGCACAGGAGGCTGATACTTAAAAATCACGTGCCACTGACTGTGCCCGAACCGCACTCTCTGAATGGAAAGATGCCTGCTGCCTGCTTCAGACCTCTAGTTGATGACTGAAGAAGCTGAGGGTCAGAGAGGTGAGGAGATTTAAGGGAGGTAAGCAACCATGTTAGTGTCAAGTGGACGACTGGGACCCAGGTGTACCAGTCACATCCCTGGACCGATGTATGATTGAAACACAAAATCCGAGAATTGGGGTAGTAAGGCTCTGTCCTCTTGGTGGGGGTCATAAGGGTCTGAATGCTGCAGGTGAGGTTTAGGTGTTGAGTTGAGCTGCACTGTGGGCTACCTTCCTTCCCCTCGAATCCCTCTACCCCCATCTTTACCCCCCCAAACATACACACGTGCACACTTTGGTAATATAACATTTCTAAAGTTTTCATTTGAGTTTAAGGTTGGAACTCCTCCAGGCCAAACATAAAGAAAATCTCCAAGCTGGCCCTCTTCTCCCTCAGGGCCCCTGCCAGGCTCCCTCTGGTTCCTGCCATGGACGGGGAACCAACATTACCTCACGTCTCAAAACTCCGTCCCTGGGCAGGCTCACTTTTGTCCCCTCCCTACTCTCTCCTCGGGGTGAGAAGAAAGGGGGTGATGTCGGCACCATGAGAGGAATTCCTCTTTCCACCCAGAGAAATTACACTGTCCGGGGCTGAAGGCCAAAGTGAAGGAGACTCCCAAACCATTCCAATGGCAGAGGTGGGAGGCTGTGAATGGACTTGGGGTTGGAGTTCAGGCTCTGCTCTCCTGAGGGGGCTTCGTGCTTATTCCATTGGACTAGCTTCCACCCTTTCACCAGAACAGGAAGCATTAGGTCATCACCAAAGCAGCACCTAAGAGTCAAACGACCTTAACTTTGGTGCCCAGCAAATGCCTCTGCCACTTACCCAGCCACTGACCTTGGGCACATATCGCTGCTTCTTTGTCCACAAATTTTCCCAATGATTCCTATCTTTGCTTCCTGGGGGTGTGGACCACACTGAAAAGCATACAATGTCCCCTCAATGCAATTCCTATTTGACCCCATCTCCTCCTTTCATGGAATGATGGTGAGTGCCAAGGAGCGGGAAGAGGTGTCCGATGTCTGATTAGTGAGCTAGAAAAAGACTACCCTGGCAGGAACACAGTGTTATTTTATTAGATATAAGCTGTGACTTAGGGCTCATCTGCCGAGTACACACCTTTAAAAGAAAATACAGTTTTTATAATGTCACATTCTTCCAGATCGGTGTCAGCTGGCCAGTTTCTCTTTGCTCTCCACCTGCCCTGAGGGCTAAAACGCCACCCCATCTGGAAGCAGCCACCAGTGAGCTGCCCGGCTGAGGGACGGGCTTCCTGTGTTTCCACAGCCCAACATTTCAACGGTATCGTGCTCTCGCTGAGAAAACTTTCCTCAGGAAGCCACACGAATGACCCTCAAGACGAGTGGCTCTTCCTGGGGCGATTCACCCTGAATTTTTAGGCTCTCGCCACTCTCTTAGGTTCTGGCCCCCCTTGCCTTCTGAAACCACAAAGCAGTTAGAGATTCTAATCTCTCAACCCAAAGTCACTTTGGCAATGCAGTCAGATGTCACCTGGGGTCACCATCGCCTGTCTGTGGTGGAAAGTTCCAAGCGGTTGCAGTTGCTTTTGTGATCTGCCAGTTGACGTGGCGAGAGTGCCCTGAAACCCAACAGGAAGGTGGTTTTCTGAGGTAGGTTAAAAATACATTTACGTTTGTTTATATACGAGCGATTATTTTTAGTCTGAGGCAGAGGCTCGACAAGGATCTGGAGGCCGGCGGTGGTGTGGCTTAACCAGCGGGATTTGCACCTGCACAAAACCAGGAGTCTGGGTTTTTCTGCTTCGGGTCATTGCCTCAGTTCCCTGACTCCATTCTGGTCTCCCAAGGCTTCAGGACAAGGTAAAACTGATCCCAGAGCTGCCTTTGTATCTGATTTCTGTTTCTCCGCAGGCCGGCAGGCCACCGCGAGGCAGGCCACACTTGAGAGGCCAACGGCTGAGCTTCAGGCTTTGAGAAGCTCTGTCTTGCGGGTAAGAGGTGAGGGCCATGCCTTCGGAAGTCTCTGTGCGGTGCTGGGCTCCACTGCTAATGATGGCGAGCTCAAGTCACACCTCTGGGTGGTGTGAGCAGGTGGTCCCTACTTTGCTGTAGGAGCTCCAGGCTGAGGGATGGCCAGGAAATTTAGAAAGATATGCTGGTTCTTTAGCATCTGCCTGATGCATTCTTTGCCGACGTGGGTAACAGAGGAGAAAACAGAGATGCACATGGCTGTCCTCCAGCTAATGCACCATCACCCCCATGACCCCCACCTCCATGCAGTCAAGCAGGGGCATGGGAACCAGAACAAGCTGAGACAAATGGCACGCCCCCAAGGGACCACAGGTTGACAGTAACCCTGGGATCAGTGGCAGGGTCTGGGGCACTCATGAATCACCAGTGACCACCTAGGTCCTTCCGTCCTTGCTCCCCCATGGATTGCTCCAGCAGAGCTTCTCTTACAGATGATTGTACCTACTCTGTGATGACCTGCCAGCCTAAGGCTATTGGGTCCAGACGAGATATAGCTGATGTGGTCAGTGCTTGCCCACATTCCCCGGGAAACTTTTCTCATTTTCCTGCACACCAGCTCCAGGTGTGTCAAGCAGCACCTATGTCTCTTTGTCAGAGGGCTACCCTCAGGGCTCTGGAACTACTTTGCCAGCTTAAAAAAAGTAATAATGGGAATCTGCATCCTTCCAGGGATGACAGCCCTTAACCAGTGGATGACGGATGGGAGGAGGCTATAAATACTTCCCTGGGCCCTAATCAGGAGCACAGTGGAGGCCACAGGGAGACGCTGGAAAGAGTGTCTGTCACACCTCACCACTTCCCTCCCTGGGGCTTTGCGCCATGTTGCACACTTACCCAGCATCCTTCCTTTCTGGGGCTGACTTCCCAAACCTTCTACCAGATTTTCCTGGGGACATTCCTTAAACGAATCACTCAGTGTTCGCTTCTGGGGAATCTAACCTAAGTAAGACACAAGACAAGGCACGGGAGGCAATGTTTGTTCTAAGGCCCAGAATCAACCCAGTTTCCCCTCAGCTCAGATGGTTTCTCATCTCTTTAAAGTTCAGGCTTCCTAGATCATCCCATAAAGATTCTTAGAGTGAAAGAGTCTATCGTTCTGTTGCACAAGCATAATAGGCAACTGTTTTCCCACTCTACAGAGTCTTCTGTGAAATCTTAACTCAAAGTCAGCCCCAGGGCCCTGGGGGAAATTCTGCTTCCTATGTCTTAATTCAGAGTAACGTAGGCCTTGGCCAAAGCTTCCAACCATATAATCACCTCGTGTTTCCCCCGTCCCTTTAGCCCAGCAAAAATGAAAGCCAATGGGGGCCTTATACGGCGTTCACAGACTTGGGAAAACTTTTCAAAAATAGTTTCAGTTCCTTTCTTATTGTCTCCCCAGAGTCTGATAATTCCTGGAAGGAGGACTGTAGGTTCATTGATACCTGGGGACTCCAGCAGAAAATCAATCCTGTAGCTCAGGAAAGCTGTACAAAACCCCCACGCGCTCCCCTGCTGAGGCTGTCAACTCTCTCCTCCCTCCTGGCCCTTTGAGCCTTGAGAGTAACTCCTGCTTCTCCGCAGATCAGGCGGCCATGGACGCCACACAAACAGGGAAGAAAATGGTGCAAACTGAGAGAATGCCAGTTCCTCAAGCTTGTCCTTCCTCCCCTTTGTGTAATCTCCAAGAGCATCTAGTTGAAGAGAAACATCAACATTGGTTTCAACGTGACACATCCCCCAGGAAAGTTCCCGCACATCACGAAGCAGAGTTTGGGCTTGTTGTGACCACTGTCGGTCTTGGCCCAAGCCTGGAAACATGTGAAAACACAAGACTGGACCAGAAGAACTGCAGGCAAATGCTCCGAAGTCCTGTGGCTGATCCCATCTTGGCACACACCACTCATATCAGGGATTGGGGGGGGGGGGCGGGGTTGGGAGAGGGGAGGGAGAAACAGGAAGAGAGGCGTAGGGCAAGGTCTCCAGATCCCAGATCTTATGGTTCCTTTCACCTGTCAAGGCCTAATGGCCTCTTCCCAGTGGACTGGGACCTGGGTATTCATTCAAGTTCTAATCCTAGACAGGATGCTTCTTAGGTTTGTCAAGAGAAGGAGAAGCTGCCTGGGAGGGAGACAGGTGGCATGAGGGAGAAGGGGGCCGTGGGCAGCAACAGGGTGCGCCTTGTGTATGCAGTCAGTTACTCAAGCTGTGCTCAGGATGCCCTTCAGGGCCTGGCCTTTCCCCACAACCCGCAGACCCGAGGGAGGCCCGGTGAGGCATGGCCACCCTCAGCAGGAGTGTTTGCATTGGAGGAGGGATTGTCTTGAATTCCAGCCTCAGCCAAACTCTTGAGGACTCGGCCACCCCAGGTGTGGCAAACAATGAAATGTGTTTTTCTCTTTTCTTCTCCTTTCTCTTTCCTTTCTTGCCAGGGTGAGTGAATTCTGCGCTTGCCATGGTGTTTTAGTTAGTTTTTGATGGGGGGGCGGGGGAAGGGAAGGGAGTTAAAATGAAAAGCTGCTATATAAAAGCAAAGCAATTTCTGGAAGGCCGTGAGCTCCTGCTGGCAAGTGCGTCTAGGGGTAGAAACAGTGTGCTTGCTGTTTCGAGAGCAAACCAGCAAAGCCGATCCAGGCTGGAGAAGGAAGGCTCTCTTGGCGTAAGTCGGCGCTGGGTTCAGTCAGGGATTCACACAGACCTCTCTGGAAGTGGACTGAGGAGGCAGAGCTGCATGAGCGATGGCCCATCCATAGTCTGAGGCCTTATTCTCTGGTCTTTGCTCCTCTGAGCTTCCATGGCGAGGAGGAGGAGGGGTAAGGAGGGAAGAGTCTGAGTCACCCCTCTGTTTCCCCATCACCCAGCACAGTGCTTGGCATGCCATAGGCGCTCAGTGTGTGCTTGTGGATGACAGGGGAGCTTACCAAAGCAGTCCTATTCTCTAAAACTTTTCACTGAAGAGGTGAAAACAAGATCCAGGGGGAAAACACAAAGGGATGTCCTTAATTTCTCTCTTTCTAACCGTAAAAATTAGATATGCCATTAAGATTTGTGAGAAAGGGGAGAAGAGAAGAGTTTCTTTAAGCAAATAATCCATATTTTATTGCTCCACTTTAGGGGCAAGAAACCGGTTTGGTGTTGTGGAAAAGAGCAAACATGGGCCCTGTGCCTGGCTGCCTCGGTTGGCGTCCTTGCTCTGCCATTTGGGGCAAGTTATACACTTTCCTGTGCTTTGGCTCCTTTATAAATTCGTAATATTAACAGGACCTATCTCATAGGATTGTTGTGACAATTAAATGAGTCAACATACACACAGCACTTACAACAATGCCTGGTACATAACAAGTGCTAGTTAAGTGTTATTATCAATCATTATTATTGCTTTCGGTCAGTCATTGTACTAGGAACTTTACATAGCTTGTTTTATGTTTCACATACAGCATCTCTTTAAAATAAACACTATTTTATAATCGAAGAAACTGAATCTAAGTGAAATTAAGTAATTTGGTCATGGTCAAGCCTCTGGTGATTTTTGGACATTGTATTTGAACCTAGATCTGTCTGACTCCAAAGCCTGTGCTTTTTCTAAGTTACGCTCAAGGTGACATGTTTGGAACTTCCCCTGCTTGCCCTCCTGTCAGCATTCTCTCAACCGCCAAAGCTAAGGAAAACATGGCACTGAGGTCAGCTTCTGCTGGACTCTGACAGAGGAGCAGTTGTATCTCCATCAGAGAAAATCCTCAGCATCAATAATCGTTCTAGCTGCTGTGGAATACTTAGAGGAAATGAATTTAGGAAGTCTCAGTTAGAGACCTCCTAAGATTTCAGGGATTCGACGAGAAAAATATGAAGGAGATGGAATAATTATTCTTCTACTCTGATTGGGGAGGTCCAATTCCCTTTATGTTATGAAGATTGAAGTTCCAGGGCTCTGGAATAGAGTTCTCAGCTACTGCATATTATAAAAACAGTAGAGTTCCAAATATATCCAATCAATCCATCCCACCTCTAGGGAAACCTAAGTTTGAGCCACCCGGTATGGAAAGCCACGTGTCCTGTGAGTAAAACCACTTCCCATGAGACTTAACCGTGGAGACTGGCAGGAAAGAGGGAGACCAAGGTGGGACCGTTGCTAGAAGAACAGAATTGCATTACGGTTCTTCTGACTTCGTGACCTCATTCTGTTCTCCCAACCCGATAATTCTGAGATGAACCCCTCTGGATGTATTCAGAAACTATTCCTTCTGTGCATTGGATCACTAGCCTAGATGACCTTTTGCGTTTAATATGTTGGAGCCATCTGGGTCTTTGAATGTGTGGGCGTTTCCAAGTCCTGTTTCTTTGTCCAGCTGCTTTGTAATCTCACCTAAGCATCTATACAGCTACTGTGTCTTGCCCTACTTTGGGGGTTGAAACAGGTAGTTGGAAGAAGAGCAGTGTTTTTTTTCTTTTCTTCCGATAGACTTTGAAAACCTTTCAAATGAAGTATTGCATACATACAGAAAAGCACATAGATCATAAGTTTACAGCTCAATGAGCTTTCACAAAATGAACACACCTGTGTAAGTACCACCCAGGTCAATGAACAGAACAATATCCGCACCCGAGAAATCCCCGGCAGGTTCCCATCAATTACCACCACTCCTCTTCTCTCCAAAGGTAACCACTCTTGACTTATAACACCATAGGTTCATTTTATTTGCATTTGGGCCACATATGAATAGAATTATACATTATATATTCTTTCAGGTCTGGCTACTTGACATTATATTTGAAAGTTTTTCATGTATGTGTGTATAACAGGAGTTCATTTCTTTTCATTGCTATATAGTATTCCGTTCTACAAATACATCGCAATATATTTATTCATTCTACTGTCCATTTAATGGACATTTAGGTTGTTTACAGTTTGAGGCTATTATGAGTAGTTTTCCTCTGACTTATGAGTGAGGAAGAGATACTCTTTGGCGACCGGTAGTACAGGCACATTAAGGGATGTCCTTGGTATGTTTGAGGTCTCTGACTGTCAAGAGTTTCTTAAAGAAAAGTTATCTCCCCATTGGTTTGTCAATTCTTGGAATGCCTTTGATAGAGACAAAGCTTTTCAAAGAAATATCTCTCAGAGAGGAGACCCCTGGGGTAAAAACAAGCAAAGGCATAAAGAATGTAAGAAGAAACCAGTGGGGCTGGGCGCTGGTACCTGAAAGGAAGTGGATTCCAAACAGAGGTGGAGGCGGATCAGGGGAAAGCCTGGAGGCAGATGTGTAGTGAGGCTGGTAGTGCTTGTGTGGGATCTTCCCTCAGAATCATGCATTTCACAGAGGAGATGAACTAGGGCTCTGCTTTGAAGGACTTTAGAGTTACACTCAATGGACAAGGAAGTGCTGCCATTTTTCTTAGAGGCCAAGAGTGATGAAGATAAGTGGGCAGAACAGCAATGGCTGTTTGTCAAAATTCATGCTCCTCCTTCCCTAGTAAAATGCTGCTGCTGGGCAAAAACTATCCCATCAGAGACTATTTCCAGCACCCTCTTGCATCTGGGCTGGGCCAATAGAATATAGGTAGAATTAGTATTTGTCACTCTGAGCCACAGCAATCAAGAAGAAGGTGTAGCTTCTCCACCCTCATTTTTTCTTTCCATGGCTGTATACTAAGTTCCTATGAGACAGCAAAGCCACAAAGATGTCAGGCTCCTTAATTCTTGAGTTATCTCATTGCGAAAGTTGTGTGCCCACCAGACACACCTGCATTGGACTGTTCTGTAAATGAGAAATAGACTCCTGTTGTGTTAAGTCACTAACATTTGGGTTTATTTGTTACAGCTGCTAGTGTTACCCTCACGAATATAGTTGGCTTCTGAAATAATTCACAGTATAGACAGAAAGGAAAAAAAGCACAATGTCCGTATATTACTGCCATTTGATTTGATAAAAGGTAAAAAATGAGAAGGGAGGCTAACTCAGAAGAACGTTCCTCAAACTTTCTTAAGTCATTGGAGAATATTCACAATTAGCATAAAAATAGGACAATAATAATGTCAACACATAATATCTGTGCCTAATAGATTTACACTCTCCCAAATTGCATTATAACTTCCTGGAATTGGCTCACGACACATTCTTATGTGGGATTCAACATTTAGCAACAAATAAGACTCCTTTCTCTCTTGGCACTTCTTACTCCTCCCTCCCCCCAACCCCCATCCATATCCCTGCTGCCTTCTTCTTCCCACAAAGCTCATTTTTGGCAAAACAATTTTCATAAACCACACATTTTAATGAATTAAGCGTAGCCCCACAATCACACTTGCATTCTCCCACAGTCCCCTGACTTACACATGCCTCCAGCTATGGGAATTCTCCCTTACACCTCCAGAAAAGAAAAAAAATGCATTAAAAATTCTATCTATAGTAGAAAAGTTATGCACAGAATGTGATGGCTCTTCCACTTTTCTTTTTCTTTTTGGAAAATACAAGAAGGAAGATGACTTTCAAACATTGCATGTCCTCTGAGAAACTAAAAAATTCAGTGCTGTTTTTCTTTTGGCAGTAGCAAAACTGGTTATGATCATAACTCTGCCAATTTCTCCCTTTATCTTTTTCAGTGGGAGCTTCGTGGAATGGCTTCTGCCTTGCCAAAGAAGACAGTTGAGGTGTTTGACAGCAGGGAAGTTTAAAAGAATTTCAAAGAGGAAAAGGACCTTATAGGTCATAGTTTCCAGTCTTCTTATTTTAATACCGAAGTTCATATAGGTGGTTTAACTTGTCCGAAGTCATACTACTAGCTGACGGCTTTTGGACAATTTAGCTATATCTGACCTTTACAGTTCATGTCACATGGGAGTTCCAAGCACATGATCTTCCTGGATCATCACATCAGCCAGGTGACACTGACAGAACCACTTCTGTTAGACAGGCGAGGGGACAGATGAGTGCTAAGAAGAATGCCAGGTCTTAGGATCTAGCCCCTTAACACTAAATCCACGTCCTCAGATCCAATAAACTTTCCTCATTCTTTTGGGGGGGCCGGGGGCGCCGACTACGCATTAGATGCTTGACTAGACAAAGACGTGACCTCTGCCCCCAAAGAGCACACAGTTCCCGGAGGGCGGATAAATAAACAGATGATGCCAATCGGGTCTAATGAACGCTCCGGTCTTCTGCTCCTGGCATGCAATCACTTCCACAGTAATGCTGGCTTTTCCTGGGAAAAACACAGCAGCAGCCCGTCGCTGAATCATCCAGAGAGGAGGCACCAACAGCTTTGCCTCCCAACTCGGAAACATCTTACTCAACCTCCTCCCACCCACCATCACCACCTGTAGGTTTGGAACCAAGAAAGGCTTTGGAAACTAAAGATCATGTGCTAATAGGATGTTAAAGCGAAGCCACCTCACCACCAACCACCAGAGGTAGTTTGTGTAACTGTGTTATTCCCGAGCCCCGTGATTCGTTTCATGACTTCAGCTCCTGGCACTTTGTTAGGTTTGAAAGTGTTGCTTATCCAGAGAGCTCAGAGATTGCTTTTGGCAAAGGGCTCAAAGCAGGCGGATCCAACCCTTCTCGCTGTCTCTCTCTTGTTGCCAAAATATAAGACTCTTGGATTTATGGGAAACTCGTGTGAATTCTCCTTCCGATGAATAACCTGAGACTGCAATTAAAATTAAGTAGGAGAGGGGCTTCCCTGGTGGCACAGTGGTTAAGAATCCACCTGCCAATGCAGGGGACACGGGAGTTGCATAGTTGCTCCCGTTGCCGCGGAGCAACTAAGCCAATGCGCCACAACCACTGAGCCTGCGCTCTAGAGCCCGCGAGTCACAACTACTGAGCCCACGCGCCGCATCTACTGAAGCCCACGCGCTCTAGAGCCTGTGCTCCGCAACAAGAGAAGCCACCGCAGTGAGAAGCCCGCGCACTGCAACGAAGAGTAGCCCCTGCTCACCGCAACTAGAGAAAGCCCACGTGCAGCAATGAAGACCCTACACAGCCAAAAATAATAAATAAATAAAAATAAATAAATTAAAAAAAAATAAGTAGGAGAGGAAGACTGGGAATCAGGAGGACTAGGATCTGGCTCTGAATTTGCTTCTAATTAAAATTATCTCTAAGGTTTCTAACAATTCTGGCCCGGTATACACTCAAAATATTACTTCATTTCGGAGAATACTTACTGAGTACATATTACAGGCTGGTCATTACGGTAGGCATTGGGATAAAAAGATGAAAGTCCCGCCCCCCTAACAAGTAGCAGACAGATTCCCTAGAGAGTTAAGCAGTTAACTGGAACTCAGCCAGAGGCATGGGCTCCCAGAGGTGTGCATGGGAAGCTGTGGGGCACAGAAGCAAAGCACTGTGTACCTTCCGATCCACCGAAGAAGACCAGAACATGCCACCGCAAAATATGTCACTTTGGCATTTTGTTTTGAACTGAAAGCACTTGGGAAACAGCAGATGCAGGAAGGGCTCTCCTACCTCCCCCCCTTCTGCTTGAAAGCAGGACACAAATTTTCCATGGGAAGGGTACCCTCCCTGTACCAGAAAGAGGTGAATATTCCTACAGCCAAGATGGGGAGTTGACCCTGAGATGAATCTGTAAAACAAACTTCCTAAAATAGCCTTTATCTTCCATTAGTTTCCCCCATATGTTTCCTAGGCACTTTCCCGTAATTTACTGCTCCTAGCCCAAACCCCTTTCTCCTTTGTCTTGTCACATCTCTACAATTTATCGTTCTTTGTGGAAATGGTATGTAAGCTCTCAGGCCTGTCTACTTCTTTGGATCTTCTTTTCTATGAAGGCTTCTGTGTCATGTAACCATATTAACATCAAATAAAATGTGTTGCTTTTCTCCTCTTAATCTGTCTTTTGTCGGTTTAATTCTCAGACCCAGTCACAGAACTTAAGAGGGTAGAAGAGAAGTCTTTCTTCCTCTCTACCACCTTTTTTCTCTTCCCTGAGAGGCTGGCCCACACGGACCACAGCAACAAGGCTCTCATTGGCTTCCATCAATGGGGGAGCACTCCAGGAGATCAGACGGAGAGGAAGGGAGTTCAGGGGCGTTTATTTCCCTCCCGGGGAGGATAGCTGAATAGAAAGTCACTGCTCATCCTCCACTGACCTACTCTCTACCTCATCTTCTCCCTGGTGACAGCTCTGCTGCTGCTAGCCCCAGATTTCTACACCAGTTCCTGTGGTTCCACTGAACTCCACCCACAAGTTCATAATTAGTCCCTTGTAAATAAACTCTCCTTTAGTGTAGACTGATCAGAGGGTGCCATCTGTTTCCTGCTGGGACACTGGCTGATACAGACATGAAGCCCACTTTTGAGATGTGTGTACATCCGAGATAGTCAGGGGAATAGAGAGATGACAAGAAGGAAGGGGCAGGACAGGAGAACAGTAAAGTGTCCCCGAGGCAAACAAAGCTAAGGCCTGAAAGATATCTTGCAGGTAAGGAACTTCCAACTAAGGCAATGATGAGAAGGGAGAGATCATTTCAGAGAGCAAATGTGGGTGTTCAGAGACATGAGAGCGTCCTGTGGAAGGTATAATGTTCGAGATGACCGTAGGGAAGAACTGGTAAGGAGAGGAGATGGTAAATGATGAGGCTGGAGGGGGAGGGATGGGCGAGATCATGAAGGACTCTGTATGTTCAGTTAATGAGTTTGGAATCTATCCTGGAGACAACGGGAAATCACTGAAAGATTTTTAAGCAGACGATAACATGATCAGGTTCGTATCTCAGAAGATTACTCTGGTGAGCAGTGTGGAAGAAAGCAGGAAGATTGGTTGGCAGTTTCATTCAACGACTAAGGCAAGAATTAATGACAATTTGGAATTTGTCCTTGGTGGTGAGGCAGGAAGGGGCATATATGAGAACTGTTGAGGAACAGAGAGAATTTGGTGAGGAATTGTGTATGGTGGTAAGTCTAGAATGATGCCCAGGGTTTTGGGTTTGGCGAGTTGGTAGATGATGGAATCATTTGTCAATAAAGGAAATCCTCAAGGAGGATCCAAATTCAATTCACTCTTCATTTTTTTTCAATGCTCTAATGAATTCCCTCTGATTATTAGCTTTTATCAAACATTCAGCTTGAATATCGCTCTTCCATCAGTGGCTTCTGGTTTTATTACCCAGCTGATGGGGATAATACCAGTTCCTTCCTCATATTTAACAATTAATGAATGGATGCATGTACTATTCCAGGCACAGGATAAATATTTAGCAAAGGTAATTATCAAGACCAATGTGTAAACTCAATGGAAAATAGTCATAAAGCTTATTTGCTCATTCAACAAATACTTTTTGAGTACCTGTGTCGTGCCTACTATTTTTTATTCCTTACGTGGACAGCGGTCAAGAAGCTGTGAGGGCTTAAACTATTAAAATAATTTATGTTTTCCTCTTTTTTTTCTTTGTATTCGTCTTCATCATCTTTCTTGCTCTTCTTCCCTTCCTCTAGCTTTCTTTTCCCAATATATACACAGCTTCCATTTCCAGGAGGAAAAACATCCAGAAAGCCAGATTTTAAAGAGAGGATAAAAAAAACTTGGCTGAATTATTGATTCATAGCTTTATAATGCACCCAGGATAGTAAGGACATTTATAGATTTCATGAGCTGTTTAATATCTATTTGTGGAGCACCGCCATGTGCAATCATCTTGGACTCATTATGTTTCTTTGGCTGCCCAATGAGTCATAATGAGCCTCTGAAAATGTAAAATAATGGGTTAGAACTAGAGGGAATGAAGTAACAGCCAAAGTCAGATATAAAATTATTATTACACACAGTCTGTAAGAGCGATCAAGACAAGGAAGGGATAGAGGGCCTATTATTACACGCACACATGCGCGCACAAACTTTAAGGAGAGTTTGCAGTAAAGGAGGAGGTAGGTGAGGAGCCCTATGAACAAGATCCTTAAAAGAGTGATGGGCTGCCGATCTATTTTCCATTAAGATTCAAGCAAGAGGGGGTGGGGAGCTCAAATTATGGTGAAGAAATAGAAAAGCCAGTGGAGACCCTTTTGAGAAGATGGAGCCCTGTACTGAGAGGATAAAAGAGACTTTATACTCCAGCACTTAAAATGAAGAGGAAGAGATCATTTCTAAACAGCGCACAAAAAATAGCTTCATTTCTCCCTATTAACCTCTGTTCCCCTAAAGAAAGCCAGTTGAAGAAAAGCAGGACAAAAGAATTCTATTCAAACACAATGAAGAGTATCTTCTATAATGAGAGCCATATTTTGAAAAAGTATTAATGTAATTTTCTCTTTGGGCTTGCAAGTATAGGTCCTTCCTCCTAATTGGTTCCAGGGTCATCTGCCCAGAGGTCTGTGGGTGTTACATAGAGTATGCAAAGAGAAAGAAAGAGTTGATATTCAGCTTTTGATATTCAAAAAAAAAAAACTTTTTTGAAGTAAGACAATAGTCTTGCAAAAAGACTATTTTTTCTGAGACCCATCGGAATTCCTTTATCTCCTCCTTTGACCTGCTAAGCACCAACCAGAAGCACCCAGAATCTTGGTGTTCTCCTGCAGGTAGAAAAGTTATTCCCCTGGAGATACAACTCGCTTGCTGCTCCTGGAGAGGAGGAGATGCCACAGGCAAGGCAGATCAGCCCTGCCCTTCCTGTCCCAGGAGATGATGAGAGGATGAAGAGCTGGGGGAGGGATTGATTTAGGAATATCCAAAAGGAGTTGATGCAAACACTCAGGAGGCACTGAGACATCACAGAGGAGCCCAGCATGGTTAGGAGGATAGCGTGGAGTTGGAGACAGAGTCTAATTTGCACTTCTAGGAGATTAGGTCAGACCCTATATGGTAGTGAGAGATGGAATATACAAACAGGAAATAGCTAGGCCATGTTTAAAAATAGAGCCCTGACCTACAATCTGTAACAATCTGCCCAGAAAGCCAACTCCTTATCTACAGTAATCAGTCTAGGCAGGCAGCCCACTCTAAGTCAGTTTTGTAAGAAGCCAGATTGCTATCCCTAGTGAGAATCCAGGAAGCTAAACAATAACTTCTGTAATAATCAGCCCCAAATGGCCAGGACTTGATTAATAACTGTCATCTTTCCTAATCTTTGTCCCCACTTCCATCTTAGGACCAATCAGAAAAAGTCAAATGCACCCACACCCCAATCAATCACATAGGATGCCCTGCCTCTAGTTAGCCTGTCTACAGCTTCCCCAGGCCAACAGCCTCCAATCAGGGCACACCTTCCCTGCCTTCCCTTTTTCCCACTCTAAAGTTTTCTCCCTCCTCTGCCTGCCTTTGGGTCTGCCAAAATGCAAGTGACGGTGGCTGACTCCCTTTGCTACAGCAAGCTCAAAATAAATAGGCTTTGCTTTTCTCATTAGGCTGGTCTTCGTTTATTTCCACAGTAGAGAAGCTTAGACTGAAGCCAGTGGGCCTAACTGGGGGGCCCTATGGCAGGGTACTTTGGTCTGAATGTTTGTGTCTCCCTAAAATTCATATGTTGAAATCCCAATGCCCAATGTGATGGGTCTTTGGGAGGTGCTTAGGTCATGATGGTGGAACCACCATAAATGGGGTTAGTTCCTTATACAAGAGACCCTGCAGAGACCCCTCACCTCTTCCACCTTGTGAAGACACAGCAAGAAGTAGGCAGTCTGCCACCCGGAAGAGGACCTTCACCAGAATCCAACCATCCTGGCATGCTGATCTTAGACTTCTGGCCTCCAGAACTGTGAGGAATAAACTTCTGCTGTTTATAGGCCACCCAGCCTGTGGTATTTTGTAATAGCAGCCGGAACGGACTAACACACAGGGTATAGACCACCTACCCTGGGGAACAGCATGAGCAATCAGGGTTACAAGTGTTGCAAGTGGGTAATGCTGAGAGGAGATCAAGTCACCCAGAGAGACCCACCAGGCCTGAACCAAGTGAGGGGACCAGATAAGTGCCATCCTGCACATCAGCCTCAGTCCTAAGAGCCAACATGGCAGACAGCAAGCAGGTGGCCAAAGGCCATTGTTCTAGAGACCCCAGGAGCCAGAAGACCCTGAAGGGCCCCTTTTCCCTCCACTGAGAAGACACACAAGTCACATCCCTTCCTTTATACACCCAGGCACAATCTTAGAGAGGAGCTGGGGAGAAGAGTGGAAGTGTGAAAAACTGGGGAGAAAATGGGCATTTTTACCAAGACTCTGAGTATTATCTAAGGGGCATTAAACAACTGAGTATTAAATGACTACATCACTGACTTTGTTGTTATTTCCCCAATTAGTTGGCTCACCCAGAAGAGCAGATCAGTTAGAGGCAAAATATTGAAACTGTATTTTCTCTGCATGTTTAAATTGTAATACAAGCAAAATTTGCAAACCCAACAGAACCAAAACTAACATACTCTTCCATGACTGTGCTAAACAATTCTGTGATAAAGCATAATTTCCTGGTTTTGAGCTGAACAATGCTGGGACCAGGCAAAAATAATTAAACTACCAATAAATACTTGCTCCTGGAAAATTAGACTGTGGAACTACTAAAATAGCTAACTCATATTAATCCTGTATCCTGAAACTTTACTGAATTCATTGATTAGTTCTAGTAGTTATTTTGGTGGAGATTTAAGGGTTTTCTTTTTTTAAAAAATAAATTTATTTATTTATTTATTTTTGGCTGCGTTGGGTCTTTTTTGCTGCGCGCAGGCTTTCTCTAGCTACAGGGAGCAGGGGCTACTCTTCCTTATGGTGCACAGGCTTCTCATTGCAGTGCCTTCTCTTTGTTGCCGAGCACGGGCTGTAGGCGCACGGGCTTCAGTAGTTGTGGCTCGCGGGCTCTAGAGCGCAGGCTCAGTAGTTGTGGCGCACGGGCTTAGCTGTTCCGCAGCATCTGGCATCTTCCCAGACCAGGGCTCGAACCCGTGTCCCCTGCATTGGCAGGCGGATTCTTAACCACTGTGCCGCCAGGGATGTCCCAAGGATTTTCTATACATAGTATCATGTCATCTGTAAATAGTGACAGTTTTACTTCCTCCCTTCCCGTTTGGATGCAGTTTATTTCTTTTACTTGTATGGTTGCTGTGGCTGGGACTTCCAATACCATATGAAATAGAAATGGGGAGAGCGTGCATCCCCATTTGTCTTGTTCTTGATTTTAGAGGAAAAGCTTTCAGCTTTTCACCATTGCGTATGATGTTAGCTGTGGTTTGTCATAAATGGCCTTTATTATGTTGAGATATGTTCCCTCTATACCAACTTTGTTGAGAGTTTTCATTATGAATGGGTGTTGAATTTTGTCAGATGCTCTCTCTGCATCTATATGGAGATGATAATGTACAGGGAATATAGCCAACATTTTATAATAACTTTAAATGGAGTATAATCTATAAAAAACATGTGAAACTAATATAATATTGTAAATGAACTATACTTTAAATAAATAAATAAAATTAAAATTAAATAGCTAACTTAATAAGACTAACAGTTTCCTCATCAAAGCGCACTTTTAGACCCTCACATCTCTGTGCCTACCAATCCACAGCTATTGTGCATTAAAATTCTGCCTAATCCCAACTAGTTCCCTGCCTTGCAAAACCCGCCTTAAAGCCACTCAGTGCAAGCCCTAAACCCTAAGTAATCTTCCCCTGACTTCTCCCTTCTGAGACGCTTCTAGATTCCGTCAAGGTAAAATTCCCCCTTATTGCAGTAAGTCGAAAAAACCTAGCTTTTCTTAACCAGCAATTTTTTTTCCTGGCAGTCTTTTAGGATAAGCCATAGCCAATATGTTTTGGTATCATATGGTCTGGCTGTGGAATCCCAGGGAAAGACAGCCATGCAACAAGCATGTGGCAACCGGAAATGGATAAGCTCCTTCTGAGCAAAAGTGGCTACAACTCAGGAGGCCGAAGGCCAGAAGTCTACACACAGGAGAAGCTTTAAACACTTACCCTCGTGGCAAACACAGGGGCAGTTTCTGTACGTGGCAGAGACTAATCACACCACTTTTATATTCCGTCATTCTCTGCACACAGAAAGAGCAAGAGTGAAATTTAGGAAGAAGGGTATAAAAAGGAACAGAGCGGACTTCCCTGGTGGCGCAGTGGTTGAGAATCTGCCTGCCAATGCAGGGGACACGGGTTCGAGCCCTGGTCTGGGAAGATCCCATATGCTGCGGAGCGACTAGGCCCGTGAGCCACAATTACTGAGCCTGCCCGTCTGGAGCCTGTGCTCCGCCACAAGAGAGGCCGCGATAGTGAGAGGCCCGCGCACTGTGATGAAGAGTGGCCCCCGCTTGCCGCAACTAGAGAAAGCCCTCGCACAGAAACGAAGACCCAACACAGCCATAAATAAAATAATTAATTAATTAAAAAAAAAAAGGAACAGAGCAAATACCTACATAAATGTAAGCTTAGATACAATGGGTGATTGGGACCACACAAATTAGAGGGCTCATTTTTCACCTTTCCCATTCTTTTTATTAAATTGACTCAGTATTTTTAAAAAAATAAAGGAGGAGGAGGAGGAACAAGAGAAGAAGAAGGTGGCCCCGACTTTCCTAAGGCTCTTGTGGCTGAGAGAACTTCATGCTCTCCTTTCCAAGCCCACACAAAGAGAGGCTGAAAGGATGGGCCTGTGGACAATGGCAGAAACTGGAAAAGCACACGTACCCAGGGCTCCCACGCGTCACAGCTTTCCTTTGCACACGCACACGGCCCGGTCCCTTCTCGTGGCCCCAGGGTCGGACTGAGGGGCCCCAGTTGTTGAAGGAGGGCTCAGAGTCAGGCTTCCTGTTTTCCAGAGAAGCGTTTAGACTGTATTTTGACACTGAGAATTAATTCCTCGCTTACTTCAGCCTGCAAATCTCCTCAGTGTCACCCCCCCTCAACCCCGAATGCTTTATTCCCTCTGCTGGGCTGTACGGTGAGAATTTGGAGTGAGCTTGCTTCTGTATTTAGCTCCCAGGTGAGTGGCTGCCGAGTCTTGGAAGCAGCCAGAACTCTCTCTCAGCTCCACCTCAGTTGAGCTGTCGTCTCCCCGCCGTCGGTTCCGATGACACCTCCCTGGTTTCTTGGGCCGCAGCTGCCTTGTGTCTCCAGAAACACTGGCCTGCACAGCAGCTGGTTCATCTCGCTTGCTCTCCACCCCACGCCCACCCACTTGGGAGCCCCAGAGCCACCAAACTTCCCCGTGTGACCAGGCAGAAAGCTACTCTATTCCTTGTGCTGGCAGACACAGCCCTGCTTCTGTTTTCCTCCTTATATTGACACTGTCTAGACCAGATAGTCACTTCCAGTCCCCAAACATGTGTTCTCCAAACATCTCTTTGCCTAAATGAGGCAGTCCTTCAACACTGTTTACCTCCTTACATCATCACTACAGTACCATCTTGTTACAGCAAAATTAGTTGAAAGAAGTAAGACTGTATAACTTGGGGGGGGTGGGGGTGGGGACGGGGGAAGAAGTTTTACGGAAAGACAAATATTTAACTTTAAATGCTTAATGGTAAGAAAACATTGCACTTCTTTTGTGTAACTCTGCAGAGCTGAAACTATTGGTGGAAATTACAGGAAGGGAGCTCTTGGCTAAAATAAAGGAGACTTTCCTAACAGTGATATTAAAATTAACCAGCCTGCTTGTAAAGTTTTTAAATTTGGATTATTCAGATGCATTCTTTTTGTGGAAGTTTATCGAGCTATGCACTGAGGACTTGAGCACTTTTCTGTATGTATGTTATATTTCAGGTAAAAGTTACTAAAAATGAACAGGCCCATGCCTTCATTGTTTGCGGTTGTGGAGCCCTTGAAGCAGAGCCCAGATGACACCTTACTGGGGCCATCATGGGAGATCCACACCCAGAACGGAAAGCCGGGCAGCATCTCAGTTTCCTTGGACTTTATGATTCTATTTTCTGGTTCTTCCTAAGATACGGAACTAGCATAGCGTGCAGGCTCCTGCCACCAAAATCAGCCCTTGAGAAACCATAGAAGCGAGAGGAAGAGATGGATTCTAGGCAGTGAGAATGAGAATGGCTGCACAAAGCCTCGGGTCGTCCCTGGGGTGGCGGAAGCTTGCCTTCTCTCAGTGTGAATGTGGGAGGAGGTAGGTGGCTGGAGAAGAGGTTGGAGGAAAGCTCTGGAAATTCTGCTCTGGTGTCCCTGCCCCGACCCCCATCTCCCAGGAGCCTGAGGGCAATCCTTGACTGTTCCTCCTCCACAGAAATTGGCTGCAAGGGCTCAGCGCGGATGTCTGTTGTCTGAGATCTCAGGGGTGTGCGGACAGCGCGAATATCTGGGCAGGAGAGACCCTGGAGGGCGGTGGCATTAAGTCTGTGCAGCTGCCCTCAGGCTCTCTCTCCCCAACGCCCCCAGGCCCCTAGGCTGGTGGGAAACCACCTTGGAGACGGCCCCCTCCCAATGCAGAGTCACTCGAAGGGTTTAACGTTCAACCGAGCCAGAGAGGTTTCCGGTGGAATGATGGACGGTGGTCCTGGGGTGACCGGGGCTCCCCCCAGGAGCTCATGACCTCCCTCCTTAAACTCACCCGGGCAGGCCTCTGACCCTTCCCCAGAGCACAGCACTGGATACAGCACAGTAGCTGCTATTCCCAGGGGCTCTGTGAGCTCATCTGTCCACAACTAGACCCCTGAGGAGTTCTGATGCTGAAAACTGGTATTTGCACAACAAACACCACCTGACACAGAAGTATTAGGAGGGCTAGGATTTAAACGATCATGAAAAATATAAGCGGAGAAATAAAGGAAGGGATTATCAATATGAAATATTGTGAAAAAATTGTGAAGAAAAATAAGGAAGTTTTAGCACTACATATAAAAACCTCTATGGGTTGTTATCCTGTTGTGCTAAGTGTTCTACACACGTGACAAAATTACTTCTTATAACAACGTGAGCTGGGTACTATCACCAAGCCCACTTCACAGACGAGGAAGTGGAGGCGCAGACTAGTTAGGTAACTGGCCTACAATTACCTGCAGAGCTGGGATTTGAACCCAAGCAGTCCAGCCCTTGACACTGAACCCACTCTCAGGCTGGGTTAAGGAGTACAATGGAAGGGGAAATTGTGGAACAAAGAATGAACCCACGAGCTAGAATATTAGACTAAGGAGCTCTCCCTGAAATATAAAGAGGAATATATAAACGGATAGAAGATACCACAGGAAAGCCAAGAAATACCAAAGATGAAGTCAGAATGTCAACATTCAGATTATAAGAGACCTGGAAACAGGAGAAGAGGTGGAAAGTAGGAGAATTCTATAATTTCTAAACCAAACTGCTTAAGGAAGGTGCTAACAGTGCTCCTGGCTGAGTTTCACGCCTACAATCGCTACCTGTCCTGTGCCTGAACAGAGTGGGGAATTTATCAACAGAATCCTGAACCCTGAGGTCACCAGCCCTCTGGCTTTCACTTAGGAGGTCTCCCTGTCCAAGCTCAGCACCCAGGGTTGGTAAGAAACAGGGTGGAGAAAGCAGAACCACATAACAGAGGCAGACTGGCCTCCCTTCCCGGATGTAGCTGGCTAAACAGAAACATGGGAAGGGTCTTCTTCCAGACCAAGGGTCAGAAGACTGTATAGCCCACGGGCCAATCTCGCCTGCCACCTCTTGTTGTGAACCATCTTTTATTGGGGCCACAGACACGCCCACTAGTTTACCAATTGTCTGTGGCCGGTTTTGCCCTACAACCTCAGAATGGTTGCGACAGAGACCGGATGGCCCACAAAGAGAACAAATTATTTACTATCTGGCCCTTTACAGGAAAAGTCTGCTGACCCCTGACCTAGGTTAGTGCTTCCCAGTCAAAATGTGGCAGGACGTTTTACGCCTTGCTTGTCCCCCTCCCTCCATCCGCCCTCATATGACTCTTCCACTCACCCTTCCTTTCCCATCCCCAAGTACCACCCACCAAGGGGCTCGCTAGCTGGGATTCACCCCTCACTTGTGGGCTCCCGGGGGGAAGGTTTGCTCTTTTGCTGGCACCTGAGCAATGAGAAGGGCGGTTTCTATTCCTCTGTGAGGTGCTGCCCACCTATAAATTCAGCCTCCTTGATAGTAGGTGAAGGGAAGGAGGGAAAAGCCATAAACAACCGGGGGGGCAGTTCCCTCAGTCAAAAGTTTTGCTCAGTTTACACAAAGAAGAGAGAGAACTTGACCTACTGCTCAAGGGGGAAAACATACAGCTGGAGCTGGAGCTGGGAGGGAAAGAAGGGGCTCCCTGGCCAGTCTGTTGGCCTTGCCTGGACTCCGTCCCTCCTGCTGAGATAACGTTTCACAGCGAGAGAGAAGGAGGTGGCTCCCTCCTGCAGGGGCTCATGACTTGGCTGGGGTGCTTGGCTTTGCTGACACACGGTCTCTCCAGTTAGCTGAGCACACAAATCACCCACGCTTATTTGCAAAGTCCATATGTGAGATAAAGGCGAGACAGTCTGACTGAGCGCGGGAGAAGGGGGTGAAGAGAAAGAAAAGATACAGGGGCTGTGATGCCTGGCTAGACAGAGCCTTCCTCAAATTAGGTCACTGTTTACAGGAAGAGTTAAAATTCCACCGAGGAGGCTTTCCCCAGCTCTCTAACACTGGACACGGCTCCCCCCCCCGCCCCCGCCATCCCTGGAATGCAGTGCAATAAACATCTCAGACCACATGACATCACACCCAGAGAAGCACGAATCATGAAATCACACTGAGGGAGGGGCAAAACTATGCTGGCGATGGACGCACACGTGTTCTCTCTGCCTCTGAGTTTTCCCGCTGGCTTTGCCTGTATTTCTAGTTCCCACATTTTTATCCATGGGCAACCATATCCCCCGAGAGCTACCACACACAGGGGTCTACACCCCAGTTGTCCGACAGCACAAAGCTCCAAGCCCTTCCTCCCCTCTCCAGGGCCTTGTTACCACCTAACACTGCCTCAGTGACTCTTCAGCATGACCCCAAAAGGTACCACCAATGGACGGGAAAGGGAGAGTTTCAGAGGTTTGCCTAAGGTCCTGGAGCAAGCAAGCCGAGAGGCCAGGTTTTCTCTGAGCTTCCCGCTGTATCACAGCTACTTTGTGACCTCCCCTGCGCTCCATGCACCTGGCATGTTAAATGGCAGTTAGAACGGATGTCCCCCAAGAGCAGGGAATCTGTCGGTCATGCTCCTCGGTGCATCTCTGGGCTCCAGCACAGTGCCTCTGCCTTGTCGCAGGCGCTCGATACATCTGTGTCCAGTGAAGGTCCTTACATCTGCCTATTTGCTGTCTATTTGACTTGTTTCCCTAGTCGTCTTTAAAGGCCTGGACTGTGGTTTTTCTTTAACATGGGGTCAAGCCAGTAACCTCCACCTCTGCCTCCCAGAGATTTAAATGGAAATAAAATC
Source organism: Eschrichtius robustus (assembly GCF_028021215.1). Classification (NCBI taxonomy): domain Eukaryota; kingdom Metazoa; phylum Chordata; class Mammalia; order Artiodactyla; family Eschrichtiidae; genus Eschrichtius; species Eschrichtius robustus. Next base: position 97,584,755 of record NC_090835.1, on the reverse strand, counting down.
CTAAGCGTAAGGTGAACCCACCCAGTCTACCAAGCATTGCTACTTCAATGGCCTCCCTGCTGTCAAAATGTCTCCTTTCCCGCTTGGACATCACTGATTCCACTGTTGACGTCCTGCCTCACTCAGCAGCTGCATCTGGTAGTCAGATCCCTCCTCCCTGTTTGAATTCTATATCTATGTGTTTAAATAAGCCAGAAAACACTCACTTTGCCAGCTCCAGATTAGTTCTTCCTTTCATGCCTTTTCTGTTTCCTGGCTCCATGCCAGACTCTCCCTCCGTTAGAATTAGGAAGTGGTGCTCAGAGTCGTATGTCTTCACCTAGCTAGCACTTCTCTTCTGGGACAGTTCCTCTTGGGTGGGTCCTGCACATGCCAGGCTCTTCTCCTAGTAATTCCCAAGTTCTTAGTGTCACGGGCAGGGGCCGGGCTGTGTGAGTCTGAGCTCTGACTTTCAGCACATGGGGGTGGGGTGCATTGTGTTATCACACACGACATTCTGTCTCAGTGACGGAAGGAAACTGTTTCTTGGCCACGCATCCAGGTTGTGCTTTAAGGAAGCCAGGAAGGATTGCTCGTATCTCGAGAAGAGCTATATTTGAAACCTTTACATGAATAACAAAAGCTCGTCTCTCCATCTTAACCACCTCTCCAGTTGTTGTTGTTTTATTTTGATTTTTTATCCTGAGTTTCACAAAGATACCTGGAATTCAATCACCCCAAGTCAGGGTCCCGTAGAAGTTATGAGCCAGCACCAGCTCTCCTTCTGGGAGCACCTGTCTTGGGAAGTCGCCTCAGCTTCATTCTTCCTCTCCATCCTCCCCGACGCTCCCCTGTACCATCCTGCGTGGCTCTTACCACCCTGCACTGGGATTATTGGCTTCCTTGTCTCTCCCTCCCTCCCTGTCTCTTCTCTTCACATGGAGCCTAGTTTGTAATAGAAGGTCAGCAAAAGACAGTTGAGTGGATAAACAAATGAATGAAATTGTCATGACATCCAGATTTTTTCTCAGATCTCAACAAAGGACAACTCTACAAGTATCACAAAAGCCGAACTGATGATCCAAGGGAAATCACATACATGATTATTGAATTATTTTTTAGATTTTAAAATATTTTGCTTTTGCAGTCCTCCTGCTTCAACTACCTATTACTTGGTACCAACCACCTCCCATCATGCCTTGTAAGTCTGCAGTCGATCGGGATCGGTGACTGGTTCTTCAGCACCAAGTGCAGTAGCTGAGGTTACTCACGAGGCTGTGTTCACCTGGGAGTGGGGCTGGGACATCCTAGATGTCCTCTGTCCTCTGAGGTCTTTCTCCATGGGGTCACTTATCATTCAGTGATTCTGCCCAAGCTTCTTTACAGCCCGGCAGATGGTGTGGAAGAGGAAGCATTTCATGAGGACAAGCCCCAATGTACCAGTGCTGATCAAGTCTCCACTTCATCATATTAGTTGCTGTTCCATTGGCCAAAGCAACTCACATAGCCAAGTCCAGAGTCAATGTGGAAGGGACCACACAAGGGCACGGCACAGTCTACCACACCTCCCATCCTTCCTAAATATGTTCTTGTCTCATACTCTGGTGGTTCTTGTAGACTGGTTGACCTTGAGTTGATCAACATGTATTGAACACTGACTAGAAGCCAAGTGCCCTGGAGTGACAGGAAATAAGATCCTGGCCTCAAGGACTAAATATTTTACTTGGGAACCTAAAAGATACATCTTTGGAAAGATTTTAAGTCTTCCATCTGTGTAATTTATGCACATTGTAAAGACATTCGTCACTAGAGCCACTGAAGTAATAAGCACAGTGAAAAATTTAATTATCAGAGTTACTATATGATCCAGATTGACACCTCCGTTTCCGTGCGAGAAGTCTGTTGTCTGTTGATGCCAATTCTAAGTACAAAGACTCCAATAATTCTCTTAGAGAAAAAAATGCCCCATGAATAAAACAGTTGTAGCTCTTCGTCATGATTATCACAATCTATATAGTTGTTTTGTTTAGCATTTAGCTTCCTTGCTCTTAATCACTCACCTAAATGATCATCCAAAGCTATCCGGAGGGAGATGAGTGAGAGGCAACATCACTGAAGGCAGGGTTTTTCACAGTCAGGTTCTTAACCAGCAGTACCTTGGAAGTAATTAGAAATGCAGATTCTCAGGCCCCATCCAGACCTACTGAATTGGAAATTCTGGAGGTGGAGCCTAGCAATCTGTGTTTTAACATCCCTTGGTGATTCTGATGCACACCAAGGTCTGAGAATCACTGCTGTAAGGACCACGATGTTAGGCTATGGTTTTTAATGTGGCGATGCTATACTGAATGTGTTTTCCCAGAATTCATAAGCTGAAACCTAATTCCCGGCATGATGGTCTTTGGAGGTGGGGCCTTTGGGAGGTGATTAGGTCAGGAGGGTGGAACCTTCATAAATGGGATTAGTGCCCTCGTAAAAGAGACCCCAGAGACCTCCCCTGTCCTTTCCACCATGTGAGGTTACAGTGATAAGACAGCCATCCATGAACACAGAAGCAGGTTCTCACCAGACACCAAATCCACCAGTGCCTTAATCTTAGACATCCCAGCCTCTAGAACTGTAGAAGTCTATGGTACTGTTATAGCAGCTCATACAGACTAGGACAGGTGACTTAGCTGGAGCAGGTAATTCTAATTATAGGATGACTGCTCACCTAACTGCCCTGGTCATTGTTGCAGCATCTACCCTAACAAGCAATGAGGGATGAAATGTAATGCTTTTGGTAAAATCATCCAATTTTTCAGAGGTAAGAAAATCCTCCAGAGAATTTCTATGGCGTAGATTTAGCATGTTATGTGTACTAATTTAGACATACCAATCAAAAACTTCTTTTTATTCCTCTTCTATAGAAATTTCATACAGATGCTCAGAATTTCAAGTTTAAGTAACTGCTAGAGGAACACTTTGGTGGAGTGTCTACTTTTACTCTATTTTTTTTCCTACTACACCCCAGGCAAGAATGGTAGATGAGAAATCTGAAAATCGGATCAGAAAGAAAGTAATCATACTTCTTTGAAAAAAGTTTATTCCCAGACCCAAGATGAATATTGTAAAGAGTTTCATCCTTCCAGAATTGTCAAGCCATCTGGCAAAAGAGCTGACTGATACAACTTCTATTTCATTGACCAGATCCTCATATCCACTTCCTCTTTTCCTCTTAAGTGTAAATATTTTCCAATTAAATCTTTGGGGTTGGTAGTGGTGGTGTGGGTGGTTCTTCACTGAAAACGCTGTTGGTTTTTTCCTTTTAAAACTAAGTGGAGGCAATTTAGAATTGTGACTCAAGAGCCTTACACATTCATATCTTCGATTCAACAATAGCATATCTAGGAATTTATACCAATGAAATAATTAAGAATGTGTGCAAAAAATTAGCCATGAAGTATTCATTTCGTCATCATTTATAGTAGGAAAAAACTGAGAACAACCTAAATATTCAACAATGGCGGATTGCTTAAAAAAGTATAAATGTGATTACATAGAACTGAAAAACTACAGCCATTAAAATGGCAACTGATATGGATTGTAGAAGAATATTAACTGACATGGAAACATGTTCTGGATATATTATTAATAGGAAAAAGCAGATTTCAAAATAGTATGTACAGTCACTTTATACCCATTAGGATGGCCACTATAAATTATATATATATGACAGGAAATAACAATATTGGTGAGGATGTGGAAAAACTAAAACCCTTATGCATCACTAGTGGGAATATACAATGATGCAGCCACTGTAGAAAACAGTTTGGCAGTTCCTTAAAAACTTGAACAGAATTATCATGTGGTCCAGCAATTCCACACCTAGGTATTCAATTCAAAGAATTGAAAACAGGATTCAAATTGATACTATATACCAATGTTCATAGCAGCATTGTTCACAATAGACCAAAGGTGGAAGCAACCCAAGTGTCCATCACCAGACAAACTCAATGCGTTATATTATTCAGCCATAAAAATAAATGGAATTCTGATACATGCTACAACATGGATGAACCTCAAAAATATTATGCTAGATGAAATGTCAGACACAAAAGGGCAAATATTGTATGCTTCCACTCATATGGTGAGTAAGCAAATTCATAGAGACAGAAGGTAGAATAGTGGTTATCCAGGGCTGGGAGGAGGGGGAATGGGGAGTTATTAATTAATGAGTAGAGAGTTTCTGTTGGGGATGATGAAAAAGTTCAGAAGAAAGGTAGTGGTGATAGTTACATATTGTGAATATTGTTAATGACATTTAATTGTAATCTTAAAAATGATTAAAATGATCGATTTTATGTTATGTATACTTTAATAGAGTAAAAAAGAAAAAAGAGGGGGGTAGAGTGCATGACATGGGTGAAAAGGTCAAAAGTACAAATTTCCAGTTATAAAATGAATGTCATGGATATGTAATACAGCATGGTGACTATAGTTAATAATACTGTATTGCATATTTGAAAGTAGCTAGGAGAGTGGGTCTTGAAATTTCTCGTCACAAGGAAAAAATATTTTGTAATTATGTGTGGTGATGGATGTTAACTGGACTTATTGTGGGAATCATTTTGCAATGTATACCAGTGTTGAATCAATACATTGTACACCTGACACTAATATAATGTTATGTCAATTATACCTCAGTAAAAAAAAAGAAAAAAAGAAAAATTAGTATGTATGATATAATATTTTCTACAAATATATGATATCCACATATATCTTTGGATTTAAGACGTCACCATTTGTAGGAAACACCTGTAACTTAGTAACAGCCTTTCAGGACAAAAGGAAATGCTGCCATGGTATATGTACCCATAGATTCAATCTGATTTCAGAAATAGCAAACTTTGAAAAACTTGCATCTTAGAAATGTATACATAAGCATGGAAAACAGTCTGGAAGATGCTCACAGCTAGTATTTTGGGTGATGAAATTATGGCTAGTCTTTATTATTCTATTTTTCCTATGTATGTATTTTTAAATTTTTCTGTATACAGTACTATTTTCGTAATAGTAATTTTTAAAAACTATTTAAAAATGCTTTTTCTAGAAATTTTTTTGGAATCCAAGAACTTATAATTTAGCCTACAACACACACTCCCACTCTGAAAATAATGCCAGAGAATTAAAATCAACGTGAGGAGACCTTTCTGCATTCAGTCAGGGTATGGAAACTTGCCTTCACTAGCTCTTATTTTGCTTCATCCAAACTCCCTGTGCCCAGTGTCCACATCAATATTTACACACTCCATCATTCCTCAGGTTATTTATTTTCCTTGGTCCATTTTGCACAGTGGCTAAGTTTTGCAGCATGGAAGTTGACAGAATTTGTCGCTGATATCAATCTTTATTAAGTTTACTGCTGAGAGCTCAGAAAATGGCGGCTCTGGAGGAAGCCACCGGGTGGGAGAAGGAGGAATACTGGGTGATAATAAAAGCTGTGTTTATTTTATTAAAAAAGTGTTTGTCATTGTTGCTCAGAACCTTGATTTACCTAGGTTTACATTTCTCTGTGATGCTTTTAATTTTTTACACAAACCAACAAAATCTCCCACCCTGCTCACCAGCCACTGTCACCACGAGATAAAGAAGGGACAATCCTCATGGCCCCTCATCGTCCCCGGGCCTGAATCCCGGGGGCGGCCTTCTGTTGAGCAGCCAGCCCCTCACAGAGAGCTGAGGCTCTGTTGAGAAATCTTCTCGCTATGGGTCTCCTTCTGAAACTGAAGACACAAAGACTGTGTAGCAGCAAGTTGATTGTGTCTTGTATTGTGTGTGTGTGTGTAAAGAGCAAGGGCTCTAGAAAGAACCTTAGTACCTGGCTTCCCTGCTTGCCAGCTGTGTTCTCTGACAGATTACCCAACTGCTCTCTGCTTCTGTTTCCTCACCAGTAACATAGGACAGATAATATTTCCTACCTGTCATATCAGTTCCGGCTGTTAAAATACCATAGAGTAGGTGGCTTAAACAACAGACAGTTATTTCTCATAGTTCTGGACACTGGAATTCTGAGATCAGGGTGCCAACATAGTCGGGTTCTGGGGAGGGCCTCTTCCTGGTTTGCAGACTTCTAGCTGTGTCTTCACATGGTGGAGAGCAGAGAGAGAAAAGAAGCAAGCTCTCTTGAGGGCACTAATCCCATCATGAGGGCTCCACCCTTAGGACTTAATTACTTCCAAAGCATCACCTCCTCATACTATTCCATTAGGGGTTAGGGTTTCAAAATATGAATTTTGGAGAGACACAAATATTCATAACTCTACCTCATGCAGTTGTTATGTAATCAAATAAGTTACTACATTTCAAGCACTTAGAATAGAACCTAGGCACACACAACAAAGATTAGTCTTAATATTATAACTTGGAACAGGCTCCCATGAAAGCTGCAAATTCTCCTGGTGACTTCTGCTTCACCTTCAACCAGGAAGATCTGTGATGAAGGAGGTAGCTCTTTCTCCCTGCAGATTTGTACAAGAAAGAAGTAGCATTTTTAACCTGGTCTTCATGCTGTACTTTATTAGTGTGGGTTGACAGCCTCAAGCAATGAGGCTAGGCAAAAGGATGCTAGGGGCCAAAATTAATGCAGAAACTTGCCTAGTGTGCAGCCAAAGGAGATGGAATAGGGCAGTTTAAACAGAGCTGCAAACAGCAATAGGGTTTAAAGCTCTCAGCCACTGTCTCAGATGAGCTTCATCCTACATGCAGAAGAACATGTAATGAATAGTTGGGTCATATCAACCTTTTTAGCCATTCCACCAAGCATGAAAATTAGTTCCATAAGCAAAATACCTGAATTAGCTTTTGAACTGTTTTTTAATTGAATGCATTTTTACAAAGTAAACACAGCCATGGACTCACTACCTAGATAAAAATATAGAGCATTAGTAGCATCTCAAAACCTTCTAATAACTCCTGGCTATTAATCACCTCCCTCCTAAGGTGACCATTCTGACTTGAATCATAATAGATCAGTTTTTCTTATTTTGGACTTTATATATATGGTATCATATATAAGCACTTTTTTGTGTCTCGTTTCTTTTGCTCAGTATTATGTCTGTAAGATTCATCCATGGTATTGCATGGAAGAGTTTGCCATTGCTGTATAATATGAATATTTTGTTGCAGTAGTCTGCCATATAAATATGTCCATTCTACTTTTGATAGGCATTTAGTTTGTCTTAAGTTTGGGATTATTACAAATAGTGTTGCCATGAGCATTCTTGTACGTACAATTTGGTGCACAGATTTCTGTTGGGTATGTACCTATAAATGAAATTGCTGAACTACAGGGTTGATGTATGTTCATCTTTAGTCAATAACGCTAGTTTTCCAAAGAGTTCTGATCAATTTAAACTCCCATTAGTTATATATGAAGTACCCATTTCTCCATGTTCTCCCAAATACTTATTTCTGGTCGTTTTATTTCATTTTTAAAGTTGTAGCCTTTCTGGTTGGTATGTAGAAGTATCCCACTGTGGTTTTTGTTTTTATTTCTCAGATAACAAATGATTTTGAGCAATTTCTCATGTATATGAATCAACCATTTGGATATCACTTTTGTAAAGTACTTGCTCAAGTCTTTCACCCATTTACTATTAGGTTACTCTCTCTTTTTTCAAAAAAGTCAAATTTTGAGTTCTTTATATATTCTGGATATAAGCCCTTTGTCTGATTTATGTATTGTAAATATCTTCTTCCAGACCATAGCTTGCTTTTTTCATTATCTTAAAAGTGTCTTGATGAACAGAAAATTTCAGACTTTATGAAGACTAACAACTCTTTCCTTTGTGCACTTCCTGTCCTGTTTATGAAATCTCTGCCTAGCCCAAAATAATGAAAATATTCTCTTATTTTATCTCCTAGAATATTTATTATTTTACCTTTAACATGTAAGTCTACAGTCCATATAAAAGTGATTTGTATATTGTGAAATATATGGGTTAAAATTCATTCCTTTTTTATCCATATTGATCCAGTGCCATTTATCAAAAAAAAAAGAATATCTTTTCTGCTCTGCATTGCAGTGTCAGCTTTGTTGTAAATCAGATGACTTAAATGTATAAGTCTACCTCTGGACTCGTTATTCTGTTCCAATGGCCACCAATGATATCACACTGTTTTAATTACTGTGGTTTTATAATACTTCCTAATATCTGGTACTTTATTTTAACTATATTTCTTCAAGATCATCTTAGCCATTTTTTGCCATTTCCATGTCTATATAACTCTTATAACTAGATTGTAAATACCTACATACATTAGAAAAAAAAAAACCTACTGGGATTTTGATTGGGATTACATTGACCATATATAGAAAATGGCACCTTTGCCAGCACTAAGTCTTCTCGTCAATGATCATGGTATATCCCTCCATTTTTTAAAGATCTTCTTTAATTTCCATTGGTAAAGTTTTGTAGTTCTCTGGGTAGTGGTCTTGAAAAACTATTTCTAGGTAAAGGATATCATTTCATAATTTTGTTTTCTAATTATTTTACTAAATCAAGAATATAAATGATTTTTGTATCCTGACCTAATATCCAATGGCCTTGGTAAACTCTCATTAAATATCATAGTTTATCAGTATATTCTCTTTTACTTTTATATATGTATGTTTCCTGTATACAATAATACATTTTTGAAGATTCTTTTCCAATCCTGGTAACTCTAATGCTTTTTCAGTCCTTATTGTAGCAGGCTCTCCAGTAAAATGTTGAGTAGAAATTCTTGTCTTATTCCTAAAATCAGAGGGTAAGATTTCAATTACTCTACCATTAAGTATGACATTCACCATGGGTATTTTGTGTATATCCTGTATCAGCATAAAGACGTTTTTTTAAGTTCCAAATTTACTGAGAGTTTTTTTTTCAAATCATAAATGAGTGCTGAATCTTATCAAATGATTTTAATGCATCTATGGGAAAGATAATATAATCTTTTGTCTTACTCTATTAACGTGGTGAATTTCACTAACTGATTTTGGAACATTAAGCCAACCTTGTAATTTTGAATAAAGCCAATTTAGTCATGATGTATTATCTCTCAAGTGTTCAATTTGTTCCTATTTTGTTTAAGATTCTTGTGCCTATGTTTATGAGAGGGATTACCTCGTAATTTTTTTCTAGTGTCCTTGTCAAGTTTTAATATCAAGATTATGATAGTCTCATGAAATGAGATAGAAAATATGTCCTCTACATCTATACTCTGGAAGAATCAGTGTTATTTCTTTCTTAAAAGTATGAATTTATGTTGAAGCCACCTGGACCTGGAATTATCTTTGAGGGAAGTCGTTTCATTTTGAGCTTTATTCCTCTAATAGACATAGGATTGTTTTTCTATTTTTTCCAGTGTCCATTCTGTAAATTGTATTTTTCAAGGAATTTTTCTACTTCTATACTTTCAAATTTATTGGCATAAATTTCTTCACAATTTATTTTAAAAATCTGTTAAACTTTAGCAACTTCCCATTTTTCTTCATATTGAGAATTTGTGGTTTTGTTTTGTTTTTTTTTTTCTTGATCAGGTTTCTTAGGGCTTGTCAACTTTATCAATCTTCTGAGAAAAACAACTTTGGTTTTATTGGTTTTCTCTACTTTTTGTCTGTTTTCTATTTCATTGATTTCTGCTTTTAACTTTGTTACATTTCTTCAATTTTCTTTTAATTTTTTCTAGCTTCTTGAAATGGAGGCTTAAATACTTAATCTCAGATTCTTTTCTTTTCCCACATATTTATTTAAAGCTATGCATTTCCATCTTGGCACTATTTTAGCCATATACCATAGATTTGATGTATAGTATTTTCCATCTTTGTTTTATTAAAAATACTTTCTAATTTCCAATATGATTTCTTTTTTGACTCTGATTACGTAGAAGTTCACTGCTTGGTTTTCAAATATTCAAAAATACCCTAGATATGATTTTGTTACTGTTTCCTAGCTTACTTCTACTGTGCTTTGAGAATATACTTTCATTTCCATCCTTTGAAATTTGTCGAAACTTGCTTCATGGCCCAGTGTTTATTTAGTTTTGGTAAAATATTTCTTGATCACTTAAAAAGCCTCTATATTCTGCAGTGTGAAGGTGCAATTTTCAATACATGTCAATTAGATCAAGTTTGTTAAAAGTATTATTCAAATATTTTATAGATCTAGTTGTTTTGTCAATTACTGGAAGAGAAGTAGTAAAGTCTTCCTCTATATTTTAAAATTTGCTTAATTCTCCTTTTGGTTCTGTCAACTTTTGATTTATATATTTTAAAGTTATGTGATAAGTGCATGCAAATTTAGGATTGTTATATCTTCACGTTGAATTGACTCTGTTTTCATCAACTGAATTTGTTTGCTTCATCAACAAAAATTTCATCTTTATCTCTAGTAGTATTTCTTGCCTTAACAAGTCTCCTTTTTCTGCTAATAGTAGAGCTTTATCAGCTTTCACTCAGTTGGTGGTTGAATGGTATATACTTTCAAATTTTCCGTTTTCTTACATCTAAGTTCTGTCTTTGTAAGAAGCACATAGTTGTTTTTATTCTTAAATACAGTCTGACAATGTTGTGTTTTAAGTGGAATATTTTGTCTATTTACAGTTAACATAATTATTGATAAATGTAGGTTTATAGCTACCTGAAACTGTTTACTGTTTGTCCCATCTGTCCCATTTTCTGTTTATCAGATTTTAGTTATAACTTTTTATATTATTACTTTGGTGGTTGCCCTACAGATTACAATATGCAAGCTTAATATATTAGAGTTAATCTCAACTTAGTATTTTTACAACTTCCTAGATTTAAAATACTCACTACATTTACTCCCCTCTAGACTTTTGTGCTATTGTTTTCATGTTTTCTAATTGCACATATGTTTTAAACACCACAAGACATTATTATTTTTGTAATGAAACATTGATGTAGATTTACCCACACATTTATCCTTCCCAGTGCTCTTCATCCCTTATCTGCTTTATTGTAGTTCCTTCTAGAATTAGTTTCCTTCTATCTGAAAATCTCTATTCAGCATTTTATTTGCATAGTGCTGCCAACTATGAGTTTTCTGAGTTTTTGTTTATCTGGAAACATTTTTATTATGCCTTCATTTTGAAGGTTATTGTCCTTGGGTATAAAATTCTGGGGGGAGTTATTGACTTGCTTGACGGTTTCATGATGTCATTTTTCTGGCTTCTCAATTCTCATTGTCAGTGTTATTATTGTTCTCATAAATGTAATGTGTCTTTTCTTCTGGCTGCTTTTAAGATTTTCTCTTTGTCTTTGATTTTCAGCAGTTTCTATTATTCTAATATAGTGATATTCTGATATTCTAGTATAGCGAGGTTTTGTTCTGGGGAGGGAGTTGTTTTGAAAAATCATTTTGAAAAATTCTCAGAAAGAATATTCTTTAAATATCTTTATAATTACACATATGTTAGGCTATGTGAAATTGTTTCACCGCTCACTGATGCTTTTATCATTTATTTGGTTTTTTTTTTTTTTGAGCTTCATTTTGGATATTTTTTGCTGCTATGTCTTTAGGTTCACTAATCTTTTCTTCAGCCATGTCTGATCTGCTGCTAATCCCATCTAATGTATTATTTCATCTCAGACATTGTAGTTTTCATCTCCAGAAGTTTGAATTGGGTCTTTTAAAATTCTCTTCCACGTCTCTACTTCACCGTTTGAACATATAGAATACAGTTCTAACAACTGTTTTAATGTTCTTGTCTGCTAATTCTAACATTTGCATCCATTCTGGATTGGTTTCAATTGATTATCCTCTTCACTATGGGTCATGTTTACTGTTCTTTGAATGCCTGGTAACCTTTGTTTGGATGCTAGACATTGTGAATTTTACCTTGTTGGGGACTGAATATTTTTGTCTTCATGTAAATAATCTTTATCTTTTTTCTGGGATGCAGTTATTTAGAAATAATTTGATCCTTTCATATGTGATTTTTATGATTCATTAGGCAGGTCCATAACCATGCTCTATCTAAGATTAATTATTCCTTATTGCAGATGCACAATATTCCTGAGTATTCTACCCATATGTCTCATGAATTATGAGTTTTTCCAGTCTGGTTGATGGGGTCACTATTCCCAGCTTTGTGTGAGTGCCAGCTATTGTTCTCTTATTCTTTTGGATGTCTTCCCCCCACACTTGGGTAGTTTCCTCACATGCATGTGTTGATCTATACTCTGCTGTATACTCATGGGGCACCTTTGCAGATCTCCAGAGTTTTCTCTCTGTGCAGCTCTCTCCTCTCTAGTATGCTGTTCTATGAACTCAGGCCATCATGATTTCTCAAAGCATCAGGTCCACCTCCTCAACTCTACCTGGTTGCCCCTCCCTGCACTGCAGCCTGGAAGGTCTCTTGAGACAGTAAACTAGGGCATAAATTAGTTTTCTGTCTCTTAGGGATCACTGTCCTTTATTGCTTGATGAGCAGTCTTGAAAGTTGTTGTTCAGTCTATTTTGTATGTTTTGTTGTTGTTACTTCAGGAAGAGGGTAAACCCAGGCCCCTTTACTCCACCTTGAGCAAAAGCAGAAATTAGTACGTTGTGTTTTAAAATTTTATTTGACTACGGAATTTTTTTTATGGTGCATACTTTGGGAAATTCTAGGTTGAAACATTCAATCCACAGGAATAACAGAATCTGACAGACACCAGATACTCTATTTTTTGAACTAAGAAATGAAATTTACCTTTTAAAATTTAAATCCCTTTGAGAGGTAAAACTCCTTAAATCATTAACATTTATTAGCACTGATTAGTTCATCTGAAGATTGGTTTTCCAATTATCTCCCTGTCTAACAGGGAACCAAAAAATGGAAGAACTGAAATTATAGAGTCAGAAAATTAGGTTGTGAGGAGAGAATAAAGATTAGGACCAGAGCTTGATAGCTTCAAAAGAATCAGTTTTTAGAGCCTCTTTTTACAAGTGAGGGGAATCCTTCAGAGGTTAAATGATTTGCCTAAGGTCATACAGCTTGTAATGGAAGAGCTGGGATGATAGCCCAATTCTAAATTAGAAGACACACTTAGATGTGGCCTGTAAGTATAGTAAATGATCAATAGATGCTAGTTTTTCTTTTCTTCTACATCTAATGCTGGGGCAGGGGTACTGAATGAAGAAGTGGGGTCTTGTGATATTCTTTGAGGGGCCCACAGTGAGCAGTCTAGCTACTCTAATTGACCTGAGACACTGGGACAAGCAGGCCAGGGATAATGGATTAAAAAGAAGGAACCATACTGGCCACTAGAGGACAATAATCCTAGAATAGGATGGAAACAAGTGACATATATGGCAAATTAAAAAAAAAAAAAAAAAGCCACTGCCAACAACTGGAAATACCTCCAAATATGCCTTCCTTCCTTCCTTCTTTCCTTCCTCTTAGAATCCCCTCATACACTTGTTCCCCAACACCCATGAATCCACTGACTTCCTATCTTGTTTCAGCTGCTCTGGATTTAATAGACCAGCTTTGGTCTGGATATTCAGTTCTGACCCACCAACTCCTTAAGTGTCCACCTCAGGCATCTGTCCAAAGTCCTCAGTACCTCAACTCAGACAAAAGGTACCCCTCCTTCAGGTCATCTCCACTGCTGGCTCAGACTCTAAAGGAGTGAAAGTGCCAAACCCACTCTGTCCAAAACTTGCCTTCAAGCCAGTGTGAAGTCTGAATGAGAAATTAGCTGTGTCTTGATTTCTGCTATAGGCTCAACACAATCACAAAGGAGGAAAAGGTACTTATCCTTTGCCCCAATCCCACCCTCATACACCACAACACACCTTTCAGAGAGTAGTGAGGTGAGGAAGTTTTCCATTCTATCGGTGGAACATCTTTTGCTCCAGGGGAGAATTAACAGACTTTTGTTTAAAGACTGTGGTCCTAAAGCTACAGAAGTGGATTGACCAGGAGGCCATGGGCCCATTGATAGAGAGACAGGGACAGAGAGACAGGGAGAGAGACTCTGAAACTGAGTAGTTGGACAGGTAGAAAAGACACTGTCCCCATTCTGCTATGGGAAGGCAGCTAGTCCTCTGGTGGGCCGGCCTGTGGATCTCAGAGAACTGGATTCTTGGGGCACAGCTCCAGGTGAGGGTCCACCAGTACTGAGTTTGGCTTAGGTGACTACTCTGTAGTCTGCCCAGAGCACACGCAGGTGCCCAACAGGTGGTAGAGGACCAGCACTGGATAACGCATCAAGGATCACAAGGAGGGAACTGATAAGGGATGGTCATTGTTATAGACTAAGGATCATACCACTGTCCTATTTTGCTGGCATCACATAAGTTTCTCAATTCATAACAATAATCATCAAAGTTATGATCAAACTCACACCTTCTGAACACCTGATATGAAACAGGTATTGCTCTAAGAACTTATACATATGGTTTCTTTCAATCTTCCACAACAACTTTCCATAAACAAGAGAGGTACTAATAGCCCCATTTTACTAACGAGAAGACTGAGGCACCGAATGGTTAGTAACTTGCCAAGATCAGGCAGTGACTGAGCAATGGAACCAGAGCCCAGCAGGCCGGTATTAGCTGGTCCTGGACTTCCCTCTAATCGATGGTGGGGAGCTTGAAGTCCCATGTAATTTGATTTAAAAAAATAAAGAACTGCTATGTTTCCCATTCCCAGGTATTAGATGGAAGATTTTAGCTTCTGTACGAACCAGCCCTGATGAGAGTTTGGGGCTTTATCTGTAGAAGTGGAGTGAGTTTGAGTGTGGCTATCATGACAATAGGACTGTTCATACTCAGAAGTGTCTATGAAAAAAAATCTCCGAATTCCCCTTCCCTGAAAGGGATGGAGAAAGGAGGAGGCAGCTCTCCCCCAGGGGCAGAAGAAATATTTTCATTAGTCTGAAGGGTCTTGAAGAGAATCCCATGGGGAAAAAATAAAACTAAAACAACAAAGACAACATCAAAAACCCCTGATTTTTTTTTTCAATTTGAATTTCTCCTTATGGATGGACACAAATTCAACTAGTTTGCTACTCAATTTAAAATTTAAGCAAGAACCTTAATATAACTGGAAGATTTTCAAGTGAATATCTATTATTTCTATAATTTATGCTATCCAAGGCAAATTTCCCCAAATATTTTGATCAGCATTTTTAAGAGGCAGAGAAGCAGGCAGACAATAGTTCAAACTAAATGCAATTAGCAATTACGAAATGAATGGAAAACTTGGGCTCTTAACTTCGAGAAGTTTAATCTAAGCGGAGGTACCAGAGAAACACACGTCTAAAGGCTTAACAGAATGTCCCAAAACAAACCATTGCTGTGCAAAACTATGTACCCTAGTATGAATGACAGCTACTATTGTCATAATTTATTGACTTCTATGTGTCGGCACCTAGGTACTTTATACAGGTTATGGCATTTAATCTTCACTTTCAGATGAAGAAATCAAGACCAGGGAGATTAAGTGACTTGCCTACAACCGCACAGCTAGCAACTGACAGAACCAGGTGTCAAGGCCAAGTCCGTCTGACCCCGTCACCCTTGCTCCTACCACTGCCCTTCTAAAGACACACAGAGCAGTGGATTCTTAGACACCAGGTGGAACTGGTAACATACAAATCCTCGACAGAGATCAATTTAACATCAGCTTAGCTGGGTGGACCCTGCATAGATTGGCAAGGTAAAGGGGCATATGTGAAAACTTAAAAATGAAATGCTGTCACGTGGCAGTAGAGTCAAGAAAAAAAGAAAAACCTTAAATTTTAAAAATAACAATAATAAACAAAAACAGACAGGAAAGGATGAGGGCATGTTGACCCCTATTTCAACTTCCCTGGTTTCTTCCTCCCCAAATCATGTAGGAAATAGACAGATAACAACGGGAGGGTACAGGCACTTAATCAGAGATTTTACAAACCACTAAATCAAAAGAGACTGTGAAATTCCCGCCCAGGGAAGCTAACAGTGAGATTAAGTGGATTAGTCTACTGTACAGGAATCCAGGGAATGCGGCTGCATGTGCTTTTGTTGTGGATTACTCAGCAGTAACATTACGGTTTTACATCTCCCAGAAACATCTGGGCGTGTGCCCTTCTGCAAACCAGCAAGGAAGAGCAGCGCCTGGCCTGCTGCCGTCCCCGCCCCACGCTGGCTGATTTCAGGAGGGGAAGATACTGACATTTTATGGATGGTTTGTGCAGGGACCATGTTGGAAATGAGAAGGCAGCCAGGCTAATCACACCCAAAATTTCTACCATCAGAGCCCGGTTCCTGATGGCTGAGGGAGGAAAAAAAAAAAAGAAAAAAAAAGCAGCTGGAATTAGGAGTTCTGGCATCATCTTTGCAGAGAAAAAAAGAGAAGGCCTTTTGACAGCACAGCTCCCAAACTTTGGAAGAAATTGCTACCTGATGGTGGCAGAGAAGCTTCCTTTCTAAGCTGCTTTCCTTTTGGTGTTAACTGCCCCAGTAGCAGCATGTGGAATTAACTGGAAAACCACACAAATTGCTCATTTTCAGACATCCACACCTAAACTCCAAAAAGCTAGAGCACTGGATAGATACGTGTACAAACTATGACCTGCCAGAGTTAACAGTTTACATCAGCAGTCTATAATAAATAATTAATATAGCCCTAGGAGGTATAAAGCTAGTGATATGGTATCTCTCCCTCGGCTCTAAATGGAACTCCAGATAACCTACTTTGAACAGTAATGTGTTCACAGTATGTGGGAATTAACTGCTCAATATAATAAGTACTATTGAATTTCCCATCTCCGTGAAGATAAAGGGCAACTGCCACCAAAAACATAGTAATAATAGTAACTGAGTGATGAGGGGGGAAAAAAGAAGAACCCTCTTTTTTATTACCACCTTAAAATGTTATAGGTTAAAATAATCTTAAAGGGTTTAAAAAACAGCAATTAAATCTTTCCATGTCTGTTTTCCAAGACTGCAGCTGAGAAAACGAGGGCCTAAGAGCCATCCGGTGCTAGCCTTGTTAATAACGCTCTGTGAAAAATCTCATTAATTCAGTCTGGCTCTTCAGATCAGCCGCTAAATCCTTGTATTGTCACTCATCCTCTGGCCTTTTCAGGATTTCCATAGCCTAACTAGCAGTATCTCCATGGAAACCAAGCAGTCCTGCTTTGCACATCCCGGAACTTTTTGTTCCTGACAAAGCTTGACAAATCACATGCAGCATGGAGAGTTTAACATAGCGAACTAAACCCTGACCCACACTTAGAAATGATAAACCCAAGCATACCAGCTTTATTATAAATGATTTCCTTACAAGATACTTAACCAAGCCGGTGAAATGTTGAACCAAACAAGTTTCAAGAACAAGGTGCGGGGGGGAGAAGGGAAAAAAAAAAAAAAAGACAAATAAATAAATAAATAGATAAATAAGAACCCCAGGCATGTTCAGCTGTAGGTTTTGCGATCTCGTTTTCTGTCTAATTGACTTAAGTTGAAAGCAACCAAAGGAGAAAAAGAGTGAGAGGGATGCTATTTCTGGGTCATTTCTGAGCCTGAGAAATGGCCTTCCTTTCCCACTCTGAGTTAGAAAGGGACATCCTAAAGCCATGCCCTGTTTTTCCCTAACTCCTGCAGAGGATGGCCTTGGGAATCTAACCAGTCTGTAAGCTTGGCGACCACCTTCTGGCTGTTCAGTCTGACCAGCTCTGGGAACCGTGAAGACATTGCTGGTCCTAGAAAGTGGGGCTGGCTTCGCTGGGGAGGGAGGCTGAATTCTCTCACCAGGGCGACAAAAGGACAGGTAGAGATAGCATTCTCCAGGGTCCTATCTCCATTTGAAGCGCCAGCATCCCTATTCGTTCCCACTGTTTACCTGGCGAGCCTCCCTTTCTGTCCCCCTCTCCCTTGGGCAACTGTCCAGGTGATGGAGCCAGGTTGGAGGTCCTCCCCACGGGGAGCGCTGTCCCCAGAGAAAGGAGAAGAAGGAAGGTGTGTCTGTGGGACGGGGCAGCCAGAAGCAGACGAGGACCCTGCAGAGAGTCCACACACATGTCCTTGACTTTAGCTTTCACTTCTTCACAGAGTGGGTGTCCTGACTTACAAACCGCCCTCTCAGCCTTAGCCAGGCTCGAGGGTGGAAAAGTGAGGTACCTTCTGAAGGAGGAAGAGCCCTTCATAACCTCCCTGGTCTCATCACTGCTTTACTGGCCACTGATGCTTCCTGAGGGTAGATGGAGACGAGGGCATCCAGTGACCCTTAGTTACCGGTGACCAGGAAGGTAAGGGCCACCAGCACCATTAGCCCCCTCTGTCTCCTGCCTTCCTTCTGTCCTTTCTGCAATACAGCAGGCCAGCAAGGGTGAAGCGTGTGACAGGAAAAGGCACGGGGGTGGGGTGGGGTGGAGAGCGGCCTGGGAAACACCCCAAGGTCTAGACTTGATTCTGTCTCCTTGGTCTGGGCCCTGACTACACTTGGAATCACACTAAGGATGTAAAAGGGTCTGAGACAAGGTCTTCCTTCTTTGGTTCCTCTTGGTTTTGAGACTGGCAATGTTTTAGAGACGCCATGATACTGGCAGCCTTGGGAATGTTTTGCCTGAACAAACCAGACAGGACCAGAGTGACCTCTGTGCTGGCAGCAACGTCTAAGCCCTCATCACCCAGGAACTCGCCCCGCACAAATGCTATTGGATGTTTACAACAATGACCAGTTCTGGACACATTGTACATGTTCTACAAACATTTGCTGATTAACTGAAATGGTGCCTGTAAGATCTCACTCTGATCCTTCAGAGCAAGAGTAAATGAGGCCTAGTCTCATTTCAGCCTTCAGTGAACTTTACTGCATTCCTTGCCTTTGAAAGTTGAGAAGCCCTACAACGATAATAATAGTGATAGCAATAACAATAACAGTAATAATGATAATAACAGCAGCTAGCTCTTCTCATGTTCTTACTCTGTAACACCAGGTATTGTTCTGAGTGTTTCCCATATAACAGCTCTTTTAATCCTCACAACGATCATCTGGAGAAGATGCTATTAATATACCCATATTATTGACTTCATTTTACCCATGAAAATTCTGAGACACAGAGAGCTTAACTAACTTGCTCAACCTCACAGAGCTGGTCAGTGGTAGAACTGGGCTTTGAGACCAGGCAGACACATTTTAGCTTTTGCTGTCTTGTTATACTATCAATGTTAACTGCCCCAAACCAAAACCTCAGCTAATTATAACAGCTAACAACTACTAAATGTTTGCTATATGGCAGGCACCATTCTAACTTGACATGCATCCCCTCATTTACCCTTCACAGCGCTCTTTGAGGGTTGTATTACGAGGCAGATGCTATTATTAGCATCATTTTACAGATGAGGAAACTGAAACACAAAGAGGTTAAGTAACTCACCCTAAGTCATGTAACTACGAAATGACAGAACCAGATTCAAACCCAAGCAGCATGGTTCTAGAAGCTTCTGTCAGCCAGCCCCCATTTCTGTGATCATTCCTGGCAAGATGGAGAATAATAGTCCATGGAACTATTATTCCAGGCAAATATTTTACTCCTGCATGCCCCCAACTCAGCCCACCAGATGACCCTGTATGAGTATATTTTTTCTTTCCAAGACTCCCTTTCAAACTGCTTTTATTCAGAGGTTCCCCAAACAAGTTGCGGCCCAGGAGTGAACCTGTGAGAAGGCCCTCCCCAACCCCAGGTCCTAACGGGTCACACCTGAGCAGGCACAGCCTCTCGTCCCTTCCTGGGGAGCCCAGGCCCAGAAGGGTGCCGCCCACCTCTCCACTTGCACACAGGACTGTCACGGAGCTCAGCGGAGTCCAGCTCTTGGCACAGACGCTGGGAGATCAGACAGCGCTCACTGCATAGAGGGACACTGCCAACGCTTAGGGACCTAAAATTAGACCTACCAGCTGTGTTTTGGTTTTGCAGGCACGTGCATGTCTGCTCCATTCTTGAGCACGCCGGGTGTTGAAATATATATGAAACCTGCTCTCTGAAGTACAGGGAAAGCACGAAATTCTTGCACCTTTTCTGTAATTTATTGTTGCTCTTCTGAGGCCCTCTAACTCCTTTACTGCCCAGGGAATGACACTTGTTCCTCGTCCGTTTTCTCTGATGAGCCAATGCCTCCAAAGAACGTATCAAGGCTCACCCTTAAGAAATGCAGCCAGTCTCTCTGGAGACCGAGCACGGAGCATGTGATTCCTACTCTCAGTCCAGGCTCTCTGCTTCCTGGATCACAGCCTCTTCTGGAATATACAGCCTGCTGAACTTAGCAAAAGGGGCCCATGGCTGAGCCTCAGGTGGTCCAAGGGCTGGGACTAGGCCTGGGAGTGAATAGGGTTGGTGTGTGGCTGTGAGACATGGGGTAGAGAGGACCGGGGTCCACATCCCATGAGGATGACCCCAGGTGAGGGCAAACCAAGCACCAGGGAAGGTCGCAGGTGGGTCTGAGAGAGCAGGCAGGACACCCTGGGTCCATTCAGGCTGCTATAACAAAATACCATAGGTTGGGTAGCTTAGAAACAACAGAAATTTATTTCTCACAGTTCTGGATGGTGGGAAGTCCAAGATCAAGGTGCTGGCAGATGTGGTGTCTGGGGAGAGCCTACTCTCTGGTTCATAGACGGCCAACTTTTTGCTGTCTCCTTACATGGTGGAAGGCGCAAGGCTGCTCTCTGGGATCTCTTTTATAAGGGCACTAATCCCATTCAATAGGGTTCCACCCTCATGACATAATCAGGTCCTAAAGCCCCTACCTCTTAATACCATCACCTTAGGGGTTAGGATTTCAACATATGAATCTGGGAAGGACGCAAACATTCAGACCCTAACAGCACCCAAAACGAAAGAGTCAGCAACAGAGATCTAGCAAGATGGAACTTGTATTAGCAGATAATGCCTAGAAACATTCCCAGAGGAATTTGATCCAGAAGAGTGAGATCGTTCCATAGCAAGAGGGTCCAACAGAATTTTCTGTGACGCAGAAATGTTCTACAGCTATGCTCACCAGTGAGGGAGCCATTAGCCACACGTGGCAATCAAGGATGTGAAACGTGTCTCATGTGACTAAAGAACCAATTTTAAATTTAATTTCATAAATTTAAATATAAATGGCCCCCAGTGGCTAGTGGCTGCCATATGGGACAACTCATTGGGAAGAGGAGGAAGTTCGGCCAGGTGCACATGAAACACCACAGACTGGAACCAATGCCGGGGACAACTTCAGGTTTTCTATTCCAGATCCTGTCTCCACGCAGGGCAGGCCTCAGTCCGCGTAGGGCTGGCTTTTAGCCCTCTTCCTGGTGCCCTCGTGGGAAGATGTACCTATTTTCCCTCTAGAGCCCTTTTCAGAACATAAGAGCCCTGGCTGTGAGGAGGTCCCTCATAGCCTGAACTGATGTCAGGCAGTCCTTCCTGCCTTGGGCGATGTTCTCGTCTCACACCCAGTTTCCTCTCTCTGCTATCCCCTCCTCAAACCCACCACCTCCACCACTCTATTCCTGACGTCATCACCTCTCACCTGGGCCGCGGCAGCCTCCTCGCTCGGTCCTCTGCTCAGCACTGACCTGTGCGCACGGCAGTCCAGATGACCTTTTTAGAATGAGAATTGAGACCTCTCACTCCCATGTTTCTCTGGGGACTTCCCCTGCACGGTTCAGGCTCTGCTCACCTCTCCATCACTTCTCACACTGCTCTCCCCGCCGTCTCCGCTCAGCTCCTCCCTATTATGTCACCCTGACACTTAACACTCTATAAATCCCCGAGGGGAGGGGCCTGTCTCTTGTGTTCATAGCTGAGGACGCAGGACTCAGCATATAAAAGGTACTTAATAAAAATTTATTGAATGAATGAGTGATGAGTGAATACTGGATTGGTATACCAGGGCCATGATAAGTGCATTTATTACGAATGTTTCACTACTGCTAATAGTAATAATGTAGTATATCCCTTCAAAGTACTAAATGTGCTTGAAAGACATTTCTACATTGATCCTGAAATTAAAATGAAATATGTGTATCTTAAAGGCTGAGCCATAAACCAGGAAAGAGACCATATATCTCAGTCCTGTGACTCCCTCTCTCCTAAAACAGTATCTTGGGCTTAGATCTCAAAATGTGCCACAGAGCCCTTTCCTAGCCATAGTTACACATGAGCATGTGCCATTTTGGAACTAAAGTCTTCACGAGGAGAATAGAATTTAGAGTTTGGGCACCGAGATCTCAAGTGAATCTATTAAAACCTTATACAATTTTTTTAGTAAAATAAAACAGTAAAGAAGCACAACAGGGGCTTCCCTGGTGACGCAGTGGTTGAGAATCTGCCTGCCAATGCAGGGGACACGGGTTCGAGCCCTGGTCTGGGAAGATCCCACATGCCGCGGAGCAACTGGGCCCGTGAGCCACAACTACTGAGCCTGCGCGTCTGGAGCCTGTGCTCCGCAACGGGAGAGGCCGCGACGGTGAGAGGCCCGTGCACCGCGATGAAGAGTGGCCCCCGCTTGCCACAACTAGAGAAAGCCCTCGCACAGAAACGAAGACCCAACACAGCCATAAATAAATAAATAAATAAATAAATAAATAAATAAATAAACAAATAAATAAAAACACACATTAAAAAAAAGAAGCACAACAAATTGACAGGTTATAGTTGGTATTTTCAGTCCTTAAATGAGAATATGGCCCAGGTACAATTTTCAAATTTTCATTTACACTTCCTCACTCACTCCAAACCTTTCAAAATCTTCATGTCACACAGTTTCAATGAAAGGTGTTTTTGTTCTGCATCTTTCTTTCTGTCCAAACACTTTGTCCTTCTGATCTTGAGTCTCGAGGTTGTGGATGTCCACCAGCCAGTTCCTGGCCCTCAGGGCTCACTGTGGTCACAGAGAGAGTCATCTGTTTGATCAAAGTGGAGAGATCTTTGGGACGCCTTTAACAAATAAAAGCTCATGATTCCACAGAGGGTTTTCCAAACCCCACCTTGGAACATGCAGTTATACACCTTTCGTTCTGCCCATGATGACCTGGCGCTCGCAACGGTGGAGGATGGCAGACACTTCACCAAGCTCTGCCAGCGAGGACCCCTCAGCCCAGTAGACCTCGGGGTCTCACCCAAAGGCCCTGCTTCACTGCCCTCACCTTCTGTTGACTCCCCCAATGCCAGTGTTATGGACTAAATTGTGTCCCCTTCAAATTCGTATGTTCAAGTCCTATGCCCAGTACCTCAGAATGTAACTATATTTGGAAACACAGCCTTTAAAGAAGTAAGGTAAAATAAGGTCACTTGGGTGGGCCTTAATCCTATGTGACTGGTGTCCTTATAGTAAGAGATTAGGATACAGACATGCACAGAGGGAAGACCATGTGAGGCTACAGGGAGAAGATGGGCATCTACAAGCCAAGGAGACAGGCCTCAGGAGAAAACAACCTTGATCCCAGACTTCTGGCCTCCAGAGATGTGAGGAAATAAATTTCTGTTGCTTAAGTCCCCAAGTCTGTGATATTTTGTTATGACAGCTTCAGCAGACAAATACAACCAGGTCACAAAATCTTCTCCCCTCCCCCCTACTCTTTATTCACCTGCCTTTGCCCTTCCCTGCCCCCAGCTCCTCCTTCTGATTGATTCTGTCAAGAACAACCAGACATTTGAGGATAATCAAATTAAAATCCTGAGACATGAAAAGGTGTACTGGAAAAATATCTGCACCCGCTAGAATTTCCCATAAAGGGGATTTGCTGCTGGAGCAGGGAATGGCCAACTTAAAAGGCCCTATAGGCATATCCAAAGTACTTTCTCTATGAATTTAGCAGTGGTTTCCAGATAAGCCTGGAATGCGATCCTAGGCATCCTGTGGGATGTCCCCATGGGCCAGGAGACTGTGGAGTCTATTTGAGTGTTAGATTCTCTTGAGGGAAGGGAAAGTCACGAGTAGGAGGTTTTGTACATGGGTATCTGTGGGAAGAGAGAGGAAGCACCGGAGCAGATGGGGTCTGACATCAGACTCATGTGAACGTCTGAAGAAGGAGGGGCTGGGGGCAGGGGGATGTCTCCCTGAGGGACTCTGCTTCAGAGCCCAGGCTGTTGGAGGGCAGAAAGGAACACTATGTCCCCTCGGCGTCACACGGGTTTACGGCGGTGAGGATTCCGGGAGACATTCCCCTGGGCAAGGACTCTGGAAGAACTGTTCACAGGTCCGTAGGAGAGGCTGTGAGGGCCACGCAGGGGTAGCCGGGGAGGCTGGAGGTCTTGGGGGCATCACACAGGCAGTTGTAGTGCACCCGCAAAATCCCAGGTGCTACTGATGGGACCACATCCTCGCACAGGTATGGGTGAAACCAGAGGAAACTAGGCCCTAAGTTTCGGTTCATCCTGAGCATCCAGATGACACTAGTTTATGAGTTAGGACGTTCCTATGTCACCCTCCCAGTGACATCTTCCAAAGGCTTGCAGTAATAGAAATAATGAAGTTATTCATGCCTTGGATTAAGGAGACTGTGTTTTTGACTACTGAAAAAGGCAGAGAAAAATCAGAGAACCACACCCCATTTGGGAAATGGACTTTTCCGTTTTGCTCAGATTGGTTCTAATGAACCTCAACAGGTGTGAGTGAACTTTAAGTGTCCCTCAGGTTTGATTTAAGTGCATCTGACCATGGACAGGCTTCTACATATGGGCCTTAAAATAGAGGTTTTCACTGAGGCCATAATGTTCTCTTCATAGCTTCACTCACGTTGCTGCCTGATCTAGGATCTAACTAAGATCTACGGCTCCAGCTGCCTCTCACGTCCTTCAGTGTCCTTCCTCCCCTGCCTTTCCATGAGTCCTGCTCAGCAGACACAACCCGTAGGCCAACATAACCACCCGTCACTTCTGTGGTAAGAAAATCAGTCTATACTTCATCTCCGCATCTTTGGCCACGGCATCGCGCTGTCCTGAGCCATCCCCAACACTCCATGGACTCTGCCTTGCTCAGACAAAGGTATCAGTGATAAGCTTTATCTCATAAAGCCATGGAATTTTTTTCAGGGCACATTATACTTTCTCTTCCTGAAATATTTGGCTCTGTTAACTATCCACGCCCTCCCCACCCTCCACAGAACTATTTTTTAAGAAATGAAATTCCCCCTTTCTTTATATTCTTTTTAAAATTTGCCTTCCATAGCACTGCTCTCTCCTTCATTGTCCTTTAGACTGTTGCTTCCAGGCAAACCCTGCCTTATCTTTCCACATTCAATTCAAGTATCATATCCTAATGAATTCCTTCTCGATCCACCCAGATAAAAATGGCCACTTCCTCCTTCCCATCACTCAGCATAGACCTTCTTACAGTTCCCACAATATTGACTGTATCTGTAAGCCTCTTAATGGAAGTGACTGGAGAATTCTTGCACAATCTAGATGCTCTCAAATGAACAGAAACTAAAACAAGTGTGGACAAACATGTTAAGGAAAATGTGTTGATATGGCTCCAGTTCGAACTGGTTCCATGTGTGCATGTGGGTGCACACGTGTGTGTATGTGTGTGTGTTGTGTGTGTGTGGAGTTTGTTTATTGAGTGGGAGAAAGATATTTTACAATTCAGTCAAAATTAATGGATATCGAGGATAATAATTTGAGCATATTAAATCCATGCATTTTCATCTTCAGTAGCCTAGTTCCTCCCTGTGTTGCAGCTCCCAAATCCAGAGCACAGTCTGGCAGGCGCACCAGGTTTCTTCCACAGGATGGAGAAGCTATTCCTGCCTATGACTGCCAGGCTGGGAGGTTTATTGCCCCAGGGAAGGAGGCGGATGCGGCAGAAAAGGAGCTCCAGAGAGAAGTGGAAGCCCTGTCCGACCCCCTCGCGGAGTGCAGGAAGAGGATGGCAGAGGTCCCAGAGCAAATGATCAGGGACACGTGTCTGGACCCACCAGCCAGCCAGAGCCTGTGGGGAAGCCTGAACCACAGGGTCTAGCTCCCTGCTCTGTCTTTGGAACTCCGCAAGGGACTGTCCCATGGAATGAGCCTGTGGCAACATGAGCGTGCTGAACGAAAGTGACAAAGATGGTGCGGTGCTGTTAGGGGGAAAGCCTGAGGTAGCACTCCTGAGCCTCCCGCTGTGCTCATGGGTCCTGGAAGGATCCAGAACAAGAAAGGTAGCCAAAGGAGCTCTGCCTGACAATCTGCCGGGAAGGTTGTTGCCGCCACAGCAAGGTGGTCAGTAGTCCCTAGCGCTACAGGGCAGGATTTCCAGGCCGGAGATTGACAAGGAAGGACAAGCTGACCCCAGGGAGGGGTCTGCAGTGCTGGCAGGAACTAAACAGGTTGAACAAATCACGGAGCACCACTGACCCTGCCTGAGCCAGGAGGACAGACCACAAACACCACATACAGAGTCTTTGTCACCAGAGACCAGATCCAACCAGTACCGCCTCCCTACCTGGATCATCAAAGAGACCTGGAGGATGCCAAGGGTACCTCACAGACGCCAGACCCTCTCCTTCACCACCAAGGTCACACTAGCTCCTGGTCTTAAACACCAGACACCAGGGAAAGAAGAAGAGAATTAGGAAAAGCCCAGATGATGTATTAGTTGCCTATTATTATAACAAATAACTCCAAAATTTAGAGGCTTAAAAAACAATACATTTTTATTATTTCAAGGCTTTAAAAACTATAAAATTTTACTATCTCTCACAGTTTCTGTGAGTCAGGAATTGGAGCATGGTTTTAGCTGGATGTTTTGGGCTTGGGGTCTCTCATGTGACTGCAGTCAAGATGTTGGCCAGAGTGACTGTTATCTGGGGGCTTGACTGGTTGGAGGACCCACTTGCAAGATGGCTCATTCACTTGTCTGGAAAGTTGGTGCTGGTTGTTGACAGGAAGCCGCAGTTTCTTGGGCTGCTTGGGTATCTTCATGATGTGGCAGCTGGCTGCCCTCCAGAGAGAGTGATCCAAAACAGCAAGGTGGAAGGGGCCGTGTTTTAAGTGGCTTTGTCTCAGAAGTCACACACCAGGACTTCTGCCATATTCCACTGGCCACAGAGAACAACCCTGGTGCAGTGTGGAAGGGGGCTACACCAGGGTGTGAACACCAGGAAGTGAGGGTCCTTGGGGGCCATAAACTCCATAGTAAGGAGTTTATTTTTGAACTGACTAAATAACCACCAGAAAAGTGATTGATTTATCCAGAAGAGACTGCAAAGTTCCTGGATGGGTCTGAAGTTCATACGAAGAGACTACTATACTTTTAAAAAGGAAACTTTCCATTTTTCCTGGTCTACCCATAATGATGGGGCTTGAGAAGCAAAGCTGATATCAGTTATTTGGAAAATCAAAGAAAACAAAAAACAAAAAACTTTATGTTTGCCCAGCGCTGAGTTGTGACTGATTAAGTAAATCTCCTGTACGTTTTTACTCAAGTCCAGTCCCATGTTTGACAAATGAGTGTCTTTTTCTAGTTCGTTGATTCTTTCAATTCATATCTCTTAGGCTTAGTTCTTGATTATTCATCTTAAAAATGGATAAAGTATTTGATCTTTCCCTTAAGGAATTTATACTATGGATAAGAAGCAAAAGAAAGGAAACATCTTCTTTCGTCAAGACACGTCTCCCAGGCAGCACACTTATGATGGGAGGTGACTCGTGTCAGGGGACAGCCCCTGAAGCAGGGCCCCTTCAAGTCCGTGTTCAGGGCTTCAAGCACCGAGAGGAAACATCAAGTTCCCCGCACTTCCTAACCAGCAGGCAGCCCGGACCCATCACGCTGGGATCCTGCTGCCCCCTGGGCAAGCCGGCCATGAAAGAGGAGAAACAAACCACCTCCAGAGGGGTTCCTCAGCTCACAGCCTTACCCCAGCGGCTTCTGGAGAATGGAAAAACCTGCCAGGACACTGGGGCTGGGGAACGTGTTTTCCCGAAACAGGATTCTCCTAACATACCAGAGCCCAGGTTTCCAGGGTAATTGAAACCTTTGGTATTAACTGGAGCAGGGGATGGGTTGGGGGAGGTGGGGAGGGGGAAACCTTTTCCTGCCATTGCTGAAAAAGCTCACACTGTGGTTTTGAAGAAACAAGTAGCCCAGTGTTTGGCCTTGGACCTGAACGGGGGAGGGGAGCGCTTGCCTGGGGAGGGGAAAGGGGGAAATGCTCTGTTCCTTCCACCTTTGGGGTGGGCAAGGGACAGACGGCTCAGCTTGGTGCATCAGGAAAGGAATTCCTAAATACTTGTTATTTGAAAACGTGTGGCTTTGCACTCAGGCACCCAGAGGCCCTGGCCTCAAGCGCAGGTTGTGAATTCGTCCATCAGCAAATATCATGACTGTCCAAGGCAACTGGCACATCCACTGAGATACTCAATAAATAGTGTTCAGTGACGATGGAAAGAAATTATGCAGTTTTTTTTATATTATCATTGCAACACCACAGGGAGAGCAGAGCAGCCCAGTAGACAGAAGTGAGAACTGAAAGTAAAATTCCTCATTTAGCATCATTTGCCTCCAGTTGTATCTACCTAATAAGCACTGTGTGTCTGGGTTATGGTGAATTTAATCCTCCCGCCCCTCTTACTCTCCTTCTTTCCAAATAACCCCCCATAGGCCTGAGGGCTCACACTGAAAGACATTGAGACTACTGATTCAGAGAAACTTCCAGAAGAATACCCAGGGGGAGAGTGGACGATCCAGGGTACCTCAGCCTGGAGCTGACTTCCCAAGGGGCTGGGGTTGTAGCCTTGGTCTGCAAACACAGTATTTAGGAGCCCTTCCTCCTTGTGTTCACCAACTTGCCAGCAGGAAGCTTTGTGCAGGACTGCTGCCTTAGTTGTCTCATCTGTAAGGTGGGTATAAAACTTGACATATGTTACAGGACTGTAAAACTTTAGTGAAAAGATATCTGAAGTACCCAGCACAGCACCTAGAGTGAAAACCGTACCTTCTCTCCCTAGTCTCATCTGCAATACTAGGGAAATCTTTGCCTCACAAAGCTATGGGGGTTCAATGAAAAACATATAAAAGCATCAAGTATTATATCTGATATAAGGAAGACTTAACGGGCTGAAATTGAAAAATAATCATATTTGCATAATAATAATTATTATTGTTGGTCTCCACCTTTGTAATTTCAGAGAGGAATTTGAAGATTTTTGCTCTGATTTCTACACTCCGACCTCCCCAACCCCTGCCCTCACTTACATGTCTTTTTTGTAAATTTTTTTGAGTCTTTGAAAGCTTGAGTTATGGACTTCCTTGCCCCAAGGGGAGTCAATAGATTCTCATGTGCTTCAGGGGCTGCATTTAAAGATAACTGGCAGCCAAACTTTTGCTTAGCAAGTCAGGCTCAGCTAGGGGAATTAGTCTTCACGTTGAATAGGCAGGCAGGACTGACCCTAAAGATGAATATTCAGAGTCTGGGAAGAGAATGGAGAGCAGAGGGGGAGAGGCAAAGTCACCAACAGTGGCAGACCAGGGCTGGCCCCAGGCAGCACCTGGAAGGGGACAAGCCTTTACACAGCTCCAGCCGGGTGTCTCCCCAGGAGAACCAACCTTCATCTTCAAGGCGCGGGGTGCCTCAGTGGGCGTCTCTACGGTATCTGGGCTTTGCCCAGTGAATACAAAGCAGCAACATTGCACAGTAGACCAACGGCAATGCAGACAGTGACCCCCATCGACAAAGACACAGGACTCCCTGTTCCCTGCCTCCCCTTCGGTCCATTTCTACCCCATCTTGGAACCCTGAGACCATAAGAATGATCCAGCAGTCTGAAAACTTCCTTAATAAAGTGAGTCTTTCATAACGGAAGAGCTTTGGTATTTCTGGTGGGCACAGAGGTGTGCGGTGGACAGCGTGATTGCTCGCTCACTAATATCTCATTAGACAGACAACAGTCTCCCCAACTCATCCGCCATTGGTTCTGTTCCCAGGGTGTCTCAGGTAAGCAAGACACACAGCATGTTCCCTGAGGCCTAATTTCACATCACCTCTGTGATGGTTAATTTTAAATTTTAACTTGACCTGGCCCCTGAGTGCTCAGATATTTGGCCAAGCATTTTTCTGGGTGTTTCTATGAGAATGATTTGGGGATGAGATTAGCTTTTGAACTGCTATACTGGGTAAAGCAGATTGCCCTCCCTGATGTGGGTGGGCCTCATCCAATCAGTTGAAGGCCTGACTAGAACAAAAAGGTGGGCCCTCCCCTGAGTAGGAGAGAATTCTTTCCTGCCTGATTACCTTCAAACATCGGCTTTTTTTCAGCCTTCAGACTCAAATTGAAACATTACGTCTTCCTGGATCTTCAGTCTACCAGCCTTCAGAATGGAACTACACCGTCAGTTCTCCTGGGTCTCAGGCCTTTGCACTCAAGTTGGAACTCCACCATCATCTGCTCTGGGACTGCAGCTTGCCAACTCCTCCTGCAGATCTTGGGACTTGCCTGCCTCCATAATTACATGAGCCATTTTTAAAATAATAAATCTCTCTCCCTATATGGATGTGTATATCTACATACAGATATAGATATAGATAATGAGAGAGATGTAGATATAGGTGTAGATACATCCTGCTGTTTCTGTTTCTCTGGAGAATGCTGAGTTAACACGTCTCCTTTCACTCACTTCCCAAGTCCAGCTCCCTCTTGGTCAAACGTTCTCCTTCCTTCCACGGACTGCACATATTTCAGTAATGCAACACTGGGAAACCCTTCAGAGAGTAGCCTGAACTTTAGATCAACTGCTTGAAATTACAACTCCAGTTCCAGGCCTGGGGTTTTTGTGCCAAATTCTAAGAAAAAGATAAATGAGAGCAAGAGGGGGGAAGAAAACAGTATGTGATGTGAGGCCTTGATTGATGTGGAACACCTGAAGGCACTGCTGGGTGGGTCATCTTTTGTCCAGAAACTGATAGTCCCTGTTTGTTTCTGCACTTACGAACCGCTTCTATTTATATAGGTTACATTTTCAAGAATCAAAGGGGAGATCCATTGTGAGGAACACAAAAATCCCCTCCGAGCCGGACAGGTCATCAAGTGAGCAAGACAAAGTTTCCATCACTACACATGCAACAAAGTCCTTGGAGCAGAAAAGGGGGCTGATTTCCACAGAAAGCTGCCTCTACCTTGGAGCTCTCGGGGCTGGGGAAGCATTTAGAGTTTTCTTTGAAGCCTCGGTGGCCCTGTTATTAGGTTTGTCTCGAGCTTGTTGAAAAGTATTTATCAGAGGCCTTCTTGATCCTTCTTCTGTCTGACATGCCGTAACTTTTATGACATAGAAATAACCAAAATGAAGAAGCCAAGACAACTCAGAGATTATTTGCCAGTTCTCCCAAGACTGCTGGTCATTTACCCGAAGAGCACGCAGGATAATTTATGGAAGCACGACTCATCTGTAGGAGTGAAATAAGGCCCCGCGCTCTGCGGCAGTCATAATGAACAAAATAAATCCCATCGTTATGCAGATGTTCCACGAGGGTTGTCAGCGTATCGGGGAAAATTTACTCCCTGTCTCTGATGCCTGAGACAAATAATTCCACGAGATGAAAAACAGCACAAGAGGAGAAAGCAGAACCTGGCTCTCTGTCTTCTCTCGGAAGTTTTGCTCTGTGTGTTTCTCATCCTAGTATTTTGACCTGGAAACATTTACAGGACCCTGGAAAACAAGAAAACTCTCCACTTGGGTTTTTTTGTTTTTAAATGACAGTTTCTATGTGGCTACAAGAGAAGCTAAAATAAAATACTGGTTGCTTTGTAGAAACCAGAGATGATTTCCATTCCCTTCAGCCTATATAACTTGCTTCCTCCTTTAAAGAAATCCAGAAAAGATTCTCCCCAGTGTCTACCGGTCGTATGCGCCATCTACACTTTTGCCAGTTACAGCAAACTCTGCCAGAAGTGTTGGATTCCTAACGGTATCCCCAAGGAGCCATCTCCCCTCACCTCTCTGTCTGGTTTTGTTACAACTTAGAAAAGGCTGTGGTTCTTTGGATGGTGCCAAGGAGTTACATATTCAAGTCTCCAAGCCACCTACAATTACTTTTCTTGGCTCTGATCTGTACTGTTCTCAGTCCCGATGGTAATTTCACCATAAACCATGTCTCTCTCCTTTTATTGTATTTTATTTGGAGGGAGGGGCTCCTCACCAGGAATTAGTTTCTCATTAGATGGCTTTGTCAGAAGCACCAGCTTGCTTTGCGAGAGAAACCTTCTACAGATCAGAAGTGCTTATGCTCTGGCTACTCAGCCCCACGGATTTCCCCTGGCAAGTCCATTAGCCAGGTTCCCTGCCATCTGGAATGCACCTGACTTGTCCCCCAAATCGTATGTATTGGCACTTTTTCTAGGCCTCTTTTTTAAAAAAATAACCTCCACAGAAAAGCAGAAGTGAACATTAATTTGTCTGGGAAACATTCCAGAGGAGAATGTAAAGGAGAAGATAGCATGCTTTTCCTTTCCTCGATTTTCAGGAAATCATACCAAAAAGTAAATATCTATCACCAATCGTTCATTGCTTAGAAACATGTAATTTACACCACAACCCTCACTGCCAGATTATCCAACTTACATTGCTAAGAGGGTAGATAAAAGAATTCTCTTCTCACATTTCGTAAAAGAATCACACTAGGCAAGGAGTGAGCAGTGGGCCTAGGCTGGTGACCTTTTTCTTAGAAGCTGAATAACTCCAACCCAAAGAGCCCTTTAACCTGGGTCTCTCTCACAGTTTCGGCATAAATTTACTATAAAATCATAAAGCAAAACATAAAAAGCGAATGGCAACAGTAAAGTAGCTATGCCGCAAACTCGACAACGATTATATATTCTATCTAGGGCACACTTAACTCTCTAAGTGCTAATTGTAATTTAAATGAAAACATGTGTTTTTTGTTAAATTCATCAACTACATTTTTAAGTGCTGCCAAGGAGAGCTGTGATTAAGGCTGACTGCACCTCAGGGTTTTGCCAGCCCGGGGCTCAGGTAGTTACTGGGATGTCATCTGAAGTTGGAGGTTTTCAATGCACATGTTGCTTTCCAAACCAGACAGCTCAGCAGAATGGAGAGGGGAGCGTCTGGGAGACATCGCTCGGGTGGGATTCTTCTGCACGTCGTGTGCTGCTGTCTCCTATGAGTCTAATTGTTAAGACTGAGAAATTCATCGGGATCTAGCCCTATTTGGAATCCAGCTTTTTGCCAGCTAAAGATACTCAGTGAAGTTATAAAATTCTGACCAACTGGAGCAACCTCCTGCCAAAGCAGCCGGTTCTCTCTGTAACCCTCCTGCTCCCACGGATGCCATCCATCCCCCACGGGTACAAGAAAGAGGGTCAGTAAAGTGATGTTTGTGAAGACCCCGCGTGACAGATAACCACATAAGGACAGACCGTCTGGCACCAAGTAGTTGCTCAGCAAACATCATTCTCATCCTCTTACCAGATAAGCACAAATTTGATATGAAGAATTAAAAGGAAAAGGAAAAAGCTCATTTGCTCAGCTGTGCTTAGGGAAAAGCCAGTCTTAAATCATCAAAGTCTGGAATAGAGAATAGGTTTTAAGTACACCATTGTTATGTTCAATTAGAGATAGTAATTAGAAATGGTTAATTAAATGACATTTTGTTTATTTTCTATTGAGCTCACAAGAACAATTTGTTAATAGCTTATCAATCTTTGTGGAAAAGCATTTGTAGAGCATTTGGGAGTCTGTATTTGTCCAGGTTCTCCACAGAGACAAAACCAATAGGAGATATATACATAAATATATATATATATATATATATATACACACACACACATATATATGTATACATATATAAAACTTCTTTTAAGGAATTGGCTCATGTGGCAGGGAGGCTGTTGTCTGGTAAGCTAGAGACCAAGGAAAACCTATGGTGTAAGTTCCAGTCTGAGTCTGAGTCCCGAAGCAGGAGAAGTCTTGCAGGCCAGCTCAAAGAGGGAGAGAATCCTCCCTTCCTCAGCTTTTTTGTTCCATTCAGTCCTGCAGTGGGTTGGATGGGGCTCACCCACATGAGGGAGGACAATCTGCTTTACTCAGTCTACTGATTCAAATGTTAATCTCATCCAGAAACACCCTCACAGATGCACAGAATAACATTTGATCAAATATTCGGGCACCCCGTGGCCCCGCTGACACACAAACTTCACTGTCACAGGGTCTAAGGTTATCTTATGAGGTATGTAAAGCACTGCCTCTATGGCACGTCATGGAACGTGGGTGGATTTGGAGCCAGGCATATCTACACTAAATCCTGGTTCCTCTGCGTATTTGGTCTGGGTCCCTGGAGAGCCATATGACCTCACGAAGACTCAGTCCTATTATGGCCACTGTAGACAATAGTAAGTATCTGCTCATTGTGTTTGTCACGTGTGTGGTTCTAGGTGCAGCCAGCGTGCCCCAGTCCATGGAAGAGCCTAGTGCTGGAGCCCCCAGCCCCCGGCCACGTGGGCTTGGGGAACTAGGGTCTGTTTTCTGCTACTGTGACTATGACAGGCACGTTGGTAGCAAAGCACTAGTGACCTGGAGGCCTGGTCCGGTTGGCTGGTCCTCCATCAGCCACTCTCACTCACGTATTCACTTGCTCTTGTTCACCTGTTGGGTTGCTCGCTGACCCTGGAGGACTTGGTCAGAACTGCCCAGCAAACTCACAGACTCAGGACACCCCAACTCTTCTCTCCCAGTCTCCTCCTGGGGTCTGGGAGATTCTCCTTTGGATCTGTTTTGATGGAATAGTGTTATGGTTGAATAGTGTCTCTCCAAAACTTGTATGTTGAAATCCTAACTCCCAATACCTCAGAATGTGACTGTTTTTGGAGATAGGGCCTGTTAAAAGATGATTAGATTAAAACGAGGCCATCAGGGTGGTGTCCTTATATGAAGAGGAAACTTGGACACACAGACAGGCAGCCGTCTACAAGGCAAGGAGAGAGGGCTCAGGAGAAACCAAGCCTGCCCACACCTTGAATTCCAGCCTCCAGAACTGTGAGAAAATAAGTATGTGTTGTTTAAATCACTCAGTCAGTGGTACTTGGTTATGACAGCCCTAGAAAATTAATACAGGACCCTTAAAAAACACAAAAGCTCTTTCCAGAGCAGTAACAGTAGTGGGCTCCCCCCGGGCAGCTTGATTGCCCAGAATTCCTTGCGTCAGGGGAACTGGACATGGTGGAAAGGATAATGTCCTTCCTTTCAGTGGGGCAGGATTAATGACATGGGTTCTGATGACAAAAGCCCTCCTCACAGACAGGCAGAAGTGCCTGCCCAGGAATCCTCATAGGTATGTCCTGGTCAACGATTAAAAAATTCTTAAAACAGAATTTGGTCAAGCTGATCAGAAACAGACATAATTCTTATTGATAAACTTTTGGATAAGTAGAATTTCAGATGGTGCATTAGTTTCCTAGGGCTGCCGTAACGAAGTACCATAAACTTGGTGGCTTGAACAACAGAAATGTATTGTCTCACCGTTCTGGAGGCAAGAAGTCTGTGACCAAGGTGTCAGCAGGAAGACTGGAGGAAAGTCTTACAGCATCCAGGTTGGCTGCACTGCCCCACTCTTGCAGGAGAAAAGAGGTTTAGTTTCTGGAGAGATTTATCAAAGGAGCCTTGGGCTTGGGGACAGCAGACACAAAGGAAGGTAGGATGAGATGCACAGAAACAGGGAAATCAGAAAATCCTGAAGGCCTCAAATGCTTTCAGAAGCAAGTCACCTACAAAGGATCAGGAATCGAGATCACTAGTGAACTTCTCAACAGCAATGCTGGAAGCTAGAAGACCAGGCAGCAATCAATGCCTTTGAAATTCTGAGAGGAAATTTTTCCAACCGAAAATTCTGTTCCAGTTAAATGATCAAACAAGTGTGAGGGTTAAATAGAGACAATTCAAATGCGCAATGTCTGAAACTTTACCTTTAATGCCTTGACACACATGCTCCACCAAAACAAAAGGATAAACTCAAAAAGGAAGACATGGGGCCCAGACATCCCCAAAAGGATATGGGCAAATGGAATTCTCTAGAAGGTGATGAAGACATAGGATGATAGCCGTGCATCAAGTCTATAGAGGGTAGAGGACTCCAGGGGGGATATTTCCAAGAAAATCAAAGGATCTCTTTTCTTGAGAAAACTGGTAGAAGTATCAGTTATAGGAACATTGAAAATTAAATAAAGAAACCAGACAATTATTTACGCCAGGAAAAACAAAGAGTTGTAGAAGAGAGAAAATATAATCGTAATATGCTATGATTATGTATTTCCATTGTGAACAAAATTGACCATGAACTACAGTCATAATAATGTAAACATCTAATGGTAACGTAAACATCTAATAACTATGTTGGGATGATGTGGGGAGAGAACATATACAGGTGTGTGTAGCTGCGGGTATCTATGAGACTTTCCAGGAAAGATTTCCCGAGTATCATTTATGTAAGAAGTCAATAGATCATATCTAAATTGGAAAAATAAACAAATAATAAGTATGATAGTTAGAAAAGTGGAGGTAAATACCAGAAATAACACTAAAAGAATTAAAATTGGTTGCCTTGGGGGCTTGGGGTTCAGAGGTGTGGAGGGCAGGGGAAAGGGATACCTTTTTCTTTAAATGACCTGTAGTATTCTTTGACCTTGTAAATTAGGTACATATACTACTTTGATAAAAGTTTAAATTATGATAAAATATTTTAAAGAGAAGTTTTGAGTATTCTCTTTTAATTTATGAACTATCTCAGCTCTGCTCGCCAACTGGCTCTGCTAACCCATGCCCTGAGGTGTTGAGAACTACCTAAGCACACGGAATTGACATTTCTTCCACCTGTGATCAGGGATGAGACAGTGATGCTATTGATGGATAAAAGGTTTTAATTAAGCTTCCAAGCGAGCGTCATTAAACAGTGAACAAGAACAGTTCACAGCTCTTTCAATGTCCTGTTTCACATCGGCCTGATTGAATAGTAGGGCGTTTATAGCTAAGGATATCTTTGTAGACCAAAAACTGAGAGATTTGGGGGTTGTTTGTTTTTCATCTCAGTTTAGAAATCTAAAAGACTTTAAAGCAAATCCAATTAAATAGTCTAAATTGTCCAGATAAGTGGAAATGATCTACTTTCTCCTTCAACCTGCGTGACCACAGCAATGGGCTGTGGCCAGAGAGGAAGTGAAATCAGAGCAGACACCAGCTGTCTGCCCCGGCAGTGGCAGCCGCCTGCCTCCCTGCCCATTGATCTGCAGGTTTGGGCTGCTGCCTGGCCTTATCAGCTGGTGACATCAGTGCTGCCCTCTCCTCCTGTGAACCCAGAAAGTGCTTCTGAGGGCAATGAACAGCAGTTAGAAAAGACTCCGTACCTCCAGATAAAGAGCATGCTTGCAAGGAAGCACAGGCCTTGCTCCTTTGAAGAAAAATAACTTTTCCACTTAAAGAAAATAAAGGAGAAAATGAAAAGCCTCCCCCTATACGTGGTATTTCCCCTACGGAACATCTTGGTGCTATTTTGACAGCCATGGATTGTACTGTCCCCTCTTAGAGAAGTTTCCAGCTCTAAACAACATGGTATATACATGTTTGTGTGAGCACATTTTATCTGCATTTATACCAAATCTCGAACAGGATGGAAAGCAGAAATCATCACTGGGAGAATTGGGTATTGTCCCTGCAATACACCCAACATTGGCCTGTCTTTGAGTTTTTTTCATTTGACATATTAAAAATAGAAATGTCAATTTTAAAGATAGATCAAAGGTAATAAGTAAGTATTAGACATTTTAGTCAAATTCTAAGTACTTATGTGACATTGCATCCACTTTAAAATGCGGAGTAATTTTTTCGAAGCTAAAGACGGTCCATTTTTAGCCTTGAAAAATATTTTGGTCAGTGTCCTAGGAAAAAGATCATTTACTAAGTTTCCACATCTCCAAAGTGGGTCAGCTGTGGTTTTTACGTTTGTTTGTTTCTGCTCAGATTCACAAAGTTCTTGGGATCCACAATATTGGGTAACTGAAGATGAGGCAAGAGAAATCAGATCTGAGATCCTGTCCGAATTATCCGACATTCTTCCAGGATTGAAAGAGGATCTATCATCCTGAAACTGCCTCCATCCCTTCAAAACCTGGCTTGAATTTTACCTCCCTGGAAGCCAGTTCTGAATATATATCCTACACCTTTGGAATGAAATCTTCACCATGTCCATTCTTTCCTCTTACATTCTCAGACAGGATTATATTTGTTTGTCCTTAATCGTTCTTTTGTTTATACAAATATTTGCATTTTTCTCCCAGTATACACGTTATTCACCTATGCTGGAATGCAGTCTCTGAGACCAGCGTGGGTCTCCCCAGAGCATCTAGGACAGGACATTGTCCCCACGTGGCCCACGCTGTTCCTGTCATCTGCCTCTCTCACTCTGAATGTTTGCACTAATGACCAAAATAAATTGATCTGCTCCAGGGAAACCATGATTTAAAATCACGTGAAAATTTTATGCTTGGAGAAATAAATTATGTAAGGATTTGTTTTCATAATACCTGAAATCTCATGTAAAAAGGGCATGCTTATTCTATAAAATATATTAGATTTTATAAGTCCCAGCGGTTGTTAAATAAGCAAAATTACAATTAAGATAACAGCTGTGATAAATGGACAATAAAATACTTAGAAGTTTAAAAGAAACATGATAAATGGAAAGAGTATAAGATTAGGAATCAGAACACTGGCGTTCTTGATTGGAACATCAGTTTCCTTGTCTTAAATAAAGGGAGTGGATATGATATTTATGAACTCTGTAAACATTCCTTGTTTACCTTTTTTTGTAAAAGTTGTTTCTAAGCTTACAAAGGTATCCTAAGGCCCTTATAAAAATGACCCCTCCCTATTACTACTCCCTGCCAGCCCCCTTCTGCATTTCTATACACCACATATATGTTCATGTACACATGTCAAAGTGCAGGGATTTTTTTGTACATAAATGACATCAAAATACACATATTGTTCAGAGCATTACTCTCTTCACTTACTAAGTGACATCTTTTCTTTATCAGTACATTCAGATCTGTTTCATCCTACTAATGGGCTACATATATATTCTATATAATCATTATATCATAGTTATTCCTCTATTGAAAGCCACTCAAGTTTCATCTTATTTTTTCGATATTACATGTAGTGCTTCCATGAACATCCTAGTACATATACCTTTGAGTGTGTAGATAAATATGTCTGCAGGACAGTTTCTAGAAGAAGAATTTCTGGGTCAAAGAGTTTGTGCACTTTTAATTTTGATGGGGTTTTCCAAATTCACTTCCTAAATGGTTTTGTCCTCTCACTGATGGTCCATGAGAGTGTCCATTTCTTCAGAGCTTTACCAACACTGAGTGTTATCATTCTTTTTATTATTTATTTATTTATTTCTTGGCCTCTCTAACAGGTAAACATGAGATGTTTTAATTTGCATTTTCCTGTGTTTTAATTTGCATTCACCTGATTATTATTAAGATGACAAACTTTTTATTAGTATTGATTTTTGTGTCTCTTTGTCTCTTTTGCACATACCTGTATTGATTTTATCAAATGTCTCATGATCCTGTTGATCATTCTTGTTATGAACAAATTAATAGATGCAGCAGGATCAGAAGTTGGATTGCATTTCTTCTTCAATTATTTAACCACCTTCCCTTCCTCAATGAGCCTTTCCCCTGAACTGGGGGGCTTTGGTGAAATATGCACGATAGGGAACTGGTACAAAATCTAGAGGCTTCATCATTTCCAAAGAGAGACGGCTTTGTGCTCCTTTCTGTTCTTCCCTTTCCATGCTGTTGTAGATATTTGAATCTCTGCCTCTCTCTCCAGCCTCAGTATCTAAACTGGATGGTCTCCCTCCCAGATCCTCCAATTTATTTAAATAGTAGCTCCAGGAGCTTTGGTTTGGGAGCAAATTCCTTGAAGCTAGCCAGTCTCTGTGGGCCAGGAGGGAGATGGCTGGGATGGTCCCAGCTATTCTGCAGACAGGCCTTCTTCACTATTCACCTCGCGTGTCACCTGCACAGCCCACTCCTGCTCTAGCTGTAGCTGACTGGCAAGTTCCTGAAGGGCTCTTACCTCTGAAGCAGCCTCTTCTTGCATGTGTTTTGGGCTCCAATTCACTCAGTCCACCTAATCAAATGGCTCTCAGCTCAGGACAGTTTGCCCCCCCGCCCCTCTCAAGGGGCATTTGGCAACGTTTGGAGATACTTGGTTGTCATGAGTTAGCGGCGGTGTCTCTAGTAACTAGTTGGTAAAGGTCAGGGGTGCTGATAAACATCCTACAATGCATAGGACAGTCCCCATAACAAAGAATTATCCAGTCCAAAGGGTCAAGAATGCTGAGTTTGAGGAACCCTCATCTAATCCCATTTACTTTCTATTTGAATGAACCTTTTCCTATTTCCCAATGCTTATAAGGCTTTATTCTTTTAAAACACATTTTTTGTCATGTCAATGAGATTTGGTGATGGAGAACAAGTATATGCATGAGTTCAGTCTGCTATCATGAATGAGAATACAGATTCTATGATTTTGTTGATACACTTTGGGTCAGATTGATGTGAAAACCTTTCCTAAACACTCAGGTTCAAATTTCGTTCTTTAACTCCTCTTCCTGCTACACTTTTGCACAACTGCCCTCTAAGTAAAATGAATGCGTAGTGCAACCTTAAGGGGTGAAAATTTTGAAATTAAAAAAAAAAAAGTAATCAAGATCAGTGATTGACTCTTGCAAAGTCATTTCAGCCATTTATACTACTATGTAATTATAGCAAACTGATGTACAATCCTGAAAGAGCTGTAGCCTTGTCACATTGATACACAGGCATTGAGTGATGAATAAATGAAAAGAGAAAAAAATATGCTAAATAAATAGATAAATAAATAAATAAATAAATAATTTAAAGTGCCAATATATATGAAAGGGCTGTGTGTCACAGGGGGAAATATCATGCCCATTTTGTCCTCTTGGTGATACTAGGATTTGTAGGCTGTTTGTGTTCCAGGGCTATGTTTCTAAACTTGATATTAAAAAATGAGAGCACAGGACTTCCCTGAGGTGCAGTGGTTAAGAATCACCTGCCAATGCAGGGGACACAGGTTCGAGCCCTGGTCCAGGAAGATCCCACATGCCGTGGAGTAACTAAGCCTGTGCGCCACAACTACTGAGCCTGCACTCTAGAGCCCGTGAGCCACAACTACTGAGCCCACGTGCCACAACTACTGAAGCCCGCATGCCTAGAGCCCATGCTCTGCAACAAGAGAAGCCACCGCAATGAGAAGCCCACACACCTCAACGAAGATTAGCCCCCGCTCGCTGCAACTAGAGAAAGCCCGCGCGCAGCAACGAAGACCCAATGCAGCCAAAAATAAATTTAACAAATAAAAATAAATAAATTTATTTAAAAAAAAAATGAGAGCACATAGATCGCTGGAGTTGAAAGGACCTTAGGGATCATGTGGTCTGTGGTGGATTGTGACATCACGGCCTCCATGATGCACACCCCGTGGAGTTGCCTCCCATGTTGATTCGGGGCTCGGCCATGGCTCTTGCTTTGGTCAGTGGGACATCAGCAAACATAATGCAAGATAAAGTTTGATAAGTGCTTATGCAATGGGGCATTCTCCTTTCAGAACACTGCTGCACCATGTTAGAAGCCCAGGATACCCTGCTGGAAAGACAACATGAGAGAAAACTGAGGCATCCTGGCTGACAGCCCTGGCTAAACACCAGGCGTGTGATGAGGCCATCTTGGACAGCCCCACCTCAGCCAAGCTGCCAAAAGATTGCGTCCACATGAGTGAACACCAGCGAGACCAGCAGAAGAACCACCCAGCTAATCCCAGCTTGATTGCAGGACGGTGAACAAATAAATGTTGTTGGTATAAGCCATTGACTTTTGAGGTGGTTGGTAACACAGCAGCAGGATAACTGAAACACTGTATAGCTTCTTCCTTTAGAGACGAGGCAACTGAGAAAATCATATTCTACAAACTGGCAAAATTTCCAGGCCAGCTCCTTAAGAGCCCAGAGTATTCCTGAAGGTGGTACAAACGACCCTCTTTCAACTACTCCCAACAACCACAGCACATCTAAAGAATGCATTCTTGGTCTCAGTATCGCAGGACAGGTTTGTACTTTCTACCTTCCTCCCGAACACTCCTACCACCACCACAGGTGGGTTAAGAGGGAGTAGAATGTGTGATAGTAACTTCTAGGCAGTAACAAATTACCTTTCTACCTGAGTTTTTTTTTTTTAAGTATTCACAAGTCCTAATCTGCATTAAAGAAGCATCCTTCCAGATGTTCTGAAATGAGGAGCAAGTTAGGTGGTGGGTCCTACAAGGACCCAGATCTCAAAGAGAATAAGAAATTAATTCTTACTGATGTTGGGTATGGGAAGGGTCCATCTTAAATTCCAGTTTTCTAAGCCAGGTACTGCCCATCTCTGAGCACCAAGGGTTTTTCCCAACCTGGCATCTCCTGAATCACATGGCACAGAAATACTATTCTTACTCTAAGGATGACTGTGGGCTGGGTCTCATGAGATAACAAGTAGTTTAAAGCATAATTTTAGACCCCAAGGAATTTCCAATCCAAATGGGAAGAAAGATCACATAGTCATAAGAAAATGACATCAATAGAATGTATGTTTGTTTAAAGAGTTATAGTCACACTGGTTGTTGAATTATTGAAGTACTTCCCTATGAATTACTTCTAGTCTCCTGAGAGCTCCTCCCCTTGCTCCAGTATTCCTGGTTCCTCCTCTGGGCTCCAGGTCTCTCCCAGACTCTGGCGATCAGCCACAGAAGCAGTAATGCTCTGTACTGCAGGTTCCTCCAGGACTCTGCCCATCACTGCCCTGTCCACTGTGATAAGTCAGTGACCATGAAGTACAGGTTGTCAAATGTTTTTACTATCACCCTGGAGGCATAGCAATAAACTTGAGTTTCCTAATGAGTAATGGAGATGCCAGATGTTGAATAGGTTCAAAGGGTGAGGGCAGAAGCACCATGACACGGGGGTGATGAGGGGAGGTGAATTTTGAGCAATCTGGAGAGATGGGTGGTAGCAAATAATGAGGGAAGGGGCAAGATCCTCAATATGTCCAGTTCACGAAGTAGAATTAGGGCAGTACAAGCACCAGCCAAAGGTTACCCAGTTAAATGGCTGAACTAGGATAAATTATTTTCTAAAATAAGGATATGGAGGTGGATGAACAAGGTGTGTTCAAAGACGAGGATGCTTCCTGCAGGTGAGATTTTTATGAAGAAGGCTAGCAGGTGATATTCTTGAAAAGGAAGAAAAGAGTGATAGGCCAAAAAATGCACACATTCTGGTAGTCCCTGGCTTCCCATGGATGCAGACCCATGGGAATAGAAGACAATAGATTTTGTAGTTTTTGCAATTCAGTATACCCTGCTGTAGAATCATACTATTAACATGTTACCAGAAGACTTTCTTTGTATGACCTGTGTTCTTCAATATAATTAATAGCACTACTAA
Source organism: Eschrichtius robustus (assembly GCF_028021215.1). Taxonomy (NCBI): domain Eukaryota; kingdom Metazoa; phylum Chordata; class Mammalia; order Artiodactyla; family Eschrichtiidae; genus Eschrichtius; species Eschrichtius robustus. Next base: position 97,541,270 of record NC_090835.1, on the reverse strand, counting down.
GTATACTGAACACTCATAGAAGTCAAAATAAAAATACTGTATTCTCACACGATCATACCAACAGACAATATTATTTTTCACTGTTTCATTCATCTCTATAATTTCATATGTGTAGCTAACTATACAAGTTATTTCATACACGTAATTACAATGTTCACTATGCTTTCTCTTTATATTATCTCATGTTCTGCTGTAATTTCAGACAAGACTTTTAAAAAATGTTCATTTTAAAGCCATCAAAACTTTCACTTGAAAAGTGATCTCCAATTTGAGAAAGGTGGTTAGGGAATGAAATCCTAATAGATTTCCAACTACATTTTGGTTCTGCACATGTCCGTGAATGATTTAGCAGACCTCTGAGGAACTGTCTGCCCAGCACCTTTTTTTCTTAAAACACTGTCTCCCTCATCCCTGTGGCTGCCATGGGACCTGCTGTGTGAGAGCAATGGGACAGAGCCCATGCCATGGTTGACTGGGCCAGTGGTGGGTGCTAGAATCAAGCAAGGTCAATGAGCCCCTTCCCCAGCAATTTTGAAATTGAGGCTATACAATTTAAAACTTGGGAGCCATTTGTTTCCGTGTTTTCCACTTACAAAAACAGAAGAACTAGATTGGCAAAATCAAGAGGAATAGTGATGTGATGTAAGAGTCTTGTGGTATCAGAACTCTTCATTCTAGTTGTTTCTAAGACCCAGCCATGTCCCGTTGTTAGGTCAGAGAAGTGGATTCGGATGGTGCTAATGCATTCTCCTTACAGCAATCTAATATGAACTGGTTCCTGCACTTTTGTCTATTTGTTCTCTCCGGGCAAATCATCACAACCTTGTAATTTTTAGAAAAATTTATTGGGGTTGAAGAAAAACAAGTTTGGATGCAATTGACTGGGTAGTTCCATTCCTGGGAATTAATCCTAAGGAAATATTCCAACTCGTGTGCAAAGATAGATAGATAGATAGATAGATAGATAGATAGATAGATAGATAGATAGATAGATAGATAGATACAGAGAGAGACAGAGCCAGAGAGACAGGTCAAAAGAGCATTATTTATGATAGTGAAAAACAATGGACAACCTACATGTTCACTGAAAAGACACTGGTTAAATAAATACGGATAGGATACATCTATATTATACAATCATGAAAAACGATGTTACATGTCTTTACCCGTTGAGATGGAAAGATAGCCACACTATACTGTTAAAAGAAAAAAAGAAAGTCCTGTTTAAGAAAAGGGAAAAAAAGGTGAAGAAAACAAACCAAAAAGAAATATACAACACGTGTACGTACAGAAAAACATCTGGAAAGATATAACCAAAATGTTAGCACTGCTTCCCGTGGGGTGTGATTATGAACATTCTATATTACTTTTTGTGATTTTTCTGAATCTTAGTTTTTTACAATCATCATGCATTATGCTTGCAAGTATATAAAGCCATAAAGCTACAAAAATTGTACAAATTAAAAATTCAACTTGTGGTCTTGGTGCAGTACTTCTGCAGATCACGGTCTGATGATCTGCTTTCCCAGGAGACCTAGTGACGAGGGAGTGGAGAACACGGTGAGAGCGGTGTCAGGTTTGATCAGCTCGCAGAAGACAAGCAAGATAGCAGGAGGCAAATCAGATAGCAGCAGTAGAGCTTGGGTTAGTTGGAGCTAACCACCCACCCAGCCCACTTACTCTGTATCTCTGCAGCCAAGTGCTTGGCTTCTTTCTGCTTCAGGAAGAACACTCATACCTGCACTGAGACTTGAACTCAAAGTGAATGTTCTTAGCCCGTAAGCCACCCTCTCTTAGAGGCAACTGTTAGAGTAATGATTTAACTAGAAGAGAACTTGCCAAAGACTCAGTTTGGGCTTATAGCTTCAAGAATAGCAAAGAATCTGAGATTTCACTCTACCTGCAAGCTCACCAAGTAGCCTGCCCTGCAACAGTTTCTGGATGCTGGCTAAGACACAAGACCCCTGAGTCAAATGAAGAAGAGTTTTATTTCTCCAGTATGCAGTATCCAGAGGATCATCATTTTCCTGGCCGGTTCCCTGAGCCCCAGTTCCCACAGGATGCTGTGCAGAGGGCCGGGTGATGCCTACACATGGGGGGCGCTGCACTGCAGGAGAGGAACCCCAACTTAGGAAACCCAAATCTTTTCCAGTAGGCTGCAAACAACCTGCTCTCGGCCCTGGAGGCAGACATTATCTTTACTGTACTGGATACATCTGCACTGTGCTTTGTAATAAGACATGACCTCTGTCTTCTGAGGCTGTCTGCTAGGCAAATACCTTTGAGAGGATGGTCTGGAACAAAATCTGTGGATGCCTCTGTTTACAAGACATGTAGAAATGTGAGAACCCTGTGGAGAACTGGCCCCAATGGTAGCCGCTGTTGGCTACTATTGATATTTTACTGTTTTCACATATTCTGTGAAAACAACCTCCATTCACCAATTTTACTCTTATTCAGTTTTACTCATAGTCTGGCCAAGGGGCAGAATTCAGCAGTGACCATGTGTGTTTATTCCTTTATGAGCTGATAGAGTTATCCAGACCAGCTGAGGCGTTATTGCTGAATGGACCCAAGAGGAGAAAGATGGTTTCCCCCTAAGTCCCCAGTAGCTCAATGTTATGAATATCCTCCCTGAGAAGAAGTGTCTGGCAGCACTTAGTGAAGCTCTCATTCAGAATGTCCAAAGTAGGTGCTGAGCAAGCCATCTAAATACAACCAACCAAACAAAAACACACAACCTTAGGGTCGCTTCATAAGTGTCCAGGAAATTTCTTGATTTAAATATAAGGATATTTTCGAAATCTTAAAAATAAACACTCACAGGGTGAGTGTTGATTGAGAAGGGTCACTGGGAAACTTTCTGGGGTGACAGAAGTGTTCTGTTCCTTGATAGGGGTGTGGGTTACCTGTCTGTGTCATTTGTCAAAACTCATGTCATTCTACTCAAGACCTGTACCATTCACTAGCTGTACATTATGCATCAATTAAAAAAAACACAGGCAGCTCTCATGCTCACAATTCTCATGTACTCAGGGCCCATGAACTTACCATGGGATATCAAATTTCTTGTTTTACATGCTTATTTTTTTCCTCCATGTTTTACAAACTTAACATCTCCTTCTTCGTCATGTCACGTGTATTAATGCCTCTGCTGGACTGAATGCATTGGCAGGTAGCGGTAGAGAAACTCAACTTAGTTACATAAATTCCTTGTTTAAAAAAACCCAGTTCAGCACAGTTCCTGGCATCCAGCAAGTGCTCACTGGGTGTTTCCTGAAATGAATGACTTGAAATTAGTTAAGAGTAAAATTGGTGAATGGAGGTTGAACACAAGATGACAAAACCATGGGTCCAGAGTGTTTTGGATTTATTAGTATACTTTCTTTACCTATTGCATTTTAAAGCCATTGTGTAGATAACCGCAAAACACTGGAGGTAAATAAATAGGAGCCCTGTGTCTCATTTTCCATCAGGTAAAATGTTGGTCCTGAATGGCAGTGAGGGTCCCTCCTCCTTACCTTGATTATGTCATTTGTTCTTATTACAGAGGGAGGAGGAGGCAAGATTAGCGAAGAACAGAGCAATGGACGCTGAAGGTCAGGGTCACAGATTACAGACAAAGAAGCATTTGCGAACCCCATTCTTGGGGTAATGGAGTAAGCAGCTAGCACACTTTTCCTCTTTTCTTCTTATTCTAAACTCCCGGTCATAACAGGCAGTCTGTCCTGGACATGTCTCTAATGAGAGGGATGGGGCAGTGGGGGGCAGGGGGGAGATTGTGTCACCAGAAATACATGTCACTCAAGTGTCCTAGGATTCCAGAGCTTCTAGGTTCAAAATACAGCATGTGGGACTTCCCTGGTGGTCCAGTGGTAAAGAATCCGCCTTCCAATGCAGGGGATGCAGGTTCAATCCCTGGTCAGGGAACTAAGATCCCACATGCCGCGGGGCAACTAGGCGCGTGCGTCACAACTACTGAGCTCATGCGACTCAACAAGAGAACCCGAGTGCCACAAACTACAGAGCCCACGCGCCCTGGAACCCATGTGCCAAAACTAGAGAGAGGAAACCCGCACACCACAACTAGAGAGAGAAAACCCGCACGCCACAACTAGAGAGAAGTCCGCATGCTGCAATGGAGAACCCGTCCCGCAAGGAAAGATCCTGCATGCCGCAACTAGGACCCGATGCAGCCAAAAGAAGACAAAGAAAATAAATAAATATTAAAAAAAAAATACAGCGTGTTAGGTTTTGCTAACCCCAAAACCGACTGCTTAGACAGGAATGCCAGACCTGACAGGGCTTTTATCCAATATGCCCCCTGGCTCACTGCATACCCCTGGGGGGGTCCCTTACAAACATGCCTGTCTGCCCCAGGCTCTGCGAAATTTGGCCTCACCAAGTGTCTCGAGGGATCATCCCCACCCTCACCACGCTAGGCCATCAGCAGGTGACTGATGTCCTTGTCAAGGCTTCCATCTCCTCACACTCCCAAAGCTGGTCGTCTTTGAGCAGCCATTGCAATACGGGCATCTCTGCAAATGTGGCCAGAAGACCTTCCTTCCCAACTTCTGGCTGTTTCCAGGCCCAGAGCATAAAGTCTCGCATAGAAACAGCTCCGTCAGCTTCTATGTCCTCTCCTCATCAAGTCCCCAAACTAGTCCACACGTCGGGGTGAGGGACAGATGCCCTGCTTCTCCCCAGTTGTCCTTCTCTCATACAACTCACACAAGCACACGACTCCCCGCTCCTCACTCCCTCCCTCCTCCCCCACCAAAAACCATGCAGAACATCAGTCATGCCAACACATTCCCAAAAGATCCCTGACTGACCAAGTCAGCAAATAATCCAACTAAATTGCAGGCAAGCACAATCAGGACTCCTGCTACACCTGGGGCACCTGGGCTTCTCCTAAAAGGAGGGCAAGGGGAGGCTGTGTACTCTGATTGGAGAAAAGGTTTTCCTGGTTTGCTTTGCTGGAAGGCAGATGAATCGACAGGACCTCAGAGGGCTTTGAAAGCTGCTTCTTTCTGGATGCCACCCCTACACATTCCAGATTATGATCTGCTGAAATTCAAAAGGCCTTGAAGTCATCTGAGACCTAGGAGTCTCACCAGAACTCACAGAACACGTGCTTGATTCCAGTCGCTATTCTAGGTCCTTACAGGAAGTAGGTTCTCATCACCCCCATTTTATAGATGAGCAACTAAGGTTAAATGAAAGAATAAGGCTCATACGATTAAAAACATATGGAATCAGATTTAAACCCATGTGATCTGAAAGAGAGCTTGAGTTTTTAGCCATCCTACTGCCCTGTCTCATGGGAGGAGCCGGAGGCCCAGGGTGTAGGAAGAGGAGAGTAAGTAAGATGCTGAAGTTCAAGGTCATCAGAGGCCTGTCTGCAATCCCCCCCCCCCACCACCACCACCACCAAAAGAGAGACGATAGCATGGGGAAGGATGGACAAGGCATTCCCTGGGACACTGTGACATCCACACTCTCAGAAGAATGAAAGGGTTTAATTTTGCCCAGCTCAACAACTAATTGAAAGTATAGCATGTGACCGGACAAGTGTGTTTAATTTGATTTAAGGCTTGTGTGGTTTGGGCTCTTAAAAGAAGCTGGACGCAAAAGAGCTTTCCTGAGACGCCCGAGAAGAGCTCTGCTTGGAGACAGTGACTAAGAACCCATCCATGTGTCTACAGCATCTGATGCACCCTCCGTGCTCCCCGCACCGAGTGCGTCATCCATGACTGGGGGGCAGGGAAGAGGGAACAGGGAAGGGCCTGGTCCAGCAGCATCAATGGTTTGTATCTATATGAGCATTGTCTCCCCCAGGAGAGAAGTCAAACAACGTTGTTACAACTACTTGTTTTCTTTTCCTTCTGCGATACTCAGTAGATGAAGAAGGCAAAGAGTGTTTCAAGAAGAGGGAACAAGGGCTTCCCAGGTAGCACGGTGGTTAAGAATCTGCCTGCCAATGCAGGGGACACAGGTTCGAGCCCTGGTCCGGGAAGATCCCAATGCCGCGGAGCAACTAAGCCCGTGCGCCACAACTACTGAGCCTGCGCTCTAGAGCCTGTGAGCCACAACTACTGAGCCAGCGTGTCACAACTACTGAAGCCCGCACGCCTAGAGCCCATGCTCTGCAACAAGAGAAGACACCGCAATGAGAAGCCTGCGCACCGCAACAAAGAGTAGCCCCCGCTCGCTGCAACTAGAGAAAGCCCGCGCATAGCAACGAAGACCCAACGCAGCCAAAAATAAATAAATAAAATAAATAAATTTATTAAAAAAAAAAAAGAAGAGGGAACAACGCATGCAGGTTTGGAGAGAGGAATGTGGAGCGAGGCCATGTGTGAAAAATGATGGGGGTCTGGTGAGGTTGGTGGGGCCTGGCTGATATGAACCAGGACAGGGAGGTGAGGGAGCTTGATGTGTGTGTGTGTGTGTGTGTGTGTGTGTGTGTGTGTGTGTGTGTGTGTGTGTGTGTGTGTGTGTGTTGTGTGAGACGCGTTAACTACTCAGAGTAAGAAATAGGTTTTCCAGACTTGGTCTCGATCAAATTAATGGTGTTTGTGTGATAGAATCTCTCCGATTCAGTTCTGCATAACAGTCCTACGTAGTGTCCCCAACTCTATTTTACACTTAATAAAATAGGAGCACGCTAATACCAGCTAGTGGAGGCCTGTCCTGAGAAGGTCTGGTCCTTTGTAAAGTTGACGTCTCCTCAAAGTCCTACAAGTCCTGAGGTGAACCAATTAAAGCGGCCAATAACACGTCCATTTTTAGGCAGAACTACCAAGACGTCTGTTACGGGCTGAATTGTGTTTCCCTAAATTCTTGTGTTGAAAATCTAACCCCCAGTACCTCAGAATGTGACCACATTTAGAGAGGTGATTAAGTTAAAATAAAGTCGGTAGGGTGGGCCTTAATTCCACACGACTGGCATCAAGTCAGGAAGGGATTAAGACACAGAAACACACAGGGTAAGGACCATGCGAGGACACAGGGAGAAAACAGCATCTTCAAGCCAAGGATAGAGGCCTCAGGATAAAACCAACCCTTCTCACAGCTTGATCCCAGGTCAAGCCTTCCAGAACTGTGAGAAAATGCCTTTCTGTGGTCTCAGCCCCCAGTCCCTGCGGCCCTAGCAGACTAATACAAATACCATCTCCCAGCCACATATCAGGACCCCAAGCGTCCTGCCTCGTGTCGGACCTGCATTAATTAAGTCACCTCTCTCCCGCACCAAAACAATCCTTCTGTCACCTGAGGAGACAGAGGGGAACAGTGAGCCACCCTTGGCCCTCTTCTCCAAGTCCTCTAATCAGAAATAATCACAAGGGAGCGGAAGGAGGCAGGAAAGAGGCCCAATGAGACCCCCAGGTAAAGGACGGGTCCTTTGAAGGAACAGAGGACACTGCTGGTACAGGGTTGAGAGGCCTTTGTGGGGTCTGTGCTCAGACGTGCCCCAAGACACTGTCAAAAGCACGGCTTACTTTGAAGGGAACGTGGGCAGAAGGAAAAGGCCCTCGGTCCCCGGAAGGACCACACTTCCTGTTCAGACAGCCTCAGCGAACTCTGGCAGAACAGCACACAGCCAGGGGGTGCTGGGTTTCTCCAGCCCTTACAGCCTGGACCACTCCCGTTTCCCCCAAACAGACGCAGATGCAGGGAGGTGGGCCCAGGTGCAAGAAGGCTCCGGAGGGTCAAGGCTCATTCTGGAGGTCACTCCATTTAACCTTTCCCTTCTGCCTTTCCCTTGGCTTCTCACTGAAGCCCAGGAAGTTGGCCCGGTTGTGATTTTTGTTTATTTATTTATCGTAATCGCATCCTGCCTTTCCGCTTGGAGCGGTCTGTGGATCCACACACGGCAGCACCGGCCACTAAGCCAGCTGATGAGGTAGGATTAATTGGGGAGCGAGGCTTCTGATCCCCAACCTCTGTGGGCTTTTCTGTGGGTTTCCTCTCTCTCTCCCTGCGAGCCCCGTGTCTGTGGGATGCACCGAGTCTTTGCATTTGAAAGGAGCAGATGAAAGCCGCTTCTCTGAGCTGCCTAATTGGAGAGAATTGCAGTTTAGTGGTGAGGGGTGAGAGGGAGAGGGGGGCAGAGGGGAGGGGGCGGATACAAGGACACGGGTTCTTTTTGATGAAAATGTGGGCCTCCCCGCAGTCATTCCTCTTCAGCTGCTGCCTCGCAGATGGACCCTTTAATTGAATTTTCCTTCTGGCCTGGGGGAGGGAGCCATTTCAGGCCAGAAGAGCAACTGAAGTGAATCCGATGGCTTTGGTTTCTTTTCATCGGGAGCTGAAGGGGCAGGTAGGGCAGCTGTCAGTCTTGGTGTTTTCATCCTAGCCCTGCCATCCTCTTCTCCTTTTCAGTTCACCTGATTTTTTTTTTTTTTTCTTTTTCGAAAATCCCCGCTCTGGGTTATTTTGCTACACTCTGGCCTTTGTCATCGGGATAAGCTTGGAGGAAGATGAATTAGAAAGGGAGGGTTTGCCTGAGTCCATTGGATTCAGCAACAATTGGTGGAGTATCTGCTGTGTGCCTGGGCCTGGGATCTGCTTGGAAGAAGACGGTGGCGAGGTCAGTGCCTGCCTTCTGAGAATTCATCCTTGATCAGGAAGAATCCTCTTTAAAAACAGCAAAAAGGAAAATGCAACAAACAACAAATAAGCAGGACCAGTTGAAAGCATCGTAGAAGCCAGCGTGAAGTTCTCTGTTGAGTAGGTGAGGGACTAAATGGAGGGTGGGGCAACCAAGAACAAGACTCTGGAGGTTGGAGGCATTGGGGGACATTGAATTTGGACCACAGCCTGTAGATTGGCTTGTGGAAAAAGTACAGGTCTAGAAGGCAGAGCAGCCCTCAACCCAGAGAATATTCAGGAGAAGAGAAGAACAACGAGGCCTAGTTCTCTGCCCTTGTGAAAACAGTGATGTGTACCTGTGACCAGGATTCAGCTGAGCAGACTGCAGAGGTCAGAGATTCCAGTGTGATTCCAGGAGTGCCATGAGGAAGACTGAGTGTCTGCCTTTCCACAGCTTCAGTCATCTTCCCAGACCTTCATGAGATAAGCAATTGGGTGGCAGAGAGGGGGGGCAAAAACCATTGGTTCCAAAGGGGAAAAACAAAAAAACAACAAAAAAATTTGTTCATCTGCTCATCATTGTTCGCTAAGCTTGTCCACCCTGTTTCTTACTCATTGTTAAAATCTGGAGACACAAAGTCAAATATCACATGGCCCCTGAGGCTTACAGGAGGAAAGAGCTATGGAAGCACACTTAGTTCTATAAGTAGTATTTTACAGCAAGAAAATATATTAGTTGAAATTTGGGCAAATGTAGTGACAAGATGTGGCAGGTGAAGGAAACGCACTAACTGCCTCTGTTTAAGAGCTCTCCCCGGAAACAGATGCTCTGAGCAAAGCGTTAAGTCCACAAACTCTTCACCTCGGCCCTTCGTGAGGCCACGGTGCTTCCAAGCACAGTGGCCATTCTCTGGTGCTCAGGGCATAGCGGCCAAAGCACTCAGGGAAGATGGGTGACCAGGAGAGATGGGCCCAGAGCTGTGCTTCAAGAGAGGAAGAGGATTTGCATGGAAAGAAAAAGAAGGCTGCTCTGAGTGGCTCACTGGTGGCCAAGATGTAGAGGTGGCCTTGAGAAGGGACATAGGGAGAGAAAGGGAGGTGTCAAGCGCACAGGGGTGGGAGGATTGTGCTGTGTGTGATGGGGGATGTTTAGGCAGGTGAAGTAGAGTCATCGAGGCAGATCCTTACTTGCGTGAGCAATTTATCTATTCTTTAAGAAGACAATAAAATCAAAAGAAACAAGTTAACTCTTTCAAGTTCCCACTCTGGCCAGGTGCTTTCCTGCTGATTACTTATCATCGTCATCATCTCCTTCATCATCGTCACTGAATCCTCACGCAACTACCGCGAAGTAGCTAATATTACCCATTTTAGAGGGCAGGAAACTGGGGTTCAAACAGTACAAGTCACACAGCCGGGGTCGCACTGGTGACTGATGTGGGTGGGACTCTCATTCGCACACCACCTTCTACAGCAGGGTCATGACCAACATCCTCTCACCCACTCCCTCAGGCATGGAGGTATTTTCCAGTCTTCAAGACATGTCTCAGCAAAGGCTGGCTCGAGTCCTCTCCTGAGAACCCCCAGGCGGCCCTGGAGAGGACATCCCAACCCACGGTACCAAACGAACCACACAGGCAAGTGCCTGCGGGTATGGTGACCAGCGGAGAGGCGGGCAAAGCCCTCCAAGCAGCACACAGGCCACTATTTTAACAAACAGGCGGCACCCAGGCAACCCTCCAACGCCTGCCTGTCCTAATCTTTTCCTAATCACAGGACCATTTAAGTGTCTATTATGCCACCTGCTGTGTTAGGCACTTTGCATTCATTATTCCAATTAATTCTCACACCAACCCAGGAAAGTAAGAATTATGACTCTTGTTTTACACATTAGGAAATGGCGGCTCCAAGAAGGGGTTGGGCTGCGAGTCAAAAGCCAGTTCTGACCCCAATGACTGTGTTCTTTCCCCAGGCAACCCTGCACTTAGAGCCGCACCCCACCCCCATGTCCGCCAAAGTCTTGAGTTCAGACTCAATAAACTTCTTTCCAGAGATCAGTTCCTGCCACCCACTGCTATCACTTAGCCTGCCTTGCCTCTTTAAAATACAAGAACAAAACCCTTCAATGAAGGTACGGGTTCATAAGGAGTTATACACACTGCGGGGTCAGCTAGTGTGAGGGGGGCACCGGATGGCCAGATTCTGGTTCGGCCTGGCTCTAGTGACCTGTGCAGTCACCGGGAGGAGGGAAGATCCAGCTCCTCCCCGCCCCCCAGGATCAGCTACCAAGGATCGTGGACTCAGCCATCATGCGGTAACGCTTGGAAATGGATGACTGATGATCGAGAGTTGTTGACTGCTGTGTGCCAGCCACTGCGCTAAGAACCTCCCATGTATGGGAGACTCAAACCAGATTTCAGAGCAGTTTCTCAGCCTTGGCACTACTGACATTTTGTGCCAGATGATTCTTTCCTGTGGGGCAGTCGGGTGCGTTGTAAGACGCTCAGTGGCACCCCTGGCCTCTCCCCACTAGATACCAGTAGCACACCCCCTCCCAGGTATGACAACCAAAAATGTCTCCAGACATTGCCAGATGCCTCCTAGGTAACGACACTGCCTGCAGTTGAGGACCACTGTTTTAAAGCATAAACTGATGAGCCTCTAAATGGATACAGTGAGACCAGGCACAAAGTCTGAAGGCAAAGTCAGCTTTGACTTAGGTCATCCCAGGCGTTCTGCCCGGAGAACATCCACCCGGAGATCTGAGAAACAGGGTCATGCCTGCAAGTTGACCTTCCACAGAGCCAACGTGTAGCAATAGAGTCTCACTAATGAAAAACCCAAAACAGAATGAATGGGCCCCAAACCCCTGGACCTTGGGTTTCCTGAGTTGATTTGCTTGGGAACAGCAGGTAGTGGTCATAAAACCCTGGGGGAACCCTCTTCAAATCCTGCTTGGCTGCTAATTAGACGTGCAGTCTTGCAAAGTGACAACCTCTCCAAGCTCAGTTTTCTTGTCTGTGAAATCAGGATAACGGAAGCAGCACTTCTGTCACGTGGGTTCTTGGGAGGATTAAACAGGATGTTAAATATAAAGTTCTCACTCCTGTGCAGGCACATAAGTAGGCCTAATAAATCAAAATTGCCTTTGCCCTCACCATTCTCTCACCAAGACAGAAATAGGATCTTATCTGGAACAAACCCAGTGGGGTGCATAACGAATTCCTTCGAACAGAGCCTGTGTTATGAATGGGGGGTGTATTTCCTTCCAAGCATGACGCTCAGGCTTGGCATAATCCAGCCCCTCTGTGAATCTCCAAGTCATCTCTCTTTGACCGGGTGCCCGGGCCTGTTGGATCGGGGCTGCTGTCGGAGGCCTCATGAAAAAGGGTGTGGGCCCCTCTGCAGGTGTCTGCTGTCCGATAAGCTTGTCAGCAGAGGCTTTTCTGCGCCTGGCTCATCTGTCAGATGTACAGGTGTGCCTGGGCTCTGCTTACACTCTTGAGTCAGGGTCATGGTTGCCAGGACGGAGGAGTTTTTCCCCGGGGATGGAAGCTTTTATCAACCTGAATAACAGCCTGCTGCAGCCTGGAGCCCACGGAGGTCGATGAATAGGCTTCTCTGTGCCCTGCATCTGAAAACCAAGATCCCAAGTGCTTGCGTGGATCATATTGCTGTGTTCTCTGGGGAATCGGGTCGGGGAGGCTCTTGGTAAAGCTGCAGGTCACAGGGTTAACAACAAAAAAAACCCCAAGGAAGTAAATGGGAGCTACCCGGTAAGTTTTGTGTGTCTTAGAAGTTATGACTCATTAAGTGAAGCCTCGGCTATGCCACGGCTGGGAGTCCACTCTTGCATTGCCTCTCATTTCCTTTCTCAGGTAGGCATTTGCTTGAATATCAACAGACAGAGACAGAGAAAATGGAATAAATGAAGATGATGCTCAAATCTGAAAATCTTTCTAGTATTTGCAAATTAGAAAAATCATTTTAATGGAAGAGGAAGGTAAAGCTTTGGGCAAAATGGAATTTGGGGAGTAATTCAGGTTTCATTTATTCACTTCCTTGTTTCTCTCTTCAAGTCAGCAAGACCCCCTAAGATGCTGTGCATCTAGCAGCTTGCTTCTGCTGTCGTCTGGAGGGTGTTAGCTGCTTGAGTGGTCTCCCCAGGAGCCACAGAGGAAGAACCTCAGTACCAGTCTGCCGGGCGCAACCGGGTAGGGGGGCCTTGCTATGACACTTGTGAAAATTGCATGATTGGAACACAGACTCAGCTGGGCTAAACTTCCGACAACCATGTGACAAAAATCACTGATACCACAGAATAATGCCTTTTGGGACTTCCCTGGTAGCACAGTGGTTAAGAATCCGCCTGCCAATGCAGGGGACACGGGTTTGAGCCCTGGTCCGGGAAGATCCCACATGCCACGGAGCAACTAAGCCCATGCACCACAACTACTGAGCCTGTGCTCTAGAGCCCGCGAGCCACAACTACTGAGCCGCGTGCCACGACTACTGAAGCCCGTGCGCCTAGAGCCCGTGCTCCACAAGAGAAGCCACCGCAATGAGAAGCCCGTGCACTGCAATGAAGAGTAGCCCCTGTTCGCCGCAACTAGAGGAAGCCCGCGTGCAGCAACGAAGACCCAACGCAGCCAAAAAAAAAAAAAAAAAAAAAAAAAAGAATAATGCCTTTTGGGGTTAGTGGATGGTGAAACCTATCAAACTGTAAAAGTTGAAAGTAACTTTTGTGTACCCCAAGTAAACAATGAGGCTACCTAGGATCCAGCTGAATATCATCTAATAATGAACAGCACAGACTCCAGAGTCAGCCCTGGCTTCCAATGCCAGCTAGCCCACTAGCTGTGTGAGAACTGTCAGGCTTCTTACCTATTCTGTGCCTCAGTTTCTACGTCTGTCACAGTGGTCCCTGTGCTAGTTTCCTAGGGATGCTGTAACAAGTTATCACACATTTGCTGACTTAAAACAACAGAAACTTATTCTCTCACAGTTCTGGAGGCGAGAAGTACAAGGGCAATCTGTCAGCAAGGCCATGCTCCCTCTGAAGGCTCTAAGGGAAGGTCCTTCCTTGTCTGTTCCAGCTCCTGGTGTTTGCCAGCAATCCTTGCTGTTTCTTGGCTACAGGTTCATCACTGAGTCTCCGCCTCTGTCATCACGTGGCATTCTCCCTGTATCTGCATCCTAATCTCTTTTTATAAGGACCGCCTTACAAGGCCCACCCTAATCCAGAATGACCTTGTCTTACCCAACTGCATCTGAAAAGACCTTATTTCTAAATAAAGTCACATTCACAAGTATCTGAAGGTAGAAATTCAATGTATCTTTTTGGGAGACACAATTCAACCGGCAACGGTACCTCATGGGGTTGTTTTGAGGATTAAATAAGATAATGTGAAAAGAGCACAGACCAGTGCCTGGCACTTAGTAACACAAACTATTAATTAGCGTTATTTCTAAATTTACAACAAGCTTATAAGAGTGGGTATTACTGTCCTTCTTTGACAGGAGAGTAAGCCCTGGCTGGAGGTTAGGGAAATTGGCCTAAGCCCACCCAGACAGTGAGTGGAAGAGCCAGAACCCATGAACGTCTTTCAGGCCATTATTCCACACTCCTACAATGACGTGATTTTCCATCATAATCTAGTTTCTTCTTACATTACCTGTAAGACTTGCTTTCCAACCCTTGGGTTCTTCTCTCAAGCTTTATTCACTAATTCAGAACCCAGCTAGAATAGTATTATTCTTACATTTAATACATGTGTCATTAGTCCTTCATTGTGCTAAGTACCATGCTAGGTTTGAGCACCAGGTACCATGCTTAGGTTTAGGACACCAAAGTAGACCGTGACATTCCTTCACTTCAAGAGTTTGCAGATGAGATACTTCCAGAACTAGCCATTTATAAACAAATTTACAATGTGGTAGATACTGTTATAAGTGCTTTAACAAATGTTTTAAAAAACATTTAACAAATGTTTAATAAAACACATTTAATTCCTTTAACAACTCTGTGAAGGAGCTACTAGTTCATTCCCATTTTATAGATTAGAATACGTAGGCACAGAAAGGCTAAGATCCCAAAGCTGGAATGTGCCAGAATGATCCAGAATTGGGACTTGACCTGGGTCACCTGACTTTAGGTTCCAGAGTCTGTGCTTTTATGTGCTGTGTCCCATGTGAAATAGATGTAGTTAAACCTTCCTTGGATATTAAGTTATTTTTAACTTTTTAACATTAGAGACAATGCTTCACTAAACATTCTTTAGCTAAATCTTGGTGCACATCCTGAGTTATTTTTCTTGTAGAATGGCTGTGTCAAAGAGTAGGCATGCTATTAAGGCTTTGTTACCTAATGTCAACTTGCAAGAATGAGGGAAGGAGTTCTCATGAAGAGAAAATGTGATCAGCAAAAGCATGAAATAGAAAAGCATCGCGTATATCTGGAAAATGGCAAACTCTCCAATCTGAATGGAACGTAAAGTGCTTGAAGATGAGAGATTGAAGGGCTGCCTCTAAAGCGGTCTGGAGCCAGCCTGTGGAGAGGTTTGAATGCCACACTGTGGAATGTAGATTTTTTGTCAAGCGGCACTCTAAAACCAGCATCCGTTTCTAAACTGGGGAGTGAAATGATCAGATTCTGTCTAAAATAATTTAAAAAATAACTTCCTCTCTGTGAATTTATCACAGTTCAGTGCAGATGGATTGAGGGAGGAGGTGAGGAGGTAGTAAATATTTTACTTATTCTTTAACATGGTGCATTCTTGAAATCATCTATTTTGACATATAGAAAATATAGGGAGTAATACAAAGAATAATATATTAATAATATACAATAATTCTGTATTATATATTTTATATTATATATTTATGTGTAGTCTATGATATAAACTATTGACTATATTTAATATATAATTATATATTCTGATTTTTTTATTTGAATTTTATTTCATTTTTATACAGCAGGTTCTTATTAGTTATCTATTTTATACATATTAGTGTATACATGTCAATCCGAATCTCCCAATTCAACCCACCACCACCCGCCCCCGCTTTCCCCCCTTGGTGTCCATACATTTGTTCTCTACATCTGTGTCTCTATTTCTGCCTTGCAAACCGGTTCATCTTTACCATTTTTCTAAACTCCACATATATGCGTTAATATACAATATTTGTTTTTTTCTTTCTGACTTACTTCACTCTGTATGACAGTCTCTAGGTCCATCCACATCTCTACAAATAACTCAATTTCGTTCCTTTTAATGGCTGAGTAATATTCCATTGTATATATGTATCACATCTTCTTTATCCACTCGTCTGTCGATGGGCATTTAGGTTGCTTCCATGACCTGGCTATGGTAAATAGTGCTGCAATGAACACTGGGGTGCATGTGTCCTTTTGAATTATGGTTTTCTCTGGGTATATGCCTAGTAGTGGGATTGCTGGGTCATATGGTAATTCTATTTTTAGTTTTTTAAGGAACTGCCATACCCTTCTCCATAGTGGCTGTATCAATTTACATTCCCACCAACAGTGCAAGAGGGTTCCCTTTTCTCCACACCCTCTCCAGCATTTATTGTTTGTAGATTTTCTGACAATCCCCATTCTAACTGGTGTGAGGTGATACCTCATTGTAGTTTTGATTTGTATTTCTCTAATAATTAGTGATGTTGAGCAGCTTTTCATGTGACTCTTGGCCATTGCTATGTCTTCTTTGGAGAAATGTCTATTTAGGTCTTCTGCCCATTTGTGGATTGGGTTGTTTGGTTTTTTAATATTGAGCTGTTTAATATTGAGCTGTTTATATATTTTGGAGATTAATCCTTTGCCCATTGATTCGTTTGCAAATATTTTCTCCCATTCTGAGGGTTGTCTTTTCGTCTTGTTTATGGTTTCCTTTGCTGTGCAGAAGCTTTGAAGTTTCATCAGGTCCCATTTGTTTATTTTTGTTTTTATTTCCATTACTCTAGGAGGTGGGTCAAAAAAGATCTTGCTGTGATTTATGTCAAAGAGTGTTCTTCCTATGTTTTCCTCTAAGAGTTTTATAATGTCCAGTCTTACATTTAGGTCTTTAATCCATTTTGAGTTTATTTTTGTGTATGGTGTTAGGGAGTGTTTAAATTTCATTCTTTTACATGTGGCTGTCCAGTTTTCCCAGCACCACTTATTGAAGAGACTGTCTTTTCTCCATTGTATATTCTTGCCTCCTTTGTCATAGATTAGTTGACCATAGGTGCGTGGGTTTATCTCTGGGCTATCTATCCTGTTCCATTAATCTATATTTCTGTTTTTGTGCCAGTACCATATTGTCTTGATTACTGTAGCTTTGTCTGAAGTCAGGGAGTCTGATTCCTGCAGCTCTGCTTTTTTCCCTCAAGACTGCTTTGGCAATTCGGGGTCTTTTGTGTCTCCATACAAATTTTAAGATTGCTTGTTCTAGTTCTGTGAAAAATGCCATTGGTAATTTGATGGTGATTGCATTGAATCTGTAGATTGCTTTAGGTAGCATAGCCATTTTCACAATATTGATTCTTCCAGTCCAAGAACATGGTATAGCTCTCCATCTGTTTGTGTCATCTTTTTTATTTATTTATTTATTTATTTATTTATTTATTTATTTATTTATTTATTTATTTTTGGCTGTGTTGGGTCTTCGTTTCTGTGCGAGGGCTTTCTCTAGTTGCGGCGAGCGGGGTCCACTCTTCATCGCGGTGCACGGGCCTCTCACTGTCGTGGCCTCTCCCGTTGCAGAGCACAGGCTCCAGACGCGCAGGCTCAGTAGTTGTGGCTCATGGGCTTAGTTGCTCCATGGCATGTGGGATCTTCCCAGACCAGGGCTCGAACCCGTGTCCCCTGCATTGGCAGGCAGATTCTCAACCACTGCGCCACCAGGGAAGCCCTTGTGTCATCTTTGATTTCTTTCATCAGTGTCGTATAGTTTTCTGAGTACAGGTCTTTTACCTCCTTAGGTAGGTTTATTCCTAGGTATTTTATTCTTCTTGTTGCAATGGTGAATGGAATTGTTTCCTTAATTTCTCTTTGTGATCTTTCGTTGTTAGTGTATAGGAATGCAAGAGATTTCTGTGCATTAATTTTGTATGCTGCAACTTTACCAAATCCATTGATTAGCTCTAGTAGTTTTCTGGTGGTATCTTTAGGATTATCTATGTATAGTATCATGTCATCTGCAAACAGTGACAGTTTTACTTCTTCTTTTCCAACTTGTATTCCTTTTATTTCTTTTTCTTCTCTGATTGCCGTGGTTAGGAGGACTTCCAAAACTATGTTGACTAATAGTGGCGAGAGTGGACATCCTTGTCTTGTTCCTGTTCTTAGAGGAAATGCTGTCAGTTTTTCACCATTGAGAATGATGTTTGCTGCGGCTTTGTCATATAGGGCCTTTATTATGTTGAGGTAGGTTCACTCTATGCCCACTTTCTGGAGAGTTTTTATCATAAATGGGTATTGCATTTTGTCAAAAGCTTTTTCTGCATCTATTGAGATGATCATATGGTTTTTATTCTTCACTTTGTTAATATGGTGTATCACATTGATTGATTTGTCATTGATATCTCATCCCTGAGATAAATCCCATTTGATCATGGTGTATGATCCTTTTAACGTGTTGTTGGATTCTGTTTGCTAACGTTTTTTTGAGGACTTTTGCATCTATATTCATCAGTGATATTGGTTTGTAATTTTCTTTTTTTGTAGTATCTTTGTGTGGTTTTCGGATCAGGGTGCTGGTGGCCTCGTAGAATGAGTTTGGGAGTGTTTCTTCCTCTGCAATTTTTTGAAAGAGTTTAAGAAGGATGGGTGTTAGCTCTTCTCTAAATGTTTGATAGAATTCACCTGTGAACCCATCTGGTCCTGGGCTTTTGTTTGTTGGAAGATTTTTAATCACAGTTTCAATTTCATTAGTTGTGATTGGTCTGTTCATATTTTCTATTTCTTCCTGGTTCAGTCTTGGAAGGTTATACCTTTCTAAGAATTTGTCCATTTCTTCCAAGTTGTCCATTTTATTGGCATAGAGTTGCTTGCAGTAATCTCTTATGATGCTTTGTATTTCTGTGGTGTCCATTGTAACTTCTCCTGTTTCATTTCTAATTTTATTAATTTGAGTCTTCTCCCTCTTCTTCTTGATGAGTCTGGCTAAAGGTTTATCAATTTTATTTATCTTCTCAAAGAATGAGCTTTTAGTTTTATTGATCTATGCTATTGTTTTCTTTGTTTCTATTTCATTTATTTCTGCTCTGATCTTTATGATTTCTTTCCTTCCACTAACTTTGGGTTTTGTTTGTTCTTCTTTCTCTAGTCCATTTAGGTGTAAGGTTAGATTGTTTATTTGAGATTTTTCTTGTTTCTTGAGGTAGGATTGTATTGCTATAAACTTCCCTCTTAGAACTGCTTTTGCTGCATCCCATAGGTTTTGGATTGTTGTGTTTTCGTTGTCATTTGTCTCTAGGTATTTTTTGATTTCCTCTTTGATTTCTTCTGTGATCTCTTGGTTATTTAGTAACGTATTGTTTTAGCCTACATGTGTTTGTATTTTTTATGTCTTTTTTCCCTGTGATTGATTTCTAATCTCATAGCGTTGTGGTCGGAAAAGATGCTTCATATGATTTCAATTTTCTTAAATTTACCGAGGCTTGATCTGTGACCCAAGATGTGATCTATCCTGGAGAATGTTCTGTGTGCACTTGAGAAGAAAGTGTAATTGCTGTTTTCGGATGGAATGTCCTATAAATATCAATTAAATCTATCTGGTCTATTGTGTCATTTAAAGCTTGTGTTTCCTTATTAATTTTCTGTCTGGATGATCTGTCCATTGGTGTAAGTGAGGTGTTAAAGTCCCCCACTATTATTGTGTTATTGTCGATTTCCTCTTTTATAGCTGTTAGCATTTGCCTTATGTATTGAGGTGCTCCTATGTTGGGTGCATATATATTTATAATTGTTTTATTTTCTTCTTGGATTGATCCCTTGATCAATGAAATGATCAGATTCTGTCTAAAATAATGTCAAAAATAACTTCTTCTCTCTTCTGAAAGGAGGGTCATTTATCACAATTCAGTGCAGATGGATTGAGGGAGGAGGTTAAGAGGTAGTAAATATTTTACTTATTTTTTTAACATGGTGCATTCTTGAAATCATCTATTTTGATATATAGAAAATATAGGGACTAATACAAAGAATAATGTAATATATTAATAATATATAATAATTCTGTATTATATATTTATATTACATATTTATGTGTAGTCTATGATATAAAATATTGAATATATTTAATATATAATTATATGTTCTGACATATTAATAATATGTTTTAAAGAATATAAAGGATAACCACTCTTCTGACTCTGGATTTTTTCATCCTCATGCACTTTTTTTATACCTTCACTATGTACGTAAGTCTATATGAGCAGTAGATATGGTTTGTTGCCTATTTCTAAATTTCATATAAATAGAAACATACTCTGTGTATTTTACTGCAATTTGAGTCTTCATTCACCATGAAGTTGTTTATATTTGCCCTTATTAGTTCATACAGGTGACTCCACATCGTCTTTTTTTAACTGTGGTATAGTATTCCATTACAGGAGTATACCAGGATTCATGTTTTTCTCTTCTTGATGGACATTTGGGCTGTTGGAGAATTTTTTGTTTTACAAACAATGCTTGCTGTCTTCTTGTTTACTCTGAACTGCAAAACAGAGAAGGGAATCAGAGTAACTCTTAAGTTCCCACGGAAGGCATATAACTAGGCCCATTCTAGATTCATAAATGAGAAGTTAATTCATTTCATACACTGATGCCTGAGAACATAAGGGGCTTAATTCTCTGCATAAATGTTTGAGAAAGACTGCTGGGATAGATCTTAGGAGAGGAACTGCTGTTGGGTTTGAACAATTTCAATTTTACTTGATGGTGCCAAATTGCTCTTCGAAGTGGTTGTACCAGTTTATACTCACACCAACAATGGAAGAGATCCACTGCTCCACAGCACTGCCAACAAACAGTACAGTCAGATTTTTCAAACGCTTGTTGCTGTAAATGGGGTAAAATAGCATCTCAGTGTTTTAACTTGCATTCCATGATTACTTGTAAGGAAAAGTTTTCTTTTTTTATTTTCATGGACCATTTGGGTTTTCCCGCTTCGTGAATTTCCTGTTCAAATGTTGGTCCATCCATCTATTTCTCAGTTGGATTGTCTTTCTTCTATCATTTGGTAGACCTTGTTTACATATTCTGATAATAATCCTTTACTGGTGACATGCATCACGGTATTAAATAAAGTGATCTTTGATGATGAATTTTAGGAGGTTCTGAGTCCTGCTGCAAGGCTAATGCATGGCAAAAAGAGAGGCTTCCCAGAGGGACAGTCAACACGTGGATTACAATTACTCAGCAGACAAATATTGCATATTTTCGATGGATTAGAGTCTGTGGCGGAAGGTCTGGGGATATGGAAATAAACAAGACAGAATCTCTGCCTTTAAGGGATTTGCAGTCTAAAGCAGCACACAGACAAATAACCATCTAAATTCTATTACAACCCCATCAGCACCATCATGGTTAGCAAAACAGTATTACATGTCTTACCACAGTGATGCCACTTGAGGCTAAAAAGGATAAAATGTTTCTGCTGGTCATTATCCCATGACTGAAGGAAGAAGAGCACTGGAGAAAGCATCTCTCCTGGGTGTCAGGTCCCATTTCCCAGTGGGGTGGCCAGTTCAAGGGTGTGGCCGTACCTGGCATCCTCCAGTGTTAACACACCTGGCAGGACCAAAGGCCTTCTGAAACTTACATTCTCTTAAGTATATATGTGTTCTTTGTTCCCTCACTACACCTCTGTAAACAAGGCGTTTTGCCTCTGTTCCTATCAAGCTGCTCCCTGCAACTGTGTCTGTGGAACGACTGTCACAACAGCACTTGTCATGAACTGCAACAGAGCAAGCCATGACAGCTGGTGGCACGAGGAGGCCAGGCATCTGCTTTTCTCTCTCTGCCAGGCCTCCCTGAATAATGTGAGGTCTTGTGTACACAAGAATGATGCTATTGATCTGCCAACAGTGGGCCCCAAGCTCTGTGTTGTTGTTTTTTTAAAATTTTTTTAAATAGCTGGGGGTTGCATTTACTCTGGTCCGCTCACACACTGTCATCTCATTCTCCCTGGGACCCAGGGGACACATTTGCAGTTGGTTACAAGTGCAAAGATCCCTGGAGTCCTTATGGGGAGAATGGGGGTTTTGGTCGTGGCCTTGTCACATACTAGCTGGGTGGCCCTGGGGAAGTCATTCGGCCTTTCTAAATCTCTTTCCTCACATGTAAAACAGGACAGTAATACCTGCCCTGTCTCTCTCGGTATACACATATAAAATTACTTCTTAATTGCTTTGTGCGCTTTAGAGTGTGAAGCAAATATGAGGGATTTAAAATTATTTGCAAAGATAGAGCAACTCTGCACTTGACTGTGGAAGGCACAGTTCTAAGGGGTCCATTAATTGCATCTTGTGGTTTCTGAGCCGACATATCTGTGGACCGACACAAGTGGGCACAAACCTTTCTCCTTGGACAGCTGATGCACTCAGCCCTAGTGGGGGAATCTAAGGAAGACAACTGAGAATGCTCCTCAAATACGTAGAGTCATGGACCATTAAATCCAAAGGGGCCCTCCCATCACCAGTGGAATGACCAAGATGGGTTAAATTTGTTGCTCCCAAACTTTTTGTTCAGTAAAGCATTTTTCAGCACACCCTTTCAGTACATGAGTATTTATTCATTTATAAATGATAGACATGTACTAATGCTGGTATATAATGTACATTGTAAAAACATATACACAATTAGAAATTTTGAAAGTTCAAAGGAAGTTCTAGTATGTTCTTCCTGCTGCAGAAAGTGGATCCATTTTGCTCACCCCATGAGAGCGCATGCCCGTAACTTAGGAGTCCACTAGACAAAAGAGGAAACAGAGGCCCAGAGAGATGAAGCGATTTGCTCAAAGCCACACAGCTAGCTGGTGACACAGCTGACACACGGGTCTGAGTGAGACTGCTGCTTCCTGACAACGTGTGGGATCCTGGAGTTGACCCTACATTGCAAATCACTTGGGTGGAATTGTAGCACTTATCACAATTTTTTCTTAGTTTATTCCTGATGCATTGAGGGTTTTTTTTTTTTTCCTATCTTAAAGCTCTTTTTGTTTTTCTTTTAGTTTCTGGGAACAGACCTGAAAGAGTGGGTATAGATTTCTTTCACATAACAATGTGAGAAATAATAGAGCACGAGTGTATGTCACAGATGAAAATGCTATATTTATGCCTCATTGTAATCCATTCATTGCTTTATGGATCCAAAGTCCCCTTGGGAATGTCACAAATCCACATAATGTTCCTGAGTGCCGGATTTGGCATTTGGATCTCTGATTTAGCTGTCAGATATGTAAAATCACATGTAGCCAGACAACTCCCTGGGGACTCCACAGCTGCGAACACTGGAGAGCCGGAGTTATCCCAACAAGGTCAGCTTCCAGTTACGCCCCGATCGCGCGCCCCTTGAGCTGCCCTCTTGCTGCCCCGTCTAATTTTAAGTGTGGCTCAGAAGGCTCAGTGGGGCGAATCCAGGAGGACTTTCTTCTCAAGCTCAAAGGAGGTAACTTTCAAAGGAGTCACATGCCCTTAAGAGAGACAACAGTCATCCCAAGACAGCTGAGGCCGTCACACAGCTCCGCTCACTACGACGCCCTCCCTCACCTGCCTTTCAGCTTCTCAGGCTCCTTCACACAGTGGCCTTGCTCTTAGGACCCCACGCAGGCCGTGTAAACAGCTGGGTGGATGGTTCTCCCCCTGGACCGGGTAACAGTCACCTCAATACCCTCTCCTATGTCCAGACTGGTTCTAATCGGTGACTGATGAAAAATGTTAATGGACACAAAATACATTTTAAAAGAAAAGTAAACTGGCAGGTAAGTTATCATTCCCTTCAACACCAGGAGTGCACCAAGAGAAATTATTTTATTGGGTAAATGCTTGAAGTGAGTGGTCTCTTAATATTCCCTTCCACATCTATAGAAAACCAGAATGTAGAATCAGAAGGCCTGGATTTAAAATCTCCCTGTGCCTGTTAATAACAGAAGGACCTAGCACGTAAAGGGTCAAGAAATATTTGTTATACTGTGCAAGTGATTTCACTTTTCTGTGCTCAGGTCTTCTCTGTAAAATGGAAAGACAATAACTGTCCTTCCAGGATTGTTACAACGATCAACACTTAACAAATATTTATGTAAATGAACAATGCAATAGAATTGAAAAAGAAACAAGAAATGTCTACATATTTTAATCAACTAGTGCTTTGCGACCCTTAAAAGTGGACGATTCCACAGCAGAGATTTCCATGAGGCCTCGCAGCTTGGCACCATTTCCGGACGTGACAAGCCTGGAAGCCATTGCTGTCGTCTTAGGTCCCCTCCTGAGAATGATGAACTAAAAGTAAAGTACTGACTGGACTCAGGATGAGTGAATGGTCACTGAGTCACGCCTTGCTTATCCACTGCTCCAAATCCTTCTGGCCTCATCTCATAACGCCAGTCACTTCCTCAATGACCCACCTCTGCAGGTCTCCTGCCAGGACAACCTCATCGAGCCTCACCTTAGGCGTGTACCTCGTGCTCCTCACATCCACCCTTGGACACCTCTTACTCTAGGAAGTCTGCAGAGCCCACCCTGTACCCACACGTACAAGCCAGAAGCGCAGGAGAGCTGAGAACTTATGGGACAAACCTTGGCCAGTGGGGGATGGGAGCGGTCTGATGAACGGATGTCCCTTGAGCGAGCAGATCTGAGACACGTTCCATCAGGCTCCACAGAGAGTCCTGGGAAGTAAGCCTCCAGGTGTGACCACATAATGACGCATCTCTGTATGGACTCTCCCTCCCTCCCTGTTTAGTGTCCGTCTCAGCTCCGTTTCCTGGGATCCATTGCTGAATGAACCGCTCACCAGGCCTGTCTCCCGCCCTTCTTTTGGGGAGCTTGGGTGAAGACACAGCCATGTGCCAGGCACTGTCACAAGCTATCTCATTTTACCCTCTAGAGGGGCCAGCAAAGTACAACCCAGGTGCCATGCCTTGCCCACCTGCCTCCTATGGTGTAAATAAAGTGTTATTGGAACACAGGCAGGCCCACTCATTACGTACTGTCCATGGCGGCTCTCAAACTACGACAGCAGGGCTGAGGAGTTGTGACAGAGAGTGTACGGGCCACAGAGCCTCAAATATTTACTATCTGGCCCTTTACAGAAAGAGTTCGCCAGGCCCTGCTCCAAGCGTGCTACCTGGGCCACCTGCAGAAGGATCACCGTGTTAAAATGCAGCTTCACATCCCCAGCTTCGATGGGTCACAAACTCAGCGCCCACAGAAGCCAGGCAGGGGGCAAGGTGAAGAGCGGGACCGGTCTGCTGTCTTGGCACGTGCACAATTCTGTAATATTAAAAATGAGCAGGAAGAGTGTTCTGTTCTCTGAGGAAATGTGCTCTCACTCCTATTTCCTCAAACAGTCCGCTCTTGTCCCTCTTTTGATTTCCACTGTGATACAGACATAGAAACTGACAATGAGACCACAGTGCAGGCTGAATGGCCACCCGCACTTGGCCTCAGAGCTGGGCAGACAGGTCACCCTGAAGAACCTACCCTGTATGCAAGGGGCAGCCTCTACTCAGCTCTAGGCAACTATCGCCAGGAGGAAATTGTGGGCCTTGGGGGCCCTGGATGCCAGGCCTTGTGATCTGTTTTTAAAAGAAAACATACTTTTGAATCTCCCCATTTTGAAGGTTGATCCATATTTCTTTTTATTACCCTATGAGTTAAACAAGATGAGACTTCAGGCCAGGTTCTATGCAAAAGACACTGATACATTTTTTTGGTTTTCATTTTTATATTCTTTACCCCTGGCTAAGCTGTAATTAAAATAGTAATAATAATAAAAAAGTACTAGCCAGGGCTGTTATTCAGTAGGTGGGCCTGCGTACAGTTGTGACAATGTTGAAATATACCTGTGCCATTTGGTAAGCAGACACTGTCCCTTGCTCCATCCCCACCCCCAGTTTCCCCCATCCCTGCTGCCCATCTTCTTCCGGGAACCAGAGGACCCCCTCCTCCACTGATTCAGAGACTTAAGGCCTCCTGGGGCAGTAGGCACCTTCTCTGGCTCTGGACCCGCCACCCAGAATAGCGGGTGAGTATATTTACTCTCCCCCTGTAACAGTCATGGCAAGGTTCTACCTATGGCCAGAGCTTCAGCTGTTCCGTTTGCCCTCAGACAGATGGTTGGGTAGGGCAGGGCTGACCCGGCTGCGCTAACCATGGTTGACTTTAAATTGACCAGAGTCCTGATTCTGCATCCTTCCTCTTCCCCTCCCTTTTTTGGGAACTCTGTCCTCTTCTCCCACCCCCAGGCTTCCAAGCCCTCCCTAAAGCTCCTAAAGAAAAATGCCACCCCACGCCCCCATGCCTCTTGTTCACTAGGCAATAAACGAATCCCACCTGCTCTAATGCACTGGGCTCAAACTTGAGCGCTGCTACCCGTAAGGCACGTGGCCGTGGGCAAGTCATGTCTCCTTTCTGAACTCGAGTTTTCATTTGCCCATCAGGAATAACTGGCCCAAGCTTACAGGGCTTTCCGAGATTCTGGTGGACAAGGTGTGTGAAGTGGCTGGCACAGAATGAGATTACGGCAAATATAAATAGGTCTCTGCCCCTGGCTCCTGGCACAGAGCTCCTAAACCCCTTGTCATTTCCTAAGTGGTAAGAGCACTGGGAGCATTTCTTGTTCTAATGAGACAATGCTGGGCGGCTCCTGGATGGAGCGAGTCATAGAATGACCGAGCCATGATTAGAAGCTGGGGATTTTCACCGCCACCCCCGACCCTTTGTCCAGAGAGGAAAGAGGGGCTAGAAATGGAGTTAATAACTGATGATGCCTACGTGAGGAAGCCTCCATAAAATTCCAATAGTTTGGGGTTCAGAGAGCTTCCAGGTGGGTGAACACACCCACAGCAGGAGCGTGACACACCCCAACTCCATGGGGACAGAAGCTCCTGCATGCAGGACCCTCCCAGAGATCGCCCTGGGTATCTCTTCTACTGGATGTTCATCTGTGTCCTTTATCATATCCTTTAATAAACTAGTAGATGTAAGTAAGCAATTCCCTGAGTTCTATGAGCTGCTCTAGTGAATTAATCAAACCCAAGGAGGGGATCATGGGAACCTCACCTTTACAGCCGGTTGATCTGAAGTGCAGGGGTAACCTGGCCTTGAGACTGGCATCTGAAGTGGGGTGGGAGCAGTCCTGTGGGACTGAGCCCTAACCTGTGGGATCTGACACTACCTCCAGGTAGACAGCGTTAGAATCGAGTTAAATTGTAGGACACCCAGCTGGTGTCGCAGGGAACTGCTTGGTGTAGGGGGAAGATTTCCACATATATGGTGACCAGAAGTGTCAGAAGCGTGAGTGTTTTGTGTGAGTTGTAAAGGAGACGCAGGAGAAAGACTCATAGGAAGAAAGAACTAGGTGTTTCTAATAGAGCACCCAACAAATCACAGACCTGTCTCCCTCATTCCTGAGTGTCACCTGAGCCAGGTCCTGTCAGTTTTAACTGGAGTCAGTTCCTTGAACTAAAGGGAGCAAGCATTAATGATCAGTCCTTCCCTGGATCTCCTCGGGGGTGGGCCAATACCCTTATTTTATAACCCAAGGCACTATGTACCTCTCCACCATGCACTTATAGAATTTTTAAATTATGTGTTTATTGCTACAATCCTTCAGTTAATATTTGCTTCTTCACTAGCCTGTACATGTTTCATGAGGGCTGGGATCAGGTCTGTTTCTATCACATCCCCAGTTATGTAATGCAGGAAGGAAGGGAAAGGAAGGGAAGGGAAGGGAAGAAGATGCCAAGTGTTAACAACCAGGTATGGGCAGGAGATGTTTTTTGATATGGTCTTTCTCAGGACTCTGGCTCTTGTAATGCTGGGACTTGCAGAAAGAAGGGGGAAAGGATCTTTAATTCCCTTCTCCTCCCTCCTCCATCCCATTCAGCTCCTAGCCTCATCACACCTCCATCTCTACTGGTTAAAGATAATCTGTGGGGATATTTGTGAAAATAATGGTATACATTTCCATAGCCCAGGCATAGGAAGAGTAGGGGCAAAGAAGGTACAAAACTGGCTGAGGCCCTACCCTTACTGTGCTTTAGCTGTTCTTGGGAGTGGGAGAAGAAATAGACTTTGGTCTTCAAGGGTCTAGACAAACAGGACTTTCCAGATTTTTTTCAAACTCTGGATATTGCACATAGATAGGCCCAACTCACAGGCCCCTCCAGAACACAGATAGCATATTCCATCTGGACTTCTCTCACTCTTCCAGGAGCTGGACCTGATATTCGGGTCCTAACCCAACCCAGACTGTCAAGCTCGCGCCCCTCGCCCCATCTCAAGCTCGGAGATGACCAGTCAGCTTCTCAGAACATTAGCCTTAGCAGAGGTCTTTGCCAATTACCATCCTGAGCTCTCTTTAGCCTTAAGCTTCCCAAGGCCAAGCCCAGGCAGAAGAAGGTACATTATCAGTGGAGCCCAGCGCCTGTACCAGCCGGTCTAGAACAGCTTATTCCACTGTAAATGCTTTATGGAGATAAGTTTTTTTAAAAGGGCAGGAGAATGAAAAGCTTGCCCCAATAAATGATTCACCAGGGTCATACAAGTAAAAAAAGAATTGCTTGTATCTCCAAGCCAAGGTTTACGGAAGCCTAAGAACTGCCCCATCACGCCCTCCTCCCCACAGTACAGCACAATTTTCTAGCATCAGAATCAGAACAGTTACCAGAGTCTGAGTAGTCACACCAATTCCTAGAAGTCAGCTTCCCAATGGACCACACTGCCTAGAGACAATATGCTGACTTCTATTTTACATTCACAATTTGGGACAGGATTTTCGTTTGGGGTTATCGATTACACAGGCCAGTGTTCTGTGTATTGCTGTTGCTGTGCACAAGCACTGACATACTGATGAAGACACAGAGATACAAAAGCAAGGCCTGGTCCTCTTTCAGCACACATTATAGTCAGGGGGATACAGAATCAACCCAGAGATGAATAGCAACCTGGGGGCAGGGGCTGAGTTCCAAACGGGTGGAAGAAGCAGACCACTGAGGGAGTTCATAGGTGGGAGTGACCACTGTTAGGGAAAAAACTTCACTCCTGTGATCATTAGTTACTGGACTGAAGCCAAAAGCTACAAATGCAAAGACAGCACTCCCTCAAATCTTCTCAGTGTCCCCACACCAAGCACAAAGCCAAAGCTGAGTATCATCTGTGGTTGAGTGAGCGCTGATGGGCATAATCCAGGGTCCCTT
Source organism: Eschrichtius robustus (assembly GCF_028021215.1). Lineage (NCBI taxonomy): Eukaryota > Metazoa > Chordata > Mammalia > Artiodactyla > Eschrichtiidae > Eschrichtius > Eschrichtius robustus. The sequence goes on along the minus strand of NC_090835.1, from coordinate 97,512,246 downwards.
TCAATGTGTCCCTCTGTAGTACTACGCAAACATTTAAACAGTAATTCGAATGTCTTACAGAAGTTTTATAAAAACCTTGGGATCACCTCTCTGAACCACAATTTCGTCGCCTAGAAAATCAGGAGACTGAACTGGATAAACCCAACAATGTCTCAGAGGCATGAATAAGGTTTTCTTTTTGTTTCTGACAATAAAAGTCATGTAGATTCTCATTGTAAAATAATTAAGACAATACAGAGAAGTATAAGGAAAAAGGAAGAAAAAATTCTTCCAAGATCCCGTTACCTAGAAATAGCCGCTATTCTAAGACAGAGAATGAAAGGGTGGATGAGTGAATCAGTAAGATAAGCCTGACAGTGGGCTCTGGTGATGGCGGTGCAACAATGCCATCATGTCCTGGAACTCCATCACCTTCTTCAATAACATGAACATAGCATCACTCCTTGGACCTCTCTTTCTCATAGGAAAATCATAAGTGTAGAGAGGGTTTTGTGGGCACTTCAAAGGTCCTTTCCCAGATGTTTGGCACACAAGGAGACTTACATGCATGGAGTCCAGATGGTACTGGGAGAAACAGTTAAAGAGTCCTAGGCATGGTTGGATAGAAGTGGAGGGCAGCTATGGGACACTAGAGGGGGTACTACAGAGCAAAACTGTGGACATGGAAAGAAGTGTCCCAGTAGGTACGAAACTATAATATCTGGGTTCTAAGGGCACTAAGCTAAAGAGAAAACTTTTTGGTGAAACTAAGGTGCGTGTCCATTAAATGTCTCCATACCAACCCAGGGAAACTTGATCCAGATGAATTATTAATAAATGGACTCAGTAGAGTGTCAGTGAAGTACAGCTCTCCCCACCTCTGAAAGTATCTGAATATCCTATAGACTAGGCAGGATAATAAAGAATCTGTCAGGATTCCTATAGAAGAGCTTCCTGCGTTACGGAACTAGGTGCCAAAGGTACTTTTCATTACCACAGACACTGTTGCTATTTCATCAGCCAATTCAGTTCAACAATTAAGTGGGAAGAAGAAGACTCAAATTGATTGTTTTACTTTTTTGTAAGAATTGATTGTTCAACTCGGACAAAAATGTTGATCCCATTTTGTATGTGGAGATAGTCAATTTAGAAGAATTGTTCTTGCTGGCCTAAGCCAGGGGGGACAGAAATTAAATCTGACACTGCAGCAGAGGCTGGCATGTGGGAGAAGGTGATTGAATCACTAAAATCCTTAGAGTTTCTCCCTCTGGTTCCTTGGCGTTTTATAATCTGGTGGCTGTGGCCAAGTGGTGTTAATTGTTGACAATTCAATAAACATTATGCCAACATTTGTAATTGGTGGTATTTTGATGGGGCAAAATCACCAAGTGATTCTCTCTGACCAGATGATGGCGTGGATAATGGGGTGGCTATAAAAAGTAGCCCTGAGAGAAAGCTACACCAGAGTCTGGGATGGGTATTCTTCCCTTTGGACTCTCAGCCCTAACCGGGAAGTGTGGAAGCCAGCAGGAATTAGCCCTGTGACCTGCACTGCATTGGTGGGAGATGTTTGCAAGTGGAAGCATTCGTTGTAAGTGCAAACCACTGTTCATAACTGAGAGCTAGGTGAAGTGCACAAGAACTGCCTCTATGGATGTTATATATTAGGGGGTAATCTTGGAGAAAATGCAAAGGATAACGCAAAAAGAAAATCAGGAGGTTCAAAATGTGTGTGTTTGGAGGGGAGTCAGGGGGATTAAAACTGGAGCCAAGAGAAAGAGATTAAGAATATGTGACATAGAAAAAGCCAAGGGGAAGAAATTCTTCATTCTCAGAGCTTTGCAGGTGATATGAGACTTGTCCTGTGAAGGTGAAGACCAAATTTCCGGAGAAAAAGGTGGAACGATGAGGAGTGTGACCAATCCTTAGTGAATGCAAGGGAATTCCCTAGGAGCTTAAGACAAGAGGCGCATGCTATGATGTTGGGACTCTCTGTTGAGGAGTGAAGGGAAGTCCTTGTAGAATAGCCATGACTGAATTTCTTGGATCAAGTATTTGGGATGTAACAGGAAGTCCTCCAGATTTTTTAAATTCACAAACCACATCCATTGTTACTACTCTTAGGGGCATAAATAATGTCATTTGAAGTGACCAGAAATATATTTTTAAGGATTATAAAATTTTAAGCAAGAAACTGAAGGATTTGGAAGCCCAGGTGGTGTTTTCATTGATCCTTCAGATCAATATCTAGGATTCAGGAAGAGAGAAGTCAAGGAGGTAAGCAGTTGACTCTGCAGGTGGTACTGTGGGAAGTACCTAGATTGCTGGACCATGGTTTAAGATGCCAAAATGATGGAATCTTGGCTGAGAACAGAATGCATTTCATGAGGACAGGAAAGAATTGGCCCGGAAAGTCACTGATCCAATCAAGAGTGTTTTAATAATTCAAGACTGCCAAAATGTTGATAATCTTTTTAGAGTAGACACAGAGATATGCTGATTGCCTCTAAGAAAGGATGCTTGGCCCAGCTGCAGAGAGGGTGGTTAGAGACACCCTCCTCTTGTTAACTCCTTCAGGTCAACCTCAGCTTTTGAGTCAAGGCCACATTCTTCTCAGGGTAGCCCCAGCCAGTGACTGAGCAAAACTGTGGTCCAAGGGCTTAGCCATTTAAACTCAGCATGGGACTCCTTTAATGGGTAATTTTTGCTCCAGACCTCTCCACTGGGCTGGCAGAAGGGAACACCTGTGGACCCAGGAGATCCACTTGGGTGCCTCTTGGGCCAACCTTGCTCAATTGTAATTATGAATGGAAAAGTGCAGCAAGCTTGGAGGTGTGTGTTCAGCTGACGTCTTTTAGCTGTTAATTGCTTCAAGGATACTAGAGGTCACAGTCTTCTCAGGGTGGCCCCAGCCAATAACCACCAAGGCCAAGGGCCTTGGTCCAAGGGCCCAGCCATTTCTGTCAATACAGGACTCCTCTAAAGACAATCTTGGCCCTGGGCCTCCTTGTTAAACTGTGACAAACTCTGTCGGATCTGCATCACCATCTGACAGCTCCCCCTGCCCAGTCTTGCTTCCTCCCATTTCCTTCCGTGGGTGTCACTCCCCAGTAAGACTTTTGCTCTCCTAACTCCATCTCAGCATCTGCTTTCTGAAGGTTCAACGGACATACAGATGAAGCCAAGAGATGTACATTAAACTTCGCTGTATTAGTCTCTCTACTTTGAAGTGTTTTTTTTTTTTAGTATTTTCACAATAAAATGTCTTTTAAAAGGAAATAAAACTGAAAAGGGGGAAAAGAATGCCTTAAACATAAAGTATAGATGAGGAGAAATAAAACGTCCAAATAAATCCATAAAATTAATTGCTGTGAAAATCAGAAGATATTACACAGAAAAAAATAAATGAGTAAAGTGTCAGTGATATTTTTTTAACCAGAAAGCAATTGAGCAGGGGGGACAGAAAAAAATTGTTCTAATCTTAGAAGTCTTTTTTATGTCAGTCAGCAGAGCATGAGTAACAAAATGAATTGGGGATAATTTGAAAGAAATTCTTACAAGATAGGGCAATAAATATGAGCTTGTTTCACCAAGCCTGGGAAAGAAGAGATACAGAATTGAAATATGCTGATGGAAGCATATGCTCTATTCAAGACAAACAGGCCTGTTAGAGGAAGAGACTGACTAGAGTCTATGCCAAGAAGCAGACACCTTTGTGGAAATCCATGGACCTGTGGATGGATGTGAGCTGAAGAGCCAAGAGATAAGGGTACGAAACTAGAAGGGATATTGTTGTGGTACAGGTAGGTCAGTGCTTCTTAAACCTGGCCAATCATCAACATTGTTTAGGGGACCTTCAAAATGCAATTTCTTCTTATGATTTTTATTAAGTCATAAATTCCGGGGTTGGATCCTAAAATTTGTACTTTTACCACTCTCCAAGCAGTTCTGAGGATCAGTTTAGGTTTGTGAATTTCTAATATACAGACTGGGCCAGGGGGCCAAATAAATAAAAAGTGTAATATGTTCCCAACACATTTTTTTTAAATGACTGCGAGCATGATTTGGTAATGAAGGGGGATTTCAACTCTGTAAACATCTACTAAAAGCCTCATCTGGCCCAAAGCAGAGGAGCCTAAAACTTGCCTTGCTGTTTCCAAAAAGATCAAGCACACAAATGGAGAAATTACTGTCCTAGGTTGAATTCTGACCTACTAGGATAAAGTAGTGTTTATCAAGGAGGATGAAAAAGGAGTCTTAGGGCAAAGGTCACTGAGTTCACAGACTGTGAACCAACAGACATGAAGACAGCATGATTCCCAGATAAGATTCATAGGTAAAGAAAAGCAAACTTCCGAAGCATGAGGAAGGAAGGTCCATTGCACTCAAAATGTTTCAGAAATTTCTCAAACATTCAAATCTCACAACGCAGATACAGGTAAGGCCAATGATAAAGAGAAAAAGAAAATCTAAAACAAATAACAAAAACCAGCACACAAAACCAGAAACAAACAAAACTAATATGCCACTCCATTATACTTCCAACTTTGGCTGTCCACTGGGGGACTTCAAAAAAAAAAAAAAAAAAATACAAATGCTTCCATCAGTCCCTGAAGTTTTGATTCCATTTGTGTAGGGTGAGAAATCCGCATAAGTCATTTTTTTAATCTCCCCAAGTGACCCCAATATTCACTTACAGTTGCAAAACACTGCTCTGGAAGCTCAGATTTTAAAGGACAGGATGGGAAGAAGGACACAAACCTAAGAAGCATGTCAGAAAATGACACAGACAGTATTTTACCATAATGAACTCAGGCTGACAAACAAGCAAAAAGGCAAAAGCAAAAACGAAATACCTTTCAGCTCTATTTGGGACTAGTTGGAGATCAGGGACAGGATAGGCATGCTGTTTGGGAAGAAGTCAAAAGATCTTAGAAGGCTGGAAATGAGTAAATATCCTTCCAATTTTCTAAAATGGATAGAAAATGGATTCTGTAAACTATGGATGATTGAGCTTGATATGGATCTCAGACAAGATTCCAGAATGTATTACTAAAGCGATGTTATAATAGGCACCCAAATGACAAAGAAGTGATTATAGGACCCAGCATGGGTTCACAAGAACACATCCTGTTAGTCCGGCCCATTTCCATCCCTCAGTAGGGGGGTTGCCAGATAAAGGCAATGTTCACACATTTCCATTCAGGCATCTGGACTATAGCAAAACACTTGGTGATGTCTCTAATGATATACTTGTGCTTAACACAGAGAAAAATGGGTCGGATGCTAGAACATTTTAGTGGGTTATTAACTGTTCAGAAATCGTAACCAAAGAATACTCATTAATGGATTGATGTCAAACCTAGTGAGGGCTTCCTAGTGTCCTGGTGATCTGTCAGAGAAATAGTTCACAGTCCTGTGTGTGTATGCCTCAATATTTTTGATGGGTCAGAGTAATAAGCAAAATCTAAAGATAATTAGATTTAATAAGGTTAATAGTCTGGGACTTGAGTCCTAAAATCTTACAGTCCATGTAGAGGAGAAATTCAATATAAAGCCAGCTGACATTTTTTAAGAGCCTTGAGAGCTTTAGTCAACAATTAATCCAATACCAGTTAAAAGCAATGTGGCTGCTATTATAGTGAAAGTGACCAACTCTGACTCTAATAAAAGTAAAGAATCTATAATGAAGGGCAGCACTTTCATCCTGTACTGCGTGCTGCTCAGATCTTGCTTGGAATTTTGCATTCACTTCTGGGTTCCACATTTTAAAAGTGAAGTATACAATCTGAAATATGTTTCGGGGAGAACCCCAGCAAGGTGAAGGAACGTAAAACCAAGCTATACAAAGAACAAATGACGGAACCGTCTTGCTTATTAAGAGAAGACATAAGGGGATAAGATACTTGTCTTCAAATAATTCAAAGACTGTCTTAGGGAAAAGAAATTAAACTTATCTTGTGTGTTCCAAAGTGCTTAAACTAGAACAAGTACCTAGAAGCTTTGGAAAGGCGGAAAGACTTTCCATATGTAGAACCAAACATGAGCAATAAGCTATCTGAGAATAAAAACAGTGCCCTCAGGAAGCTGAGTTCTCCATCACTGATCATGTTAGGGCAGAAGCTGGGTGCTCACTACAAGGGATGTTGCACAGGAAAATCAGGCATCAGATAAAACTGGATGACCTTGTAGGACATTTAGATCCTGGTATGTCATGGCACTAAGAATATAGAATAGACTTGCACAGCACATTAGCACACTCTGTCCCTGGGGGAAGATGGGCGGTGTTTCTAGCTACAGTGAGGGTGAGGGCAGAGTCTTGCCATCTCCTTGGATAGGGAACTGATCATCCATTGATTGGTACCCTCTCTACCCAGCAATCCAAAATGGGACAGTCCATTGCCCACCAGGCGATTTTGGAGTAGGAGCAACCCCTTTCCCAATTCCACCATGCCAGTGTGGCCCAAACCAAATACATATTGAAAACCAATGGAGATTTAAGTTGATCTTTTACCAAAGGGTTCAAGTGAGTATCCCAGAGTTGGGGCAGGGCGGTGATGGGGACCTGAACCTTGACTGAGCTACTCTCGCTCTTACACCAAACGGTGGAACAAACGCTCACTCTCTCGGCCTTCTCAGAGAGCCTATGTGGACACCGTCTCCTTCCCAACATCTCCTGTCTCCTCTGGTCTTCCTCAGGTTCTCCCACTGTGTGCTCTTGAAGCCCTTCTCCCCAGGTTAACTGCAGATTAAGCCACTGCACCCTCAGATTAACAGAGCCCTGTCTCTTCTTGCAGATTGAAGATTCTGCTGCCTCAGGCTTTGGGTGGGTGTCAGTAGAATCTTCCTTTGAGAGCTCAGGTGTCTGCTGGCTCACTGGTGAAAAGAAGCATGAAAGAAGTGGAAGCAGGAGCTCTTAAGGGGACACATGGTAGGGGATGAAGAGTTGACTTTACCTATACCTTGATTTCTCTCCGCCAGCTGAACTCTGGCCATTATCCCCGGAAGGTCCATGAAGAAAATACATCTTCCACTGCAATAATCAAATTATCTCCTAAAGCCCACGAATTCCAATGTAGGAGTGCATACATCTACAGACATGCCTCTGACTCATTCCTTGATAAATAATGGCTCTCGCCATATTATTTTTTGTTATTATTCATTTGCCTCTCTTCTGGCAGGGTCTTTAAAAACCATAATCTCCCACTGTATTCACCATGTCTTTTATTTTCTGTATTCTGAGGCTATAATATTGGGGGACTTGCTGACCATGGAGGCTCTGCTCCTTTCAGAATTAGCCAGTTCCTAGAGATAGTAAACAACTCAGGGCAAGCACACTTTTCAAATGCAAACCAACCAATCCAGAGCCCAGACCCCCGACCACATCCTTTATTGGGCTCTCACACTCTGGTCCACTATTCATCTACCCTAATTATCCCAGCGCCAGGTCCCAGACAACTAGGGACAGCCCTTACGCCCCAGAACCCATCTGCTTACCTACTTTGCTCACTCTTCCCTGCGAAAACCACTATAAAGTCTATGCCTACATTTCTTCCCATTCCTTCGGCTTCCTGACTGACCCTGGTGGTTTCCCACATGGCCCTGCAGGCACACTGTGCCTCTCGTTTCTAAGGAACTGTGAATATAAACTTTTTCCTTCAAGACAGTTATTTCCATATCTCTGTGTCTTACTAAATCTGGTTAAAACGAATCCTGGATACCCTTAAAACAACCAACTTAGCTCCCTGATTCCTCTTTACCCTTCTCTAGTCTTAGTCTCTGTACAGCAGCCAGAGGGAATTTCCTAAAATATGTACCAGAGCTCATCACTCCCCAAACCCCTCAGTCACACCTGGAATAAAATCCAAACTCCTTCCATGCCCACCCACACTACAAGTTCTGGACCCTGCCTGCAGCTCCAGGTCCTCTGACTGAAGCCCCTCGTGGTCTCTGCTCACTCACTCAGCTCCAGCCATGCTGGCCTTCAGCGTGCCATGCCCTCAGGGCCTTTGCACTTGCTAATCTCTCTCACCCAGATCATCGCGTGACTTGCTTCCTCACTCTCAACTGGATCTGTCCAGGTTTCAGACCTCCCACACCCACCGCATCTAAACAGTTTCCTGTATCTATTTTTCTCTACCATTTATTCTGCTTTCTTTTTCTTCATTGATCCAGCATCTGAAACCATATATTTATCTGTTACTTGTTTCTGGTCTCCCCCTCTAGAATGTAACCTCCATCAGGGCAGGCATCTTGTCTGTCTTGTTCATTCTCAGTGCCTGGAACTGTGTCTGGCTCTACAAACATTCTGTTGAACAAATGAGCCCAAGTTGAACCCTGATTGCAGGGCCTTTGAGGCAGAGCACGGAGGTTACTTTTCCTACCCACCCCACGCCAAGCTATCCCACCCCTCCCAGCTTGTGAAAATGTAAGAGATTGATTAGCTGTGTCTGGCGTCATCAAATCCAGGAAAACGGCACTTGCTTTTCCTGATATTCCCAGGCCTCTGGGTGTCATGGACAGAACACCTTGGCTAATTTAAACAGGGTCCAGCTGTAGGTTTTATTTGAGGGAGAGTGTTCTCCAGGTATCTTGGTAATGAAACTGGGCTTTCTTCAGAGGTAAGTTAACCTTTGACTGCCCACTGGTTCTTTGTTCCAGGTGGGGAATTCCTCTCCAGGCTGCCTGCTGCTTGTTAGAACAGCCCCAGAACACACAGCGGTGGGGTGAGTGGGGTGAGTCATTAAACCATCTGTCTGGAGTTCTAGATTAGGAAAAATCATAAAGCCTAGAAGGAGAATGATAGTGAAGTAATGGCCGAGTAAAGCCTGCGGATTCTTGGTATATTTAATTTATCCAGGTTATCCCCTAGACCCCCAATACCACAGAAGTGGGCATGGCTGCACATTTATTAAATGACGCTGAACTTCATGTTCTGTGCTAAAACATTACTCCCCCATTCGCCACCCAAACGTTCATATCGAATGGTTAGAGCATCCAGGCTATAATGGCCAAGTCTGAGCCCCAGGAAGGAGAAGTTATAGTTAAGAAATATTCATCCTGAGAAGTTATTATAAACCTGGGGTAATTTTTTAAGGCATGCAGACATGAAAATAAATTGTAACTGTGCATTATAATTATATTACTAATTATAGCTTGTATTTGCATTGAAAGGAGAAAACCAGCAAATGAGAGTAACGATTACAGATGATGACAATGATGATGACAGACCCTCATCTGACACTCTCTGTGTTGCTGGCACTGTTCCAAGGGCTTTACATAGAACAGCTTAACCCTCCCAACAGCCCTGTGAAGTAAGTACAGTACCCCCATTTTACAAATGAGGAAACTGAGGAAGAGAGTGGTTAAGTCACTTGCTTGTGGTCACACAGCTAATTAGTGGTAGACTTTGTACTTAGATCCAGGCAGTCTCTTGACCACTATGGTACACACTGCCTCTCCCAAGCTCTTGGGGACACATCCCTAACCTCGGGAAGGGAACACCAGACTTGGCTCAACTACACATTGCGGGAGAAGTTGATCCTCAGAGGCAGGGTCACTGGTTCATTCTTTCAGTCATTTCAACTAGTATTTCTTGAGCAACGCGTGCAGACTCTAGGAGAAGGGCCTTGGAGTAGTCCAGGGTGGGCAGATCTCTTACACCTTTGCTCTTTTCTGCAGTCTATATCTTCTCTCCTTTTATACCCCCAGCAAATCCTTCCACAAAAGAAAAGAGGCCCCGCCGGTCAGATAAGAAGATACCGGAGTGAAAAGCAATGCATTGGATTCCCCACTCTTCTGGCCTCTCCCCGCACACCCAACTCGACTCCGATGACAAATCCCAGGGCTGTGCTGAGGCATGACCGCTCACTTCTCTTCCCAACTCTGTGTTCAGTGACATCACAGCAGTGCCTTGAAATCAGCCACTGGGGGAGTATTTGCACTGTGAAATCAGCAGATTCTACAAATCAAGGTGTGTGTGTGTGTGTGTGTGTGTGTGTGTGTGTGTGTGTGTGTGTGTAGCGGCTTACCAGCCCACCACTCCACACACCACCAGCTGCCTCTCCAAGAGACAGAATGACGAGCCTCAAGCCCTTCCCCTCTTTCCAGTAACTGCATTCAGGATAAGGCACTTGTCTTCCCCCGTGATTCCCTCCAGAGCCATTATCATCTGTCCAGCAGAACTTTCATCATGAACATTTTCACTCCGAAGAGGCACCAAACCACCAGAGTCAGCCCACTCACAACTTTCTCTGGTCACGTCATGCACAGACCCAGCATTTCTTTACATCTGCTGGCTCCTTCCCCAAATTCCCAGCTCCCAGCTCCCAGGCCCTTTCATCCCTCTCAGCCCTGTTGGATTCTCTACTCCTGGTGTCAGAGTTAAGAGTTAGACCTGCATTCGAATCTCAGCTTCATCACTGTAGATCCATTTTGGCCTCAGTTTCATCATCTGTAAAATGGGGATCATGGTAAGGCTCAAGCTCATAGACTTGGTTTGAGGAATAAACTCGTAAAGGTGCACAGAGCACCCAGCAGTCCCCGGCATGAAAGCAGAGGCAGCTATTGTTACACACTCTCTCACAGGCAACTCTGGACACTAACTCTCATGGGCTGCTGCCCCACCCAGGGGTCGTACAGACCGGGCACGTGTGCCACCCACTTCCCACTCCCTGGATGTGCTCACATCGCTCCCTTATTCTGGAAGGCCTTTCCCTATCTGTTGAAGTCCTACACGTCCTTCAAAACCCTACCCAATGCCTCTGCTGTAGGAAATCTTTGCTGCTCCTCCTACTTGCATTAAACTTTGACTTCTTGGCTCTACAGGAGGCCACTGGCTGACTCAGGTGGCAGCCTCACCTTTCCCCACCCAGTCTTCTTCACTTTGCCTGAAAGGCTGATGGAACTCCACTCCTTTGGGCGAAGGGGCACAAAAGCATTGTTCAAAATGTAACTGTGTTCTGGGAGGGAGCCGCATTTTCCCACGCTTGTGCATTGTCTGGTATTCCTCAGCACCGACTAATTTCCTAGCCTCAGGGGATCATAGTGCTGGAAGGGCTCCTAGAGGTCTCAGGCTGACCTGCATGTTTCACAGATGAAGAAACTCTGAGGCTTAGCAAGCCACTTAGCCCACGTCACACAGCTGGACTTAGAACCAGGATGCCGTGACTCCCCGCCTGATGTTCTGGCCATCCCGCCAGGCTCCTGGAAGATCAGGACAAAGCCCAGCGGAGGTAGGTTGAGGGACAACGGTCTGAGCATGGAGGGTTTCCAAAGAAGGCTTGTGGGGCCTCCAGGAGGGCAGGACAGCCAGGGCAACATGAGGCCATGGGTCTAAGGGAGGGGAGAGAATCAGGCAAAGGGCTCGAAAGAGTTTCTGAAGCCAAAGTCCTGGAGAGCAATTATCTACCTGCCTCAAACTGTGGTCCATATTTTTGCAAGCTCCCTACCCACAACCTTGGCCGGGCCACAAATGGTCACGTGCAGAAGGCATCAGAGCCCGTCAACACTCTTATTATTTAGGATGTGGGCTTTTTCCATTTCTTAATGGCTGCATGGGTTCCTGTCCTTGGAAGAATCCTGAAGTCTAAAATAGCCACCACCAACTCGCCACCTCTCCTGGGTCTCTGTTCCTTTACTCTGCTGTATGTTCCTCAGCTTCAATGTGCTTCTCACTACTTGTAATTTTTATTCATTCATTCATTCATTTTCTTATGTACCAGCTGCTCCTCCATTAGAAGAAAAGCTTGAGGATTAGGACTTCATCTTTTCCTAGTATGTACTAGGTGCTCAGTAAACACTGGTTGAATGAATGAATAAGAGTCCTAGCCATACCATATTGTTAGATATTGCTTCTTCGTACTTGCTTGGGAGCTTCATTCTGCTGTTCTTTTTCTTTCTTCTTAAGATTGATGCTTGGCTCAATCATTTTGATCCTGCTTTTCTAATGCAAGCATTAACTTAAGTACTGGTTTAGCTGCATTCCCAAGTTTTGATTTATAATATGCTAATTATTCAGTCCCAAGTATTTTCAAATTTTCATTAGGATTTCTTTTTTGAACTATAAGTTATTTGGAAGCCTGTGTACGTTATGTGTACGTGTTTACTATCCATATGAATGGGGTTTTTCTACATTTTATTTAACATATTATTTCTAACTTAATTTATTTGTGGCTTGAGACTGCAATATGGGTGAGCACAATCTTCTGAAATCCAGTTTTATGGCCCAGAACTTGAGCAATCTGCATTACTATTTCATATGTTTTGGAAAAAAATGAATTTTCTCCTGCAGTTGCCATGCTCTATGTAGGTCCATTTGATCAAGGTCGCTAATTGTGGTGATCAAATCTTCTGCATACATCCCTTCTTCTGGATGGGTTATTATTTATTTCCTTTTCTATTCTACTTTTAGTCTCTAGCTGTTTGAAAGCTAAAGGCTTTGGTCTATTCTTTAGTATTTACTTTTCCTTTTACATAAGATAAAGGACCTCATATCTCTTTAACTGTGGTCAAGGCTCTCCCATCTTACATGCTGTTGTTCTGTAAATATTAGCTTCCCTAGCCTAGATTTCCTCACAAACTAGACATTATTTTATAGTTTTAAACAGTCTTTATTTAAACGCACCTGCATCTTTGCTCATCATTCTTACTTGTATCTCAGAACTTTCACCTTGAATGATTTTCCTTCTTCCTAAAATAATCTTTCAGAATTTTCTTTGGTGGCAGTCTTTCCATGGTAAACTCCATCAGATATGGTTTGTCTGTAAATGTCTTTATTTTAGCCTCATTCTTAAAAGGTAGTTTTGCGGTGAAGTATTATAAATTGACTAGTTTTCTCTAAGCACGTTGAAGATACAGATCCTTTGTCCAGCAATTTCCACCAACGCTGAAGAGAATCAGCTATCAGTCTAATGCCAATCCTTTGTAGACGATCTGGCTTTTCTCACTGGCTGCTTTGTAAAAACCTTCTTTTTTCCCTTTGGTATTCTGCAGTTTGCCTATGGGGGGGTCATGGTATATATTTCTTTTGATTTATCTTGCTTAGATTTAGGGGCTTCCTAGAATAAATATTGGACTCTTTCAATAATTCTGGAAAACTCTCAGCCATGATCTCTTTGGATATTGTCTCTTCCCCATTTTAATTATCTCCTCTGGAACACTGATTACGCAGAGGTTAAACCTATGATGTCCAAAATAATAGTCACTAATCACAGGTGGCTATTTAGGACATTTCCATCAACGGAGAAAATTCTACTGGACAGCATGGCAGAGATCATCATTCTATTCTTGTTTTCTCTTAACCTTCCCTTCATATTTTCCAAATCTTTGTCTCACAGGACCACAGACTGAATGATTTGTTTAGATTAATCTCCTGGTTCACAATTTCTCCATTTCTTGAGTCTGCTTTATCATTTTTTAGATTCCAACTATTATATACATATATTTGTATCTAGACTATAATATATATCATAAATACTATATAAATGCTAAAATAATAATAAACATACCTAGTGGTGATTCTAACACAAGATTTCTTCAAGTTACATTTGGGTGTGTGTAAAATTTTTTTCAGCCCACAAATGTAGTGTGAGCTCAGACTGAAAACTCACATGAGGGATGGCTTCTGGTTACAGGTTCTCATGGGGAACCTGGGACCTAGGTCCTCTACCCAGCGCCTAGGGTTGTGACAGACAAGTTTTCTAGCTGTCCATTTCTGTGTGGTAGAGTTTATTTCCCATTAATCTAACAGTGACTGTAAAATCTTGCTCTCAGCTTACCATGGAGGCGGAAGACTTGGCGGGTTGACAGTGTTTTTCTATGATATTCCTCACTTTGAGAAAGCCCTAGATTTTACGTCCTTCCCCCACCCTCTGAGGCCATCAAAGCTAACCCTCAGACCTCAGGGCATCAAGTTTGGCAGTTAGTCCTGGAGAGATTTGGTACTCATCTATTTTCTAATGTCATTTCTTTTACTTTGTTTAAAACTCTATAACCTGAGGAAAATCATCAGACAAACCCAAGTTGAAGGGCATTCCACAATATACCTGACCAGCACTCTTCAAAATGGTCAAGGTCATGATAGACAAGGGAAGACCAGGAAGCTTTCCGGACCAGAGGAGACGAATATGACGTGACAACCCATGCGCTGTGGTACCTGGGCTGGATTCTGGAATGGAAAAAAACTGGCGAACTTTGTATAAAGTCTGGAGTTTACTAACATACAAATGTTATTAACTTAGTTTTGACAGATGCAGCATAATGTAAGAGGATAACCTCAGGGAAAACTGACACTGCAACTCTGTATTATCTTTCCAACTTTTCTATAAATCTAAAATTATTCCAAAATAAAAAGTTTATTTAAAAAGAAAACTGACGATTTCTTACCATCATTCCAGCTAAGTAGTGCCCTTTAAAAGTGTGTCTTTTTTAAATCAATGTTTCAGTTGTTTCATTTGGGAGCGAAGGGCATCTGCCATACCTACCACACTACGGGAAACAAAGCCCCTCGGGGAGGACTAGATCAGAATCACAATAACCAAATGAGGCTGTTTTAATAAATGACATGTTATGGAAGTGGGGGCAGGGTGTGCTGAAGTAACCAGGACCCAGAGGGGAAGAGAGATTTGAGAGAACACAAATGGTAGCAATTATAGAAAAGTAAGATCCGCTCACATTTATCCCTCAACAAAAACAGTTACTCACCAAACCTGCTCCATGTACATAAAAATGACATGAGGCAAAACATATCAATACTTTTCTTGAATAGAGTTTGTTAAGGATTGAATTGTGTCCCCCCCCCAAAAAAATTTATATGCTGAATTCCTCACCCCCAGTACCTCAGAATGTGACCGTATTTGGAGACAAGGTCTTTACAGACCCTGTCAAGTTAAAGGTAAGGTCATTAGGCTGGGTCCTAATCCAATATGACTGGTATCCTTATAAAAGGGAGAATTTGGACACGAACACATGCACATCATGTAAAGACGAAGGTAGAAATCGGGGCGATGCATTTACAAGCCAAGGAACGCCAACCCGCCGGACGCTAGAAGAGAGGCGTGGAGTGGATCCTTCCTCACGGTCCTCAGAAGGAACCAGCCCTTTCCACATCTTGACTTCAGACGTCCAGCCTATAGAAGTGCAAGACTGTAAGTTTCTGTTGTTTAAGCCACCCAACCTGCGGTTCTTTGTCATGTCAGCCCTAACAAACTAAAACTCTATGTAACGTCTTCTAGGAGAGACAGCCCACCGGGGTCTGCTCTGTGGAGCTAGCTCAGACCACATGTTCTTTAACAGTCTGGAGGAACCTCGAGGGGGTAAGAGGGTTCACTGGCATCTTCTGCAAAATTCCCAGAATTGGGCAATGTCCTCTTCTATTAATATTTCAGTTTCACAGAGGGGTCCTAGAATACCATCAATTCTTCTCCTTCAAAGTGCTCTCCTGAAAAAGCATGATGCTCTTATTGACACTGCGCTTAAAAAATGTTCTGAAGTAAATCTACAGAGCACCCTGGCTATTCACATCCGGAAACTGGTTAACCAATAAGGATATAAAGACACAGAGAGATGCTTTGGCAAGGTGGCAGAACCATTTGTGCCAGAGATTAGAATAGAATCAATGCTCCATTGCAGAGCATGGTCAAGGGCCTGGATAACCTCCAACAACTGACTCTGTCAGTCCCTGGGGTAACAGGCCGGTGGGCGGGGTCTTCAGACCAGGAAGCCCCTACCGTCCCTTCCAGTAAAACAAAGCCCAGTTTGAGTCTGTCGAAGTCAAAAAGAAAAACAAGATATGGGTTACCCCAAAATCCACCTAGCAAGGACCCAAAATCATGCAGAGTAATAGAGACTTGCTAACAGAGAGCAAATGGAATATGTCCGGAGCCAGACTCAACTTTCCTAAAGAAATAAGATAGATCTTTTCTCTATTGTCAGGTATGTGTGTTCCTTCCACTTCTTTTAGCAACTCTCCTCCCTCCTACCCCACCCCATCCATGCTATAATGTTAGATGCAAAAGGGATGCAGATGCTCCAGAGAGCCCGGAACTAAAAAGCTTCAGGTGGGGGAAGGGTATAATTAAAGCATTATCACACGCCGTTCACCAAGAATTCATGTCAACACCACATGTCATAGGGCTGCCCAGCACACACGCACCCTCCTCTGGACTCTGAGCTCTGGCACCACCTCTCCTCCAGCTGAGCTTTCCCCAGGCCACACATGGGACCCTTTCAGCACAGAATGAACGTAAAGGAAAGCACATTGGTTGTGGCCCTCCCAACACCCCTTGACCCCATTCCTTCTTCCTCTTCCACGGTGCTGATGTCAGAGCAGCCTCCAGACCAGCGCTGTCCAAGAGGGAGACGACACAAGCTACAAGGACAGACAGCAAAGAGAATTTTAAACTTAGTAGCCCCTTTAGAAAGGTGAAAAGAAATAGGTGAAGTCAATTTTAATGATGTGTTCTTTTTAATTCAATGTATCAAAAATATCATTTCAACATGTAACCGATATAAAAAGCTATTAATGGGATATTTACCTTTTTTGGTAAAGTCTTCAAATTTTGCTGTGTCTTTTACACTTAGAGCACATTCTATTTGGACTACCCAGATTTCAAGAACGGAATGTGTTTTGTGTCTAGTGGCTACCATATTGGACAGCACTGGTCTAAGAGTTTCAAGTGATCTGTTATAGCTTCAAGTCTTGAGGAGGTGTGTGATTTTAGAGGACAGATGTTTCCTCTTATATTTTTTCAGTGGGGTCCATGAAAGTGCCAATAAATTCTTTTTTCCAATAAATTCTTACTGAGCCCAATTCCCTGTCTCTATATACCCAGTTGTCTGCCTGAAAGGACCCCCTTTCCCTTTCCCTTTCCCTATATGCCTCAAGGACACCTATTTTTTTCTTCTTTGGTTCAAAAGTTTCTTCAGTGAACCAAAGTTGAAACAAATGTGGCCTATTTGAATGTTCACGGAAGGTTTGCTTTCCTCACTGTTATCGTATATAGTACAGTGCACTGCATCCGCTTGAGAACATTTATCTCCCTTAAGGGACAGAATTACTTGAAAAAGAGGGGACGTGCCTTATTTCTGCATACCCCATACTTAACACAGGACCCCTCACAAGGTTGCTCTTAACATGGCAGCCTGCTACCCCGGGAGTGGATGGTCTGAGAAAGAAAGAAAATGAGGGCAAGCATCCAAGACAAGAGCCATGGTGTCTTTCAGAACCTGACCTTGGAACTGATGCACCATCATGTCTGCCATATTCTCTTGGTCCCACAGATCACCCCTGGCCCACTGTGGGAGGAGACTACACAAGGTGTGAGCACCCGGAGGTGGGGAGCCTTGAGGGCCATCGTGGAGGATGGCGAGCAATGCAAGGTACCACCGCTGGACAGCGGAAACCCTGAATTCAGGCCTCGATGGCACGGAAGTCGCTGACCTCAAGAACCAATGCAACTAGCGAAGTCCAGCCCTTCCCATTCTCTCTACACGTGCTCTCCTGTCACGCTGACTCTGCAGCTCAGTGTCTGTGCTGTTCAATCATTTCTTGCCTGCTTCAGCATGACCTCACACGAGTCCATCTCAGTAAGCCAGCCCCAAAGTCTGGTGAGTCAGCAACCTCAACCAACGATGTGTGAGTGGACCTTGCTATGGAGAAATACAGTTCCATGTACTGTGATGAATGGATTCCTTTGTCAGGGTTTTCTCAAATTTTTGAAGATTTGGAAGAAATTTTGAAAGTGGAACCTATAACATCAAGGCTTTCTGCAGTTGAAAGCAATTAACCACACAGCAGTTGTAAACAAACGTAAAGAAAACAGCTGCTTCACAAGTTGAAAAAATACTATAATTTATCTCAATGAAGGCAACAAGATTAGGTAATAACAGTATTAATAACATAAGTTCAAATGTTATCTGTTTTAAATTTTAATATGTTTGTATGGACCTAACAGACTTGGTAGGCAAACGTTGTGTGAATTTCCTGAAAGTTGAAAGCAAAACAGTTTTGCCACCCTATTGATAAATAAAAAAGAGTAAACAGGCATAATATCCACACAAAAGTGTACCACAGTGAACCTTCAAATGTAAATGATTAAATACACTAAAATAATGAGGTGTCTGGGGCCTCTGGGTCCCACAGGTACATACTGTGGACACTACTGGTTTGCCCTCCCTATTTAAAAAAAATGTTTGACCACGGGTTGTAATATTTATGTATGTATGTGAAACATGCATGCAAAAAAAAATGTTAAGCATGAGATTAAAGAATAGATAGAAATTCCATTTTTTAAATTTCCATACCACTGTGTGACGCTCACATTGCCTTAGATAAAATTATCCTGCACACAGGCAAGTTGGACTTGCCCCCCATATCTAATCTAACCGTAGACATCTATGCAGGAACTCAGTGGAGGAAAAAGTGGATTGAACTCTACTATCCCTTGGGTTTCTAGAATATAGAAGCATGTCTGGTGAACAGTAGCAGTTCCGGATGGAGGCCAGGTGGAAAGAGAGAGCAGTGGGTCTTGGAGAGGGTTACTCACACTAAAGGGCTAGAATGTTAGACAGGAGGCTGGGTGCTGGGGTAGAGGTGGAAGTGTGAGTTGATGGAGACAATTACATCAGCTCCAGGCAAATTTACTGTGAACCTCATGCTGATACAATGTAGAGCTGGGGGAGGGAGCATTCTCTCTCTTACCATGGAGACACCGTCTGGCCGGATTGACAAAGGTCTCCTGAGAGCGGGTGGAGGTCTCTGCTTGATGGGCCCCCCATCCCCACAGGTCTGTGAGGGCTTGAGCGGGAAAGTCAAAGCTAAGCCACACCAATTTAAGAGGTAAGTCGTAACACAGAAAGGTCTGAGACCCTTCAGTCCCAAGTGTCCCAACACTGGAACTTGTCTCTCACCTCCCAAGGGTGGTGATGTTGTGGCTAAGGGATGTGCCCAAGTTTCTCTGCCTTTGGGAGCAGGGGGGCCTGTTTTCACCACCAATGGTACCTCTAGATGCACCAGCAGTGGGAGAAATATTCTAACTTCAGAGTGACCACCTAATGGAGACTTCCAGCTCAAGACTCTTGTGTGGGCCTGGTTTGGTCAGTAACGGATTCATAAATGACCAGAACTGATTTCTGGACACATGTGAACACCCCCTAGGGATTCTTAGAAAAACAATGAGAAAAGAATCCTGGAAGCAATTCATTTTTCTGCAGCCAGGAAGGGTATATTTATAACCCTGGTTTCACTTATATGAGCAGGCGAGTAAGACTGAGAGGTTCCTGTTAAGCACCAAGACTGTCCTGCTGGAGCCACCAGATGAAGTCTGCGGACAGTGCTGTGAAAATGAAGCAACCAATTCTGCCCACCTCACCAGATACCCCGCCACCTGCTAGAATAAATAACGTAATGGCAGCTAGTACAGTAGCTTTCATTTTAGAACAGTACAAAAACATCTGTAGGGAAAATAAACAAGCCCGTGCCTTTGGCGAAACAGTTGGACCAAGTAAGTATGGAAACCAAGTAATCAAGCTGCCTGCTTGGAGGCGCCGACACACCCGTTCTTCCCCTCTCCCTGCCAGAACCTCACTAAAATGCAGGCGAGAAATAAAAGTGGCTCACACCCACACGGCCAAAGAGACCTGGAGAGGAGATGACGGTGCAAAATTGATGTCAACAAAAACTGAGAGCTGAAAGGTAGATTGCAGCTGACTTTGAAGCCCAGGAAGAGCCGAAACTTAAACCTGCAGCAGAGAGAGCCACAAAAACTGTTTTCCCCTAAAGAATCTTGGAAAAACGCAGCTGTTTGAGTTACAGGACCCTCAGAAGGCAAGGAAAATAGGAGGACTAGTTGGAAGACATTGTGAGTGGCGCCAAGATCCCCAGATTCTGTCCGTCACTTCATGCAGTCAGATGACTGTTCCCCTCCCCACCCTCCCACTGCCTCCAAAGACTGCAAGTTTAGAGAGGTTCAGAGAGACAGACTTTGGACTCTGAACAGGTGAGGGCAGACGGAGAGCCTTACTGCAAAAAGGAAATGTAGGTGAACGTTTACACCTTGAACAGTGAGGTCCCCAACTTTTTCTCCACCTTGGTGGGTAGAAGATTGGCAGCCAAGGCAGAAGATTAGAGTTGAGCTGTCCAATATGGTAGCCACTAGTCAAAATAAGTGGTAGCTACCTAAGTTTAAATTAAGTCAAATTAAACAAAATTAAAAATTCACTTTTTCCGCCATACTAGCCACACTGCTAGTACTGAATAGCCGCATGTGACTAAAGGCTACCATATTGGACAGTGCTGATACTGAACGTTTCCATCACCACACAAGCTGGACAGCACTGGATTAGAAGATCCCTCTCTGTGGAAACTGACCAGGCTGAGAGAAAAGACCTACAGAGACGGACATTCGTTGATCACCCAGAGAGAAACACAACAGTTAACAAGCTCCACTCATGTAAACAGAGCTTTCTATCAGAAACTTGGTGACTCATCCTTAAACATAGATGGCAAATATGAATGACCAAAAATTTGAGGAAAGTCCTAACCATGAGAGACAAAAGGAGATTAATATAGTATGTTGCATCCATGAAAGAAAAATAGAAAAGTATAAAAATATGATAGGCAAATAAAAAATGAAATGGGTTTGATGGTAAAGTCTCTTAGAGTGCCAAACAAAAAAGAGTTAAAAAACAAGAGGGAAAACTTGGGATAATTAACATATCTGTCCATGAGATTCATCTTTCAATTGGAAGGATTTCCAGCAAAAGAGAACTGGGAAAAAAGGGGGAGGAAGAAAATTACCAAAGAAATAATAAAATGAAATTCTCAGAACTTTCCAGATGGAAAGGGGCCGCTGAGTGTCTAGCACTATGGATAAGACAAAGTAAACATATACCAAAGCACATCATGACATTCTGAAAACTGGAGATAAAGAGAAGTCTTCCAAGTCTTCCCGAGAGCAAAAGCAAGTCCCATACAAAGGATCAGGTATCAGGATCACACTAGTGTCATCAAAGGTGACACTGAGAGCTGGAAGACAGAACGACACCTCTAAAGTGCTAAGAAAAAATGACTTTCAACCTCAAATTCTATACCCAAGGGTGAGAGTAGAATAAAGACATTTTCAAACTTGCAGTGCATCAAAAATTTACTTCTTATGTCGGTCAGTGCGGAAAACAGAGGGCTCACTCAGACTGGGGAGAATTCACTGTTTACAAATATACGGTCAGGGTTAAAGGAATCCAGCCAGGAATGGTGAGGTACCCTGAGGCCAGCCAGAGCAGGGAGCTGTTACAAACAGCTGACTGCCACCTGACTGAAGCCGTGGCCACCACCAACTCACAGCTCAACAAGAAGTGAGCTGGAGAACAAACACCCCTACTTCCTTTTCCTCGCACTCAACTTCTGTATCTCCCATTGACCAAAATCAACTGGAAGCCGGAAGGCAAAGAGACTACTGAGGCAGTCTCCATAAATGCCAGCCTCCCAGGGCACAGAGAAGTGGGAGAGTGCTCTGGAGTGACAATTGGAGAACTTCCCTCTATGTACTCTTGCTCAAGAGGCCACTGAAAGATGTGATTCAGTAACACAGGAGAGTAAATCAGAGAAGAAAAAGACACAGGATCCTAGAAACAGAGACTCTAAAACCAAAAAGGGGTGGAGGGGGGTCCCAGGACAATAGCGAAGGAAGTCTCAGAAAATATCTATGCAACATCCCCAAAGAGCAAAATTCCAAACTGGAGAAGACAGAGTGCTCTTGAGGAGTGGTACTAAGAAAAGAAAGATGAAGACTAGTTTGCACATTTAGGACTTAGGAGAAGATCATCAGCTTTATCAGACAGTTAGGAATGAACTAATGACAGATACTTTTAAAAAAATAAGCGAGTGGGGAAAAAAGGCAATTATTAGCTCCAAAGAAAATTTAAAAGGTGTATAGAAAGGAAATGTAATTATGATTCACTACAACATACATTATAGTACAATGTAGTGAGCAATATTTACATAGCTGTGGTAGGCAGAGTAATGGCCACCAAAGATGTTCACATCCTAATCCTTAGAACCTGTGAATGAAAGGGACTTGCAGGCGTGATCAAGTTAACCTTGAGATCTGTAGATTATCTTGGAGGATCCAGCTGGGCCCAATGTAATCACAAATGGGAGAGGGAGGCAGAAGGGTCAGAGTCAGAGGAGATATGATGATGAAAGTAGAGGTCAGAGTGATACAATATGAGAAAAACTCAATCTGCCATTGCTGGCTTTGAAGATGGAAAAGGGCTCCAAGCTGAGGACTGCGGGCAGCTTACAAAGCTGAAAGAGGTGAGAAACATATTCTTCCCTATAGCCTCCAGAAGGAATGCCACCCTGCCAGCACCTTCAATTTAGCCCAGGAGGACCCATTCCAGACTTCTGACCTCCTGAACTGCAAGATAATATATTTCTGCTGTGGTAAGCCACTAGGTTTGTGATAATTTGTTACAGCAGCAATACAAAACTACTACAGTAGCCATAGAAATTTAATCAAATATTATTTAGTTAAAAAATTGTGAAGAATCTGTAGTAGTTTTAAAATATGTCCACAAATTCTTGGACAGCCCTCTTCTCAGAAAGGCCCAATTGTCTTCCTTTTGTGATTCACTTCTAATGAACAGAAGGTACTAGAAGCGATGGTATGTGACTTCTGAGGCGAGGTCACAAAAGACATTGGAGTTTCTGCTTACACTTTCTTGGATCACTCACGCTTGGGGAAGCCACTTGTCGTGTCCTGAGGACCTTCAAAGAACCTGTAGAAAGGTCCAGATGGGGAAGAACTGAGGCCTCTGTCCAACAACCAACATTAACTGGCCATCCATGAGAGGGAACTTGAAATCAGATCCTTCAGCTCCAGTGAAACCTTCAGCTTACTACAACTTTATGAGGGACCTTGGGTCAGAACCCCCAAGTTCCTGACCCACAAAAACTGTGAGATAATAAATGTTTATCATATTATGGCACTAACTTCTACAGTAATTTGTCATACAGTAGTAGATATCAGATACATAATTCAATTAGGAGGATAAGAGGAGGGAAAGAGTGTGTGTGTGTGTCCGTGTGTGTGTGTGTGTGTTGATGTATGGTGAATGGAGAGCGAGAAGCTATACAATTAATTTTTAAAGAAGAGACTCACTAGTAGCATAGAAAACTGAAAATCAGAAAATAGAGGCATACACATATTACTTAAAATACAGAAGAAACATCTGAAAGAGTGGAATGTGTTTGCCTCAAGGTATCAGGAGTTGAGAGTGCAGGGTGGGGTTGAGTCTAATCACAACAGTAAGTGTTATATTTGAATTTTAACCTATATACATACCATACTTTTTATAAAATAAAAAAATTTTAAAGCAACTTCCACGGACCTCCCCGCAGGATCTGGTGTCACCTTGCTCGGAGAGAAGTATGCTCCCAGCTCTTTCATTCAGTAAGAAGAGTATTAAGAGGGAGTATTCTGAGATGAGGGTCCCAGGATCCTAGGTGGAAAGACTCCAGGAGAAGACAATCAGAGCTGGATGACCCAACCAAAATAGGTCATAAGGTTCATGAGATCCACAGCAGCATGGAGACTAATCTGGAGCTAGAAATAAAGACTAGGGCCCTCATGTGGAAAAGAAGGCCAGGAGATGTCAGATCAAGCATCAGAATCCTTCCAAGACCCTGGGGAAGATGTTGATACTAATGAAGCCGAACTGGACCAATTTAAAAGATGGGCTATCTTAAGGAGAAGGGCACTGGAGAAATGCTTAACTGGTTTTACATATGCTTATTGGACATCTTATGTAACTAGTGACAAATCCACAAAGTGGCTCTTGTAGTATTGCATTAATACATTATCATCTGTGCAACAGAGGATGTTAATGCACTTCCTGCACTGAAGACTCTGTGCTGAGTGGATTACTTTAAGCAATTCACCTTCAAATTATAATAGTTGCCATCAACATCATCATCATCATTATTATTATTCCATTTACTATAGTCTTGATATCGTTTTATAGGGGACATGTATTTTAAATTGTTGAAATAAGTCTTGGAATTCATTGCTAAAGGCCCAGAAGCACTGTCTTCTGAATCAATGCCAGATTCCCATAAAATGAATCACCAGCACCGTAAGATTTTTAGTGTCTTATATGTGCGATCCTCCATGATTGCCAAAATGATGATCATCATTATCATAATGTGCTCTAAATCGTGTATCTTTCCAGAGCAGCTTCTGCCATGAGAAGTTCATGGTGGTCTGCTGGGAAGAGTTCCTATAACCCTCTGCCCCATATCATGAAGGAATTGCTTAGCTGGAAAAAGAGTGTAAGAATACTGAGGTTTTGGAGACATTGCTTCCGTTGGGTGGCCTCATCATTCACAACTGCCTGAGGAAGTGCAGACAAGAGAACAGGGAAAAGGCCACCCATACTGAAGGGAAAGTGAATCTTGGGGTTGATATTCCTTATTTGCTTCACACGGCTCTTGGCTTTCACTTGACATGCTTTTAGTCTCTGGTCATACTTTAGTCATTTTCCCCTCTCTCTTGCCTCATTAAATGCTGCTTTTCCCAACCCATGTGTGATGCTTTGGTCTCTAACCTTGCCTCTCAGATCTGGCTGCCCCTTTCCCCACTCCCCTGACCCTACTTTCTTCTTTCTTGCCTCTTCCCAGCTGTGCCTCTCTGCTTTTCTGGCACCAAATCATCACAGTACATGGAACTATGTAAATACAATAGCATTTGGAGGTCCTCTTCCTGCACCTCCACCTCCATCTCCATGTCTCCTTCAACCCCAGGAATTCTTTATTTCATTACTCAAGCCAGCATAACCTAGTATGCCATTTCCAAGCAGACATTCATCCCAGCCAGGCTGGCTCAACCCACTAGCCTACTCCTGTATCTGCTAACATCTACTAGATGATTTTTAAATACAAAAATACATCTCCCTAAAGGCCCTTGGTTCATAATAAGGATAAAAGTGTTAATTTATTACCAGAGAATTAGGCACCTTTCAATAGTAAAGCCCCAAGTCAAACCAGAAACTACTTCTACATTGCTGTGTAGGCAACAAGGTCTGGGCAATAAACCCATCAACAATCAGGGAGACAGAAGAGCAGGAGGATGGTTCTCGCCCTTGACGGGGCCTTATGTGAGTTTAGGAAAAGACCCAGAGAGGCAACAGTCAATTACACCAGGCATCGTAACTCACTCTAAAGGTCTTCAGAAAAGTCATACACCTACTGGAAACCAAGAGACAGGCTGCATATTCAGGATGGGAACGAATCATGGGAAGGAAATAATCCCTGTAATGTGGCTAAAGGAGGGATCAGAAGACAGAAGGAAGATTCGGTGAGTCCACCTTCAGAAGAGGACAAAACACCGCTGAGGCTTCCACCCGTGATCCCAGAGGGAGTTTAAAATTATATACAAGGGGGGCTTCCCTGGTGGCACAGTGGTTGAGAGTCTGCCTGCCAATGCAGGGGACACGGGTTCGAGCCCTGGTCTGGGAAGATCCCACATGCCACGGAGCAGCTGGGCCCGTGAGCCACAACTACTGAGCCTGCGCCTCTGGAGCCTGTGCTCCGCAACAAGAGAGGCTGCGATAGTGAGAGGCCCGCGCACCGCGATGAAGAGTGGCCCCCGCTTGCCGCGACTAAAGAAAGCCCTCGCACAGAAACGAAGACCCAACACAGCCAAAAATAAATAAATAAATAAATAAATAAATTTTAAAAAAAGTATATACAAGGGATCAAGACAATAAGAACTTCGAAAGATGCTGAACTATTTACTGCTTCTCCATCTTTGTCATTTTTCGGATGCTGTTTTCCCTTTGTGATCAGTAGTAAAAAGCCTTAAAAACAAAAAGCCCCTTTGTGTTTGTCTTTGGAAGGTATTAAGGAAACAGACTCCAAAGGACAGTGGCAGCTTCTGAGGGAGAAGGAAGTGGCTTGATTTCCTGGAGCCTCAGCAGAGCGGGGAAAAGGAGACCATGGGGAGCTGGGTGGGATCTTAGGAAAAACCCCAGAGCTGCAGTAGAAAATACACTGTGGAGCTCCACCAAAACTGGCAACACAATGTGTGGTTCTACAACATCCCTTACGCCACAGCACGAATGACACCACTTCCCGCTTGGGTCTTACTGCTCCTCTGATGAGCACTGCTTTTGGCTGGGAGATTGTCTGAAGCCAGCTGGTGGCATAAAAATGCTGCAAGGCCCACAGTCCCCCACCCCCTCCCAGCTGTTGACTGTATTCCTCCAGGACTGTTATAAAACCATCAAAATGCACCTTGAACCTAAGGCTGGGAGTGGTCTGTCCAGGGCCAGGACGCAATCCTCATCTTCACGGAAAACTCACTGAGTTCATTAAGTGTCTCGCTTCACAACAGGCTCTAAAACTACAAAGGGGCCTTAGAGATTTTTTTTTTTTTAATTTATTTATTATTTATTTTTGACTGTGTTGGGTCTTCGTTTCTGTGCGAGGGCTTTCTCCAGTTGCGGCGAGCGGGGGCCACTCTTCATCGCGGAGCGCGGGCCTCTCACTGTCGCGGCCTCTCTTGTTGCGGAGCACGGGCTCCAGGCGCACAGGCTTCAATAGTTGTGGCTCGCGGGCTCTAGAGCGCAGGCTCAGTAGTTGTGGCTCACGGGCCCAGCTGCTCCGCGGCATGTGGGATCTTCCCAGACCAGGGCTCGAACCCGTGTCCCCTGCATCAGCAGGCAGATTCTCAACCACTGCGCCACCAGGGAAGCCCTAGAGATTTTTTTAATATAAAAGACTATTCTAATGGGACAGCTGCATGGTGTAAGCGTTAGGAGCACTGGTTTGGGAGCCAGTCGGCCAGTGTTCAAATCACAGCTCTGTCACTTACTGACAATGATTTTTGATTAATCATCTACCTTCTCTGTGACCCAACTGCTCATCCATATAATGGAGACAGGACGAGTACCTCCCTCATGGGGTAGTTTTCTCAGGAAGAGGTGCACCTTGATCTGAGCCTAAAGGAAACGCAGACCACGTACAAGTGAAGAGACATACAGGAGCACACCAGGCAAAGGTTCGGGCAAAGGCACAGTCGAGCCTGAGGCAGGAGACTGACAGACCCCATGTGGCCTCTTGTGACTTCTGTGACCCTCCATGCTTCCACAGGAAGCACAGGTTGTGGAAATTATATACATGCCTCTAAGGCTGGGCTGGTCCTTCTCCCAGGACACAGTGTGGCTCACCAACAAAAGAGGGAAACTCTTGTACAGAAGAATGATGAACAGGTGGCCATCTTTGTCCTTGGGTCCCATCTTCTTTCACAGAGTGCTCACTGAATACCCTTGGGAGATGGCAGAGCACAGGACCACTCAAGGAGATGGTCCTCACTCAAAGCCTGCTGTGTCACAGATTTAACTTCACGCCTGAGTCTCAGTTTCCTGAGAGGCCAACATGATTCGGCTACAAAACCATGCAGACCCAAGCCAGCTGTTTGCAGCTCCTCAAACAAACTCCACCGTCTCCCGCCACTTTGCCTTGGGGAATGCTGTAGTGGAGGTGGAATTTGGGGATCCAGGTCCAAGGATGTCACTGTGTGAGATTTACTACGTTACAGTGCTGAGCATGTCACAGATGGCCAACACATACATAACGACGCATCAGAGCTATGTCTCTGAAACCTGGGCATGAGACTCATACATGCACAGAACTCAAATCTGCACCAGCAAACTGCTGGCCAGTTTTCCAAAGGACCAGAAACTGCTCCCAACATCTCAAGGAGAGGCTGATAATTGTACACAGAAGCTCCTGCTCTCACACGCACAATTACCCGGTTTTCACATGCAAATATCCATCTGCACATGGTTTCTTTGGTAAATGCCAACTTCAGAGGTGCAATCCAGGTGCCCAAATTTGAGAACTTGGCATAGAGAGGAGCGCACAAGCTTCGAGTCAGTGATGGCCTGGGATCATCATTATAATTAGTTCCAATGGATGCGTCTGTCGTTCAGTAACAATGGTGGATGATTCGGTCTCGCTGCCTCATCTCATTGCCCCCTTCCCCCCCTCATCCCTTTTATAAGAAAAGCCAGCCACGTCTTGCTTAACTGTCCTCCCACCCCCATCCACACTCCCGCCTTTTAAAATGAAAAGCCCAGATGTGGGTGACCCATCTGTAGTGTGTGTCACGTTTTTAGCATCTTTATTTAGAGCTGGGAGAAAGAGACTCATTAGAGAGGAAGTCCACAATGAAATTAGGAAACATTTGATCAGACCATTGTCCCAACACAATACGTGCAATGAGGGAAATGCTGGAGTTGGCTGCGAACCCTAAATGTGTTTCAGTCTCAGTGGCTTTCTCATCCTGTGCTGACCAGAATGGGGAGCTCGACAGCTCCCTGGGCAGAATCCAAGCTTCTGGAAGTGGGGAGCACCATTAGGGCAGGCAAATTCTCTCTCTCCTTAAGAGACTTTGCATTTTTAGAAGAGCTTTAGATTCACAGGAAAAGGGAGAGGCAGGTACACATGTTTCCCATCTACTCCCCGCCCCACACATGCATAGCTTCCTCCCCGTTACCAACATTCACCACCAGGGTGGGACATTTGTTACAGCTGATGAACCTGCACTGACACATCACTATCACCATGGTTTACACTACAGTTCACTCGTGGTGTTGTCCAGTCCCTGGATTTGGACAAAGGATGATGATGTGTATCCACCACTATAGTATGATACAAAGTATTTTCACTGCCCTAAAAATCCTCTGTGCTCTGCCTATTCATGTCTTCTTCCCCCAACCCCTGGCAACCACTGATCTTTTTACAGTCTCCATAGCTGTGCCTTTTCCAGAATGTCATATAGCTGGAATCATACATTATGGTACCTTCTCAGATTGGCTTCTTTCGCTCAGTAATGTGTATAAAGTTTCCCTCATGTCTTTTCGTGGCTTGATAGCTCATTTCTTTTTAGCACTGGATAATTCCATTGTCTGGATGGACTACAGTTTATTTTTTCCCTGTGGCCTCACTCTGCCGTGGAAGTTGGGGCATCTACTGCTATGGCAGTTAGGACACCCTTGGCCTTCACCAGTCTCAGTCCTTCCCTGTGGCCTCAGCAGAGGCATCTACAGGGACCCAGTGGTGAGGACTAACTCATCCCAAAGCATCTAGCCTTTCCCTCAGCTTCTTGGCATTTAAAGGGCAGAGGTTTGCTGCTGGGGACCTTATGTCAAGGGCTCGATACATGAAAACCGCTCTCGAACTCCAATTCCATTTCTGGTATCTCAACTCACTTATTAAGCAAAGCAGAAGGTCAGAAATACACAGACTCCAAAACAGATGCATTGATGACACCTTTCAAGCTCTGGGTAAACCACTTTTCTACAAGGATGTCCAGTCACATCCCCAAATACTTAATCTGCACTGCGTCAAAATCAGCCTAATTCTACATAAGGAGAAATTAAACCACAAAGAAATGGACCCTAGAGCCCTGAGTTAAGACTGAAAAGACTTGATTTCAAAATATGAAAATGGGCTCTAGCCCTGACTCAGTCACTAGCTATGGATCATTAGGACCTTTAACCTCACGTCTGACAGAGTTCAGACTAGTTGTCTTAACTTAGAAGATTGTTGTGAAAGTACAATATAAAGACAGTTATTAAAGCAATCAGGAGGATTAAAACATCATATTAAAGTGTTTGGTTTTATACTAACAGACCACACAGTAAATTCTCTGCCATTTGTGGGATTAGAATTCATCTCCTACCTGCTAAATCCATTGCTTCTTCATCTAAGTGACATACGAGATTTGCCATTCTCAAAAGACATGGAAAATCCATTTCTCGGTCCAAGTTACAGAGCACAACATTTAGCACTGAATATAGGAACTTGAACAGAAACAATTGACTAAATAACTCAATCCATGCCAGCACTGAATGATACAAGCTTAGCATCTGGCACATAGTAGGCACTCAATATATACACTTGCTGAATCAATTAATTAATGAAAAATATGTAGAGAAAACTCCTACTGAAAACAAAGGCAAATTTACTCAACAAATACTTGTATCAGTGAATACCTAATGTGTACATGCCTTTGTTGTTTAGCTAATGTGTAAGTTGAATCAGAACTCCTTTATCCATAAGTCAGTTCTCCATCAACTTTCTCTGTGTCGAACTTTGGCGAGCACCACCAACCATCACTTGGAAGAGAAGGGATTAAACAGAGAAGCATATAGAAAACAGTGAGAAGTGACGATGGACAATATAGCAACCAAAATGAGGTGGCAGGAAATTTGGAAACAAACTTACAAAAATTATGAGTTTGGGGTAAATATCCCCATAACATCTCCATAAACCTTCGAGGCATCGTCGTATTGATTTCTTTGAAGACATTGTAGCGTACAAGTCCAAGTTTCTTTCATTATTGCATTAATCAAGATGACGCTGAAACTAACTTCACCCTTTCTTGATAACTCACCATGTGTTATTTAAAAGGTGGAAAGATCTGTGGTATATTTTAATGGAGCCTTATCTTAAACACAGAGGATGCATGAGGGGTGGTTAATCATAAAAGCTTCTTTATTGTTATTTTCCACCATTCCTTTAAACCGGTTCTATGGGATAATGATTTCACTGTTCCTGGATGAAACTTCAGGAAATCTCCATGACTTTTCTGGTTTTCTTAGGCAAAGTCTTATGGTCAGGAGACAGGTACCAGTCTCTTAGGCGAAGTCTTATGGTCAGGAGACAGGTACCAGTCTCTTAGGCGAAGTCTTATGGTCAGGAGACAGGTACCAGTCTCTTAGGCGAAGTCTTATGGTCAGGAGACAGGTACCAGTCTCTTAGGCGAAGTCTTATGGTCAGGAGACAGGTACCAGTCTCTTAGGCGAAGTCTTATGGTCAGGAGACAGGTACCAGTCTCTTAGGCGAAGTCTTATGGTCAGGAGACAGGTACCAGTCTCTTAGGCGAAGTCTTATGGTCAGGAGACAGGTACCAGTCTCTTAGGCGAAGTCTTATGGTCAGGAGACAGGCACCAGTCTCTTAGGCGAAGTCTTATGGTCAGGAGACAGGTACCAGTCTCTTAGGCGAAGTCTTATGGTCAGGAGACAGGTACCAGTCTCTTAGGCGAAGTCTTATGGTCAGGAGACAGGTACCAGTCTCTTAGGCGAAGTCTTATGGTCAGGAGACAGGTACCAGTCTCTTAGGCGAAGTCTTATGGTCAGGAGACAGGTACCAGTCTCTTAGGCGAAGTCTTATGGTCAGGAGACAGGTACCAGTCTCTTAGGCGAAGTCTTATGGTCAGGAGACAGGTACCAGTCTCTTAGGCGAAGTCTTATGGTCAGGAGACAGGTACCAGTCTCTTAGGCGAAGTCTTATGGTCAGGAGACAGGCACCAGTCTCTTAGGCGAAGTCTTATGGTCAGGAGACAGGTACCAGTCTCTTAGGCGAAGTCTTATGGTCAGGAGACAGGTACCAGTCTCTTAGGCGAAGTCTTATGGTCAGGAGACAGGTACCAGTCTCTTAGGCGAAGTCTTATGGTCAGGAGACAGGTACCAGTCTCTTAGGCGAAGTCTTATGGTCAGGAGACAGGTACCAGTCTCTTAGGCGAAGTCTTATGGTCAGGAGACAGGCACCAGTCTCTTAGGCGAAGTCTTATGGTCAGGAGACAGGTACCAGTCTCTTAGGCGAAGTCTTATGGTCAGGAGACAGGCACCAGTCTCTTAGGCGAAGTCTTATGGTCAGGAGACAGGCACCAGTCTCTTAGGCGAAGTCTTATGGTCAGGAGACAGGTACCAGTCTCTTAGGCGAAGTCTTATGGTCAGGAGACAGGTACCAGTCTCTTAGGCGAAGTCTTATGGTCAGGAGACAGGTACCAGTCTCTTAGGCGAAGTCTTATGGTCAGGAGACAGGTACCAGTCTCTTAGGCGAAGTCTTATGGTCAGGAGACAGGTACCAGTCTCTTAGGCGAAGTCTTATGGTCAGGAGACAGGTACCAGTCTCTTAGGCGAAGTCTTATGGTCAGGAGACAGGTACCAGTCTCTTAGGCGAAGTCTTATGGTCAGGAGACAGGTACCAGTCTCTTAGGCGAAGTCTTATGGTCAGGAGACAGGTACCAGTCTCTTAGGCGAAGTCTTATGGTCAGGAGACAGGTACCAGTCTCTTAGGCGAAGTCTTATGGTCAGGAGACAGGTACCAGTCTCTTAGGCGAAGTCTTATGGTCAGGAGACAGGTACCAGTCTCTTAGGCGAAGTCTTATGGTCAGGAGACAGGTACCAGTCTCTTAGGCGAAGTCTTATGGTCAGGAGACAGGTACCAGTCTCTTAGGCAAAGTCTTATGGTCAGGAGACAGGTACCAGTCTCTTAGGCGAAGTCTTATGGTCAGGAGACAGGTACCAGTCTCTTAGGCAAAGTCTTATGGTCAGGAGACAGGTACCAGTCTCTTAGGCGAAGTCTTATGGTCAGGAGACAGGTACCAGTCTCTTAGGCAAAGTCTTATAGTCAGGAGACAGGTACCAGTTCCTTGTGCTTTCTGCCTGCAGAGGATGCTTATCAACCCTAAGCAGTCCCACGGAAGCTCTTCCATGGTTTGCGCACACTGGTTGCCTTATTCTAAAATCCCCCTTATAAGAT
The DNA here is from genome assembly GCF_028021215.1 of Eschrichtius robustus. Classification (NCBI taxonomy): domain Eukaryota; kingdom Metazoa; phylum Chordata; class Mammalia; order Artiodactyla; family Eschrichtiidae; genus Eschrichtius; species Eschrichtius robustus. The sequence continues at coordinate 97,479,655 of NC_090835.1, read as the reverse complement.
CAGTAGGAACTTAACCACAGCCTGGGTGAGGGGATTCTGGAAGACAGGCATAGAAGTTGTGAATAAGTTTCCAGACATTTTCTTTCCACATTTTTATCTCAGTGCTCTGTCACACACCTCGCTTTGCTATCCGATATCTATGATATCTTTTGCCTCAGTCCAAACTTCCAAATTAACATTGGATTACATTAGAAACTTTTCACATTGAATGATATACATTGGGGAAGGGAGTTAAATCTTTAATAAGATAGCCACTCGACACACAGAATTACTCATTCACCAAGGGGTGTAGGTAGTTTTTGGTTTTTTGGGTTTTTTTGCTATATTTGGAAACATCTGGATTTTTAATGAAATGTTTCCAATTTAAATCCAGATGTTTGAGATCATGTAAGTAGCCAAAAGTTGGAAAAGTAAATTACAGGATAGCAAAAGAGCCCTGTTTTTGCTATCATTATTTAGATGTGATCTGACCACATATGGAATTATACATCTGAAAATCTGGATCCAAATCTAGATTTGGACACTGAACTTTTCTATACCTGGAAGAAGCTACTTATGCCTCTGAACTCAATTTCTCCATAACCAATAAAGAGATTTATGTACTGTGTTCTGAGAAGCCAATAATGTAAGTAGCTAACCCTATTGTGAAAAACTTATATTTTGTTTGGAATACGAACAATAAAAATGCAGTTTATGCCAAAGAATTTGTGTTGGTTTTACAACATGTCCACAAATTTCTTTCATATGCCTCACTTCAAAAAGTGGAGTGTAATTCTCCTTCCCTTAAGTGTAAGCTGTACTTAGCAACTGACTTTTCATCAGTAGAATGTGGAAGAAGTGACAGTGTATGGCCTCCAAGATTAGGACATGAAAGGCAGTGTGGCTTTTTCCTTTCTCTCTGATCACTCCCCCTGGGAGAAACCAGCTGCCATGTCACGAGGACACGGAAGCAGTCCATGGAGAGGTCCACATGGTGAGAAACTGCGGCCTCCTGCTAACAGCCATTAGGAGAGTCAGTGGACCCTCCAGCCCCAGTCAAGCCTTCAGATGATAGAAACCCTGGCTGGCAGTGTGACAGCAACCCCATAAGAGACTCCAAGCCAGAACCACGAGCTTATCCACTCTCATATACCTGACCTGCAGAAACTGTGGCTTTAACCCACTAAGTTTTAGAGGAATTTATTGTGCAAAAATAGAGAAATAATACAGAATTGATCAGATTTTCTATTCTGTCTATTATGAGAATCAACAATACTCCAGAAATCAGTGATTTAAAAACAAACACAAATCTCACTTTGAATAGAAAAAAATATCATTCCCAGATTTTTATCATTGAAGTTCTACTTAAGAAACAGTTCTTGAATCTGGTCCATTTAAACCACTAGCTCATTGAAGGTACTGTGTATACGCAACGAATTCAAATGATAACTAAAATTCTTTTTAAATGCATGGTAAAAGCACAGATATTCACTACTCTAAACTGTGCTATGTACAAGGCTGACACTAAAAAACTTCTTAACAACGCACCAAAGGCGACTTCTAGATGTTCTAGATGTTTCTTGTATTGGCTGCTTTTCAAAGGGCATCAATTTGCTTTTTATTTGTTTAGGAACTTGTTTTTTAAAAGGGAAGCATAAACATGTTTATTATAAAGATAAACCTTACCTTTTGTGAGAATAGGATCAAAGAAGTTACATTTAGGATACTAAATATGCTTATGCATCATAGATGATCAGGATGCCAGATACCTGCAGGGAGTTTATAGTTGCATGTACGTATCTCATTTAATCTTCTCAACAACCCAGGAGAGCAGGCATTATTTTCTCATTTTGCACTCGTGATGGTGCAAAATCTATTAATGTGAGAATCCTCTAGGACGTACCTCCTCTTCCAGACCACCAAAGGTAATCCTCTATGTCTAAGCCCAGTTTCTCCTTTCCTTTCCCCTCCTAAAGACGTAGCATCCCTTCTGGAAAGAGGCAGATGTTGCAGTGCTGGGGATAGGCACGTGGGGGTGAAAGAAAGCCTCAGCAGCTACAATTAGGAGGATGGAAGAGAGGTTCCTGGAGAGGAAGATGTTAAGGAGAGAGAGAGAGAGAGAGACACTGGAGCAGCTGTGGGGTGTGAGGGGAGAGGGATATTTTAATGTATTTTATGGACAGTGTATTTGGAGCTCCTTTAACTTCATCTGAGAAATGTGAGAAATTAATAGAATTTGTTTTAATTGCGTTTGCCTGTTGAACTGTGCTTTTTCAATACATCACTTTAAAACTCCTGGCTTTTAAGGTGGCACACTGGAGAAAGTTCAGGTGCAGAGAGTATAAACGACCTTCTCAAGAATCCAGAATATCTTCTAATTAAATCAAGTGTTTTTCCCACTTTATCACTTGGCCTCCTCATTCATTCATTCATGCGACAAATAGCAACTGCTCACATAATAAACTCCAGGCGCTATCTTAGGCCTTCAGGAAATAACTTGGCTTGAAGCTGCAAAAACTGTCATTTTGAAAGTCAGCAAAAGAGTTAGAGACCTAAATTCAGTCACCTTTGGGTCTGATTGTTCCCATGTTTGGAATAAACAACCTGGGTGGACTCCTTAATTACCCAAATGCAAAGCAAACACCCATCCATTATTCAGCACTAAAGCTGTGAAATGACAGTAATACCATGTTTTAGAATGAGAACAAAAGCCTTCTCTAATTGTAAATTTTTACCTCTGGTTGAGCCAAAGCTTTTGTTGATTTTTTTCTTTTGTGGTCGTTCTTTTCATTTTTTCTTTTAGAGATTGAATGGCAAGAATATGCCTTTTCTCTATATGGAGCTGGTGTACCCTGTGCCAGTGAATCTTCGTTTCTCTTGAGGAGAGAAGGATGTTTAGGCATGATCCTAACTTTAGGATAAAAGAAGGAGGACTGTGAAAAGGGCTCTTTGTGGTTCAGGCTGTACTGGGATGTGAGTGTCCTGCACACTGTGTTATTTAAGACCAGATAAAACACCTTGGGAAATCCATCAGGGTTAGAATACAGTGTTCCAATGTGCCAGCCCTATTGGGTGTATTCCAACTGCCTTAGAATATATAACAACAGCTTCGGAAGGAGCCCCAAGCCAGGCTGAAGAGGAAAACAATGTACAGTTCTCTGTCTTCTTATTCAAGTTCCCCACATTCCACTTGAGGACTTCCTCTCTCTTGACGCTCTCTCCTCTCTTGGCTTCTAAAATACCACTCTTTTTTGGTTCTCCTCCCACGTCACTGGACGGTCTTCTGCAAACTTCTTTTCTGGCCCTCATCCTCCACCCAAGTTCAAATACATCATGACTTGGTTGCAGATCTCTCTTTTTTCCATAGCTGCACTCTCTCCCTCTGCAATCTCATCCAGTATTGGGGCTTTAACTACCATCTATATTTTGATGTCTCCTAAATTTATATCTCTAACCCTTACCTTTTCCTTAAACTCAAAACTTACATATCCACTGCCTTCCCAACATGGTCACTTGGATACCTAATAGGCATCTCAAATTGGAGGTCTAAAAAAAACACTTGATTTGGCCCCAAACCTATTCCTTCACCAATATCCCCCTTCTAAGGAAATGATGCCTTTACCCACTCATTAGCTCAATTAAAAGTGGGAGTCAAATTGAATTCTTCTCTTTTCTCCTGCATCCATAACTGATCAGAAAGTTGCATCAGGTTTTATCTCCAGTACACACCTACCCCTCTCCATCTGTACTTCCACAGCCACGGTACCAGTCTATTGCAATAGTCCCCTACCAGTGTCTCCACTTGACACACTGCTGAACTATTCCACTAGTCTTTTCAGCAGTCAGAGTAATCTTTTAAATAAAATGTATCAGGTTATGACCCTCTTTTAGTAACATCTCCCTCTGTGTTTGCTCTAAAAAGCAAACTCCTTGCCATGTCTACAAAAGCCTCTCCATGATCTAGTCCCACCTGACTCTCCAAATTAATTTCCATTTCATACCACTCTCCCACTCATTTCTGCCATAATATCCTCCATTTAGGGGAAGGAAAGCCTCGCCGCCGCACCGCCCCCCCAAGCTAGAATAGTGGTAACAGCACTGTCCCAAGGGGAATGAATGGTCCTGGCCTGTCGGGAGACGACAGCCGGAACTCAGTGAAGATCTTGATGAAGGGGAGACAGAGGCAGCACCACAGCCTCATCTCAACTGAGTGCCATGAGCGTGGGACACCATGAGATGCTCTGAAAACACTGGAGAGACCAGGAACGTGAGAAGGTGGGGCACGGCTGCCACCAATCAGACAGGACTCTGACTCACTGTAATCTACAGGATTAACAGAAAGGTGACCCCACCACTTGGTGACAAGCACTTAAGACATTCAGTTTTTGCACCAATGAATCAGATAGAGCCTCTGCCCTCCGGGACTCTTCAGCCTAGTAGGAAAGACAGACAGGTAAACAAATAATTGCAATACACTGTGAGAAGTGCTCTCACAGGAAGAGATGCTAGTAAGAAGGATGGCACAAAGGCAGCAGTGGGTAATACTCGCTCCAGTGTGGCACTAAGCAGACGTAGTGATCAGAGGATTATTCTCCTGTGGCTTGAGTTATGGCCCCTTTGGGCTTTTCCAGAGAAAATTTCCAAATGATCAGATTTTAGATTTCAATATTTTCAGGAAAAAAAAGACCAGTACTATGTTTACAGAAACAAAGGAGACCATCTTTATTAGATGATGCTCTTGATTTAAAAGTGCCACCGAAAAATAGGAGTTTGCAATTTTTACAGAAGAGAATAAAACCCATATAAGTTGAGCTATGGTTTTTGTGTACATTTTTAGTGCCATGCCAATTTTATTAATATTATTTCCTTTTGGGAGAAGTATGTTTTTCATTACAATCCCTGAAAACTAGGGATCCAGCAAAGGGAGCAGTGGAGGTACCTTAATAACTGTAGCACAAACGCTGTCATTTCGAGAGTGGCGGGAAGGCAGGCACAGATCAACAGACAACTGTTCCACAAACCAAGAGATGCCCGCAAAGTCTTTGCTTTTCCTCCACCCCTCTGTGGTCCAAACGACACATTTGAGTCTTATGCCAGCTTTCCCCTTTTGGAAAAGTTAAAAAGGAAATCTCATCCTGAGTATCTATGGCTTTTCCCCCTCTTGGGATCAAAACACTATCAGAGAGATAAACCATGATGTTTTTCCTAACACCATCGGACAGCAGTTTCTAGACTCGCCTCCATTTCCCCACCTGCCCCATCCCAAAGCTGTCATAGTGGAGTAGCCTTCCCAATGTACAGTATCATTTCAATACACCAACCATTCACTAATGATAAGGAGCACGATTAGATTAGTTTTCTGGAGGCAGGAATCAATATCCTGGCATATGTGAACCCAATTAGCCATTGCTAATTAGAGCTCTCAGACATTAATCAAATACCACGTATGGGGCTAATCAACCAATGTGAGAAGCAAAAAAAAGAAAAAAAATCTATCGTCTCCCCTTGAATTCTCCAACCTGTTCACCTTGAAATCAGACCCAGAGACAGAAAGCCTTGCAGAAGGTCTGCATGAACTAGGCTGGGAGGCTGTGCTATTTCACGGGTTCCTGAGCCTCCTGGAGAGTGAGGTGGACGTGACGTCATCAGGATCCTTCTCACACAAACACAGGCTCCATCCCGCAGCCTGGACACACTTCTCATTGACTCCACGGCAGTTAAGGATGCGTGCCAGGTGCAGGCTAGACCCAGAGAGGCAGACCAATACTCCTAGGCCTGAATGATAAATAAAACTAAATGCTTGCTAACTAATAGATTATTCATGAAATAGCCCAATTGCCATCATGCTACGTACTTGTACTCATACAATAATTCCTGTGTGTTTAAATAATGAATGTTAGGTTTGTGTTTAGTAACACAAATTGCTGATTAATCCGTATTCAAATCAAACAGTGCTTTATATGAACTCTTTGAAATACTGTACTAGATCAGCTTGTCTACCTCAATTTAGGAATAGTTTCTATAATGCTAATTCTAAGGCATGCGATTGAGCCCTTTAATTTGACAAAATCTTACTGGATACACCAGGCTTGAATAAAGATTCTGCTGACAATGCTGGGCAAATCCAGATGTGATTTAAGATTTGTGGAAAATATTAAAAATATTTCCAGCAACTATGCCCTTAATTCCTGACTCTTTAATGCTTCCAAATGTTACCTTGCAAAAAGCTACTTATTGCCCAACAAGCTCTTTCAATCTCATCACAATCTCCTTTAAAAAGACATTTTGCTAAAAAGCCACAACATGTGTGCATGCTATCATTATATTATTATTATTTTTTTTTTAGAAATAGAATGCCAGCTTTAAATAAACTCAAATCCCAAAAGGTTTACTTGAGATTTGAAATTCACAACCTATAAGAATTGAACAGTTTTTAGGCTCTAAGAAAGCATGTTTTTCCAACCATTCTTAACATTGTCAGTTTTAGACTTAAGTAGTGAGATGGAAATGGAATTCCTAGAACGTAATTATAGGGCAAACTGAACAGCACTGGAGGAAGAAACAGTAGAAAATAGTAAAAATAAGCATGGAATCAAATCTTGCTTGAATCCTAATTCACAACACATTAGTTGTGTGGCCTGGACAATTATTTAATGTCCCTGAGCTTCCCGAGGACAGTAAGGTCCAAGGTTATAGTGTGGTTCTGAAGGTGATCTGAAGTGATACACGTGAGGGCTTGAGACAAGTCTTGCTGGAGTTAGACTCTCCATAGGTGCTAGTTCCCATGGCCTCTTCCCTTAATTCTGGTTCTATGGGACATAATGTTCTGGAAAGTAAGAACTGCATCTGTATCTTCAGTGCCCGGCACTATGGTGGCATATATTTGACTTAATAAATCATTATTGAGCCAAAATTAACTGCCAGAAAAGCCACCAAAAGATATTTGGGGGACAATGTAAATGTTTCTTTACCCTCCTTCCCAAAAGTCAATATTGGACAGAATCTCTAAGGCAGTAATTTCCAGAAATCAGGGGAAACCTTCCAGAAGAGCCAAAGCAAATCCCTCCTGCAATTTCCAGTACTGAAAAGTGTGGTTATTAAAAAACAAAACAAAACCAAAAAACTCTCCCTTTTACTTCTCTGGCCCCTTTCTCTTGTAATTTTGGGGATATTCATGCATGGAAAATGTCAGGCAGGGCATGCAATGCAATTATGATAGGTATCCAAAATATTGATTTTATGAGCTATAAAATATGAGTCTGGGTAGATGGTTAGTGAAAACACAAAAATAGAGCACGGTGCGTAGATATTGGAGAAAGGGCAAAGCTTAAACGAGGGACATTATTAATATCTGATGTGATTCTTAAGATAAATACATCAAGTGGGAAATACCACAATTCGATTCCTTGAGTTTGGATCAGGGATACACCATGGGCTTCCAATGAATTCAAGTGTTGAGAGGATAAATAAAATTTTGGGGTACCTACAATGTGCCTTAGCCATCAAGGGAAAGGCAGTGCACTCATAAGCAGGGCCAGTAGTAAAATGTCAGACACTTACTGAAGGGACCGGCCTTAGAACAGGGGCATGGAATATAACCAAGAGCATGTCTTTCTAACTAAAAATCATATTTTCATTTCTTAAAGTAAGCAAATTCAGTGTGATGTAATTTTTTAAGTTGACTCCTAACATTTATATTGTCCACATGTTGTGATGGTGGCGATTAAAATTTGAAAAACTTTACAGAAGTTAGGAATGTGTTACTTTATCATATGTTGACTATTTAACATATTATTTAGCATTTTCTCATATCCCACCAAATCTCACTGTGACACTTTTTTGCAGGAAAACTGGGAAAAAAGATGGCCCACCAAAGAGATCTCTCCTGCCAAGTTCTACATTACTGTTGGTCTCAGATGAACTGTCACTGTTTTTTTTAACAATGATTCTTAATTTAGTCAATCATAAGTCTTTATTTATAACCAAAGAATATCTAAATTGAAGAGTTGGCATCATCTCTTTCTCTGTGTTTAGGAATTAAATCTCTACCATTTGGAATCAAATTCTTAATTCCAAAAATATGGGGAGTCTCCAGATGAGCGAAGGCCTCGCCCAGGGACTGTAGAGGGGGATAGAAATTCAACCAAGTCACACGCAGAGCATCTGGCAGCTAAGCCTTTGCTGCAGTGGTTGTTCAGTCTTTATTCAAATGGATATGGGCTCTGCAAGCCACTTTGTGTTCTAGAAGAAAAACAGCAGATGCTGATGCACAAGGAGAAAGGGCTGAATTTTTCCTTAAAATTCTGAGCCTCTGAATTCATGGTTTCATCCCCAAACCCCTTCTCCAGGGCCACCCCTGCCAGAACTCTATTCATTAGACTCCATCATTCCAAGTCAGTTCAAATACACAACCCAAATTTCCTGTAATGAGGGGCTTCTGAGACACAAACACTGCACAGCTGCGCTGAGTCTCAGGTTATCATATTATGTTGGCATAACTTTAAATATTAAACAATCTTCCCAGCCTCTGGTTATTGTCACTCACTATGGTAGACATATGTCATATTATCTGCCCCACATTGTTTCTCGTTTCTGACAAGAGCACCCCCTTTTCCTGTAGGTAATTATTCTTTCGCCACTCCATATAGTGCCAGGGTATCTGGGAGATAATGGCTTCGCCAGCACAACCAGCAGAGACCTTCCCTAGATTTTATAAGTGGACCCTGAGAGAAGAAAATCTTGTTCTTTGAGTGCCATTCATTGTGGCTTCGAAAGCCTGGAGCTCTCTCTGCAGACTTACCCACCCCACAACCAACCCTTAGCCATTTGAAGGTCAACCCAAAAGATAAGTAGAGAGATAGGATGACAACATCTAAATCCTTGGAGCCAGGCGGGCCTGAGGCCAGCTCAACCTCTAAACTTCCAAGTTACACCGGCCGTTATAAGACCTTTGGTAACAGCGTCCTTTCTAAAACACGTACATTTTTTAGTCCACAGATCCCACTTTTAGGATCCTCAGTTGTTACTCAACACTTCTCCAACCCACCAGGCTGGGTTGAAAACTTTCTTCCCATGCACCTAAATACAGAACATTGGTCTTTTCTTCTTTTGGTTACATATCCAGCCCATTTTATTTCATGATGGAGTGTTTCTCACCAATTTAGCTGCTATCCTTGGGGATCTGTCCCCCTGGAAAGTTTTAGTGAAACTTTCTTCCCATTAAGGCACTGGGTTCTTGCTTCACTTCCCTGATATAACTGTCTCCAATTATACTCTCTAGATTCTCCCTTCCACTACTTACTCTGCTGTTCTTATTTTCTTTCTTCCTTTGCTGTCTTTTCTTTAATGTCTCCCTAAAGCAGGGGTTCTTAACAAGGTCCATACACTATCCATCAATGGGCTTCCAGGGATTTCTCAAAGTCTCTTGAAATTATATGCAAGTTTTACATGAATATGCACATATACACGTGTTATCGATTGCTGTGTAACAAATTACCCCATAATTTAACAGCTTAAAACAACAAGCACTTATTACCTCACAGTTTCTGTGGGTCAGAAATCCAGATGTAGCTTAGCTGGGTCCCTCTGCCCCTCGCAACGCAGCAGTCAAGGTGTCAGTCTGGGATCTGAAGACCCTGAAAAAGGAAAATACACTTCTAAGCTCACTCATGATTGCTGACAGGATTGAGTTTCTCATGGTTTGTAAGCTGGGGACCTACCAATTCCTTCCCACAGGGGCAGCTCACAACGTGGCAGCTGGCTTCCCTCAGAACCAGATGAAGAGAATAACAGAGGGCGAGCAAGACAGATGTCACAGTCTTTTGTGATCTAATCTCACTAGTGACATCCCATGTCTTGTGCTGTATTCTATTGATTAGAGGCAAGTTGCTAGGTAAAGCTCATCCTCAAGAGGAGGAGGTTACACAATGATGTGAAAGTCAGGAGCTGGGGATCACTGGAGGCCATCTTAGAGACTCCTGCCGTAATATACTGTGGCAAGGAAGATAATCCGTATCTTTCATCATATTTTTTACTTCTGAATCAACATTTGTATTCTCTCTTTATTTCTGTCTCAACCATCAGTTTTACCCAAAGTCTTCTACATTTTCACAGAGTCACTAGAAATCATCTCTCTGAAACACGCTGGACTTAGTCCCCCTTTCACAACAGTCGTTACACCCCCTTTTCTTAAATTTTTATGATGCAAATAATCTATGTTGTCACCCATCCCCATCACACACACGCGCACACACACACACTGTAGTCCAAGGTCACTTGATGAGCAGTGGAGTGTTTTGATCACACAGGACAAGAACCCTATCTTGTAGAACACTGGTTCTTATACTCAGACTCTTTTCCACTCTTAAAAATTACACTCTTAAAAATTATCAGGGCCCCAAAGAGCTTTTGTTTATTTAGGTTATATCTATTCATAATGTACTGTGTTAGAAATGAAAACTGAGAATTTTAAAATATATATGTTTGTTCTTTTAAAAATAATAAGCCCATTATATGCTAATAAATATTTTTATGAAAAGTAAAAATACTCTGTTTTTCTAAAACAAAAAAATATAAAGAAGAGTGACAATGTTTTACATTTTTAGAAATCTCTTTTATGTCTGGCTTAGTAGAAGACAGTTGGATTCTCTTATCTGCCTCTGTACTCATACTTTACAAATATGTTGTTTTGGTGTAAGTATATGAAGAAAATCTGGCCTCATATAGTCATATAGACATGTCAGTGTGAAAAGGAGTATTTATGTAATTGTAGATTTTTTTTAATACTAAACCAAAACTTGTCAATGATAGTTTCTTAAAGATTATAGAATGTGAAATCTGAAACTCTATCAATGACTTCTTTTCACGTTCAGCTACATTGATATCCATTAAAATCTTACACTTAAAATGGATTTTTTATCAATACATGATTTATCGTGCACTGGCCATTTGAAAAAAATAAATTGTATTCACCGAGCTACACAGACCTCCCAAGTGTGGGCACATTTTGTTACAAAATATCAAAAAATCACAATTGTAAATATCACGACCAATCTCATCATGAGTCTTCAGGTATTGGAAAGCAGACAAGTTGCTTCATGGTAAAGAATATGAGTTTTCCAGAATTCTAAATTTCACCAAATTTTATAATTGGCTATAAACACTGTCAGATATTTTCCTTTAAGTAACAGGCCCATTTCATTCACTTTTGAGAAAATATCTGCCTAATACCTAAGTCTAAATAGTCACAGTTTGTCTGTCAGTTGTTCTTTCAAATCAAAATCGTGTTCCATGAAAAAAATGGGCTAGTTCAACTGAAAATGAGTGCTTTTCCTTGAGACAACCACTGTACTTGATACACAGCAGAATGCTTGATTCACACATTCTATTTTGTCACATAGAATAGGACAAAGACGTAAAGTGGTGAGATTTAATACAAGTAATAAGTTTTACTGCTTTATTAAGGTTACTTTTGAGCGACACTGGCTTTTCTTTCTTCGGCCAGTGTGGGGAAGTATACAACCACCACCAGTGCAGTCTGGCGCCACTGCCTGGAACTGTCTGAAGACACCAGCATTTTACCTACCATTGCTTTTGCATCAACAGTGCAAATGTCAATATATTGAAAAGAGCAAATAACATCTTAGTATTATTATGAAAATAGTTCTGACGTCATGAACACATTCAAAGCGACTTGGAAACCCCCAGGGATGCATGGACTATACCTTGAAAATCATTGTTACAGACTGTTTTATATTGTTTTTTAATCCTAACACTCATTATTACAGTGAAGGAGCCAGATTTGATATACTGTGTACTCACTTCTGCTTATCTAGATCTGATGGGAGAAGGGAGTCCTCTAATAAAATTACTCTTTTGATTTATTGAGCATGACCCATCCAATATTTCCCAAATGTCACTAATTCACAAGTTTTGTCAGAGAAACATAGTCATTTTTTAAACTTAAATATTTAAAAGGACCTTTTATCCAGCTGAAAACAAGTATGCTATCTTACCACAAATAGAAGAAATATATTAATACCCTTAAAGTAAATATATAAGGACTCAAATTTTTGAAGAACCTTTCATCGAGAGTATTACCTAAAATCATTCCAGGTACCAGCACTGAGAGCTCACTTTTGAAAAGATGGCAATAATCCCTTCCGACCTTTGAGCTCCTTCACTTTGCCAAATTCCATTATATGCAAATTTATTTCCATATTTCTTTTAGATTTTTATATCTACAGATTGCAAATCCCTCCTGTTGGGGATAAGTTTTAAAAAGGAAACTGGGGATTGGGAAAAAAGAAAAGCGAGGTAAAACAGATGGCAGCAAAGAAATAGAAGTTTGGGCACGAAGCTCTGGGTGAGATAAAGGGAGAGGAGGAGGAGGAGGAGGAGGAGGAGGAGGAGGAGGAGGAGGACGGAGCCTCTGCATTGCCCTCTCAGGTCTGGTGAGGCATGCAGATGAGGCGGATGTAAACAGGACTGCTAAAATGTTCTTCCGTGTGACGAGTGCTGGGCTCTGGCACTGGAAACCAAAAATGCCTACCCAGCTGTGTTAAATAAAACTTGCTGCAAAATTTTTCCATCTGAAAAATCCAAGTACTTTTGTGTCTACGAGACCAAGGCAGGATTCGGGACATGGGAATAACCAAATCTAAGTTATAAAATCAGAAGGGCATTGAGTATTTGGAAGAAAGGAAAGTGTAGGTACCCATGTGTGCACACACATACACATAACACGTTGTCTCTTGGTGTGCACATGTTCGGCAGTGAATCAAAATAAAATTGAAAGCATCTTGTAACTGTGGGGAGAAGAGACCATGCAAAGTCACCATTGAGCAAGAGAGTGTAAATGGAAATTAATAGTATAATGTCCATCATAACCCATTCAAGTTGTGAAAATGCCTTTCATATTCTTATTTCTCCTGCTATCTTTATCGTTTAGTGTCAACAAATATTTCATAAAGTATTTATGAGGACTTTTATTGGCTCACTTGTTATCTCGGTTCTTAAAAACTGTCTTTGCCATAAGGCAGTGTTTTCAGGTTCACTGTAATATATTAGGGGTGATGGTTGGGAAAGGTTCTGAGCTCCATTGCCTTTCTTCTATGAGAATGTCTCTGCTTTGACCTAGTTTGCATGTTAGTCCTCTCCCTAAGATTTCATCTAAAGAAAGAGCTCTGGTGCTATAAAAGACACATTTTTAAGCAAGAAAAGCCAATGTCATAATGTCTAAAGTCTCTTTAAAATGAAGAAACACTACATGCCAAAAATATATGTGAAATAACATACAGAGACATGAACAGGAACATAATAAAGAGGTCACCCAAAGAGCCAATAGGCATATAAAAAGTGTTCAACTCCATTAGACATCAGGAAAATACAAATCAAAACCACAAAAACGATGCCATTGCACACCCACCTGCTAAATTAAAAAGATGACAATACTAAATTGTTGGCAAGAGAATGGGAAAATGGGAACTTTCACTGAATGCTGGTGGGTGTGCAAATAGGACAACAAATCAGAAAAGAGCAGTATCTACCAAAGCTGAGAATGCACATACCCAGCAATCCGGCATTTGTATTCCTACAAGTATATACCCAATACAAGGCACCAGAGGCCATTCAAGAAAGTGCATAATAGCACTATTGTTAATTGGCAAAAAATGGAAAGAAACAATAAGGCAGACAGTTAAATACTGGCATATTCATACAATGGAAAACTATACAGCAATGAAAAGGAATGAACTGCTGCCATATATAATAGCAGCGAAGAAAAGAAGCTAAGCATAAAAGAGAACATGTTGTATGATTCCATTTATATAAGGTTCAAAAGCAGGCAAAACTATAGGAATAGACATCAGGATAAGAGTTATCCTTGTAGGGAAGGGTCTGGGGTGCACATGGGGGGGTTTGGTGTACTGGCAGTGTTGTTTCTTCATCTGGGGGTTGTCACCCAAGTTTGTTCCCTTTGTGAAAATACATCAAGATGTATATACTCTAGACATCTTTGTGGTTTGTGCCCTCGATTTGTTGTATTTTAATAAGAAATTTACTTGAGAGAAAAATATGAAATGTAATTTTCAATTATGTAGAATTTTAGCATCCTTTCCTGTCTCAGTGTTTCTGTGAACCCTCCCACCACCCACCTCCTCATCCCACACTTTTTTTTTTAGTTTTCTTTTCTAGATTCTGGACCAATTGAAAATTAGCTATTTTTCAACAAGGTATATTATAATGGATTGTTACTCTAAAAGCAGAAGAGCATACTCTCCTCATCCGTGTACACCTGCCCTGAAAAGGTGGATTAATACACTAATTCAGTACATGTGTTCTGAGCACCTACCTGGGCCAGGCACTGAGCTTGGCTCTGGAAAGGCACGGGTGAACGGGGCAGACACAGTACTGGCCTGGGGGACTTTACTGTCTAACAGGGGAAATCTGTGGTTAAAAGCAGTTGTCAGAGAGTGTGTTAAATGCTGTGGTGAGTGAAGGTCAGATGCTAGGGGGCCACACAGCAGGGCGGATGTCTCTTCTCACGTCTCTGGCACCACATTTCTCTCCCCTAATTTGAAGGCCAGTTGTACTTACCGCTAGTACCCCAGAGTGTGGTGACTCATGATTGTTCTCTGCTTCCTGTTGTTAACCTGTCACCTTGAATTAAGCATGGGGAATTGGTTTGATTGGGTATCTCCTGTTGGATTTAATTCTGGGCAAGAATTAGGCCCTTTAAAATACCTGATGAGGGGAGGAAGGAGGAAGTTGGAAGGAACATCCATAAAGAAAGAGACTTTTCAGCAGAAAAGACGGGGGGCATTGCTGAGACACAAACAGAAGCAAGAAGCATCTCTGCTGCAGAAAGTCAGAGGGCAGCAGCCTGAGGATGCTGGCCAATGGTCGTCTCCCAGAGCTCGGGTCTGTAGGCACTCAGAACCTGTAGAAGGAAGGTTCTAGAACCACCTGCCTGACTAAATTCAAATAAGAAAAAAATTACTCTGACTTAACTTTTCTACTAGGGAAACCAGGATATGTTTGGGGAGAGAAGAGGATCACTTCAGAAACATGTCTACAGCATTAGAAACCTCCTGACACCTCATCGGCTGTAGCTAACGTCTTGACATCTTCCTACCATAGGGATTTAAGAGACGGCGTAGGGCTCACCTGATAAGATACGTGTAAAGACCTTGCACAATGCCAGGATTCCCAGCAGCAAAACATTAAGAGCTTAAGCTCCAGGAGAGACAAAAATGGGGATGTAGGAGGAGGGGGGAGAGGGAGGAAGGAGAGAGGGAGATTGCTTGCCACAGCAAGAAGGCATCAGGATGCTGAGAAATAAAGGGAAGGGAAAGGTGATGGGAGGCGAAAAGTGATGCTGCCTTCATTTCTTAAATTACCAGGGAATGAGCCTAATTACAGTTCTCCATCTGGTAACCTAGCTAGAACATTCTCTAACCAGCAGGGGCCCCATCAAGCTGGGATTATTGTGGTTATTATTATTATTTATTGAGTGGTAATACTCAAATACCTAAATTACACAACTAATCCCCTTAACTGCCACATTCTAAATAAATGCTTTCCAGAATACCATCTCTCGTTATCAGAGTTTACAACTAATTATATAGTACCCCAGGTCCACCTACCTCTTTATCATAATATTCAAAGCAATTACATTTTTTTAAAAAACCAAAACTCTAGGCATCACGTCTTCCCATGTAATAGAAATGTAAGTTCCTCCAAAGATTCTCTGAGTTGTGGCTCCTGCCTTTGCATTGATCCTCTGTCACGAGCAGCATGAATGCTGGTCCCCTAATGAGCAGCACCACGCCTCGGAATGCAGGTGCCTGTGTGGCACATTAACCCCACTTTGCAGTTCTGGAGGCTGCAGCCTCGAGACCCGTTCTCCAGGGCAGGCGCCCATGCTTCCATCAGCTTCCTATGGCAGGATCTGTATTTGTAATTCATGCTTCTCCTTTGGTTTCCTTTCCAGGTCTCTCTGGGCTGGTGCTTAAGCAAAATCTCTACCCACACCAGGCACGTGCTAGTCCTTCCTCAGTTAATAATTAATAGCAATGAGGATAATCAGGAGCACATTTTTAAAAGAGTGGTTATCTTCTGTCTTTCATCTAAGGGTCACTTCTTTCTTTGCTTCAAGGGGTACTACTGAGGCACAGACGCGACTCATAGACATCCCCAGACATCACTGGCTGAATTTTATGTTGCAGTTAACACAAAAAACCAGAGAGCCTATAGTGCAAATGTGTTATTTTGCCATCAGAATCTGATCTGTCCTTCATGCAGCAACAATGTTACATTTTGCTTTGAGGGAATGCTCTTCCCTATTCCCTACCGGACTCTCAGCTCTTGTCCTCAGTTGAACCCGAGTCTATCCTCAGGCTGCATGAATGGAAACCACCACCTAGATTACGCCAACAAGCCTAGTCTGTATCCTTGCTACTCCAAGTATGGTCCTTGGGTCAGCGGCTTCAGCAACACCTGGGAGCTTATTAAACATGCAGAATCTCAGGGTCTCACCTGAGACCTTCTGAGTCAGCATCTGCCTTTTAACAGAATTCCCAGATGGTTCATATGCACATTAAAGTTTGAGGGGCTGGGGTCAATGCCCCCTTCACAGTAATTGTCTCAGGGATGACACATTAGGCCAATGAGGACCAAGGGGATCCAATTCCCAAACTTTTATGTTATTAGTCAGGAAAGTAGCTTCTCACGGTGACTGTATGTGAACCTACAAGTGTGTATCTTCCAGTTGCTGGCAGCGCTCTTGCAAGCGGTAAGGGAGAGAATGCATGAAAATCAAGCCCACCCAAAGGAAGAGAGAGTGACCAGCTAGACCCTCAATGACATGATGGAGCCTGTCTTGACCTGTGCTAAAGGGCACATCTGTAACAAGACTGTTTGGATACCTGAGACACACACCTTTTTTGGTTTTTTTTGGTAATAAAGGAAATACAAATTTGGCTTTCTGTCACTTGCAACCAAAAGAATCCTAAATGATTCAGGGCCCAGCTCCCAAAAGAATTTATCCTCTGCCCAACCACCAGGGCAGGCAGTTTCTGACATTCTAAAGGCAAGTCTAAGCTTGTTTTTTTTTTAACCTGGCCTTTCAAAACATCTCCTAAGTTAGGCCTTTAAAATACGCACCATCTCAGTGGAGGGAAAAATCCACAGGCCAAAGGGTACCAAATTGCTTAAAGGTTTCCTTTCTGCTTTTAATATATTAGATGCGACCCTTGCTTCCCCTTCTTCTCTTAGAGATGAAAGGCTTCTTGGAAATGCAGGCACGCAGCTGTCATTTGGAAATGACAGCCAGGCCGGAGAAGGTTAATGCTGTCATCAAAGATGTCCATCTTCTAAGTTGGTTAAATGGACTTTTCGGGCTCGCCTGACTGCTCATTCTTTTCCCAGACTGCCCAGCAACTCAGTGAAGTGTTGTTGCAACTTAGGTGCCTTTGCCCAAGTACTTTGGGCGTCCAGGTTTCCCATGTGTCCCAGGTTTAGCAACACCCAACCACAGATGTGCCCAGCACAAGCCAGAGGAGGCAGATCAGGACAGGTACTTCCTCTGCAGGAACAAAGAGAAAGGGACACTAGAGTGTCTGTCACAGAAAACTTGTTCCAAAAACGAAGGTCCCAACTGCTTGCTTCCACTCACTCCATCAACTTCCCAATCCTGCCAACGCTTTGCCAACAGTAGCCCACATGCCGCGTGTCTCAGCATGGCCTGGGGTGTGCATTACCGCTGTGGGCCCCTGGGCCTCATGACTCCTTCTCCAGACTGTTCGAGCCCTGAGTTAATTATTTCACTGGAGCTGGAATTGATGTGCTTAAATAAAGGTCCTTTCTGACTCTGAAATTCAATGACCCTGTCAAGACAAAAGGATAACGCCGTCGCTGAGAGGCGGGTGTTAAAAGCGCACGGTCAACCTGATGAGAAAGACTCGCCGGGATGGGAAGAGAGAAAAGTGGTCTTGAGTCAAGTACACAGATTAGTTGATTCAGTCAGCTAATCACACAGCCTTGCAGTGAACGAAACACAGAACCAGGAGGTTTAATGGGATACTGAGGTGTGAGTGTGGAACTGGAGAAAAAGCAAAAAGTGACTGAAAGAAAGAAAAAAAGAGAGGCTCCACGCAACTCCCATGGCAGCTCCTTACCTCACCAAAGCTCAGACACTCCCAGAAAAATCAAGTGCCTCCCTAGACAAGTTAGCAGGGTTTATGAAACATCTTCAAATGCAGGAGACTCTAAAACCTACTGGCAGACTGTCCAAAACATTTTGGGGCATTTTGCTTTGTATTTTGGAAGAATTCCCAGATAATACTAGTTTTAAAATTAGATTTGTTTCTAAGATATGCTTAAACAACTTAACCTTTTACCTGGGCCAGCATGAGGAGATCAGAGCACAGACACTCATTTATTCTGTTGGAAGAGCCATCCTCCGCTCAGTTATGCTGTTCCTCTCAACACAGCTCCGCTCTGAGAAATGGCCCGAATGTACACATTGGGAACACGTGGGTTTATCTCCCTAAGATCACGCTGCCAGTGTTCTACATGACGCAGGCAGCTCTTTGTGTGCCAAGAGCAGCCAGATGAGACCCAGAAAGCCGTGTTCCCTCACTCTTCAGCAAATGTGACAAGAACAGTATATTAGTGTCCTATTACTGCTGTAACAAACTACCACAAACTTAATGACTTAAAACAACAGAAATTCATTCTCTTATAGTTCTGGGGGCCAGAGCCTGAAAGGAATCTTGCGGGGCTAAAATCAAGGTATGGTCAGGGCTAGATCCTTCTGGAGGCTCCAGGGAAGAATCTGTTCCTGTCTCTTCCAGCTTCCATTGGCTGCCAGCATTCCTTTGCTTGTGGCCACATCACCCCAATCTCTGACACCATCTTCACATTGACTTCTCCTCTCCTGCAGTCAAATGTCTCTGCCTCCCTCTTATAAGGACACTTGTGGTTTCAGTTGACCCTTGAACAACACAGACTTGAACTGGGTGGGTCCACTTATACACACATTTTTTTCCCATAAATACTACAGTACTACACGATAAGAGGTTGGCTGAAGCCACGATGTGGAACCACAGATACAGAGGGCCAACTATGGGACTTGAGCACCTGTGGATTTGGGTATCCAAGATGGGTCCTAGAACCAGTCCCTTAGGGATACCGAAAGATGACTGTACTTTTGGGGCCAACTCAGACAATGCAGGGTAATCTCCCCATCTCAAGGTCCTAAATGGAATCACATCTTCAAAATTTCTTTTTCCATGTAAGATAATATTCACAGGTTCTGGGGGTTAGAATGTAGCTATCTTTGGGGGCCATTATTCAGTCTACCACAACCAGATTTGATAACTGAAGAATGAGCTTGCTGGGGCTGGGGAAAATACAGCGTCGGCACTTTGTGAGAAGCAACCAGAAATCCAAGAGCTTGCCCCTCTATGACCTAGAAGAGCACATTCAGGCAGCTACACTGGCTCCATCTCATCTCACAGAGTTGGAACATTTTAACTCTCAGAGTCACATACATGAAGGTGACAATGGTTGTAACTTGGAAAGAATTCCCCCCCTCCACCTCGCCATTCACTTGTACTGGCCATGTTACACTTTTAGTTTCTTCTGGACACACCTGACCTGGGTGAAAGAAGAGTTTATGAGCTTACTTTACAAATCAGTTGAAGACACTTCCAAATCAAAACAAGTTGACTCGAAATGTCTTCCACTGCTGCTTATTTTCTGAGATGGAGCCTGGTTTGACAGGAGTTCCAACAAGGGATAAAGGGGAAAAAAATCTACTTCACAAGTTTTCAGTGGATGCTGAGAGATGCGTCTTTTTATGTGCATGAAAGGGATGGCTTAAGACAGTCTGACTTTGTGGCCAGAGCAGGCATTTAATTATGGGGTTTTATGTCTTTTTATGTTTGCCTGGGAGAAGAATTCTTTGTAAATCAATGACATTAGCCATATGAAAAAATTACTGATTCTTTGAACTGAATTCCCACAAAGTAAAACAGAATCTAGTCTAAACACATTTTCTGACATCCTGACATCATTTTATGACTGCACCATGTTGAAAACTTCAGCTGGTATTCAGGCGGTCTATTCCTTGCTGCCTCGTGATCTCAAAACCACAGGTCAATGTAGGAGCTGAAACCATTTAAGTCTTATAGGATGAAGTTCCCTAAGCCCCAACATTTCCCATTTCTCACGTCATTGCTGCCGCTCCCTCTGGCTCTGGAATGCATTGGTTCCCAAATACTTTACCCCAGAGGATCTTCCTGCTAAATACTGTAGATTACCCTGAGCACCGACAGCCAGTAGGTATCCCTTCCTTCCCTCCTCCATCGAACCTAGACTTCCCTGCAGGCACTTTTTAAAGTCTCAATATATTCCCTGCTTCTTTTCCTCGGTCTCTCAGAAAGCTAGACCTTGCTTCAACCTCTCTTCTATTCTAGATCTTTCTCCCTCAGCAAAAACTTCTAGGCCCGGGATATTTATTTACACAATCAAATAGCTTTACATCGTGCCAGAATCCCACCCTGTAGAGTTGATTTTTTTTTTTTTTAACAGCAGCTTTTGGACATTCAAACATTTGGAGAAAGTTAGAATAGAAAAAGCCCAGAGGTAGCATAATCCCTTTGAGGTACTGACAATTAAAAAGTGGATATATTTGGTTGAAGAGGAGCAATGGATTTCTAGAAAGACAAGTTTCAGCTAGAGGCTAATAAACAATCCTGCAATTTAACAATCCTGCAATTTATACTACTACATAGAAGGGCAATGTGAGGAGAGCGAATTGGAGAAACAAAATCCATCCCTCAAAATTCCATGACCTTAAGCACAAAGTTGCTCCAGAATGGCCCCAGCAGTCTGAAAGGCAAACAACATGGTTATTTTTTTTAAGTCTATAAATGCGCTTTACCTGCCAGCAGAGCTGTTAGAATTTAATAGGCTCATACTGACGCTCAAGTGTTTTGAAACACCTATTACAAGGGTTGTTTTCAAAACGGACTTTTGCCCAATCAAAGGCAAGGGAAATTAACCCTGTAAGAGAAACAGGAAATCGACTGCATGGATTTGACTTTAGTGACATAGGCTAGAAGGCTCTGAGTTGATGTACACATCCTTTAATGGAACTCGATCTCTGTAGGTCTGTTGGCTGTGCACAGAGAAATACCTTGTTCAGACCTCCATACGACACCACTAAGTGGAGACCCAGATCATGAGGGACACCAGAGGAGACCCATCACCTGGTCCCCCTTTCATAGTCACCCCTGGTCTGTGAGTGCAGTGGTCACTATATGGAGGCACACATGGTGGCCTTGAGGCCAACAATGAATGTTCACAACAACCCTGTGGGTTGGTACTATTATAATTATTCCTATTTACAAACAAGGAAGTTGAGGCTTAGAGAAGCCAACCTCTTGCCCAGTCACAGTCAGAAAGTAACAGAGTTGGGGTTTGAGCCCAGGGCTGTCTGCCTCGGGAGACATAACCTCCGAGCACCATTCCCTGGAAAATGTCTAAGGATGGCTGGACCGTGGGATTGCTGAGGTACCTGCTGGCCATTTCTCCCTGATTCTTCTAATTTGTTAACAATTTCTCCCTCCAAAATGTTGCGTTTTCTGTGCCATTTCTGTACTGCAAAGCACAATCTCTCCCCCTGGCCCTGCTCTTCCTCACTGGATATTACCCTCTGACCTTAAGGTGAAGCATCGATGCAGAAATAAGCCCAGTGCTCAAAGCATGGACTATAATAAAGGCCCCAATGACTGTTGTGCTCTTTTTTGCCTTCTTATCTGATTTCTTTGCATCCAATACCTCTTTTCAGCCTCCCAATAACCCATAAGGTAGGACTATTATTACCTCATTTTACAAGTGAGGAAACTGAAGATGCAAGATGTGAAGTCATTTGTCCAAGGTTGCATGAAGAGTTCATGGCAGAGGCAGGATTTGAACCCCGTTCAGTGTGACTTCACCACCTACATTCTTTTGCCTCCACTGCTCTGCCTTTCTAGCTCCTAGAGCAGGAGAGCGAGGTGTGCACCCTACCGGACCCAGCAGCCCAGCTCCTCCCAGCCAGCTGCTGGGTGTCATGAGGTGTTAGCTCACTCGCCCATCTCCGAGGGGAGGTTCCAGCACACACGGGCAGCCTCTGTCTGGCAAGCTTGGTGGTTCAGAAACACAGCTCTCCCTGTCTGCAGTGACTCAGCCCTCCAGTTAATTTACAAGAGACATCGTGAAGCTTTGGGTGCACATGCTGGTCAGGGACTCGGGTGTCCATTCGTGGCACATGTCCTGCCCTCCAGGGCTCGGGTGCCCCAGGACTAAGGAAGGACCCTTGCCCCACAGATGGATGAGCTTCCTAACGCAGGGCAGGCAAACTAAGATGCCAAATCCTTGCACAGAGGATACCTGGGTGCTTCTCCTCTCCAGTTCAAATGAAACCCAGAACATGTTACCCTGGACCAGAGGTCATGAGGGCCACATGGCCAAGCCTCAGGGTCGCAGAGGCCTCCAAGGTTCACTTTTGGCCTTATGTCCAAACGAACATAATGAGGTTAACCAACATGACTGCAATAAGCAGCAGTGGTCCCACAACCTGGAATTTAGATCTCATTACAAGGCCACACTACTTTTAATGTACCATAAATGAATAGTTTTAATAAATCCTATGATTAGCTTGTTTTTAATGCACGTGCACATCATTGGCTTTTGGGGCTAAGAGCATTCATTTTTTTTTTTTTTTTTTTTAAAGATAGCATTCCTCTTTTTTTTTTTTAATTTTATTTATTTATTTATTCATTTATTTATGGCTGTGTTGGGTCTTCGTTTCTGTGCGAGGGCTTTCTCTAGTTGCGGCAAGTGGGGGCCACTCTTCATCGCGGTGCGCGGACTTCTCACTGTCGCGGCCTCTCTTGTTGCGGAGCACAGCCTCCAGACGCGCAGGCTTAGTAGTTGTGGCTCACGGGCCCAGTTGCTCCGCGGCATGTGGGATCTTCCCAGACCAGGGTTCGAACCCGTGTCCCCTGCATTGGCAGGCAGATTCTCAACCACTGCACCACCAGGGAAGCCCGAGCATTCATTTTTTATCAGGAGGCAGCAAACTTTTTCTGTAGGGCCAGTTAGTAAACATTTTAGGCTTTCTCCGCACATATAGTCTTTGTGGCATATTCTTTGTTTTGGTTTTTTTTTTTTTAATGACCCTTTTTTTATTATTATTAATTAATTTATTTTTGGCTGTGTTGGGTCTTCGTTTCTGTGCGAGGGCTTTCTCTAGTTGTGGCAAGCGGGGGCCACTCTTCATCGCGGTGCGCGGGCCTCTCACTATCGCGGCCTCTCTTGTTGCGGAGCACAGGCTCCAGATGCGCAGGCTCAGTACTTGTGGCTCACGGGCCCAGTTGCTCCACGGCATGTGGGATCTTCCCAGACCAGGGTTCGAACCCGTGTCCCCTGCATTAGCAGGCAGATTCTCAACTACTGCACCACCAGGGAAGCCCTTAATGACCCTTTTAAAATGTAAAATCCATTCTTAGCTCACAGGCTGTTCAAAAACAGGCTACAGGCCAGACCTGGCCTGCAAGCCATAGTTTGCCATCCCCAAAATTCAAACATATGAACTATATTATGACCATTTTATTCTACCTTCATTTTTTTTTTTTTTACTGGATGCCTCGAAAAGTTACATAAGTGGATGGAGTTGAGGCTCACCAGACCCCAGCTAAACCTCATGGAAAAACTCTATGGTCTATTCTTAACATCCTAGTCAATGCTTCTTGCACAGTCCATGGAAATATGAAGTAATCAGCAGGAGGAAGATTTAGGAATAAGCGTAACAAATATTAAACTGTGACTTTTATTATTGCCTTTGGATGAATCTTTGGAAGTCATCCATCTTTCCACTTAGGTTTCCCCATCTGTACAAGGAGTGTAATAACATTGGCATGGATCCTGGGCAGTAACCAATAGGTTACTTGTGTTCCTGTGGTCTGGCACATTTCTGCTCAGAAACTACAAGTTTTTAGGTCAGTTCCTACTCTGTGGCTTTTCAGTGGAAGCATTTACTATTTCCTTTGGCAAGAGTAGGAAATTGCTGATGGGAAGGTGAATAATCCTGGGTCAGCAAAATACTTCAGAGTCTGAGGAATGGCATCAGCTCTGTAACTCCCATTCCAGGAGTGCTTTGCTCATTGTGCAGTGACCTGGGGTTACCCTAGATGACCCTTAACCACACCAGGCTTCCCTCTGCACTGACTCTGCTCCTCTAAACAGACCAAGGACATTGGAACCCACCTCGTCACCCAATTGGTCAGGAATTCCAGAAGGTCTCGCCCAAGTCTGCCATAGCAACTCCATCCTCCCAGGTGGATGCAGAACAGCAATGCATCCTCAGGGATGCAGGCAGCATCCTGCAGAGCAGTGGTCCCTGACCTGGGAGCCAGCAGACCTGGATTCGAGTCTCAGCTCCATCCCTAATCAACATATTACCTTAGGAAATTTCTCAATCCTTCTGAACCTCATTGGATAAAACGAGGGCTTTGAACTAAATGGTCTCTAAGAAATGTCTGCCTCTAACTGTCTAAGTCCCATTAAGTTAACTGCTCCCACCCCACCCCAGTAGATGCCATTAATTCCTACTTCCCAAAAAAGTTCCTGAGATTTGAGATTTGTTCTCCTGTCTTCTCCTTGGCTGCCTTGTGAATAAGCCCGGTCTTTGCTGCAAACCTCAGATGTCTCAGTGTTTTGGCTTGCTGTGTTTCTGACAAAGGAAACCTGGCTCTGATAAATCGCCCAGCAAAGAAAAATCCAAGACACCAGTCAGATTTTTACCACAGTTGTTTACGCCATGTGGCTGACAGGGTCTTGGTGCTCCGGCCAGGTGTCAGGCCTGAGCCTCTCAGGTGGGAGAGCTGAGTTCAGGACACTGGACCACCAGAGACCTCCTGGCTCCACATAATATCAATCGGGGAGAGCAATCCCAGAGATCTCCTTCTCAACGCTAAGACCCAGCTCCACTCAAAGACCAGCAAGATCCAGTGCTGGAGAGCCCATGCCAAACAACTAGCAAGACAGGAACACAACCCCACCCATTAGCAGAGAGGCTGCCTAAATCATAATAAGTTCACAGACACCCCAAAACACACCACCAGACGTGGTCCTGCCCACCAAAAAGACAAGATCCAGCCTCATCCACCAGAACACAAGCACCAGTCCCCTCCACCAGGAAGCCTATACAAGCCACTGAACCACCCTACCCAATGGGGGCAGACACCAAAAACAAGGGGAACTATGAACCTGCAGCCAGAGGAAAGGAGACCCCAAACACAGTAAGTTAAGCAAAATGGGAAGACCGAGAAATGTGCAGCAGATGAAGGAGCGAGGTAAAAGCCCACGAGACCAAACAAATGAAGGGGAAATAGGCAGTCTACCTGAAAAAGAATTCAGAGTAATGATAGTAAAGATGATCCAAAATCTTGGAAACAGAATGGAGAAAATACAAGACACGCTTAACAAGGACCTAGAAGAACTAAAGAGCAAACAAACAGTGATGAACAACACAACAAATGAAATTAAAAATTCTCTAGAAGGAATCAATAGCAGAATAACTGAGGCAGAATAACGGATAAGTGACGTGGAAGATAAAATAGTGGAAATAACTACTGCAGAACAGAATAAAGAAAAAAGAATGAAAAGAATTGAGGACAGTCTCAGAGACCTCTGGGACAACATTAAACGCACCAACATTCGAATTATAGGGGTCCCAGAAGAAGAAGAGAAAAAGGAAGGGACTGAGAAAATATTTGAAGAGATTATAGTTGAAAATTTCCCTAATATGGGAAAGGAAATAGTCAACCAAGTCCAGGAAGTGCAGAGAGTCCCATACAGGATAAATCCAAGGAGAAACATGCCAAGACACATATTAATCAAACTATCAAAAATTAAATACAAAGAAAAAATATTAAAAGCAGCAACGGAAAAGCAACAAATAACATACAAGGGAATCCCCATAAGGTTAACAGCTGATCTTTCAGCAGAAACTCTGCAAGCCAGAAGGGAGTAGCAGGACATATTTAAAGTGATGAAAAGGAAAAACCTACAAGCAAGATTAGTCTACCCAGAAAGGATCTCATTCAGATTCAACGGAGAAACTAAAACCTTTACAGACAAGCAAAAGCTAAGAGAATTCAGTTCCACCAAACCAGCTTTACAACAAATGCTAAAGGAACTTCTCTAGGCAGGAAACACAAGAGAAGGAACAGATCTATAATAACAAATCCAAAACAATCAAGAAAACAGTAATAGGAACATACATATCAATAACTACCTTAAATGTAAATGGATTAAATGCTCCAACCAAAAGACACAGGCTGGCTGAATGGATACAAAAACAAGACCCATATATATGCTGTCTACTAGAGACCCACTTCAGACCTAGGGACACATACAGACTGAAAGTGAGGGGATGGAAAAAGATATTCCATGCAAATGGAAATCAAAAGAAAGCTGGAGTAGCAATTCTCATATCAGACAAAATAGACTTTAAAATAAAGACTACTACAAGAGACAAAGAAGGACACTACATAATGATCAAGGGATCAATCCAAGAAGAAGGTATAACAACTGGAAATATTTATGCACCCAACATAGGAGCACCTCAATACATAAGGCAAATGCTAACAGCCATAAAAGGGGAAATTGACAGTAACACAATCATAGTGGGGGACTTTAACACCCCACTTTCACTAGTGGACAGATCAACCAAAATGAAAATAAATAAGGAAACACAAGCTTTAAGTGATACATTAAACAAGATGGACTTAATTGATATGTATAGGACATTCCATCCAAAAACAACAGAATACACTTTCTCCTCAAGTGCTCATGGAACATTCTCCAAGATAGATCATATCTTGGGTCACAAATCAAGCCTTGGTAAATTTAAGAAAATTGAAATCATATCAAGTATCTTTTCTGGCCACAACGCTATGAGACTAGATATGAATTACAGGAAAAAAAATGTAAAAAATACAAACACACGGAGGCTAAACAATATGCTACTAAATAACCAAGAGATCACTGAAGAAGTCAAAGAGGAAATCAGAAAATACCTAGAAACAAATGACAATGAAAACATGACGATGCAAAACCTATGGGATGTAGCAAAAGCAGTTCTAAGAGGGAAGTTTATAGCAATACAATCCTACCTCAAGAAACAAGAAACATCTCAAATAAACAACCTAAACTGACACCTAAAGCAATTAAAGGAAGAAGAAGAAAAAAACCCCAAAGTTAGCAGAAGGAAAAAAATCATAAAGATCAGATCAGAAGTAAATGAAAAAGAAATGAAGGAAATGATAGCAAAGATCAATAAAACTAAAAGCTTACTCTTTAAGAAGATAAACAAAATTGATAAACCTTTAGCCAGACTTATCAAGAAAAAAAGGGGGAAGACTCAAATCAACAGAATTAGAAATGAAAAAGGAGAAGTAACAACTGACACTGCAGAAATACAAAGGATCATAAGAGATTACTACAAGCAACTATATGCCAATAAAATGGACAAATTCTTAGAAAAGCACAACCTTCTGAGACTGAACCAGGAAGAAACAGAAAATATAAACAGACCAGTCACAAGCACTGAAATTGAAACTGTGATTAAAAATCTTCCAACAAACAAAAGCCCAGGACCAGATAGATTCACAGGCGAATTCTATCAAACATTTAGAGAAGAGCTAACACCTATCCTTCTCAAACTCTTCCAAAATATAGCAGAGGGAGGAACACTCCCAAACTCATTCTACGAGGCCACCATCGCCCTGATACCAAAACCAGACAAAGACGTCACAAAAAAAGGAAACTACAGGCCAATATCACTGATGAACACAGATGCAAAAATCTTCAACAAAATACTAGCAAACAGAATCCATCAGCACATTAAAAGGATCATACACCATGATCAAGTGGGGTTTAACCCAGGAATGCAAGGATTCTTCAATATACACAAATCAATCAATGTAATAAACAATATTAACAAATTGAAGGATAAAAACCATATGATCATCTCAATAGATGCAGAAAAAGCTTTCTACAAAATTCAACACTCATTTATGATAAAAACTCTCCAGAGAGTAGGCACAGAGGGAACTTACCTCAACATAATAAAGGCCATATATGACAAACCCACAGCCAACATCGTTCTCAATGGTGAAAAACTGAAACCATTTCCACTAAGATCAGGAACAAGACAAGGTTGCCCACTCTCACCACTATTATTCAACATAGTTTTGGAAGTTTTAGCCACAGCAATCAGAGAAGAAAAAGAAATAAAAGGAATCCAAATCAGAAAAGAAGAAGTAAAACTGTCACTGCTTGCAGATGACATGACACTATACATAGAGAATCCTAAAGATACTACCAGAAAACTACTAGAACTAATCAATGAATTTGGTAAAGTAGCAGGATACAAAATTAATGCACAGAAATCTCTAGCATTCCTATACACCAACGATGAAAAATCTGAAAGAGAAATTAAGGAAACACTCCCATTTACCATTGCAACAAAAAGAATAAAATACCTAGGAATGAACCTACCTAAGGAGACAAAAGACCTGTATACAGAAAACTATAAGACACTGATGAAAGAAATTAAAGACGATACACACAGATGGAGAGATGTACCATGTCCTTGGACTGGAAGAATCAACATTGTGAAAATGACTATACTACCCAAAGCAATCTACAGATTCAGTGCAAGCCCTATCAAACTACCAATGGTATTTTTCACAGAACTAGAACAAAAAACTTCACAATTTGTATGGAAACACAAAAGACCCTGAATAGCCAAAGCAGTCTTGAGAAAGAAAAACAGAGCTGGAGGATTCAGGCTCTCTGACTTCAGACTATACTACAAAGCTACAGTAATCAAGACAGTATAGTACTGGCACAAAAACAGAAATATAGATCAATGGAACAGGATAGAAAGCCCAGAGGTAAACCCACGCACCTCTGGTCAGCTAATCTATGACAAAGGAGGCAAGAATATACGATGGAGAAAAGACAGCCTCTTCAATAAGTGGTGCTGGGAAAACAGGATAACTGCATGTAAAAGTTATCACACCATACACTAAACCTAACACCATAACACCACACAAAAATAAACTCAAAATGGATTAAAGACCTAAATGTAAGGCCACTCTAAAACTCTTAGAGGAAAACATAGGCAGAACATTCTATGACATAAATCAGAGCAAGATCCTTTTTGACCCACCTCGTAGAGTGATACAAATAAAATCAAAAATAAACAAATGGGACCTAATGAAACTTAAAAGCTTTTGCACAGCAAAGGAAAACATAAACAAGACAAAAAGACAACCCTCAGAATGGGAGAAAATAGTTGCAAATGAAGCAACTGACAAAGGATTAATCTCCACAATATACAAGCAGCTCATGCAGCTCAATATCAAAAAAACAAACAACCCAATCCAAAAATGGGCAGAATATCTAAATAGATATTTCTCCAAAGAAGATATACAAATTGCCAACAAACACATGAAAGGATGCTCAACATCACTAATTATTAGAGAAATGCAAATCAAAACTACAATGAGGTGTCACCTCACATGGGTCAGAATGGCCATCATCAAAAAATCTACAAACAATAAATGCTGGAGAGGGTGTGGAGAAAAAGGAACCCTCTTGCACTGTTGGTAGGAATGTAAATTGACACAGCCACAATGGAGAACAGTATGGAGGTTCCTTAATAAACTAAAAATAGAACTACCATATGACCCAGCAATCCCACTACTGGGCATATACCCTGAGAAAACCATAATTCAAAAAGAGCCATGTACCATAATGTTCATTGCAGCACTATTTACAATAGCCAGGACGTGGAAGCAACCTAAGTGTCCACTGACAGATGAATGGATAAAGAAGATGTGGCACATGTATACAATGGAATATTACTCAGCCATAAAAAGGAACGAAATTGAGTTATTTGTAGTGAGGTGGATGAACCCAGAGTCTGTCATACAGAGTGAAGTAAGTCAGAAAGAGAAAAACAAATACCGTATGCTAATACATATATATGGAATTTTAAAAAAAATGGTTCTGAAGAATGTGGGGCAGGACAGGAATAAAGACGCAGATGTAGAGAATGCACTTGAGGACACGGGGAGGGGGAAGGGTAAGCTGGGACGAAGTGAGAGAGTGGCATGGACATATATACACTACCAAATGTAAAATAGATAGCTGGTGGGAAGCAGCTGCATAGCACAGGAGAGCAGCTCCGTGCTTTGTGTCCACCTAGAGGGGTGGGATAGGGAGGGTGGGAGGGAGAGGCAAGAGGGAGGGGATATGGGGATATATGTATATGTATAGCTGATTCATTTTGTTATAAAGCAGAAACTAACACAACACCGTAAAGCAATTATACCTCAATAAAGATGTTAAAAAAAAAAAAAGTTCCTACTTCCCAACGAAATAAAGGGCAGCAAAGCTAAACTTGCCCACACCCTCTTCTCTCCCACCCTCTAAACGACTGACTCCTCTCTCATGTTTCCTCCCCAATTTCATTAAAAGGAAGTGAGTGTCTTTTCCTCTGTGGCTAAGTGCCCCCTTCGACCCCAGTTCCACTCTGTCCCCCCAGTCTCAGTATGACATTCCTCCCGCCTGCATCTGCACTCTCCCTCTCTACCTGTCTCCTTCGCTTGTGTGGAAAAGCATCCCAGTAGTCCTATTCCTAAACCACCACCATGAACCCCCCATGGACCTGCCTCCCCTCAAGCTGATGGTTGAGAGCCACTTCCAGCAGTTCTGGCAGGGGCTCCTGAAGCAGGGGAACTTCCCCTCTATGGCACAGAGCCCTTTAAGGAAGGATCCCTGAAGAGTCTGCTTCTCAACCCAGCTCACCCCAGCCCTGCTGAGAAACATGGCTGAGGGTATCCTATGTTCCTCGTTTCTGAATCTCAGAACGTGCCCCGGTGCTTGGCATAGACTCCTCGGCACGTGTTTCAAGTTATAGAGAAATGACAGCACTGAGGAAGGAAGAAGGAATAACCACTTCTGGAAAACCACACCTCACCTCTGCTTGGGAAAGCTGGCCCCTGCAAAAACGTCCTGCTTTATTTCCCCACAGCGAGCTGGGCTCCTGAGTTTTAATCTATTGGGAATCCTTATTACCAGCCTAGAATGCAGGGCTGGATAGAAAGGAAGGCTTAAATGGTTCTTTTATTTTCTGGCCATTTTCCTCTTTTGCCTCCCTCTTAAAAAAAAAAAAAAAAATAATGGGAGGGAGGGGGCAATTAAGGAGCTGAGGTTTTAAACCTCCCCAGAGGTCAAACAAATTGCATTTTTGCTACAAAGAGGGGGAGGGGGAGGGGAGGGGCAGATGGTAAATCGGCCCTGGAGACCCTTCCGTGATGTCTTTCACTGGGCCCCCAGCTGGCGAGACTGCAGCAGCGCGAGGGGCAGCCCCTCCAGTGGGCAGATCCGATCGCAAATAGAGAAACAAGGCGTGCCAGCAGGAGCCTCACCGGCTGGGAAATTATTTCCTAATAAAACTACAAAGGGAAGGACGCGATAACCGGGCACTGCTGACAAGTATTGTTGTCTTGTATCAAAATCTCTTTATAAACCTGTTTGAAGAACAGAACTGGCTTCTCTTTGAAGTCCCATTTCAAAGCCTCAAAGCCGTTGACTTGCAGGGTTCCCAGCTCCGGAGGGGGCGGCCAGGGAAAGAGAAGTCAGAGGAACTTGGCAAACTCTCGGCACAAATCGGTACTCGGTGCTCTGGGACGAGTTTTTAGTTAGACTTCCCGTTGAGCTCCTAATTATTAATAACACCCGCCACAGCGACCAGGCGCGTTCTGCAGATATCTCATTTAACACCAACGGCCCTGGGAGGTAGGCACTGTCACCCCCAACCGACAGATGAGGAAACGGGGGCCGAGCCCCCAGCTCTCAGGCTGACTCCAAACCAGGCTCATCCTCCAGCCCATGAAAGCCCGGCATTTCCTCACCATACGTGGGCCAAGTTGCCACCCGGACCCTGATGGCCGGGGCGCGTTGTATCAGCAGCACCAAGCGAAGGTCAGGGTAGAAAGAAAAAGTTAACAGCACAGGTTCCGTCTCCCAGCAAGCTCTCAAGTTTAGACGACGCAGGCCTAATACACAGGCCCTATGGACACAGAGAGAGGATCCCTGCCTCAATGTTCCCACACCCAGGTGGGAATCAGGCCACTAAGGGGCCCAGACCAAAGCCCTTCCTGGAGGAAAGGAAAACCTCCTGTTGCCGGTTGAACTGTGTGCCCCCCACCCCAAGGGTTGAAGTCTAACCCCCGTCCCCCCACCCGTACCTATGAATGTGGCTTAATTTGGAAATAGGGCCTCTGCAAATGATCAAGTTAAGATGAGGTCAGCAGGGTGGGCCCTAATCCAGTATGACTGCTGCTCTTATACAAAGGGGAAACTGGGACACAGAGACAGACAAGCACAGAGGGAAGATGAAGTGAAGACACAAGCAGAAAGCCACCTACAAATGCCTGCAGCCACCAGAAGCTGGGAGAGAGGCCTGGACACACTGCCCCTCACAGCCGCAGAAGGAAACAACCCTACCGACCCCTTGATTTCAGACTTCCAGCCTCCAGACCGGGAGACAGTAAATTCGTGTTATTTAAGCCACCCTGATTGTGGTACCTGGTGACGGCAGCCCTAGCAAACGAATGCACCTACCAATCTTGGACACACCTGCAAAGGTCAGCAGACGAGAAAACCTGTGCTGTTCCTGGACTGGAGCCTGGAGAGAGGAGAGCATATCCCTGCAGGCAATGCTCCTTCCTAGAGGGTGGGAAACAGGGTAGTAGGGGAGACCTACCCACACCTGGAACGGGAGAAGAGGTATGTTCCCGGCCTGGGGTGACCGCCACTTACCCACCTCCAGTCCTGCCTGTGTCCTCACCAGCCTGCTGTGTCCATCAAGTCCCTCTTCATCCGGAGCCCTCTCTCATCACCTGCCCCCGATTTCTAGCTCCTTTTATCTTTCTGCAACACCTTCTCCCCAGTACCTCTCTCCAAAAGCAGGTCCATTAGTTCTCCAAATCAGTGGTTTCAAAGTCTGGGCCCTCAACCAGCAGCATTAGCGACAGCTGGGTAGGAATGCAACTTCCTGGGTCCCACCTGGAACCTGCAGAATCTGAAACTCTGGGGATGGAACCCAGCAAGCTGCTGTCAGGACACCCCACGACATCCTGATGTTTGAGAATCACTGTTTAGAAAAGCGGCCGGCAGCTAGATGCTGTTTTTCCTAAGATCACAGTCACGATACGCTGGAGTCAGGAATCAATGTCTTGTACAGACATGGGCATTTCATCATAACCACAATATTCCAACAGTTCGTCCAGCTGAGGTTTCAGGCAAAATGATGACATTTTCTTTGAGGAGGCAGGCCACCTTCCCCACCTCCCCTCTTTACGCGTCTCCTTGAGGAGGTACTAGGCCCGGTAAAAAGCTGTGCCCTTCTGATTCACCGGCAAGGTCATGGATCCTAAAACCCCCGCGCTGTCAACACTTAGCTCAGGAATGAGCTCGGGGGTCTCTCACAAGGTATGCATGAGACAAACAAGGGGAGTCCTCTTGTCTCGAGGAGATAAAGGAAGTTTTCATTGTTAGTTCTTCTATTTTTCTAGTATAAATTGGTGTGAAATTCTGTCCAGACTCGCTAGCCGCTTTGGTGCTCCCTCCCATGCACATAACCCCAAGAACGCTCGCCCCGGGGTTGGGACGCCGTCCCTCTCTCTTCCACTTCGGTAGGAAGGGGGATTTGTCGGCAAGACTATTTCCCTAACACAGGGCCATGGTTGCTAAATACTCTGCAGTTCTTTTGCCTCGTCATCCAAGCCTGGGAGGGGGGTTGGGGGATCGGTAGAAGACAACTGTCTTCAAACATCTCTTCTCCCGGATTTATACCTCGGGGACCTCATGCCCATCATGCAGCCTTGCCCAGCATGGGTCTCCTATGGACCCTTTCACTCTCTGCCTGGCTCTACTATAATTTTCTTCTTTGCCTTTACTGCCACCAGACACATTCCATCTATAAATGGGGAGTTGTTTGTGGTTTCTGGCGTCTCCCTCACTTAGAAGGTCAGCTCCATGAGCTAGTGACGTGGACTGTTCGTGGCCGTTTCCCCCAAACCTGAGCAGACACGTGTAGGCGCCACATCTTCCCAGGAGGCCCTGTTCTCCCTCCCCTAAGAGTCCCTGCCCGTCCCGCTCTTGAAGAGCAGACCCAAACCAACACCCTATTAGTAATCTCCCCTGAAACAAAACAACCGGCAAAATGGAAAGCTGCTGGGAGGACCGTCCCTCAGGCCTGCGCCACCAGCGGGCTCCCTGCCATAAAAGTAACCCAGCCATCAGTTTAGCACAGATGCCACGTTGAGACTCATAAACACATCACCTCAGCCAGCTTCTCGGGAATCCGCTGCCAAGGGAGCAGAGGCCAGGACCCCGGGCCGACAGAAAGACGTGGAAGAAGGAGGCAGGGTGTTGGGACGGGCATCTGTCGTCTCGGCAGGTCTCGCCTTGGCAGAGAATCCTTGAATCCCTCGTGCCATGCAAATGCGGTGCCGAGGAGGGTCACTGCCTTCTGCCGGATTATTATCTCTGACATTTGATTCATAATAATTACAGAGCCTTTCCACCTTCAAAGTGCTTTGCAAACAATAATTAATTAATTAACACTCGTAACACCCTGGTGAGGTAGCTTGGTGTTATTAATTTATCTCTACAGTATATTATTATCCACTGTTTCCTCCCTCCCCACCAAAGCCGGTGAGCTCCTGTGCTGTGTTTCTCGGCCATTCCTCCCAGTTTCCTACTTCCGTCTTCCACTCTGCTCAGCAACGATACGCCTCGGAGTTTGCCAGCCACGCACACCCCTCTTCAGATTGGAGACTCGGTTCGCTACAAAGCACCACCCCACTTGTCTGAGTCAGAGCTAAGGCCATGGACTGTATTTGTTTCCCCCCACGCCCGGGACTCCCACTCCCAACACCTTTTATTAACTCAGTTCTCACCTCTCTCCCCGACCCCCTTTCATTCTCTCCTGGTCCTGCCGCATTTTCCCCACCTCCAACTTTGTCTTTTTTTATGATTCCAGCACAAACAGAGCTCTAATCCCCATCCCAGCTTGTCTTCACCTCTCTGCTTCCTTCCGTCTCTACAATGCTATCTACCATTTGGCTCACCATTCATTCTCCTAGTTATTTGGATTTTAATTATGTAAATTAGACTTCTCTGAGGGGTGCTTAAAGGAAGGCTAACATTCAACTCTCTCTCTCTCTCTCTCTCTGCTCCAACTCCTCATTTTTTAAATCTCATTTTCTTCCTGGTGCGTATTGCCCTCTCCCTGTCTAATCCTGTCACGCCACAGCCCATCCCTTTCTCCTGTGCTTATTCCACACCAGTCCTTGAGTGCCTACTACAGGCTAGGTTCTGTGCTAGAGTGCGGGCAGAGGGAGAAGGCAACAAAGATAAATTAGAACCCAGGCTTCATCCTCAAAGAGGATGAGATAAGCACTGCAATAGAAGGCTCTGAGAAGCTCTATGGGAATTCAGAGGTGGTGATTAATCGTAATTCTGCCTAGGAGTAGGAAGAGGGGAGGGGTCACAGAGATCTTCACAGAAGTGAGGACACTTGAAAGATGAGTGGGTTGGAACTTAACTGGCAGCGAAAGAGGGAAAGGGCGTCGCAGGCGTTGGGAACAGCGTGAACAGTGGGATGTAGGCACGGCCTTGGATTACTCAGCTTCTGAGTAATACGGCTTGGATAACCCAGCCTTTGATCTCACCTTGGGCCATCTGTAGGCAGGTCCTCCACTGCCACCCACTGAAAGAAGAAGAGGAGAGGGGAGGGGAAAAGATGAATGTCACAAGCATGGAGGGGGCAAGGATTTTACCAAAGATTTCATAGGGAGAGAGAGCAGGGACGATTCACATCACATAGCAGGCAGCGTTCCTCTCCAAAAATCTCCCCTCCACGTTTTGTCTTCCCCATCCAAAGTCCCTTGGAAACCAACCCAGATTATTCTTTCCCCGGATCACACAGCCTCCAGGGCCCAAATCGCCAGTCCTGCAAATTTTCCCAGGCCTGTCACACACTCCCTTTCACAACCGGAGATATTTTACTTTCTCACTCTTCGTCTCTTGCATCCTCTCACTCCCTCACCTCAACTGTCTTCTTGGGGATAGATACCCTACAAACAAAAAGGAGATCTAGGTATTAGGATCTTGGCAGATTGGGAAGAATAATTATAAATACCAAATAATTTCTTCCTGTGACAAGTAATTTAGTCATTTTTATTTGTTGAATTACAAATAGTCTGGTAGCATAGTATGTGGCTAAAGCATTGTGTGTGTGTGTGTGTGTGTGTGTGTGTGTGTGTGTGTGTGTGTGTGTGTGTGTGTGTGTTTGGAAAGAAGAGTGGACCTCAAACACCAGGCTAACAAGCTTGATTGGTTTCTGCAGGCACTGAGGATTGTATTCGTTTCCTACGGCTGCAATAACAAAGTACCACAAACAGTGTGGCTTAAAACAAAAATTTATTGTCTCTTAGTCCTGGAGGCTGGAAGTCCAAAATCAAGGTGTCAGCAGGATGGGTTCCATCTGAGGGCTGCAAGGGAGAATCCGTTCCATGCCTCTCTCCTAGTTTCTGGTAACAGCTGGCAATCCTTGGTGCTCCTTGGCTTGTAGATACGTCACTCCAATCTCTGCCTCCCTGGGTCTCTGTCTTCATGCATCCGTCCTCTTATTAGGACACCAGTCATGTTGCAAACTCCAATATGACCTCATCTTAACTAGTTACATCTGCGATGACCCTATTTCCAAATAAGGTCACACTCTGAGGTTCTAGGAGCTAAGACTTCAGCACATCTTTTCGGGGGACACAATTCAACTTATAACAAGGCTCAATAGCAGGTTTTTAAGTAAATCAGGTAGTCACCTGAATAGATCCACAGGTAGTCACCTGAACAGATCCACATCTAGTCAGAAAGGCAATGGGGCTGCAGCAATGTGGAGGACAGATAAGGTGTCAGAGAGACTGGAGGGGGAGGCCACCAGAGGATGGCGGGACCGTCAGGCCCACCGCTTCAGTGTTCCTCTCTGTGCACCCGCACACATACAACCCTCCAAGCAATCCCCAGTCTCATCCCCTCCATCCAGCTCTCAGCGAGTCTCCAGTGTTATGAACGGTACTATCGAGTACAGTCATCGTGGGGTGCATTGCTTCTCTACACTCATCCATCCTGCAGAACTGTCACTTTGCATCCTTTGACCACCATCCCCCCATTTCCCTCACCTCCCTGCTCCTGGTAACCACCGTTCTACTTTCTGCCTCTATGAGTTTGACTTTTTTAGATGCCACATATGAGACTGTGCAGGTTTCTCCTGTGTCTAGTTTACTGCACTGAGCATAATGTCCTCCAGGTTCATCCATGTTGCAAATGGCAGGACCTCCCCCTTTTAAGGCTGAATTATATATATAATAATATTTATATGTATATAAAATCATATATCTCACATCTTCTCTATCCATTAGATCTGTTGATGGACACTTATGTTGTTTCCACGTCTTAGCTATTGTGAATAATGATGCAATGAACATGGGAACACAAGGTACTGATTTCACATCCTTTGGGGTATGTACCCAGAAGAGAGGTTGCTAGATCATATGGCAGTTCTAGTTTTAGTTTTTAAGGAAACGTCATGCTGTTTTCCATAATGGCTCTACCAATTTACATCCCACCAACACTGTATAAGGGTTCTCTTTTCTCCACATCCTCGTCAACACTTGTTATCTTTTTTCTTTTGATAACAGCCATCCTACCAGGTGTGAGGTAGTATCTCCACCTTAACCATATTTAAGTGTACATTTCAACAGTGTTAAGTACATTCAGGCTGTTGTGCAACTTATCTCCGGAACTCTGCATCTTGCAAAACAGAAACTCTGTACCTGTTAACAACTACCCAATCCCCCCTATGACCCAATGTCTGGCAACCATCATTCTACTTTCTGTCTCTATGAATTTGCCTGCTCTGTGTATCCCCAACCCCCCTGCCTTTTTTTACTGTGTCATGATTGTGTCATGAGTTTAGTACCAGAGTCTACCCCTCCAGTGTGCAGAACATTTTTATTTTAAACCATCTTAGTCCCACTCTGAGCTCCCATCCTGGGGCAGTGGCAGAGTCATTACTACATTATAGTCATGACTACAATGACTATAGTCATTATAGTCAATGACTACATTATAGTCATTACTGGGCCCACCTGCTCAGGGCGGGTGTGCAGTGACCAGGCCTCCTCCATCACCAAAGCACTAGGGAGTCCCCTCCCCTCACTGGTCAGCTCTTCTTGGTCCCCAAATTCCCCCATTGCCCCAACCCACCTGGGCCTCCAGGGCTAGCGGCTCCCGTGCCTCAGGGTCTCATCTGGGGAGTTTGGGGTGAGGCTGGGATCCCCTGTGCCTTGCCAGCCCCTCTAGGTCTGCCACACCCGCACCTCTGTGATCTTTCCACATTTCCTCACCTCTCTGCCTTCCTCCCTCTCCTTCATCACCCTCAAAGCCGTCTCTCATTCAGCCTCTTGCCCGCAGAATCATGTCCCTTTTCTCCCGATGCCCTCGAAGGCGTCCTCTCTCTCCCCTGTACCCCTGGGATCCCTAGCACCCTTTCTTCAAAGAGCCTGGGAATTTTACAAAAGCCTTTGACTTCAAGCAGCTTCTGTTTTCTGCCCTGAAAATATCCTGAGGCAAGGACAGCAAAGCACGCATCTACGTGTTGCTCTGAGGGAGGGAACATAAAAATAGAGCAAAATACAAAACAATCACTCAAAGTCTCTTTTGCCATATTTATATGTTTTCATACTTTTCTCCCTGCTAGACTGGACATACCTTTAGCACTGGGTGTCATCTCCTCTTTGTATCTCTAATATCTCTGCAACCAGAGTAGCTCTCAATAAACAGTGCGGATACAGAGGAACGAGGGTAACGCAGGATTTGTCAGCCCCAGCTTTCTCTCCCTTCAATAGGCACAGAGATGCACCAAAGACCCACTCGTGGGCTCAGGCAGGGGATATGTAAGTGTAATCCTACTACCTACAATACTTATTTTATCCTTGGGTTTCCTCAACTAAAAAAGTGTACACAATTCAAGATTTTTTAAAAATAGAAAAATATATTTTATTTTAAAATCTGGGTCATTGGGAGAGAGGGCGGGCAGAGAAACAATGATCTCCTCACCCTACAAGACAGCGTGAACGCCCTGCTCTCACAGTACAGCATGGAATTCCTTGTCTCCACCCCCAACCCCCCGCCCCCATGCCCAGTACTAACCCCAGAATGGGAGAAGAACGCGCCATGTTCATTTTTCTTATGGGGTCCTGCTCTGGGAAAGGGTAACAAGAGGGAGAGGAGGGAATGGATTAACAGATAAAGGGTTTCATGTTAAAACTGGGAGCAAACACTGGACGTACAAGGGCATTAGGTTACCCCTTAGCAATTGAAGACCTGCTCTTCGTCATGCCCAGCTGAGAGTCCGGGAAGCCACAGTCTTCTGCAAGCTTGGCCAGCTCAGATGGAAAGAAAGCTATGTGGTGCTCAGATCTCGTAGGAAATCTCGGCTCCTGCAGTGGGGCAGCGTCCAGACGGGGCTCTCTGGTCTGGCCATCTGGAACGGCCAGCTCTATTTACTGACCCCAGTTCATCCTCTCCTATTCACTTCAAAGGATGCCCCATGAGGGAAAGAGACAAAAAGGCATCAGGGGGATCTGGGGGAAGGGAGGGAACTGGCTAAATAATTAGCCCTCCAACCTTCAAAGTACTCTATAATCATTAATTAATCCACCCAACTGGGATCTATGGGCAGATGGACGCTTACCGACTGCCCTGACACACCCATTGCTAAATGCAGCCTGGGGGCTGAGCAAACGCCCACAGGAGCCAGTGGTGCACCTGACGGGGTGTGGGGATCGAGACCACAGTGCTTTGGCTCCAGATTGGCTGTTAATAATAATCTTTAGGTAACCTGAATGAGGCGACAAAAGGGGGCCCAGAAGGCTTTTGAGAAAGAATTCACCCTAAGGCTGGGGGAAACAGAATCAGTGGGTGGGCTTCCACTCCAAAGGCCAGGCGTCAAGGGTGTGATGGCTCTGAGTCTGCAAGGAGGCTGTCCCCACGAGAGTGTATCTGAGTCCTCGCTGGGCATCTCCCTGAGGAAGGAGACTTCTCCTGAAACCAAGAGGACCACTGATGGGTCCCACCAGCAGCCTTAACAGCAGCCGGCACCGCCTTGATCAGAACCAAGGAAGACACCCAGGGAAGATGTCCCAGACAGACACACGTGTTTGAACTGCAGGCGCCAACCCGCTCCGTCCCTCTACGGTGGAGCCTGCCACAGGGAAATCTGTCTCTCTGGGGGTGATTCTAGCTGTTCTGTCTACACCTTTTTACCAGGTCTCCCATCTACCACTGTGCAGTCCCCGCAATAAACTAAGGTTTCAGCCTAATATTTTTTCACCACATATGAGCTCACACTTCCAAATTCTCTATTTTCACCAATGCCTAGAAAGGACAATGAGTATGGAGACTGAAATGTTGACAAGGAGAGAAACTGCTAATTTCTCAAGATTCACGAGGAGTTATTCATCCCAGCAAATTCACGGAAATGCCCGGCCCCCAGGCAGGCATACCCCCCAACTCAAGTTCAATGTCTTAAAGTTTTCTGGACTTAAGGAGAGTGAGTCATACTAACAAAACCTACCAGAAACTGAGATGTAGCATCAAAGTGAAGTATATTGCGATCACTATCGTTACCGGACCCTTATTGTGGAGGAAGCATTCAGCAGAGCTCTCGTCTGTATTACGTCTTATTCTCCTTATTCCTCACGCTCACCCTGTGACATGGGACTCTTCCCATCCCCATCTTTCTCAAGTGGACACTGAACTTCCCGGAGTACAAGACCCTGCTCCAGTCCTCACCTATTGTAAATGGAACAGCTGGTCTTCAAGCTCACGAATGACTCCTACGTCCAAGTTCTGACCACTCCTCTCTGTTGCCAAGACAAGTGTTCAGTGCCAAGCCCAAGAGATCCCCAGGCCACCGCGTCCCATGTCTTCTGCCTGCAGGCAGGCTCTGTGGAGAGTCAGATTTTCAGAAGGTTGCTCACCGTCGACGAAATAGAAAAAGGGGAAGCACTGTGATTTGAGAATTTCAAGGCTTCCTCCATTTTTACAGCCCTCCTCACACTGGGGGTACCTACCAGGCCATCGCTAACAGAGCAACCGCCCTCTTGCGCTCAGGGGGGTCCTGTCCAGGCTGCCTTGTGAGGCTCTCTTTTCTGTTTTTCCATTGAGGGTCGCCACAAGCTTCTGAGGAACTGGCCGACAACACAGGCACATTCAGGCTTTACTCCTGTTGTTTGCTGCTCATCTGTCTCTTTAAGGAGTCTTTGCAAATCTATGTTTAAAATAATCTGTGCCAAGAATGGGGGAGATACTGCATGATTCCACTCATATGAGGTACCACAATGGGCAAATTCAGAGTGGTCACCAGGGGCGGGGAGCAGGGGGAGTTAGTATTAAATGGGCACAGAGATTAGGTTGAGGATGAGGAGAAGTTTGGGTACAGATAGTGGTGATGGTTACACAATGTTGGCAATGTATTTAATATCACTGAATTGTATGCTTGTGAATGGTTAAAATGATCAATATTATGTTATGTATATTTCACCACGATAAAAAAGAAATGAAATTCTAATACATGGTACACATGGATGAACCTTGAAGATATTATGTCAGGTGAAATAAGCCAGACACAAAAGAACAAATACTGTATGATTCCTTTGCATGAGGTACCTAGAGTGGTCAAACTTCACAGAGGCAGAAAGTAGAATGGTGGTTGCCAGGGGCTGGGAGGAGGGGGCAATGGGGAGTTACTGTTAATGGGGACCGAGTTCCAGATGGGGAAGATGAAGAAGGTTTGGAGATGGATGGTGGTGACGGATGCACAGCAACGTGCATGGACTTGATGCCATTGAACTGTACACTTTAAAATGGTTAAAATGGTAAACTTTATGTTACATATATTTTCTCACAATAAAAATTTTTGTCTTAAATGAGGGGGAGGCTGCTTTGTCCAGCACATCCTCGAAAGGAGTCTCCCCAGAACTGAGAGACCCAGGAGTCTCCCCAGAACTGACAGACCCAGGAGTCCCCCCAGAACTGACAGACCCAGGAGCCCCAGTGCTGCAACACAGGTGATCCCCCTCCACTCGCCTCCAGCTTCTGGGAGGGGCTCCCGATTCCCGAGGGATGGAAGGGCGTAGCCAGGCAGGACCCAAGGCCGAGAGCGGCGCAGCTCTCATGGGCTCCAGGAGCCCCAGCATCACTGCAGGATTGGCTGTGCGTGGTGCCCCTCTTCCAGGGCCGCGAGCCCCCGTCTCCCTGGCTCAGTGTCTGGCTAAGGAGCTGTGTTCTTGGAGGTTGTCAGGAAACTGCTCTTGGCGACTTTACAGCTCCAGAAATCTTTGTAATCTTGTTTCCATTACCACTATCCCTGCTCTCAGAAAACTCAATATTCCCAGCTCTCAATTTACAAACAGATAAACCCTGATTGCAATTCTTCAGGGTTCTTTCCCTGAAAATGAGCCTATCTTCTATTTAAGCTACAACAATAAATTCTTTAGAATACCCAGACTCCATTCTCAAGAGCATGCACTTCTCGTAAAGTAAGACACGCTGACAACTCTCCCGGAGCTCCAAGGACGACGGTCACCATCACCTGTCCCAGCCCAGAGAAGGCGGCAGCCACCTCCGCATCCCTCCCACTGCCGGGCGCCGACCCCAGCAAGCACCCAACTCGCAGCCTGCAGGCTCTAGCCCGCCTCAGAGACATGCAGAGCCGCTGAGCGTCCCCTTCTGGAAGAGCTCTGAAAGCCCTGGTGAGAAAGGCACCCCGCCCACACCCGGGGGCTCACAGTCGCCCAGCAGGGGAACGAGGGCCACAGCAGGTGGCATGTGACACCAGGAACCATCAGGGCCGGGAGGCCCGCGCAGAAATTTACCCAGTGATGCCAGGCCTCTTGGAAACCTCCCGGAGCTGGCAGGGAGGAGGAGCCATCCCAAGGCACCGTGTTCAGACTCCGCCTGACCACGGCTTCCTGACAGCGGCGGCCCCTCCACCCCCGGCCGCTCCCCCCGCTTGGGCTGTCCCGCAGCAGGTGGAGAGCTTCAGAGTGTTGGTTTTATGACTGGAGCTGTCGGCTGGAGAGACACATTTTAAAATTCATAACCCTTCCCATCCCAGGGTTCGGAAATGGATCAGACTCCAAGATGAAAGCTGAGTTTATTCTTTTACTGGTCCTGGCGGTCCCCTCCCATCTCCCACTTCGCCCCCCTCTCTGCTTCTTCCTCCTGGAGTTTGCATTGTCCTCCAGGATCTTTTGCACTGATCCCAGTTTTAATCCCACCTCCCCCCCTACCCCCAGAAGCCGAAGCAAAATGAAACTTCTCCTGTTTCCAAACAGAGCGTGTGCCGCCTGACTATAAAAGGTATCTCCCTTCGCCAGGTGGGTCAGGGCCATGGAAGGTGCGGCTGTGCAGCCAAGATAGAGCAGGGCTTTGAACAGAATGAGAGTCGGCTGGGGCTATGGCGATTTCCTTTTCCCAGGAAAGGCATGGGATGGGGGCCCACCTGAGGCTGGCGGAGGTGGGGCACGGCTCGGGCCCAGCAGACGGCCTGGCAGCCACCGGGCGCCACAGACCCTGCCAAGGAAAATCAAAGAGCAGCGTGTTTGCTTCTTGCCATGAGGATAAACAACAACAAAGATTCTCTGGGTGGAATTCGTGCCTTGCGATTTCAGTCAGCTGTCCTCAGCTGCCCCCTCGCGTGGTTGCTCCTCT
The DNA here is from genome assembly GCF_028021215.1 of Eschrichtius robustus. Classification (NCBI taxonomy): domain Eukaryota; kingdom Metazoa; phylum Chordata; class Mammalia; order Artiodactyla; family Eschrichtiidae; genus Eschrichtius; species Eschrichtius robustus. The sequence continues at coordinate 97,435,696 of NC_090835.1, read as the reverse complement.
TCTGGGGCCTCCACTGACAGCGCCCACACCCAGCATCCTAGTTTATCCTGGGGGTCAGGAAGGATCAACCTCCTCCCAGACTCGGCGGCCACAGAGAAGGCCCACGGACTTTACTGCAGCCCCAGGAGAAGTAAATGGAAGAGAAGCAAAAGCTGCAGCTGTAGGAGCCCTGGCCTAGGGACAGAAATGACATGTCCCAGCCAAAATGAGAGCGAGCATTTCCATTTCTGGGGAGGAATGACAGGTAATACTTTACCAGGGTGCACCTGTGCCGGGCAAGTTCTAAGCTCTGGATCTACATCAACTCATCGCTCCTCACGTCCACCTTACGAGGCAGATCTCGATAGCCACGTGTGATGGTTAATTTCAGGAGTCAACTCAGCTGGACCAGCGTCTCCAGGTATCTGGTCAGACAACCAGACTAGATATTGCTGGGAAGGTAATTTTTTTTTAATAAATTTATTTATTTTTGGCAGTGTTGGGTCTTCGTTGCTGCGCACGGGCTTTCTCTAGTTGCAGTGAGTGGGGGCTACTCTTCGTTGCAGTGCGCAGGCTTCTCATTGCAGTGGCTTCTCTTGTTGCTGAGCATGGGCTCTAGGCATGCGGACTTCAGTAGCTGTGGCACGTGGGCTCAGTAGTTGTGGCTCGCAGGCTCTAGAGTGCAGGCTCAGTAGTTGTGGCGCACAGGCTTAGTTGCTCCACGGCATGTGGGATCTTCCCGGACCAGGGCTCGAACCCGTGTCCCCTGCATTGGCAGGCTGATTCTTAACCACTGCGCCACCAGGGAAGCCCTGGGAAGGTAATTTTTTTACCGATGAGGTTAACACTTAAGTCAGTGGACTTTGAGTAAAGCAGGTTACACTCCATCATGTGGGTGGGCCTCGTTCAATCGGTGGAAGGTCATAAGAGAGAAAAGACTGAGAACCTCCTGGGAAAAGAGAATTCTGCCTCCAGACGGCCTTAGGCCTCAAACTGCAACATCAGCTCTTCCCTGGGTCTCCAGCCTGGCTAGCCTGCTCTGCAGATTTCAGACGTGTCAGCCTCCACAAACACTTGAGCCAATTACGTAATTAATTCCCCTGTCTCTCTCTTTCTCTCTCTCTCTCTCCACACACACACACACACACACACACACACACACACACACACACACACACATCCTATTGGTTCTGTTTCTCTGTAGAACGCTAATACACCCCACTTTACAGATGAGGAAACTGAGGCACAGAGAAGTTAGCTGTCTTGCCCAAGGTCTCAAGGCCAGTAAATGGTGGAGACAGGATAGGAATGCATCCTGCCTGGCTCCAGAACCTGCTCACTTCCCCCAAAACTGCTGCTTCTCTCAGCCACATCTCCAACAGCAAACTAAAGTGGGGAGGGAAATGCAGTGGAAAATGCATTCAAGTAAAATGGAGCTGGGTCAGTGGACATAGACAGGACAGACTTTGAAATCAATGAGATTTGTTTTCAATCTAGGCTTCATGTTGATGTCTGTGACTTTGAGCGTAGGATGGAAATCTCTCTGGGCCTCCATTTTACTAATCTGCAAAGTGCCATAAAAACTTTACAAGGTTACTGAGGGATTAAATGGGATAATTTTGTAGGCATACCATATTTCTATTATGTGAGTTAAATCACATGGATTGTCTGATTAGACGGCTCCAGACTCAACTGTTTTAAGCCCTCCCTTGCTTGACTTATGCGAGATGCCATCTTCTATAACTAACTCTCTCCCAAGTATGTTTCAGTTCCTCAGGGGCCCTGACCTGAGTCCATCTCAGGGGCAGGGTTCCCACAGGTGGAGGTCACACCCACCTTGAGTTACTACCTCTGAGCTAAGCAGCTGCCACCCAGAGCACAGCTGCACCTATCGCAGGTCCGGGCTGTGTTCCAATGTGGGGTCATCAGCCCCAGACTCTCACTTGCCTTCCTCCTTGGGCTTCCTGCTGGGCCTGCTAAACATCTCAGACTCCTCTTGCTCGTGGGGACTGCTCACCCAGGGCCCTCCCCTCCTCGTCTCCTATCCTACCCACCAGTCTATACCGTCTGTCTCTGCATGCCCACAGCCTAAAGGTGAACAGGGCTCATGCATTTCTCTCTCAGGGGAAACACACATGCACAAAAGGATGTACAGGTAGAGGTAACTTCACCGGCAACATTTCTGTGACAGATCAAACCAGGCCAAAAGAACAAGGAGCCTAGTCTGGGCTGGGGTAGTTGTTTTGTTGTGTTTGTTTGCTTTTCAGCTTTGTTCCCCCTTGTTGCTTCCCTTATATGTCGGAGACATTCCATGGCAAAATTCTTGACCTGCGTTTTCTCATTTAATCCTCCCAACACCTCTGTTGTACCATTATTGTTCCCGCTTTATGGATGAAAAAAATGAGGATCAAAGGAGAGAATCAACATGCCATTGCTTCACAAATAGTGCCAGAGCCTAGGCTTGTGTGGCTCCAGAGCCCTCATCCTTAACCACTATGCTGCCCCTTTATAATGGGTATGTCTATCTATCACCGACAAATATTAGTTACTTTCTTGGGAGGCAAGAGACATTACTTCTATCCCAGCTCTGTCTCTTAGAAGTCATATGACTTTGAACAAGTCACTCAGTCCTTCAGGCTCAGTTTCTTCATCAATAAATGGAGAGAAATGGCATAGAAGAAGCAAATGGTCTCTTGAAGCTCTCAACATTTACAATTCTAAGAATTAATGGCCAGAGAGCCTAAACTAATACATTTACACCATGTCCTCTTCAACTGGTACTCAGCATTAGGGAAAATTCTTAGAAACAGAAATAAACGAAAACATTAGGTATAAGCCATCTATTAGATTTACAAATTATGTTGCAAAATTTATTGTGCTCTTTTTTCTTTGAATGGGAACATCTAGATCTAGGATATATAGTCATAATACTGCTGAGATAGGAGTTATTACTGACTGGCCAAACACATGCCCAATTCCAAGAATCTTCTCCGAAATCACATGCTTGATAACGCTAATATTTAAATCCCCCCTTCACCCAATAAGCAATATGGAAAAACATTTGTCTTTTTTATTTCAAAATAAACACTGAGAATCTCTCTTTTTAAAATGGTGAAAACAATCACGGAGATAAGTATAACAACAATAACAACAAAGTCTTGGAGACGAAATAAAAGAGAATGGGAGAAAAACTTGATGTGACATTGTCTCTTTGTACTCACCCTGTTCCTTTTGGCTTAATGCCACCTCCTACAGCACAGAATTGGAACCCAGGGCAGATGAAGTCTTAGCCCCCTGGATGGGTAAAGGCACTTCCCAACATTATCAGGGAGGAAACATTGGGGATGCCTGTCAGCCCACTGAAATCAATTCACCTCAACACACACATTGCTCCTTTTTATTCCCTACACCTGGGCCTTGGATGCTTTCACCCTAACTCGATAAGGAGTTTATAATTTTGATTAGGAACGCCAGTGCATCAATCAGAAGGCACTCCAAAACCCACTCTAGTGCACACACTCCAGAAATCTCTCTTCTCGTTAATTTTTCATTTTCAGCCATCTTTCATTCATTCATGTATTTATTTATGTATTGCAAATGCACAACAGAAGTGTTCCCATAGGGGCAGTCAAATTCCAAAAGAGAATAAACCTTCATTTGTTCTCTCTACAAATATTTACCATGGGCCTACTATGTCAGGAGGTGTCTGTACAGAAACAAAAAAGACAGTCGCTGCCTTAAGGAACCACCTGAAGGGGTCAACCTGGCGATCACCTCCTCCAGGATGCCTTCCCCAGCATCCGGGTCAAGACAGAGGAGAAGCACCCCCTAGGGTCCCATGGCATTGGGTCCTTCACGTCCATGACCTGCATCCCCTGGAGCATAAGGCAGGCTCTCCTTGCTTCAGATCCAGTGGAAGAGTTTTAAATAGGACGCATCTCACCGCATCCTTGGACAAAGCATTGCGATAATGATGATGACGATAATGAAGACGTTGATGATGACATAATGAAAAAAAAATGTAATCCCCTTTTCTAGAAGTACTGCTTGCCTATCTCCTTCTGCCCCAAATCCCGGGATGTGCCTACTTGCACACTGAGAGGGGCATCTGAGAGGATGCCAAGACAGCAGTGTGATGCCAGTTTCTCGTGGGGCACTGCTCTCTGATGTGTACCATCCTGACTAATGTACTTCAGCTGTATCGGAATGAAAAATGAATAGGAAGTAGATCTTGCTGCTGAAACATATGTATCAGAAAATCATTATGAGTATTAAATTACAGCAATAAAATGAACCAGAACTAATTTTGCAAATTAAGATCCAATAAATTTTTTTCATAGCCACACCTTTTCTTTAAAAAAAAAATATAGGGCTTCCCTGGTGGCGCGATGGTTAAGAGTCCGCCTGCCAATGCAGGGGACACGGGTTCGAGCCCTGGTCCGGGAGGATCCCACATGCCACGGAGTAACTAAGCCCGTGTGCCACAACTACTGAGCCCACATGCTACAATTACTGAAGTCCGCGTGCCTAGAGCCCGTGCTCTGCAACCAGAGAGGCCACCGCAATGAGAAGCCCGCACATCGCAACGAAGAGTAGCCCCCGCTCGCCGCAACTAGAGAAACCCGCGCGCAGCAACAAAGACCCAACACAGCCAAAAGTAAATAAACTAATTAATTTTTTTTTAAAATGTATATATATATATATATAGCAAAATAAGATTGAGCCTAACAGTATTAAACCTGAGTGTAAGGGGGGTGGGGTGGTGTGAATATATGGATAGAACCGGAAATTTCAATATGCCAAACAGATTAGCATTTTGGAGGGTTGGGGGTGGAGGTTGTCTGGCACGTGTGCCGAAGAGCGTAATGATCAGGCTTAGAATTGACATACCTGTGTATTTTACATGTAAAATTCATGTATACATATTCCCCTTCCTCTCTCCTGCTCCCCCCACTCACCTGCCCACTCCCAAGACCAGGTTCTGCTGACGCACGGCACTAGTAAACTTCCAAATTTCTGACAACCGCTTATTTTTAGAAGAGACTATCACTGCCGGTCAAATTAACTCTGAAGCTATAAACAAAACTTTAGAGCTGTGCCTGACCTGGAGAAAAACAGGATATCTCCCTCCACCCTCCAGCCTGAGAAAGAGGCTGTAATTAGATCATTGTCCGGAATCGCCATGAAGGGGGCGGGGCAGCAGACATGCTCCCTTTCAACCTTTCCAGGGAGATCTCGGGGCAGATGTTAATTAATTCATTTCTACCATCTCCTGGGAACAGGGTTGAGCACAACACCTCGTTCCAAAAGGGACACTCAGGAAAAAGTTGAAATGCCCTGGCCAAGGACTCACAGACGGGGTCCACCAAGAAGAGGGAAAAACAGGATTCACCCCCTGCTGTCACATTCCTCCAGGCTCAGGCTCTGGCAGAACTGCGGGAAGCGGCTCTGCTCTACTCCACCCGTGGAACCAAACTATTTATAGCCACACAATCATTATAAATTAAGCTGTTTATAACATCGAACCTTGGCCCTGCATTAATTAAAACTGTAAACTGGCGGCTATAAATAACTCTGTTATGTGCTCAAGTGTGGCTACTGACTGATACTTCCTCAAATTGTGACAAATAATGACAAGTTTGTTTAACAAACATCCCACTGACATTCATCTGATTTTGAGTAAGCAGTGCTGCTTTTTTAATTTGGTCCCTAAGGGCCGGGGTCTGGGGAACTTCCTTTATTCTTTCCCTCCCTCACCTCCTGAACCAGGAGACTGTCCTGTGTGTAGCTGTTTCCCCCCCTAATCACTGGAAGGGATTTGGGGCCATTTAAGTGGAAGCTTATTAAATCCACTGCTTCTCTCACGGGATGGCTCTGCTGTAGGGGCTTTGCAAGGGTCTGGGGAGTTTTGTTAATGACACAACAGCAACAGAGAAGGGGAGGGGAATGTGGGCCAGACTCGGTGTTGGATAAAGGTGGGGAGGGATTCGGAAGGGAAAGGCAGATGTGAACGTCGGATTGTTGGAATCTGCCTGCAAGGGGGACCTGAAAACCTAGAAATGCTGGAAGTGAATCGATAGAAGACAAGACTCTGGACAGAGGGATTTACCTCCCAAGGCCCTTGACCTGAGAGACCTTGAATAGTCCTAGACTGGGATCCCCAAGGCTTGGGTGCCCTCTCTAGGTGAACCGACAGGGATGTATGTCAGGAGTCACATGGGATTTCAGAGCTCTGGGGGACCTTTGGGATTGTCTGATGTAACCCAGTCATTTTACAGGTCGGAAGAGTTGAGCCAAAGAAGCTCCCACAACTAGTTAGTGCAGAACTAGACGAGAACTCAGCTCTCCGGGCTCCGGGCCGGGGGCTTCTCCCACCGTCATTAAATTAATTAATATATGTAAAGTGTCTGGAACGGTTCCTGGCCCTCCGTGAGCACTTCCTGAGTGCTAGCGATTGTGGCAGTGGTGAGCGTCAGCCAGTTCTCCTGACTGCCAGACTCCATGGATTAACTCCTTAACAGGAACTCTTCCAAGCCTCCCCACCTTCCTTGTTCCATGTCTTCTCTGTCTGATTTAACCCCTAATTATAACATGTACACAAGCTCACCTCCCCAGCCCCACTTCTCCCAGTCTATCCGAAACAGAGCTTTCAGGTCACTCTCTGGTCCCAAGCGCAGGGCCCACACCTGAGTGAGCAGCTCCATAAATGTCTAACCTCAGGTGCTTCACTTCCTTCACCCTAGCCTTGACCCTGCCTCTTCCTCCACCAGAATAAACCCACCCCCCCACCTGTTCCGTTGGTTCGGTGTCTGCCAAGTGTGCTACCGACTTCTCAGGCTGGCTAACAACATTACAGGTCCCACCTACTTCTGCAGTCCAAATCTATGCTTTAGCCCAAAGTGGACTCCTTGCTCCTCCCAAAACATACACCCTGAGTTAATTTCCCCGTTGCCTTTGACAAGGGAGCCCTCCCTTTACATTTCAAAACCCTGACCTTCTTTCAAGACTTGTTGTAAATGCCTAAGGTAGTCTTTGCTGATGGATCAGGCAGCTGTGACATCCTTCCTTTGGAAGTCCCATTACCCTTATTTGTGTGTCTCTTTCAACACCAGCCTGTCTTAATCCTGCCTTACAATTACTGTGCACGTGCTTATGTTTAATCCTCTTTCCTACTGGTAAGGGGAACTCTTTCTTAATCATTTTGGTATCTAGCATAGTGTATATTTAGAAAAGGGTAAAACATTTAAAAACTCCACTTTCTAAAAGTGCAAGCAGAAACAAAAAAGACTTTGAAAGTGATAAATAACATATCAGCTAGTGAATATTTGCTGAGATGTGTAAATAAACAGCAAAACCTATAATGGGTCCAGGCGTTTCGCAGCAGCCCAGCCTCGTGCAGTTCCAGGAAAGCTACATAAGGGATGTCCACTTGCAAATGGGCACGTCCTCTGTGCTGATGACAGATGCAAATGCTTGCAAGGTACCAAGAGAACTGGAAATGAAAAAGGCCAAACAACTGGGCAACCCGGCAGTTAAACAAGCTGTGGGAGAAAAGGGGTAAGTATCTAATCAACCCATCAGTCAGCCGCCCTCAAACATTTATTTAGAGCCTGCCTGCAACATACCTGACATAGAACTACCAGTAAAGAATAGATGTTTTCAAACAAACAGACTCATAGAAAAGGAAATCAGATCTGTGGTCCCCAGAGGCTGGGGTGGAGAGAGGGGGAATTGGATGAAGGTGGTCAAAAGATAACAAATTTCCTGATGTATGTAAGTCAAATCATCATGCTCTACACCTTAAACTTATACAGTTCTGTATGTCAATTATACCTCAATAAAACAGGATTAAAAAAAGAACAGATGTTTTCCCCACTTTCTAGAACTGTCAGCTCCACTTGCTACATTTTTCCCCACTCCTTAACCTTTTATAACACTAAGATCCATGGAACCCCAAGTCTCTTGTCAGCCCCCAAATTCTTATCTTTCCGATGAGAGAATTTGCCAAGCTTTGCCCGGCCTCCCAGTGGGTTCCACATCCACGTGCATGTCAGCCCTGGCCCATCGGCCCCCTGCAGCCTGCCAGGGCCCTGGGTTCTTTAAGGTCCCCTTAACACTCCACGGACACAGGACAGAACTCACCATGTCAGGACTAACCCATCCCCGGAGGAGAAGCAGATAAGAAAACTTTCAGCTGACAAGCTAACCACTAAAGAGGAAAAGCACAAACTGAACATTCCTACGAGTCTTCTTTCTTCCTCAGAAGTGACACAAGAAGGAAGGCGCCAGGCAGGACAGAGGCTTTGGGTCCCTTTGTGCGATTCTGTATTAACACAGTCACACTTTGCTATGCAGATGTCACTTCCAATAAACACCAGGGCTTTGCCGGGCTGGGACTCTAATTGAAGGGATTGTTACTGTTACTGAATGGCTGGGGAATTAATTAATGCCGAGCCAACCACTTCATAAATGCCTGCTTTGTGAGCGGTCCCAGCATCCTGGGGACCGCAACTCCTGTGGTCAGCGCAGCCCCAGGCCTCTGTGTCAGCAAATGATATTTATTATTGCCATCAGCCGCTTTCTAAAACCACCAGGAGAAGGAGGCCTCACCTGGAGCCTGGTGGGCACAGCCAACCATCCTCCCATTTCTCTAGGGCTGAGCACGCAGTGTTGGAAAAAGTGCCCCCAGTCTTCCGGACTTTTCATGCAAGACCGGACTTAGTTTTTGAAGAAAGGCTTCGTTTGCAAGTCGTAAAGACGGGAACAGGCATGCAATCAGATAAAAAGCTTTTCTCAATCCACTCTATTCCTCATTTGGTTACTTGAGGTCTACACAGATACAAAAACATAGGCACACACTCGAGCTGGAAACACACACACACACACACACACACACACACACACACACGGAGAGTCTCTGATCTGCATTACTCCCAGTCTTCACCTAATTTAAAAATCAGCTCCAACTTGAATGCAGCAAATGGACTCTTCAGGTTAACTTACCTCCTAGGAATATAGAAGGGAAAAAGGAAGTGGTGAGTCAACATGCAAGCTCTCTGCCTGATACATACACACCTCACTGAATACACATGGGGTGGGCGGTTTTATTTTTCCCCCAGAAAATCAGTCCCCGGTTCTGCTGACATCGCATGTCCAAGCCCCACGTCTGTTTTTGCTGTGGTGGCTTTGTAGTCTCCTCAGTCTAAACTGCCGTGGACGCAGTCCTGAAAACTCCCTTTAAGATTAAAAAAAAAAAAAAAAAAGTGCCACAATGCTAACAGTGGAGGAACTGAGGAAGTTTTTTTTCTTTGTACTTTGTTGTGATATCTAAATGATCTACGATCTATGGTGAGGGTATATGTTTCATACTCAAGAAAAAAATGCATGATGTAAAAGAATTATTTTAGGTTCATAAAATCTCTCAAGATCCTTAGGTTTTCTTTGGCGGCTTTATCCGATTTTTGTGGAAGTAGTGTTCAGGTCTTAAAAATTAGCCTGGGTCATAAAACAAGGAGACTATGACAGTCTCCGAAACTGGATCCCTACACCACCGGTTTCTGTCTAAACTTAGTGGAAAAGAAGTAATGGAGAATTTATCTTTGGAAACTTCATTCTCCCTTTTCCACATTCTTATCCCTCTTCCCATGCCTTTACCACACCTGCAGTTCCCATCACTTTGCCTCTTTTCCTTTGGGTTTTTCCTTACTATTACCTTAAACACACTCTGCGGAGGATAGGGTCCAGTATCAGTTATTTATACCTTAACATGAATTAAAATAATCAGCATTTATTTAGTTCCCATGTTAAAAGTGTGCATTTGCATTTTAATTCTAACTTCAGTTGTATAATGAAAGGTGTCGGCTAGTAAATGAAAGAGCTCAGCACCACCCTGCATCTCTGAAATCAGACATCTAGGCTCCTGGCTCCCCTGTGAGAAAGGCAGTCCCTGGGACCAATCACAGAGCTGGCTGCAATTAATGCTTCCACTTTGGCTATAGAATATCACCATTTAATACCCCTATCCCTTTTGAAGTAGCACACACTCCAGGGATACTGCTAAATGTGGGAATGGCTGAAATAACGTGCAGTCTGGAAAATATTCACAGGCCCCAGGCTTTTGAAAAACTATACTCTTTATTCTTACTTAGAAAATTATATTTACCAAACTTATATGCTGAGTATGCATATTGAATGTCTGATCAAGGAAAATGAGCAATGTTTTTGAGTGCTAGATTTTAGAAACAGATGAGGAAACTGTATCCCAAAGAAGTTCAATAACTTGCTCAAGGTCATTCACTGGTCAAGGTTGGGCTAGAACAAGAAAAGAAGGTTTCTGATTCCTAGCCTGGGCTCCTCTTGTTTCAACACATCATCTTTCAACCCACCAAATTCAAGTCCCAGACAAATCTGACTACTTCATGCTGATGGATGACCCTCCTAATGTTCTCCCCTTCCCTTCTGGGGAATTCTTGGCAAGTAGGCTAAGAAATGAGGCTGAATGAGCAAACACCACGTTTCTGACCCTCCTGAGCCTTCTCTACTGATCAGATCATGCTCTGCAGATAAAAGCGCAATCCAGAAGAAAGGAAAACGTAGGAAGAAACAATCATTTGTCATTGCTGCCTTTTCCATCATTCTGATCCATATAACTGTGGTCGACGCCTGGTTGTCCACACACTGTCCAGGACCTAGAGACAGAGAGGTAGGGCCACCAAGGGACCACCCAAGGACCACCCTCGAGGCAGAGTTTCCCAGTGGAAGTCCACCTCCCAAGCCAGAAGGGTGAATTAGTGGTGGTCTTCTATTATCACAGGTGGTAATCAAGAGTTGACTCTGCACCTGTGGTTGGACCTGGGGTCACCTTCCACCAGGCCCCAGGTGGACAGCATCTTGGCCCCCCAGTCATCGTGTACCTGTATATTTGCCACATTGCCCTGCCTGCCGTCACCTAAAACCAAAATAAGATCGTGACCTTGACTCGCCAATGTATGCCACATAAAGAATCTCAGTACCGGCCATTTATAGATTTGTTCATTTATTCAGCTAAAATATGGCAAGTGGTTATCGTGCACCAGGCACTGCGCCAGGCTCTTGCTATGTAAAGAAAACAGGACACACAGCTCTTGCTCTTGACAAGCTGATGTGACAACCAGAGAGAAAGGGACAAATGACAGAGCGCCAAGTTAATTTATAACCAGATCAACAAAGGCCTCTTTCCTCTTTAAGACTCAGATCAGACATCGCCCTCTCCAGAAGGCTTCCTGTTCATCTGCAGGCAGCGATGTGCTGCTGCTTCTTCTGTGCCCTGATAATATTTGGATTCTTCCTTGACACCAACATTTCTCATATGGTTAAAATTATGTCTATGTACATCTATTTCATTCCTTGGATTGTGTGTGAAAGGGGGAGGGTGGAGGATGGAGGGAGGAGAGGCAGAAACTGTTATTTACCATCTCCAAACACCACAGTAGCTGGGACTTTTCAGATGAATGAAAGAATGGGTAAATGGATGAATGAATGAATGCATTTCCAAGCTCTCTTGCCCTCTGGCTTTCCTTGACTCAAGTGTGTGCCCACTAATTCAAACAAGGAATAAATTTCCTCGTGGATCCTTAATATGCAGAGTGTGTTTATTTCCAGCTCATTACACAAACCTGCAAAATTTGGGGAAGTGAAAGCCTCATCTTAGCCAACAGCACTATTTCGTTGTCTTTGTGCTTCTCCAGGCACATAACCACAGTACGTGTGAGCGGGTGTGAGTGTGGGTGTGCGTCGATCCTGCACATAATCTGGTGGCATCCTCAATAACAGGTGTCCCTCCTGTAGGTCTCAGTGGTGATGGAGGGCAAGGAGGGGTGTGCCAGGAAGATGGGGAGATGCCGCCTGCCAAAGCCAGTCACATTAAATCTTAATGCTCATTCAGGGCCTGTCACAGGAGGAGAAATCCGATGAACACCCGAGTGTCGGGGTGGTTATAGCATCTGTTAAATGGCTTGTTAATGTGATTTTTGAGAATTTTACACAGAAATGACACTGGCTACAATCAAAGCAAGGCAGGCCTGGCTCCAAGACAGTTTCTACCAAGTACTGTCACCACTTCAGGCCAGGTGGATGGGGGTTTTGCTGCTACCTGGCCTGGCCTCCTGGCTGTCATTTTGAGCTTTCTCTCTCTGTATTGTAATCTTTTATTTTTATTTTTTTTTTAAGAAAAGGCGCAGTCTCCCCCCCCCCCCCAAAGATACATAGGGTCATAATATTTCCCTGTTCTTGCACTGAAATAAATATCTTTTACACCAGAAATAAAGAGAGTTTGGAAACAATCTGTCACTCTCATTTCTTTCCATGAAATAAAGAAACAAGACATGAGTAGTTAGGTCAGGTGGTACCAGAGTCCAAAGAAAGTGAAAAATCATTGAACAGCAGAGCACAGTGACACCCAAATAGCTTCTAGCAGCTCTGTCCCTTTGGTTTTCTAGAGAGTCTGGAGCGCAGATGACGGAAATCAATACTCAATGAGTCACCAACACTAACTAACCATCTGCTTGGGCAATGGACTGCCTTAGCTGATTTGGGGGACAAAAACGGAAGTTACATGAGTCTCGTCTACAAGTAACTTCTGACTTAAAGAGGACAGATAAAGCTAAAAAAATGAAATTTTGTTATTGTACAGATAACTGACGGAAATGAGATTTGGGGTATTAGTAAAAATCCTTAAGATCCTTTTATAGCCCTCGCTCATTCATTTCTTCAACATTCATTCATTGATGCCCACATTGTGCCATACTATAATCATGTAGCCCTTCGGAATAAATCTTCCATGTGCATTTTATTTTATTTTATTCTATTCTATTCCATTCCGTTTGGGGGCAGGAAGGGGTATATATCAGAAAACATTTCATATCGTTTTGAATATCTCAGTAAGAAAACCTTTCTTCAGGGTGAATGTGTTTCATTAATATTCGGACAGCAATTACAGACTCTTAGGGTTATAGACTCTGGAGGTGATGGAGCCAACCTCATAGTGATGACAACGAAGTTAAGTTCCTGAGCCACTGCACGCTGGGCTGGAGCAATAGCCCAGGTCTGCTGATGGTCAGTCCTGCACACCTTCCCCCTCCTCCCCCCACCCCCCGCCAACTGCCCCACGTTTGTCTTCAGTAACAAGAAATACAGGCTGCTCTCTCTGGCCCGGCCCTGGTCCGAGCACGTCTCTGACATTTCCTTGCCGTGTGCCGCTCTGGTCTCTGGAGAAGGATGCTTGGCTCTCCAAAGTATGCAGCCCACCGCCCCCACCCCCCGCAATGTGCAGAGTGACCCAGGCTGGGCAGCACAGGACATTCTGGGGAACAGACGGGCCAAACCGGCCAGTTATCCTTGCTTACTTGGGACGACTAAACCCTCCCTGCCTGGGTCCTTTTCTTTCAACCCCTGGTAGTGGCAAAAGATGGTTTCTCAAAGGTCTGGCTTGGAGAAATGGCAGTCCTCTCCCGGAGACCCACACTCTGCTTCTCACTGGGTCTCCTCTCTCCTCACGCGCGAAGCCTGGAAATATTTTTCTGGTCTATTTAAGTGCATAGCCCAGTGCGCGCTCCAGGTCTTAATGACACGACTGCAGCACATGATAAGCTCCGGCTGCTCCAAACTCTTTAGCCAAGGCTGAGATTTCTTTCAGTTCCTCACGGCCTCTGGAAATTAAGATCCGCCCTCCCGGCCTCTGGTGACAATCCCGTCCCTGTACCCGAGGCTCTGCCACCAGGAATCCTTCAGCCAGCCTCTCCTCTGCCTCTTCTTTCCAGTATAAGCCCAGCTCTGTGTGCTGGTTTTTTTTTTTTTTTTTTAATTTATTTATTTTTATATATGGCTGTGTTGGGTCTTCGTTTCTGTGCCAGGGCTTTCTCTAGTTGTGGCAAGCGGGGGCCACTCTTCATCGCGGTGCGCGGGCCTCTCACTATCGCGGCCTCTCTCGTTGCGGAGCACAGGCTCCAGACGCGCAGGCTCAGTAATTGTGGCTCACGGACCTAGTTACTCCGCGGCATGTGGGATCTTCCCAGACCAGGGCTCGAACCCGTGTCCCCTGCACTGGCAGGCAGATTCTCAACCACTGCGCCACCAGGGAAGCCCTGTGTGCTGGTTTTAATGGCTTTTCTTGAAGGCCAGGTTACCCTCTGGATGAGTTTCCTAGAGCTGCCGTAACAAAAAATTACCACAAACTGGGGGTTTAAAAATGACAGAAATGTCCTCTCTCACAGTTCCGGAAGCCAGAAGTCCAGAATCAAGATGTCAGCAGGGCCACACTCCAGCTGGAGGTTCCGGGGGGGATCCTTCCTTGCCTCTTCCAGCTCCTCGTGGTCCCAGGTGTCCTTGGCTGTGGCGGCATCACTCCAATCTCGTCCTCCCTCTTGGCACGGCCATCTCCTCGTCTCCTCTTCTGTCTGTCTTCTCCTCTTCTGCCTCCTTAAGGACACTTGTCACTGGGTTTAGGGCCCCCCCCCTGTATAATCCAGGGTGATCTCATCTTGAGATCTTTAAACATAATTACCTCTGAAAAGATCCTTTTCCCAAATACAGTCACATTCCCAGGTTCTTAGGGTTAAGATATGGACATATCTTTCTGGAGGCCACCGTTCGACACACTACACCCTCCTCCAGTGATGCGGTTCACCCTAAATCAGAGTTGAAACATCGTACTTCGGGGTTATTGAATGATGCAGCCAGTACGTCCTGAGTGTTGCTTAGGCCCTGGATGCTGGATATTAGTTTGCCACTAGAGATACGAGATGAATGGCTCCTGCCCTCTAAAAGTTCTTAATCTTATAAATCAGATAGAAAAGCAAATAGATAATTATAATACAACATGAAAAAAAAATGGAAAAGTCCCATCACTCAAGGATTCCATGGCCCATTTTCCCTGATAATTCCCATATTCCAAGCAGCGTCACTCTCTTTTTTGTTCCTATGCCACTGAATCTGCTTAACCAGAAAAATGAAAACTGATGGAGGAAGGGGAGTGTCAAGGAGGACAAGGGAGATGTCTTCCCTGGAGAAATTTCTCTCAGCCACAAATATGTCTGTCTGAATATTAAAAATAAGGGCAGACATCTGGTAAAACAGTGCACTGGGGGGCGTAACGTTTCTGAAGTCTGAGCAGAGAGCATCTCAGAGTCAGAAATGGCTCACCCGTGGACAGAAGTGATGGCTCCCTGAAAAGGCTTCTACATATTTGTGCACAAATCAACAACTTGGATGGGTGCCAAGAAGCGAGCTCGCTCTTTCACTGTTGAGTTGTTTAAGCATTTTAATACTTTAGTTATGCGGGGCCATATCTGCGCTCCCATGTGGAGCCCCCCATGTTCAGCACTCCAGGCAGGAGATGGCCCGGCTTACAGACAGGGAAACAAGGCAAGCGCTTCCCTCCACTTCAGACCAGAGAACCCTAAAGCCTGCTGCTAAATTTCCTGAGGGGCAGGGGATGGTGGTGTGGAAGATTATTCAGGAGGATGAGGAGGCCATGTGGAGAGAAATCAAACACACACCTTGTTAAGTGATTCTAGAAGACTCCTATTTCACAGCAGAGATTTCTTTCAGTAGCAATGCTTTCCACAATTTAGGAGGCAAATGGTGGATAACATTTATCCTTGAAAACTGAAACATACAGATATAAAGGAGACAGGCAAGTAGGCAATGTGCAAATTGGCTGGAATATTGTGACTCAGAAATAAAACTCAATTTTGTTTGCTAGAGTGACTGCTCTGTATTTAAAAAAAAAAAAATGTAGTATCTTAGAGTAAAATGACTTTTCTTCTGATTTTTTTCAGAGCTGAGACTCAATGAATAAGACATAGATAATCATCCTAAGCCAGCCCTTATCTTTGGTTCCCTGCTATTATCTTTGAGAAAAGAATTATGTCCTGGAAGAGAGTTTCTAAGAAAATTGGCAAAGATACACCGGCTGTCCAAAGAAAGTTGAAAGCACAACAGCAAAATTTTCTAGAAAGCTATGCTTTGGTGACTGTGCCCAGTAAAGAACTTTTTCAGCCTGAGGTAAGCGGCAGTTAGAAAACGCTCTGTTACAGATTCCAATCTCTGCTCTAAAAAATGACTCGTGTTAAGTCCTGAGGGTAATATTTTGACAAATAAAAATAATTGTTATAATATCCTCAGTACTACAAAGGAGAATACCTCCACACACCTGCTCATACAGCTGAGAAATATTATGAAGGGGATTGACCTGGCTGACTCCCAGTTTCTCCCAGCTTATACTTTAGCTAAAAGAAGATGATTTATGCTGACCTTCTTCAGCTCTTAAAGATCAGGGTGACCCCAGCCAGATAGTGGGTTCCATCATGCAAGTGAGTTTGCCGCAAAAATTCGTTCTAATCCATTTCCCCTTCCTAATTCAGTCTACCTGAAAAAGCAAGAAATTCCGTCCTTCAAAGAACAGAGAGAAATGCAGGTGGTGAATCATGTCTACAGATCTCATTTAGGAAAATGTCAGCTTGACGTACTGTTCATCAGCCTAGGGTGACCAGCCCACAGGGTCCTGCTGCCCCAGACTGTGTCCACTGTGTCCCTCCACCTCCCACTCCTGCCCCAGGACAGGGGTTCCGAATCTCAGGCTCAACAGTGCGGTTGCCACCTCTCGGACAGCACTGCCCTAAGCAAGATGTGGGCAAAATAAGACCAAAGTACAAGACAGTCTATTGGTCAGTCCATTTTTACCTTATGTAGCAGGTTAAACGGAGGCCTTCATAACGATAGGTCCATGCCCTGGACCCTGTGAATGGGACCTTATTTGGCAAAAGGGTCTTTGCAGATGTGACTAATTTAGGAATCTGGAGATAAGATCATCCTGGATTGTGCAAGTGGGTCCTAAATCCAAGGACAAGTGTTCTTCTAAGAGACACAAAGAAGAGAGACACATGGAGAAGAAAAGGCCATTGGAAGATGGAGGTAGAGATTGGAATGATGCAGCTACAGCCAAAGAATGCCTGGGGCCACCAGAAGCTGGAAGAGACAAGGAAGGATTCTCCCTTAGGACCTTCCAAGGGAGCACTATTCCCTGCCAACACCTTGATTTTGGCCTTTGGGCCTCCAGAGCTGTGAGAGAACACAGTTCTATTGTTGAAAGCCACCCAAGATTGTGGTGATTTGTTACAGCACTAGGAAACTCATACACCTTACTTCATTTTCAAGGACAAATGACATTCTCATGATCCAGAAGGTCAAGTCACACTATTATCAAACTCACAGGTTTGAAATTTGAAACCTCACAAATGTTTTTCATTTTATAATTGGTCATATCTCTCAGACTAATCGATTAGTCAATAAACATACTTCAAATCTACTAATTTGTTGTAGCAAGAAAAAGACAACTGAACTAGAAAATATTGCTAGACATATGCTTCAGACTTTCACTAATATACATTATAAACATATATGTGATACATCTTTGAGGTTGTCTGTCCTTGACAATTTAATCTTCTTTTTCTGAAAATCACACCCCATATCCACAGACTTGAGCTCCAAGACATGTCTGAATCACATGACTCCTCTCCACTCGCCATTAGACTGGTTATAAGCGACTGGAGCAGGGATGGACCTTGACCCCAGCTGGACCAATCACACTGTCTCTCCTGGGAATCTGAAACTGAGATGAAGATCGCCAGGCTAACTGGGCTGGTTGGGTGCTAGAGGAGAGATAGATAAAGTCAACAGCTACAAAGAGGCCATCTTCCTGCATTTTTACAGATGGAGAAGGTCAGTCTGGAGACGGAAAAATGGGACAGATGCCAGAGAAAAACAAAGATCAGAGTTACAAAGAGAGTCCTCTCTGGGTTCCTCCTGGCTCCCCAGGACCTCATGATACTCTCTCAAGGAGCCCCAGAGCCCTTGGATTCTGTGCAACATTCCAACCTCCTCCCTATACCTTCTTTTTTGCTTAAACCAGTTCAAGCTGATTTCCGTTGTTAGTTTCCAGGAGAAACTTGATTAAGATGGAAATAAGCACCAGCAAACTAATGAATAAAGATCTACATTTCACAATGGATACGTGTAGAGATCAATTTATCTACCTATCTATAGATATCTATGTATCTTTATCTATATACAATACATACAACACTCCTTAAACAGGCACAAAGTACTTTGGGATATAGAAATTTAAGGAATCCTTAAGCATTGCATCCCTGTCTTAAAGAAACTATTAATTTTATTCCACCCATTACTCATTAAATTAGAATTTAATAAGTGCTTATTGCATGCATACTAAAGAGGATTCTGCAGCGTTTTCTGAAAGTCCTTTCTTCCCCTTGAAGATCTTATGATCTAATTAAGAAGATAAAATATACACTGTGACCTAGTGCCCATATTTCACCTTGTCATAATTACTAGTAGTTTTCAACTTTCATAAATCGAAAACTCTGCCCCGTCCATTCACAGTTTACACTGACTTCTCTCCACCAGTTTTTGTATGCCAAATTCAGATCTTTATAAATCAGCTGAAAAATGAACATTTTGAGCTTAGTGCATGGCGGCGCTGTCAGCCGAGAGTTGAGTTTTGGCAGTGTTGCCATTTTTATCTGCACAGCACTGTTTCTGCAATTATTTGAAATTTTTATTGCATTTTGCCCCTATGGCTTTATAAAAATATGTGGAGAAATGGAAAAATGAAAGCACTTAAACGTCATTCTCATAAACTTAACACAATCAAGACAAAGCTGGAAATAGGGCAGCCCAATGTGGCTAAGCACTCACTGGATTTAAACTGGTGAAGGAAAATAACAAAACTAAGGCGCTTTTGTGAAATGCCGTAAACATGTCTTCAAAGAGTGGATCTGAAAGCAGAGGTATGACTAGAGACTTGATCCTTTTCACAGCCTGTTGGGGATGGAATCCCTCCTCTTCTATTGTTCGACTTTCACACATCCCCGTGAGATGGAAGTTTTCAGCAAGGCATTGGGGATAAAAATAGGAAAATGCCTGTGGACCAACATAGGTCAGTAGGGTCTTGAATTTGACTTCCACTCCTATCTGTTAGAAATTCTAAGAACCTCCATGGAAAGGTAAGGAAGGCACTTGTCTTAGGCTAACTCACTCTGCTCCTCTTTCCCCAGTTCATTTACTATGCCTTCTAGCTATAGCTTACAATTGGAGTCTTGATCTAGCCAGTGGTTCTCAACCAGGCAAGAGCCTTCTGCCCCCCAGGAGACATTTGGCAATGTCTGAAGATACTTTTGATTGTCTTAGGGGAGGGTGGGGCTGCAGCGTTACTGGCAGGTAGTGGGCAGAACTCAGAGACGCTGCTAAACATCCTACATGAGACAGCTCCCCATCACAATGATTATCTGGCCCCAAATTTCAAATAGTGCTGCCAAAGTTGAGAAAACCACTAGCTCCTCAACTCTGCTCTTAATTTAAGAATTAATGTTTCTATTTTAAAACTCCCTGAATCCAATTAACTACGGGCAGACCTTGGAGATATTGTGGATTCGGTTCCAGACCACCACAATAAAGCAAATATTGCAATAAAGCAAGGCACACGCACTTTTTGGTTTCCTGGTGCATATAAAAGCTATGTTTACACCATAGTGTAGTCTATTAAGTGTACAATCCCATCACATCTAACAAAAACGATGTACATACCTTAATTTTAAAATATTTTATTGCTAAAAAATACTAACCATCATCTGACAATGCGGGGTTGCCACAAACCTCCAATGTGTAAAAACCGCAGTATCTACGAAGCACAATAAAGTGGAGTGCAATAAAACGAGGTATGCCTGTAACCTCTCTGGATGATGGGTTTGTCTCTCTAATTTGCGTGTGAGAAGGGACTATGCACATGTGGATGGAGGCGGAGTCGGAACGGAACTGAATAACACCCATCACTTACTGAGCACGTACTATGCGCTGGCCACGCACTGTTCTAGGAGCTTCACATACACGACCACATTCAACCCTCGTAAGAGCCCTATGAGGTAGGTCCACTATGATCCTCATCTTACAGATGAGACAGCCAAGGCTAAGAAAGGTTAAGAGAGATGTTTGAAGTCACAGAGGTCTTAAGTGCCGAGCCAGGACTGGAATAGAGGGAGCCTGACTCACGAGCCAGACGAACAGGCTTGGTAGTTGAGTGAAAAGACAGAAAGGCAGGTGAGGCTCCAAGGCAGCGCGGATGGGAAAGAGGAGAGGGGGGGCTAGACAGAGACACACGTGGGGAGATGTGGTGGGGCAAAAATAGGTCCACAAGGGCCCTCCTGGTTCTTGGTGTTGACTCAGCTGCAGAAGTTGCAGTTCTGAGCTGTCAGACTTGAACTTGGGGTCACGCTGCAGGCCCACTGTTTAATGTTCTCACACCGCGGCTCTCTCATGGCCTGTAGAGAAGAGGCATTTTCCCCCTGTTCAGACTCACTACATTCTGTTAACCCAGAACCTGTTTTGTGCAAAAGCTGCAAACTGTGAAGAGGAGCAGAAAGCATGTGATATGTTTCAATACGCAGGAGTAAGATGCTGACCAGCGAGGTTTGTTTATTAAAATCTTTATGTGGGGTGAAGCCCAACTGAGCTTATGTCAGCTGGTTTCTGGAGAGGCCCTGTTTTCAAGATCAGTCTGCTGTTTGTCTTCTTTACTGAGCTGACGGAGGACGTTCTGGAGCATACATTATGCCAAAAACATCTGTAGTACAGAAAATCAACAATGAAGGGTAACAGCTCCAAATGGGGTTAGTACTTTGAAAGGCTTTTATGTGTCAATAGATTAAACTATTTTTATTCAAGGAGGAAACGAGCAGAAGTAAACCAGTTTTAAAAGAGCAGAAACCAGCCTACTCTTTCTGCCAAGTTATTTTGCACACTCAGGAAGACATAGAGCAGGTTTTTGTTTTGTATTGTTTGTTTTTAATCAGGGCACTCGGGCCGACTTTTTTCTTTATTTTTGTCCCCCACTTGGATGCAGGCCTCTGGATGAGACACGATGCAAAGGGGTTTGCCTCTGATGAAGAACTGGGCACTTTATATGCCTTCCTATTTAAAAACCCTGGAGTGTCACAGGCATACCGAGATGTAACAGGAACTAAACTTGTCACCAACACTTTCATCGGGATAACAAGAATAGTAACAATAACCGATTGCTAAGCACTTACTATGGCTAGGTATTTTTCATTTGTTATTTCATTTAATCCTCACCTCTCTATGGGCTAGGTACTATTATAATCATCTGCCTTTTTAAATTAACTTTTTATTAAAGTATAACATATATACAGAAAATTACACACATTTTTAAGTATGAAACTCTGTACATTTCACAAACTGAACACACCCAAGTAATCACCACCCAGAACAAGAGACAAGACACCTCCAGCCCTCTCCTGCCCCTGCCCAATCACACCCCCTCAAGGGTAAGCCACTAGCGCAACTTCAAATAACATAAATTTGTTTCACCAGGCTTTGAACTTTATCTAAGTGGCATTATACAATATGTACCCTTTTCTTTCTGGCTTCTTCCCTTCAACATTTTGTTTGTGAGACTCATCCATATTGTTTTGTGTAGTTGTGTTACGTAATTGTATTGTGCGTTGTGTGTAGTTGTAGATTTCCCATCCTCACAGCTGTAGAATATTCCATTATATGAATATGCCACAGTTATTTTTTCACTTTGCTGTTGATGGGTTTTATGTCCATTTCAAGGTTGAGGTTAAAGCGGAAGGTTAAGATTGAAGATTAAGAACACTGAGACTCAAGAGTTTAAAAATAACTTGCCCAAGTTCACAAAGCTAGAAAATGGTGGATCTGAGATTCTAACTCAGGTTAGCCTAACTCCAAAAAGTTAGGTTTGTAGGGACCTCTCTCTGATGGGTAGAAAGGTCTTTTGTATGAACAGTTTGGGAGGACCACTGGAAGAGGACATTGAGTAACACAACCCGATGGAAAACCACCCACCTCTACAGAGCTCCTTGTCTTTAGGCATGTCTCTTTACCTTTGGTTCCCATCTAACACTTTCTCCCTTTTTTATTACTTTGACTGACTGTTCCAATAGCTCCATTGAGATCTCAAGCATTGTGGGACCTCACTGAGTTGTAGAGACAGGAAACACACAACTGCACCTGAGACCCAGAAAAATTGTTGAGTGTAAGATACATCCTTAGAGAAGCAGCCACTGAAAAAGGTGAAGGCTTCAATGGATATGTCAACAAAAGAGGGAATGGGGCGTGCCCAAATTCAGTGTGGACATGCGCACATTTGTGGGTCTTCTCCAACCCATGTGCTGGCTCACTCTCCTCCCCTCGCTAACATATCTCCTACAAATAGTTTATTATGCTGTTACCAGGTCACTCCTACGATGAGCATCAATTTGGCACATCCAGTGAACTGATTCACTATTAGGATAATTGTATCCTAATTGGCATTCATACTTTCCACATGTTTTTTAGGAGGAAAGGAAAAGGAAAGAAAGAACAACAACACTTTCAAGGAATCACGTTAACGATAAAGGAAACATGAATGCTTGCTCTCTTCCTAATATTATGTCCTCTTCAAATGGAAGGGAATACAGTGAAGAGATGCCATTCAGCCCAGTAAAGAGAGAGAGCATCTTAGGCAATCTTTTTGGTCCCACCCTTTGGACCCTTCTCCAACCTCACAATCAGAAGCGACTAGAGACACAGGGAGACCAGCCATAGAACCTACAGGAAACTCAAGGAAGACTTCCTCACTCACTGCCTCTCAGCCTAGCTCATTGGTGTTTTTCTGCAAACAGGCACAGAACTGACATGTGTCTGCTAGATTATTGAGCCAGTTTACAACAAATCATGAGGCTAACGCACAATTATTGTGGGCCAACAAACATTGCTTGTTAAAATGACAGAAATCACTGAATCAGCTGAGATATGGGCCAGTTGTTTCACTGATAAAAACACCATTGAGGTTTCCAGGTATTATTCTAGAATAAAACCACCTTGCTTTGCAGAGTCTCAAGAATCCTTTTCTTCTCTTCTCTATGCTCCCCTGAAGGAAAGAAGAGACACTGGCACTGGCCAACTGTATTGGTTTGCTGTGGCTGATGCAACTAAGCACTACCGATGGGGTGGCTTGAACAACAGAAATGTATCATCCCACAGCTCTGGGGTCTAAAAGTCCGACATCCAGGTGTTGGCAGAGTTGCTTCCTTGAGGGCCGTGAGGAAAGGATGTGTTTCATGCCTCTGTCTTTGGTTTGCACATGGCCATCTTTATGCTCATACTGCATTCTCCCTGTGTATGTCTCCATATCCAAATGTTCCCTTCCTATAAAGACATCTATCGTTCTGGATTAGGGCCCACTTTAATGACCTCACTTTAATTTGATTGCCTCTGTAAAGACCCTACCTCCAAATAAGGTCACACTCTGAAATACCAGGGGTTAGGACTTCAACATATGAAATGTAGGGGGCACCCAGCTCAGCCTATAACACTGACTCCTACAAAGGTGTCTTTGTCTCAGTGCACCATCGGTTCAGCTCTCCCCAGCATCTCTACGGTCCACACTCTGTGTGCTCTGGCCCCAACCAAATAAGCTTACTGAAAAAAAGGCAGTGAACTTGACATGGCCCCAGCTCCAAATTCTTTGTGGTCTTCTAGTATCTTATCACCACAGGGAATGATGTTCTGTTTGGCAGGGTCTCCTGAGGTCAAAGGAGTCAGGGATGCCCATCTAACTTCTGGTTCGGTCTCCCCCATCCCCTTTCACACACCTGCTGGTCTCAGCACCAGACGTCTCTCATCACTTCATGCAGGCTCTTCCTTCCCTCCCTTTGCTGATGCCCCTCCGGCTCCTGTCTCCTCTTTCTCTGCCCTGTGAGCGATCTTTTCAGATCTCACTCAATTCATGTCTTCTGTGACAGGTGCTTTTCACCCACATCATCCGAAGAGGGAGCTTCTTGTTCCAATTTGTTTTACATGATATGATGAAGGAAGAAGGAAGGACATTTTCTCCTTCCCTCTGCAATGTCTCAGTAGCTCGCAAGAGCTGTCACTGATATCCCGCTTCCAGATCTCAGTTTCCTGGGGCCACGGAGTCCTCTTCCAAGTATCTTACCTTTGAAGCTTCTGCCAGGCGAGCAGAGATTGGACAGCTTGGTCGCACAGATCTTAGACTGATGACTGCAAACATCCAGGAGATTTCACCCATGGTTAAATGAGAGGAGAGAGAGTCAGGACTTGATTTTCACTCCCCTGTATGAAAACATCACTTTTTAGAGATCCTGTTTTGTCTCTAGTGCTATTTCTAATGGAGTCTTTTCTTTCAAATTGACTTTTAATTTTGAGAGGCTACTTCATCTCCTCAGAATCTCATAAAAATTCCTCCCATTCAATTTGAAAGCAGAATCAAGTTGCTGGAAGTCATCGCATGGATAGAAAGGAAGAGGTATGCTGTTGGGAGTGACCTGTAAAGGGTTTTAAAATATAACATTTGACCTTATTTCTTTAAAAATGTAAAACTTGAGGATTTCTTCTGAGCATTTGGAAGCCCTCGTTAACTTGGATGGGTGGATAGATGTGTATCAATTAGGAGACCTCAAAACCACTGGCAACACCTGGCTTAGTCTTTCCAGGGAAGGAATACCTTTCTAGTGAAAACCCAGGTGCTAAGGGAAGCACACTCTTTCAAGATGGAAATCCGTTTTTGACAGTACCACTTGCTAACAGACCCAATTATTATCCCCAACTGATGAAAAACTGCGAGAAAGACAGATCAAGTATAGGCACGCACCTAGCCCCATGCCTGAGACATAACTCTCAGTACATGTTAGATTAGGCAAATCCTAATCTGTGTTGAAAAGTCAAAGGCAAAGAAAGAAAGAAAAGACCTATTTCCTAAGCCAGTTAAGTTCAATTCACTAAATAGGCTGTTTTTTTATACCAAAATGCAAAAGTGCCTCACACCAATGAGTAGATACGATCAAAAAAGATATGCGTTCAAAATATTTTGACCCCTACCCTTGTATCAATAGTTCCTTTGTGTAATAACAATTTCCTGCATACTTCTTACATGAGGACAATGAGAGTAACATGCAGTCTGACGGGCGAAACAGAAAAGTTAAGATGGTCGCAGTATAATGTAGAAGAGTATGTAGGCAAGCCACTTAACCCGGTCTTGGAGGGGAGAGAAGTGTTGAAAGGAAGTGCAATCTCAGCTGAGGTCTGAAGTTAGAGGGATTACAATAATCTAGAAGCAAGATGAAAGTGGCCTGCGCAGCGCATCGGCAGGCAAGATGGAGAAAAGTAGTCGATTTAGTGAGATTTTAGGAGAAAGGATCTACCAGACTTGGTAGGACTGTTTCCTTTGTGTCTTCCAGGTCATGGTACTGAAGACGGAAGAGCAACAGATGGGAAGGTGATTTATTTTACAAAGCGACTAACAATACACTAATACATCTGCTTTGTGTATCTCTATTTTCACATGTAGCAGGCTTGTTTACAACCGAGTAAATAGCAGGTGCGCAGCAGATTTGACTCAGTTGAGTCTTTTTATACCAATAAGTCCCTTCCACTGTCTCATTCACGCAGCCTAGCTGCTAGGCTGGATACCTGAGTTGACAGTGAAATTCTTCTATCTCCTTTTAAGCAGGAATCAGAGGCTCCTTTAGCCTACATGCCATGATATGATGACGAGGCGTGCTCAAGTTGCGCAAACACTGATTTGTTCCGTGTGAATAAGACAGCATTTATGTAGCAACTTCTGCATGTTAGCTACTGGAGATTTCCTAAAATGGGTAATGCCCGTTCTTGAGCTTCTACAATGGAAGAGACAAGACAGGGTGTGGTGAGTGACGTAAGACAGGTGTGGACAAACTCTTGTGAGAACAAAGTGGAGGGCATGTGCTTTGAGCCTGGGCTTGGGGAACAGCAAGGAGAGTGTTCTCGGGGAGAAGGTAGCAAGGAGGCTCAACCTCCATGAATCAGTAGGAGCTGCCCAGATAGACAGAAGCACGTGTGCCTTCCAAGAAATCAAAAAATCGTGAACAAAAGGATCAAAGTGGGAAAGGGCAGGGAAAGTTGAGGAACAGTAAACAGACCCTGTGATACAGCCAGAGTGCCCAGGGTCACTGAGGAGAGTGAGAAGCAACCTTAAGGGAATACAATAGGAAGGGCTGTGAATGCCAAAGAAAGGGGAGCCATGGACACGATGGGGGGCCATGAGCAATTGTCAAGCAACAGAGTGAGGTGACCAGCCCTGCTCTCAGGAGCAGCGTGTCAGTGGCAGATTGGAAGTGAGAGAGATGAGTGTTGGGGATACAGGCTAATAGACTCTGAAGCAGCCCTACTAAGATCTGAGGAAGATCTGAACCAAGGCTTTGACAGTGGCAATAGAGAAAAGGAGCAAGGCCAAGTGACATTTCTGCAATAGGATCTAGAAAAGTTGATGACCAACAGGATATCAGCTGGAAAAGAGAGAAGAGAATCTAGAGTTTCTGTCTTAGTTCATTCGGGCAGCTATAACAAAATATCATACAGGTGGCTTAAAAACAACAGAAATTCATTTCTCATAGTTCCAGAGGCCAAGAAGTCCAAGGTCAAGGCACCAGCAGATTAGGCGTCTGGTGAGAACCTGCTTCCTGGTTCATAGATGTCCCTCTTCTCACTATAACCTCATGTGGCAGAAGAGGGGAGGGAGCTCTCTGGGGTCTCTTTTCTAAGGGCACTAATCTCATTCGTGAGGGCTCTACCCTCATGACCTAATCACCTTCCAAAGGCCCCACCTCCAAATACCATCACAAAACCGTTGGGATTAGGTTTCCACGTACAAATTTTGGGGGGGACACAAATATTCAGAGTAAGGAATAAAGGGAAGGGATGAAGAGTTTTCTAGAATTTGGAGAGTAAGAGTCTCTGAATAATTTGGGGGGAGGTTGGGACAGAGAGTCAAGTAGGAGAAGAACCAATTGCTGTTTACTCTGTGCTTAGATTCCCTTTCTGATGGTCTTTGAAAATGTGAATATAGGAGTTGGGTTATTTTCATGTTCCTTTGGAGGCTAGACAGTTTCCCAAAATTCAGCATTCCCTTCTAGACTGGACCACATGAGCCTCTTGTTTCTCTGGGTTACACTGGGGCAGAGTTGCTTTTAGAATGAGGATGAGTCCTTCAGCTATTGGGAGTGTGCAGAGTACCTGACAACAGTCATCTGCATATATGAGGTAGGGGATGCTTTTGGAGGAAGAGGGTGAAAAATAGGAGGATTGATGGCAGAACGTTGGGCTGTGCCAGGTTAAAGAAAACACGAGGAAGGAGAAGCAAACAAAGGGGGCCTCAAAAGAGGAGTCATGAAGTGTAAGGGAAATGGAGTGGGCACAGGGTCACTGAGGTCAAGAGAGAAGGCATTTGGGAAGGAATACTAGAACCTCTGGTTGGGAACCGCAGAAGCCTGAAGTCGTCACCTTCTATGGTGCCCAAAATGAGGTGTAGATGCCTGTAGTTTTGACCCTCTCTCCCCTGGGAACAGCGTTCTCCTCCTTTGGGCATCCCTCTTCACTCCGCCCATGTGCTTTCAGAGGCATGACCGTGTTGTAACACGATTTCACCCCCTAATCCACAGCAGACAGGCACGGGTACCTACTCCAAGCTAGGCCAGCAAGCCCCTTTCTCTAGGATTATTCTGCAAGGACACCATCGTTTCAGTCTCTTTCCAATGGCTAAAGCTGTCATTCAGAGGGTCTCAAGCTTTAGAGTAAATAAGAATGAACTACACAAGAAGTCTTCCTGAAATTCAGATTGCCAGGCCACTTCCCGAGGGACCCTGACTCAGTGGGTGTAGGGTGACTCACAGGCCTGATGCTGACCCAGCTGTTCTGTGTCCAACACGGGCGCTGCTGGGGGCCGGGCTACGTGCAGCGTGAAGAGAAGAGACGGCGCAGAGGGAAGAGATGAGAGACAGTTCTGGGTGTCCTGCACGCCCTGCCCGCAGCTCCGACCCTATCACTGGGTCCACATCCCAGATTTTAAAACAGAGGGATCCTCTTTGTGGGAACCAGCTCAAACGGTAGTCCCGTCACCTGCAACCACAGAGTTCCAACAAGCTCAGAATTTGTAGGCAATCTTTTTCCCTGAGTGCTTAAGAGACAGAGGGCTTGTGGACAATCGTCCCTTGAAACACTTGCAAGCGCAGCCAAAAACACAATGTGCACCACGAGAAAAAGCTTTGCATGTATGTGTGTGTGTGTGTGTGTGTGTGTGTGTGTGTGTGTGTGATGCTGATGAGAAAAAGCAGGGAAAAAGAAAGCAAGATGATCACGTACAACGCACTACTGTTGCCACCTTCATCTGGGTGTGTTTGCTGTGGTGGGCTTGAACCTCAGCCCATGAGGGCCTACTGCAGCCCCCCACCCTGCCTAAGGGGAAGAAACTTGGTCTCTGTTCATTCTGGAGCTTCCTCTCCGCTGGGCAGAGCATTTTACGTGGAGCAAGATGTTGGAAGCGGGGCTGGCACGGGTCCGGATGCAGGTGCAGAAGGCAGCCATCGGCCCACAGGTCCACCGAGAGCCTGCGCCACTGTCCACCAGGCGTTTCCCCGTCCTCTGTGCACAGACAGGTAAAGGGCAGGGGGGGGGTCATCCTGGTCCGGCCCGTGCCACACAGGGCCATGGAATTCTCTGCAATGTGTGCTGAGGCCACCGGTCAGCCCCTGGAAGTAGGAGGCAGGGTGCCTCTCCATCTGATCATCACCCACCCACTGTCTTTACTCCCTTCTTATCCCCAGGGAAAACCTCGCCTAGATTTGGGGGTAATGATGGGTGCAGGGACCCAGGCTCCTCTCCTGACATTTCTCCCTAAGGGCGTAGTCCTTTGAAACAGGTGTAAGACAGCAAAAAGCAGGCAGGCCATTTGCTCTCCATTCTACCCCATCCTTCCCCCCCCCCCGAGGCAAGGAGCATTAGATGGCCTGGCTGCTTCCCAGGAGGGAGGGGCTGGCAAAGGGAGAATGATGGGCTGGGGGAGGGAAGGGATGGAACAAAGGTTAACTTTTCCAAACCATTATCTTGGCAGCAGATCCCGGCAAGGCTCCCCGTGCCTGCGTGCAGGCAGGAAGTGCATATGCATTATTAATTCACCTGGACGTTTTTATTCTTTCCAGCCTGTGCCCCCGGATCTCTCTACTCTCTGCCACACCGGTTTCCTCAAGCCCAGAATTTGAGCGGCTGTCATCCCCTCGAAAGCCAAGCTCAGTAGTTTGGAGAAAAGGACATGCCAGTCCCACAAAAGAATGATATATGCCAAAAGGTAGTGCATTAGGCTCTTCATTAACTGGAGGGCGAATAAATTTATGAAAATCGTGAATCGGTTAATCCACTACTTAGAGCAATTAATGGCTAATTAGCACGAGGATGGGCTGAGCCTTCCGTTCATCTCCACTCACTCCTGAGCACCCGCGTGCAGACACGGGCTCCAGGGCAGAAAACGGAACTCACGCTGCCTGTATACTGTGCATTACCCTCAGGTCCCAGGCGGCATCCCAAGATGGGATGGACTAAACGTAACCTTGTCTTAATATTGGAATTTCCCCTGAGGGCTCATGCATTTTTTTTTTAACTTCTTAAAAAAACTTTTTATTATGAAGACAGTCAAGCATATGAAAAGCACAACATCAACATCAACCACCTTCAACAATTATCAATACATGGCCAATATTATTTCATCTATGCACCCCCCCTCTCTGGACTATTTTAAAGCAAATCCCAGGTTTCCTATTATTTCATCTATAACTATGCAGTACGTGTCACTAAAAGAGAGGGACTTTTTAAAACGTATTAGCAATACCATTACCAGACCTAAAAAAAATAAATAAATAATGATAATTCCTCAGTGTCATTAAATTTTCTCATGAATCTTATAGTTTTTAAGTTTGTTTAAATTCAGATACAAATATGAGCTCGATGGTGTAATTGGTTGATAATACTCTTTTAAAATCTATAGGTTCCTCCTCTACCACTGCTTATTCCTTACAATTTTTTGCTGAATAAACTATGTCGTGTGCTCTTAGCCTTTGACACAGTCTGGATTTTGCTGATTGCATCCTTGTAATGCTGGTTACTGTGTGTGTGTGTGTGTGTGTGAGTGTCTCACATCTCCGTGGAAGTTAGACGTAGAGACTTAGTTCACACCAGTTTGGTTTTGTTCCGGTTCGGCAAGAATTTCAAAGGTGGTGGTGTGTGCTTCCACTGGGAGACACATGAAGTCTGGTTGTCGCTCTTTTTGTGATGTTATCACAGCCACTGGTGATTATTACCTACAGCAGTGTTTCTCGACCAGGGGGATTTTGTCCTCCCAGGGAACAATCTGGCCATGTCTCGGGACAGTTTTGGTCATCACAGCTGGGGGAAGAGATGCTACTGGAATCTAGTGGGTGCATGCCAGGGAGGCTGCTACAACGCACAGTCCCCCCGGCACAGAGAATTATCGGGCCCCAAATGTCAATAGTCCAACGTTGAGAAACCCTGGCCTAGATCCATTTATTCATTTGGGGTTGCAAAATGTTGTATTTCTAATTTCATCATTCATTTCTTTTAACTTATTAGCACTAATATTGGTATAAAGAAAAACTTCCTAATCAACTATTTGATTTCCCCAAGATAGAATTCATGGAGTAAATGTAAGCTAATGTTTAATTCTTTCATTTGCCAGTTTTCAAAATAATAAGGTAGTTTCCTAGACTCTTCCAAAGGTGACCAATACGATTTTTTCTTATAAGAATCATGTATAAACTTGAGCGTATAAAGGGACTGGGTATGTTCCAACCACTACATGCCTAAATTATACCTTCTTTGGACATCTGGAGCTTATTCAGGGGGGTTTCTGAGTCTTTCTGACACACCCTTGTAGTCTTTAAAAGTTTGCTTGCATTTCAGGATGACAAGATCCTCTAGGGTCACCTTGTGTACGGTACTTACTTTCCTGGACTGGCATCGGCCACTTCTCCAAGGAGCCCTGGCTCCTTTCAGTGGTAGTTAGCAATCACCATCTAATTATGCATGTTAAGACATAAGTAGCCCTTGTAGTATTTTATTTTTCTCTAATGATGGAATTTTTTGAACCATATTTTACACATGGAAATATTTATACAGTTGACCCTTGAACAACACAGGAGTTAAGGGCGCCAACCCTCTGTGCAGTTGAAAATCCAAGTTTAACTTTACAATCGGCCTTCAGTATATGTGGTTTCACACGCATGGATTCAACCAACCCCAGATCATGTAGTACTGTAACAGGGAGTTAGTGAAAGAAATCCACGTATCAGTGACTCATGCAGTTCAAACTCACGTTGTCCAAGGGTCAACTGTACTCAAGAGAGTGGTTTCACCCCAACTCAAACTTAAAGCAAATGGAAATTTTTGAAAGCTGGCAATACACCCACCCCCATTTCCAGATCCTCTCTTTTGGTCAGCAGGCCCGGGAATGGGACAGACTGTCCTGAACGCCCAATAATGAGGATACGATGACAAAATAGGCTGGATCTAGGGCGCCAAGAAGGCCTGGAAATGCCAGAGTTGTTCTGAACTCCGGGCCTCTGGTCTCTCCAAGACTAGGAATTTCCCAGGCCCCTTCTCCTGGGCTGCAGATGGAAAAACAAGCCCTGCAGGCAGAGATGCAGGCGGGCCGGGGAGACCACAAGGAGGGTCAGCCCCGCCAAAAGTCTGGGGAGATGAGTGGAACCTCTTCAATGTCACAGGCCAGGTACAGAACTTTATATGAACAGACAGGCTATGGAATAGCACGCCAGAGTACCATTCACACTTAGAATATGTGACCTTGAAGAAGTTTCTACTTGTTGCAGGTCCCTCTGAGCTACATTAAGACCCCAGGGTACAGAGACCTCTGGTCCTCTGGCATCAGGGTATTTTAGCAGAAAGAGTGAGAAACACTGTGAGGCAATTCCGAACACATTCTGCTGCAAGAAAGGGCTTCTTACTTTATTATAAATTTAGGTAGCCTAAATTATATTGAAAAATCAGAAAGTATGTCATTTGTTTAAAGTCAAGAATTCTTTTACAAAGGGAACTGCTATCTCCTAATTTCTCTTTTCTTAAAGAGTTTAATATCTCAGAGCTGCCTAGCTCAAGTTTAAGCTGAAGCATGTCAGGTTGAGATCAGCCTTAAATCCTTTCTGGAACAAGGTAGGAAATGATACAGAGACAAAGATAGAGACAGAGATAGAGATAGAGATAGATAGAGATAGAGATCTTGTGGACATATACATTGTGGAAACATACCTGCTGTCAGAAAAAAAAAAAAAAGCCTGAATTTTTTTTTTTTTTTAGCCCTGCAGCCACCTCTGAGTGAGCCCAATAAAAAACTCCTCTGCCCAAGTGATGAGATCAGATTAGCGTGCTCCAGCTCTCATGTCCTGTGCCGAGCGAATTAGAAGGGGCTGATGGTGCTGGAACGGGGCTATTTTGCATTTCTCAGTGACATCCTCTAATGAGCTGACAACGCGGAACACCAGGCTGCTGTCTTGGAGAAGTGAAAACAATCCAGTGGTCATTTCACATCCTATCATCCTAATGACAACCCATGAGCTGCCTTCTTCTTGCCTTTGATTAAAATACACGGGACCTGCCTAAGGAATTGAGACTAAGATCCCCAAGAGGGAAAGAGACCAAAGAGTGCTGCGTGGAGGGAAGAAGGAGGCCTCCCAGGGAAAAACACATTTGGGAAAGTCAGAAAAGTCAAGGGTAAATGGGCTCGGTGTTGCCTGAAACTTGGCACTCTTGGAAACTGTCAGCTACGATGCCTGATTAACTTTCTCCAACAGAGCCAATGAGGGATTCCACCAGAGAGATCCAGTGCTATGCGGTGGCTCAAATGTGGTTCAATCCCCACAGCAGCACAAATTACAGGGGTGATGCTCAAAGGTGGGAATTCAGCTGGCGTGCACCGGGGCAGCTGGACTCATTAAGATATTGAAATGCTGCATACTAGCGGATGAAAACCCCTCCCCAAGCCAATCTCCCACCCACTGCCTCAGCTGCCCCCCACCCTCTCCTAAAACCCCTGGTCTCACCCCAAAAACCCAGCGATTTCACTAAGCAGGCAAGGCTTGGCACAGAGGGTGCCTGCCCGCACCCGGATTCAGCGTGGTAGGCGACTTCCATTCTGACTGGGTCAATATCCAGGCCAGACCCATGATTAAATCGTCATCTTCCATTAGACATGCCCATGATAAGACTGCCCAGCACCGCTGAGCCTTCTCAAGCCCTGCCAACAAGCCACAGGGGTGGGCCAGCCACTGCAGGACGGCTCTGCGCCGTCTGCCCCTGGGGCCTGCTGCCCACACGATGCACTCCCCTGACCCTGTGGAGGAACAAAGGAAATGAGAGGCCTGGGATTGTCCTGGCTCTCAGAGGACTGGACAACCTTCTCATGCCCGGCAGGCTTACCACTGGGACTTTTTTACTGCCCTCTTCTTGTCGCCAACCCTCTTTAAGCTTCCTAAATTAATAACGATGAAGCTCTTTCAGCTGTATCTCCAGTCTGTTTTTGATGGTTTCCATTCTCTGGGGCCCTTTTCTCCCGTTCTGGTAGCCCTTTACCCCTCTCTCCTTCATTTGTATCCATTCTCCGATAATCACTGATTAGGTCATGGAGGGAGGGGGGAGGAAAGACAATTAAGAAAAAGAAAGAAATAGCCATTTGGGTATTGCTGAGTCAAAGATCCAGGTCAGAAACAATATGAAATGTCAAGGGCTGCTTCCCCAGTGAAAGGACGGAGGAGGAAGAGGAGGGAATATCCCTGAAGGGTCACGCATGACATCTAGCGCTCGGCAAAGAAGAGGGTGAGTGTGGAACACACTCCAGGACCAGCACCTGAACCTGGGCTTGAGCTTGCCTGGTAGAAGGAGGGGAAAAGTTTCCCTCTAAAACAATCATAAACCAATAATCCTCTGCTGTGGGATAACCATCTATTCTTTCTCCTTAAGGAGAAAGAACTACCAGGTTCAGCAGAGTTGTTCCTCCATCCTACCTCCCTAGTATTTCTGCGTCATTAGATTTTTCTTATCCCATGGAAGAAACCCAGAGAGGAAGCATTCCAAAAGGCCCTGGGCTGCCCACCTGGCAAGCAAGAGTCTCTCTGTGCAGCATCAGCCTCGGGTGGGAGCCAGGGATTCCACTGTCGACCTTCCAACAGAGGGGAAGGGCTGCCAGCTAAAGTAGAAAACCAGAATGTCACAGAGAAGTGGGGATGTATTTATGAATCACTCACCACTCTGCTGTAAGTTTTAGCTTCTCCAATTCCACCCAGCACGAGAGAAGTATGCTGGGTGGAAGTGTGCTGGGTGCAATTGTGTGTCAGAAGCTGTGCAAGGTACAGGGAATCGTAGAACAGCAGAAGACACTTTCTCTCAGGGAAAAAGCTCATTGTTTGGCTATGAGATGGCTAAAATTAGCCAATCTGTAAAACACTGACAATAATAACTCTCTCTTTGTGACAGGCACAAGGTTGTGTGTTCACCCAATCTAGTTCATTGTCTCCCTGGGCACACGTCTAGACCTTTCCCAGCATTCCCTGCAGTGTCCACAGGAATGAGGTCTGGCTAGTGGGAGGTGGATAGGACAGGTGAACGTCACTTCCAGGACTGTCCTCTGAAACCTCTCCCACTGAAATCTTCCCTGGATTGTCTCTCGTTCTTTAGCCAGCAGGATGCAAAAACCCAGCAGAGGACTCAGAGGCCCTATAGGAAGTGAAACCACTAGATGAAAGGTTCTGAGTCCCTCAGAGACTACAAAGAGCAGAGCCCCCCAGCCCAACAGACACACACACACACAGACACACACACACACACAGACACACACACACACACACACACATAAACATGGGCCACACTGGCTATGATATGAACAAAAAATAACCTTATTGTGTTAACCCACTGAAATTTTAGGGTCGTTTGTCACAGCAGCTAATGTTACTTACCCTATCTAACATACACATGGGTTTCATTAACAGATAGAATGAGAAAATATATTTACAGTGCCTCGTTCTATGTCTGACATACAGCAGGTGTCTGGCACTGTGCCAGAAACACAGTAGGTACTAAATAATTGAGCTTCACTTTGCAGGACCAGAGCGAGGATTCCACTAGACCAAGAGGAGGGATCAACAAGCACCATGACCCAGAGGCATGAAGCCACGTGACACAGCCAAGAGAATACAAATAGTTCCTATAGCTGCAGGTAAAGATACACCAGGGCAAGCAGATACTGGTCAGACATCAGACCAGAGAGGCCAGCAGAAGTCAATTCTGGAAGACCCTTTATCCTTGGCAATCAGAAACTAACAAAGTGTTCTTTTTCATTTTTAACAACTTCATTGAGACAGAATTCAAATACCATACAACTCGTCCATTTAAAGTGTATGATTTGATGACTTGTATATTCACGGAGTTTTGCATCCATCATCATACTCGGTTTGGGAAACTCTTCATCACCCCAAAAAGAAACCCTGCGTCCCTTAGCTGTCACTCTCCAATCCTCCTCCTGGGTATGTGCCTAGAAGCAGTGAAGGGTTATTTAAAAGATCACTCCCTGACCTACCACTGCCCGAGGCCCGACACGGTGCACGCACGCGCGTGCATACACACACTTCTTTCATCATCCTCACGATGTAAGTGTGAAGACCAGCCCCAGGGCCCTTACACTCCCCACCAGCTGAACCACTCAGGTGCCTGCCCCTGCACACCAGGCCCTGGTTTCCCACCTCCGCAAGAAACACCTGAGGAAGCTTCGCTGAGCCGGCCTTGGCCTCAGGCAAATTCACACCTTCGGGTTCTGCTTCCCGGTGGCTGGACTTGGTGGATCCGTCCTCTGAGGCTGCTCCTCTTGGCCTGTCTGTTCCTTCTGAGTCAACTCCCTCCCCCTCCAAAGACTCCTTCCTTCCCTCCCTCCCTGTCCTGCCACACATCCCTTTCCCCTTCCCTCAGAGGGACAGAGCCTAGAGGCGATCGACAACAGCGGTCCACCGTGGTCACACTCGCAGAAGTCCCTGGAATTCTCTCAGAACCCACGTGCATGGAAGACGGTATTGTCCTCGTGTTATTGGGTTGGCCAAAAAGTTCATTTGGGTTTTCCTCAAGCTGTTACGAAAAACCCAAATGAACTTTTCGGCCAACCCAACAGAAATGGGGAAACTGAGGTTCAGAGAGTTCAAGTACTGTTCCTAAGGCTGCACAGCAGGTGAGTGTCAGAGCCAAGCTTCCACCCGAAGCGGGGAGACGCGGGCAGCATTTAGGACCGCTCTCAGCAGCGTGAACAGAACTTCCGAACGCCAGCTGAGTCCGACGGGGACGGTTTCTTGTCACCCAGCAAGGGGTCCAAGGGAGGGACTGGGACAGCACATCCTTAGCGACAGCCGAGCCCCCAGCTCCTTGTGTCCCTCTGCTTTGCCATCCTTAGTCTGGGGCTTTCATTTTCATGATCAAAATTCCTACTCTAGACCCTGTGCTTTTTTTTTTTTTTAACTTTGGGTTTATTTATTTATTTATCTATGGCTGTGTTGGGTCTTCGTTTCTGTGCGAGGGCTTTCTCTAGTTGCGGCAAGCGGGGGCCACTCTTCATCGCGGTGCGCGGGCCTCTCACTATCGCGGCCTCTCTTGTTGCGGAGCACAGGCTCCAGACGCGCAGGCTCAGTAGTTGTGGCTCACGGGCCTAGGTGCTCTGCGGCACGTGGGATCCTCCCAGACCAGGGCTCGAACCCGTGTCCCCTCCATTGGCAGGCAGACCCTCAACCACTGCGCCACCAGGGAAGCCCCTGTGCTTTTTTTTTTTTTTATCAGAAAAGCAAGAGCTCTCCCAGAATCTCCATTCAGTAGGCGTCTCTTCCATCTCATTGGCTCATTAGGAATTGGTAACACTCCTGCTACACACAAAATTAGCATTTGTCACCAAGGGAAAGAGGAGAATGGATGCTGGGTAGGGAAGCAGCCGTGCAGGCTCTCAGCAGCGTCCAGCCCCTTCGGCCTCTCACACTCGATCTGCGTCGGCTGAGGCCTGCTGCCCACCATCTCCTCCGCTCCCCACAAGGTGGGGCTTAGAGCTTCGGGAGAGAGGAAAGCCTCTCTAGACCATCAACGTGATCAGCCGAGGGCACATTCCCACGGGCAAGGGAAGAGGTTGTTCGTTTCCCCTGGTTCCGCAGAGAAAAGTCCCCACTTTGGAAAGAGTTAGAAAGCCTTGGGCATACACCCGCCCTCAACTTTCGAGCATTCACAGCTGCTGCAGGCCTTAATGGAAAAGGATCTGATGCACTCATTTCCAGGCCTGCCACAAAGCCCTTCTGCAGAAACTTCAGACTCTCAAAAGGGCTCAAGAATAAATTATGCATTAATCACCATCTGAAGATGAATGGAAAAGATCAGACACATATAATTTCTGGCAGCATTAACCCAGAAGTTGGGGGTGCGGGGGGTGGAGGACAAGAGGTGATATGGTGAGATGGGAAGAAAAGGAGCCTCTCGGGGGCATTGACTTCACCTAGATCCATCTATCTTGTCCTCCATTGCCTCTGGCTGAATGTGCCCATGTGACTGAGCAAGCTGGATCATGGGATATTTTCACCAAAGAAAAGAGCCTTCCTTGCAGGGCTGGATGCTGAGGCCTGGTCCCCTGGAGGTTATGACATGTTGAATCACTCCTCCCACATCTCACACTTCTGAACAACGTGGGATGTGAACCTCACCCACGGTGCCTTCTTCCCGGGCCCAGAACGCTCCCTGCTCTCTGAATATTAAACCTCTGAGAAGCCTTGCTAAGCGTCATCTTGGGTTTTTAGCAAACACGCTTTAAAACCGAGACCCTGGGGGGAAAATGTTCCATGCAAAGTACTATGTCATGGAAGGATTACAGGCTTCAGGGGCAGCAGCCCTGGATTCCAGACCCGGATTCTAGATTCACCATGAGCCTCCCTGGTCCCTGGCCATCAGTCAGTCTTCTCGTCCCTAAAATGAGGGTTGGAATTAATGGAGACTAAAGATCACTTCTGGCTCCCATTCTATGACTCTAGGGATGGACTAACGTGGTATTTCCTTTTTGTATGAATTTTCTCAGAAAATGTGAATTAATCAAGGATATTCATGACAATGACATTTGAGTGATTACTATGAGCTCTGGCAAAGTACTTCAACCTGGTAACTCTCAAGCCTCACAGCAATCCTCTGTGGAGTAGGCGGGTATTATTAACAGCTCCAATCTACTGATGAGGTGACCAGGCACAGGGAGATAAGTAATCAACCACTCCGTTTCCACTGGGATGTCTTAGAGGCATCTCCAATTTAGCAGGCTGGAAACTGAACTCCGGACTCCCCCACTCCACCCCAGCCAAACCTGCTTCTCTCTCCATCTGCCCCTGCTCAGCAGATGGCAACTCCTTCCTTTCTCCTACCCAGGCCAAAAGGCTTCAAGTTTCTCCCACCTCCAATTCGTCACAAATCACGTCAGCTTTGCTCTGAAAAAAATAACTGGAATCCACTGTTTCTTACCACTCCCAGTGCGACTACCCTAGCCTACGCCTTCATCATGTGTTGTCTGGACAACAAGAGTCTGGCAAGAGTCTTCTTACTGGTCTCCCATTTCTAGCCTCTGTTCCCCATCACGTGCACACACGTACATGCACATACACACATGCATATAGCACAGCCAGCATGATCCTTTGCAAATGTAAGCTATGTCATTCCTCTGTTCAAAACTTTCAGTGATTTCCCATCTCACTGAGGGTACAATCCAAAGTCCTTACTCTGGACTCCAAGGTCCTCCAACACCTCCCCCACCCCACCCCCTCCCCTCCCCTCCCCTCCCCTCCCCTCCCCTCCCCTCCCCTCCCCTCCCCTCTTCCTTCAGCACACCAGGCATCCTCCCGGCTCAGCCCTGGCCCGGCCGCCCTTCCCCAGATATCCCAATGGCTTGCTTCACCACCTCGCTTCTATCTCTCCACTGAACCGTTTCTCTGACTAAATAAAACAGCACCTCCCTCATCTGTCTGTGTCCCCCTAGCTTGGTTTATTTTCCTCTTTAACTCACATCTCCACCTGCCATAGTTTATATTATTTGTTTATTTTCGTGTCCTTCTCCCCCTACCAAAGGTAAGCTCTGTAAGGACAAAGACTGCATGTTCACTGTTAAGCCCCCAGGGCTGAAACAGTGCCTGGCATTTTAAACAGTCACTCAGTGCGACCTATGGTGGTGATCGTTTTGCAGTGCATAAGTGTATCAAATCAACATGCTGGACACCTTAAGCTTACACAGTGTTATATGTCAATTATATCTCAATAAAGCTGGAAAAAAATAAACCATTCAATAGATACAGGTGGCCCTTGTTATCTGAGTCTAATCTGTACCTGAAATTCCACTGGATAGGGAATTTGTGGGTAGCAGAAGCCCATATTCTGTTACATTAAAGGGAAAAATAATAATGTGTTCCCTATATCACCTATATTCCTAATCACCTATAAAACAACCCACTGTGGATTTCTGCATAAGTCATTTAATACACCAATTACCTAATTACTTGACTCTTAATGAACTCATTAGTGAATATGCTTGTGTGCAGTATGCTACAATACTGAAAGAATTACATTTTCCTTCTACACAGAAAGGAACTATATACCGTAATATAAATAAACAATAAAATGATTTGTTAAAGGTACATAATGAATGCCAATATAATTACCAAAACAAAATAAACAGGTTTTTTTACTTACCTTTTTTTATATAAATTTATTTGTGGCTGCATTGGGTCTTCGTTGTGGTGCGCGGGCTTCTCACTGTGGTGGCTTCTCTTGTTGCGGAGCACGGGCTCTAGGTGCACAGGCTTCAGTAGTTGCGGCTCGTGGGCTCTACAGCACAGGCTCAGTAGTTGTGGCGCATGGACTTAGTTGCTCTGCGGCATGTGGGATCTTCCTGGACCAGGGCTCGAACCTGTGTCCCCTGTATTGGCAGGCGTATCCTTAACCACTGCGCCACCAGGATTTAAATGCTTACTGACTCAAGGCAGAGCTGGCCAAGTGAGAGGCAGAAGTTACTGAACGGCACGACTGTGGAGAGAGAAAAGTCAAAATGAGCTGGGGAAGGAGCAAGTGAGACCATCCAACGCCCAATGCACAAACACTTCTTAATCGTGTTAAGTAGTAGGCAGTCTTCTCTTCTCGGCATTCGGGAATCCGGAAAAGGATGGATAACTGCGGATCATCGCCCAAAGTCACAAATGAGGCAGCAGGATTTCTAGAAAAACGCTAAAAACAGGCATCTGTTTTAACTACTATGTGACTATATAATTTATCATCCACACTGGGGACAATTTTGAAAGTGAAAGAGAAAAATATATTTTAAGAATTTTTAAAAATATATTTTTAAGCATGCATTCATAGATTGACAAGTCGGTTTTATTATAATGGTAGACCTGTAAAATAATTCCAGTGAAAAATTATTTTCAAAAATAAAATCATTTCTAAAAATAAAGAAATCGATCCGTATCCATTAAAGCAAAACATTTTAAATTATTTAGATGGAGTAGTCTAAACGGTTAAAAATAACATAAGCAGAATAGTATTCTTATTTCATAAACATTTATTGTAATAAGTTCTAGAGTCATATCTATATCCAATGCTATGCTACAGGTATTTTTCTAAAGAATGAATTTTTAATATATATTTCTATTTTTTCATAAAATTGCTTTCAATCTTTTTCAAAGTTGCATTTCATAGTTTATAAATTTAAAATTGTTGGGACTTCCCTGGCGGACCAGTGGTTAAGACTCTGTGCTTCCACAGCAGGGCGGGGGTGGTGCAGGTTCGATCCCTGGTTGGGGAACTAAGATCCCACATGCCTCGCAGAGAGGCCAAAAAAAAAAAAATTGTTGACACCATCAGTTTGAGATAGGCTGGGACCTGGGACCCTCTGCTGCAGTGCTTGCACCTGGACAAACATCTCCTTGAGCAACAAAATACAAAGAAACTATAAGGGACTAAAAATAACTGCATGCATGGGCAGTTGGGGGCAAATTATGGAAAACAAGATACAAAAAGACCAAAAAGACTAACTGCCACTTCTGAAGAGCCGGGAGCAAAAGCAGGGTGTCAGGAGCTAAAGCAGGGTACTGCGCATGCCCCCTGCACTCAACACCACCAAAGGGGTGGGCAAACCACCTAAGCCACGCCTCCAGCTTGACCCCTGGACCCATCCCTACCCTCACCCCATATAAGGAACCAGCTCAACAACCCCCATCCCCCTGCCCCCGGTGAGCAGGGGAGCAAGCAAGCAAGGGAATCTGTGGCTTGTTTTCGCTCCCCCTCTGCTGCAGCAGGGGCCCCAATAAAGCCTTGCATGAATTTCTCATCTGGCCTTTTATCAATTTCTAATGATTGAGGAGGCCAAGAACCCTGGTTGGCAACAAATTGAAGCTTCCAGAGCTGAAGTCTTTTGGCTCACCGTTCCTTGAATACTTGATTAAAAATTACCAACTTATTTTAAACAAAATGCAAACAAAAGTTAGAGTACTAGTTTGTTTAAAAAATATTTTTTTAAGTAAAAGGTCACTATGTATTGTATTACACTTGGGTTGATTTACAAAGTAGCACTTCAAAGGCTGAACATTTCTAAAATCTAAGAACATGCAGAAAAGGAAAAAAAGCACATACTGCCAGGCTGAAGCACTTTTTAATTCGACATCAGCTCTATCACAAATATTTTGTAGCTCAGTTTCTCTGTGTATAAATAAAAATATTTATAATGTCTGTCAACTATAGCTTCTATTTTGTTGGTAGACTATCACAGCTTGTTTGGATGCAGTTTTGAACTATGAACGCACTACATCTAATTCCAAATACATTTCTGCTCCACAGATTTCTTAATTTAGTAATAACACTATTTTTCCCATTATGCTGTGCTCCACCAAAAATCTGTATTTTTAGTACCACCACAATCTTCACTGTTGAATTATTTTTAAGTCAGATGCTATATCTTTGACAAAATGATCTTTCAAAAGCTTTGAGTCCACGAATTGGATTGAAAAAAATAATCAAACCATTCTTTAAATTAACTGGCTTTTTCTTGAAGAAACTGATATAAAACTGCATCATTTAACTGTTTGTGACATTCTTCTTCTGCTAGTGGAGCCATCCCACAAATGTCCCTTTACTTTTCCTATGTGCACAAGAAAAGATGAAGGCAAAATTAAGCGAAATTAACTTGGAAGAATCATTTTACCTAATTGAAAAGTCATACTTCTCAGAGTGATATAAAAACACAACCAGGCATAACTGTCTTAAACAGTTATTAATTTTTTAAATAGATGGTGATGCTTTTTCACAAGATTTTGTCTTCTGGGTTTACCTGTGGTCAGTGATATTACCACAGCCACCAGAGCATCTGGCAAATGTTAACAAGTTTCACATTCATCAATACTCTTAAGCAAAGGATATCCAGTACTGAATTTTTCATTAAACGTGCACTTTTTTCTAAAGCTCAGTGCTGCAGGAAGAGTTTGGTTTGGGGGGGGGGGGTGGGTTTCTCTCTTTTTTTTTTGGTTAAAAAAAAAAAAAGTATTATCACAAGATAAAAACATAGATTTACACAATGCAATAGATGGCAAGCCACTGAGGTGGCAACCACGAGAGCATTCAGACCATTCTATCTACACTCCACAGTGACTCCACGGTGACACCGACCTCTCAAACTGTTTCCAGCAGGTGTTTCACACCCACCCAATCCCCCACGTCTCATGCGTCCTTCTGACTGCAGTGACTCAATGTTCTGGTGGCTCCAGGGTCACCCCAGGGCTGAGGCTCGTAGCCCAAGTTGCCAGCAGGGGCAACAGCAGTTGAATGCATTCAGACCGACGTATCCACCAACCATGGATCGAAAATATTTAGAAAAAAAATTCCAGAAAGTTCCAAAAAGCGAAACTTGAATTTGCCACACTCTGGTACATATTTACATAGCATTTGCATTGTATTTACAATTATTCACATAGTATTTACATTGTATTAGGTATTATAAGTAACCTAGAGATGATTTAAAGTATACGGGAGGATGTGAATAGGTTATATACAAACATCTATCCCATTTTACGTAAGGGATTTGAGCATCTGTGGATTTTGGTATCCTTGGGGGTCCTGGAACCAATCCCCTGTGGATACTGTGATTCTCCCATCATTAAATACATAGATCAGAAGGAATTACTAGTCCCTGGCCACTCGTATCTGAGGGGAACAGGCTCTCTCTCAGGTCCCTCCAGAAGGAATCCATCTTGCTGACACCTTTCCTGGCCTCCAGAACTGTGAGAGAATAAACTTCTGTTGTTTGAAGCCACCAACTGTGGTACTTCTTACAGCAGCCCTGGGAAACCAGGATGCTGCCTTCACTCCTCAAAGTCCCAGTCTTGATTTGCATGTGGAGAACCACATCTCTCTGGCTTGGCAAACTGGCCCTTGCAATTTTTAAAGCTTTTGGACAGTTCTGGAACTGACCTGGCACAGGAATATTTTGCACATCTTCTCTCGTGACACATTCCGCTTTACTGTCCACTCATCCAAGGGGAGGTGAAGACCCACTGTGGTGGGTCTGGGTGGTGAGGGTGACAGGATTACTTCTGATATGTCACATCTTCTGGGTGTGATAACATCAAGATAATTACACAAAGCTGTGTAGGCTTGTCCTTAAATCCTGCAGCGCCCACTCCTGCCCGAGAGCCTACTCTCCCTTAATACCTCAATAAAATAAGCTTAGTCAGACATCCATGAATTTGTAAAATGTCCAGGGCTTACATTTTCCAGGTCATTTTTTAAAATTTTTATTTTATATTATAGCATAGTTGATTAAGAATGTTGTGTTAGTTTCAGGTGTACAGCAAAGTGATTCAGTTATACATATAGGTGTAACTATTCTTTTTCAAATTCTTTTCCCGTTTAGGTTTAATCCAAATTCCCGTCTCCACTCTGGATACCACCCTTCATTATTACCTCAAAGCAGACTTAATACCAAAGAGTAAAGTGAGGAAGAGTTTACTGAAGGTTCGGGAAGAATGGAGAAGGTGGCTGCATAGCATGGAATAGGAAACAACCTAAAACTGAATACCAGGCACCATTCTTAAGAGACCCTGGGCCATCTTCCTCTCCTGGCTCCTGGTCTGCTCTCTTCCTGTGCTCATTTTCCTCTGTGCTCCTTAGAGGCATTTCTCCTCAAGGACACACAGGCTATGCAGGTGTTCTTCCAGGTCCAATTCCTACCTCTGAT
The DNA here is from genome assembly GCF_028021215.1 of Eschrichtius robustus. NCBI lineage: Eukaryota > Metazoa > Chordata > Mammalia > Artiodactyla > Eschrichtiidae > Eschrichtius > Eschrichtius robustus. The sequence continues at coordinate 97,391,472 of NC_090835.1, read as the reverse complement.
GTCTCCTCCTTGTGTAATCCGGAAACATTAATTAACCTTTATGTGCCTCAGTTTCTTCATTTGAAAAACAAGTATAATATTACTCAACCATAAAAGGAAATAAGTATTGACACAGGATACAGCATTGATGGACCTCAAAAGCATTATACTATGTGAAAAAGCCAGACACAAAAGGTCACATACTGTAGGATTTCATTCATAAGAAATGCCCAGAGTAGGTAAATCCATAGAAACAGGAAGCAGATTGGTGGTTGCCAGGGGCTGGAGGAGAGAGGAATGAGGAGTAACTGCTCAATAGGTATTATAGGTTGAACTGTGTCCCTCAAAAAGATATATTGAAGTCCTAACCCCAAGTACATCTCAGAATATGGCCTGATTTGGAAAGAGAGTTTTTACAGAGGAAATCAAGTTAAAACAATGTCATTAGGATGGCCCTAATCCAATATATGACTGGTGTCCTTATAAAAAGGGGAAATTTGGACACAGAGACAGACACAGAAGACAGACAATGTGAAGACACACAGGAAGAATGCCGTTAGCAGATGGAGGCAGAGATTGGACTGATACAGCCAGCAGCCAAGGACCACCAAGGGTTTCTGGCCACACTAGACGCTGTGAGAGTCAAGGAAGGATTCCATTCAAAGTCTTAGAGGGAGCACAGCCCTGCAGACACGTTGATTTACGAGCACCAGCCTGCAGAGCAGTGAGACAATACATTTCTGTTGTTTTAAGCCATCCAGTTTGTGGTACTTTGTTACAGCAGCCCTAGGAAATGAATACAGTGGATACAGGGTTTCCTTTCCAGGTGGTGAAAGTGTTCTAGAACTAGATAGAGGAGGTGGTTGCCCAACACTGTGAATGTTACTGAATCGTTCACTTTCAAATGCTTAATTTTATGTTATGTGAATTTCACCTCAACACACACACATACACACAAGTATAATAGTAAGTACAGCTATCAGTTGTGAACATTCAATGAGTCAGCACACAGGAAGCATTTACAACAGTCCCAGAGACACAGTAGTCGCTCAAGAAAAGTTAGATAGGGGCTTCCCTGGTGGCTCAGTGGTTAAGAATCTGCCTGCCAATGCAGGGGAGCCCTGGTCTGGGAAGATCCCACATGCCGCGGAGCAACTAAGCCCATGTGCCACAACTACTCAGCCTGTTCTCTAGAGCCCGCGAGCCATAACTACTGAGCCCGCGCGCCACAATTACTGAAGCTCGCGTGCCTAGAGCCCATGCTGTGCAACAAGAGAAGCCACCACAATGAGAAGCCTGCGCACCGCAATGAAGAGTAGCACCCGCTCGCCGCAACTAGAGGAAGCCCGTGGGCAGCAACAAAGACCCAATGCAGCCAAAAATTAAAAAATAAATAAATAAATTCATATAAAAAAAGGAAGTTTAGATAATATTACTATTTTCAAGTCTCTCTCCAAACTTCCCACCTCTAACCATCAAATAATGAGCAGCAACTAATCCCCCCAACCCTGTTTTCTCTTTATGCACAGCATTTGTGCTCTCTTCTTCCAGACCAAGCTGTGTGAGTACTAAGTCTGAAATGCCTCTCTTTATACACAGCCTGACCCCTCAAGTCATTCTCCCCAGAGTTTCTCACCCACAAGATGAATGGTACCTCCCACCCACCCACCACCCCTACCACCAAGTATTCAAAAATTAGCAGCAGAGAATTTTATTAAAAAATGGCAATTATTTCCATCCCACTAAGAGGCTGCATATAAAAATGGACTCATTTTTCTACTACGTAAGGTCAGGCATTTTCAGTCCTCACTCTTGGGGGCGGGGGTGGCACATAGGGAGGGATGACTTATGGGACCCAATCACACTCTCTCCACCTGCTGCTAACCAGGGTTCCTGTAGGCTGTGATGGCAGAAGCCAGGAAGGTGGGTTACCTGCAGGAAAATCAGATACCTAAACCCAGGGCTCTGGGTTCCATAATCAAGTGAGTTTACTGTCCTGTACTCAGTTCATTCCAGGAGAAGAAAGTCCTAGTGGGTGGGTTGTCAATTTATTAAAATAGTGCAAGACCCAGAAGAACTAAGAACTAAGGTCTTGATTCAAGAGGATAAAGAAACCAACAGATGAACGGTAAGGAAGTCCAAAAGGGAGGGGATATATGTATATGTATGGCTGATTCATTTTGCTGTACAGTAGAAACTAACACAACAGTGTAAAGCAACTATACTCCAACAAAAATTAATTTTAAAAAGCCAACAGAAAATTACTTGCTGACTTTAAAGCTGTCTTGCTTCTCACCCCACCCCGCAGAATTACAGAATAGAAAGATAGAAAGCTTTGCTAAGTACTGAGAAACCAGCCTTTGAAAGATTTGATGCTTTGTGCAAGTGGGAAATTGATCATGGAAGAAAAGGAAAAGAAAAAATTGTGCAAGCCAACTCGAGCAATGAAAGAAAAAATTCAAGGAGACACGTAAGACCACAGCAGCCAATTTGAATCAAGCATGCCATAGATTTGGGGCAGGCTCTTTTGAAAATAGATGCCTCAAATTACATTCCATAGAATTGCTGTTAATGCCCTACAACTTGTCATAACATGCCACATCTTCGGAAGGCCCTTTATTACTAATATTTTATTGTTTTTATAGTATGCACCCTAGGAGAGAGTATGTAAGAGTGAAAATGTATCAGCCATGCATCCAGGTGGTAGCACAAAGCACTGGTTTGAATGATTCTGTTACAAGCTAGATACATATTTATGTCTGCGATGCTTTCTTCTTCATAAATATTTTCTCTGGTGTCTCCATGGTCTCCCCTATCCGTTTAGGGATCAGTTAACCCCACAATCAAACACTATTGGGCAAGCCATGGAAACAGACAGCTGTTTCTCAAACAACTGCAAAAGGAGGAAATATGTGCAATTCTCATCACAGTAGTTAACAGGTTGCTGGGAAAGGATACCCCTTCCCTTTCATCTGTTGAGGTTATCAGAAGAATCGAGGCTACATTCAGGAAGAAAAAAGAGTCCTTACTACAGGACAGAGCAAGTGAGAAGTTTTATGAGTCAAACAAATAATGATGGTATAACTATCAAAATAATTGCAGTCACCATTTATGGAGCACACAGGCCAGGCCTTGTGCTGAATGGTCTACACGATTTATCTCATTTAAACCTTCCAGCCACCCTATGGGGGTAAATGTCATGATACCCCTTTCAAAGACGAAGCAACTGAGACTCAGAAACCATTGTCAAATTCATAAGCTATTAAGTGGAGCCAGCCCTCTGATTTAGGTTTATCTGATTTTGAAGCCCATGGTGTTATTTACAATGCCCCTTGCCAAACTGAAAGTTCTCACATGCCCAAGGACAATGCTACCAGTTCTCTCCAGACGATTCTTATTCTTTTTGTCAAAAGATGCAATTTTTTGGCATAAATAATCTGTAGTTTCCATGGCTGGCGTTCCCATTGTGGCCAGGTCTGCTTTTCTGAAACTAAAAGAGATCATTTCCTTCTTGCTACCCAAGGTAAGCAAAGCACACTTGGTCTTTGGGATTAAAAAAAAAAAAAAGTCAACAGATATAAACAGGTGAATATAGTTACTGTGAAGACAAACAATAAAAATGGAGCCCCTGGATGGAAACATGATTGCCCTGCGGTCAAGACATAATTGCTAGAGAGTTAAAGAGAAAGAGGACGGAGGAGAAAGATGGGGAAAGCCAAGAGACCCACTCAGAGCATAAGATAAAGGCAGAGAAAAATAAATGCTTTTCTTGGATAATTAAAACTGGGATCTTACAAGATACAAAGTTAGACACTGAGTAAATTATATATTTCTAATTTCTCTACTGAAGCGCCATGGGCTAGAGACAGCCTCCCAGGTATTAATGAAAAAGTCTCAGTATGGTGCTCTAAATTTGCCGCAGTGTGCCAAAATTAACAAAATAAGCTCGGAAAACCCGCAAAAATGGCAAAGTCGACTCCTTTGATCAGTTATTTCTCTTAATGGCAACTGTTCTCAAGCTGATCACCACCACCACCAACCCCCCCGCCACCAATGCACCACCATCTCACATACACACATGTTCAAGCGTGCACGTGTGCATCACACATACAGAACGAGAGGCAATTCTAAGAATATTAGATGGCTTGCTTTGCCTTTGAAATGTGTTTCATTATTCTTCAGGGAAACTTAAGACGTGTCGTCATCCTGCTGACAAACTAAGGCCTAATGACCTGCCACACTTAGCAAGAACGAGCCATTCAAATCCTTAGACAATGGAGATGCAGCCTAAGACAATGGAATTCCACTTCCTCTTTGGGCAGCTTTTGTTTCATTCCATTTCTTCTAACTGGGGGAAGAGCAGGAGTGTTAAAGGCCAGCCAGGCTTAACGCTCTGAAATAGGCAACTCACTGGTTCCTGGGCCATCTCCTCCTTACTCAGAATCTCCAAGTCTCCGCACTTCTCCCCTTCAAAACCTCTCCAACGTCCAAGACCTGCTCAGATCCTCCTGGTGGGGTGTAAATTCATACCATCTTTGTAGCAAGCCATTTGGCAGCGTGTATCAAAAATCCTTTTCTGTGAATCACACAAAAATATAATCCACACCAAAAATGTATGCACAAAAAATGTTACAGAATCATCTAAAACAGGGAGGAAAAATACAGTGCCCAATTACGGGAGAAAGCGTAGCTAAATAATGATCCACCCATTTATGCAAGGATATTCTTATCATTAAAAGTGATTATGATATGAAAAAAGTTAAAAAATAGCTACACATTTATTTATAGTATAATAAACTCAACTATATGAAATACCACCCACAAAATGAGAAATGCCAAGTGTAGTTACCTCTAGTCTAGATGGTGGAATTATGATTATACATGAAATAATAAAGGAAATAATATCTTTTCTCATAGTTATCTTTTCCTTTACTGTCCAGATTTCTGCAATGAGTGTTAATGTCTTCAAGGCGGGAAAGCGTAGTGGTTAAGGGCAGTCTCGAGTCAGAAGACCTGGGTTCACAGCCTGAGTCCACCACCTATGTGCTGCATGACTTTAAGCAGGTTACTTAACTCCCTGGAATTCAGTTCCCTCACCGATAAAATGAAGAGGATTTTATTGTTGGAAGGATTAAATGAATTAATATACAGACATAACCTCATATTACTGTACTTTGCTTTACGATGCTTCATAGATATTGCACTTTTTTTACAAATTGAAAGTTTGCGGCAACCCTGTGTTGAGAAGTTGATTGGTGCCATTTTTCCAACAGCGTTCACTCACTCCCTGTCTCTGTGTCACATTTTGGTAATTCTAGCAATATTTCAAACTCTTTCACTATTATTATATTTGTGATGGTGATCTGTGATCAGTGATCTTTGATGCAACTATTGCAAAAAGATAACTTGCTGAAGGCTCAGATGATAGTCAGCATTTTTTAGCAAAGTATTTTTTTAATTAAGGTGTGTACATTGTTTTTTCAGACATAATGCAATTGCACACTTAAGAGACTATAGTATAGTATAAACATAACTTTTATATGCAATGGGAAACCAGAAAGAATTTGTGTGATTCGCCTTATTGTGGTGGTCTGGAACTGAACCTGCAAATTTCTCCCAGGTACGCCTGTATGTAAGGTGCTTAAAACAGTGGCCTAGAGTAAATGCTCAGGAAACATTACCCATATTATTAAACATTTATTGAGTGCTTGTTGTGGGCCATGTTGAATGTTAAGCGCTGTGGATAAAAAGATGACTATGATTGATTCCTTGTTCTCGAGTAGGGAAAGCAGACATGTAAACAGATACCCACAATTCAGTGAATAAGTTCTGTAAGGAAGGGGAGATACAAGATACTGTGGAAGCAAAGAAGAGAGTCCCTACCCTGCCAGGGCAAGAATTTTTACTACCACTGGAATTAGAATTCCTCAAATAGTTTCAGATTCTTCTGTTACTTCATCTTTATATATTTTAGGCAACTCAGTAGGGAGTGAGTATCTGTAGGGTAATTGGTATCCTAAGTCTATAGAGCATTTTATAGTTTCCAGACTGCTGTCATCTACACCATCCAAATTCACTCTCACACGACACCTACAAGGCTGGCTATTTTTCAGCAAGGCTTAGAGAGATGAAGTGGGCTAAGGCTCCTCAGCTAATAAGGGACAGAGATGAGACACAGAATCAGGTGCTATGGGAGAGAACTGGATGTCATACCAGAGATGTTGCAGAAAGGACTTCTCTGTCAGTAGAGACTCAAGTTTTCATTCATTATGTTCACAGTTTCTAATACTACATGAGAACAGAGTCATAGGAGAAAGAAGTAGGAAGCTAAAGATCTAAAAAGGAGACTTTGAGCCAGCCAACCATATGGTTGTCTACAGAACAAAGTTAGGACCTGAAAGATGCACCCTGTAAAGATCTCTATTTGACAAGGGAGTCTCCCACACCACAAGGGCAGCAAAGGGGTTTGGTGCACCAGTGAGCTGGTAGAAGATGGGGAAGGCCAAACATGAACCCCTAGAGAGAGAAGGTCTGGACAAACTACCACCAAGAGCTCAGACTTTTTATAGGAATGCTAGATTGAGATACAGACTACTTGTTGATCCAAGGACTATTGACCTTATACTCCCTCATGCCTACTAATTTAATTTAGGCTTTCATCTGCTGGCTGCCTTTGAGCCTATCATTCATCCATAAAATTTTCTTTTATGTACCCAGCTACTGAGAAGCAGGGTAATCTAAAGGAGATAACAATGAACTTGGAAGCCAGTGACCTGAGATCAAACTTAGTTGAGCTACTCATTAGTTGTATGACTTTAGCACGAGACCCTCACCTCTGTAAGCCTTAGCTTCTTCCCTTATAATATTAACATAAAAATGTCCATCTCTTAAAGTTGTTGGCAGATTAAATGAAATATACGTTTCTGAAGCATTTAGCAAAACGGCTTGGCTCATAAATATTACTTATTCTTCTGAATAAGGGAATGGATACTTGGTGCTAGTCAACGACGTCATCAGCATCATAGGGTAGTCATGTGTCAAGAATCACAGGGTCCTGACTGCTCAGCATGCATGCCGGTCAGCTGGACTACAGCTAAGTCACCAACAGAGACATTTTCCACTGGAACCAGAGCCTCCATACTGAAGAGTTTCCTTTTTATCCAATTCCCATGGCCTTCACCCAACTGAATGGATTAATCCACTGTTTTGAACATCTAGGTCAATAGTCTTAATTGTTGTCATAGAAAATTGAGAGCTGCTCTAGGATAAAAATAAATCTCTCCCAAGACCTACATTTCTGAGATGTGCTGAATTGCTCTTGATCAACACATTTTTCCATTGCCAAAATGGGCCTTCATACAATAACAGCCGCGCAGACTCTCAGAGATTTCACCAACCATAACTCTATGCACGATTGTCGTGAATGATGAAATATGATTAGATTACAGTTCTGGTGTTTTATTTTAAGGGAACTTAAGGAAAATGAATGAACTGAGCTATTTTGCATTTTTCAGTAGAATCATTTAAAAGGAGTGGGTAATGGAGAACTCGAGACTGGTGGGGAAAAAAAAAAAGGCACAAATAATGTTGCCACTTCACAGCCTATCAGCATAGCTCATCTGTGCCTCCTGTCCTGAACAGTTGTGCAATGTTGCTGTACATGGTTAAACAGCTGCTATTTGTTTCTGGCATCTTTATTTCAGTACTGGATAAACTGCCCTGAATTTTTTTAAAAATTACTTTATATCTAAAGGTGTAAAAAAGATAAGATCTTTATCATAACATTTCACATTGTGCTTTCTTTATAAGTTAGGTCACTTACAACAATATCTCTGGGACTTGAGTAATGGACTAAACTCCTCTGGCAGGTACAGGATGTTTCTTGTTTTATATTACATCTACTTTACAATGAACTGTACTGTGGCAAAGTTCAAGGTTCTTAAGAAATCTTGTTAAAAATAAAAGTGCTTTCCTACTTTCAAATATCTTTTATTGTAACAACAGTGCTTTGGCATTGCTAACTTTTTTTCTGTCTTCAAGTCCTAGGCTTATAATTCTGACATCTCTCCCATGGAGTTGGCAGTAAAGCAAAATTCCATACAGCCCCTTTTATTTTCCCACTGATACTATTATAAAATTAGAGGTGCATTTCTATGAAAATAATTTGGCCCTGAAACGTAATCAAAAGCACATTTAAGAATGCAACACATATTTTAAGCACATGTTTTAAAAAATAAAGATAACTTGTGTTAAGCAATATTCAAAATAGCCATACAATAAGGGAAAAAGCACTGGACTTGGGTTTGAATCTAAGCCCCAACAGTTACCAGCCATGCGATTTTGGACCTGTTATTTACCTTCACAGAGTTTTGTTTTGTTTTGTTTTATTGGACTAAATACTTACTTCCTGGGGTCATTATAAGGATTAAAAGGCACAGAAGTATATCTGATATATAACACAGGTTTAATAAGTATTATTCAAATTGGATGAATGACTAAAAATAAGCTACAAAAGTAGCTACGTGAAGTGGTAGCACCGATAAAAAAACAAAATTGATTTAGGTTCTGAATATTTTTAAAGTACAAGCCTCACATTGCCCATATTTTTAAAATCTTGATTGACTTTTTCACAAATTACACATGTAATACAATACTGGACAAAATAAAACATTTCAGAAAAACATGATAACAAGTAATGAAAGCTTCTCCTAATTAATGAATCCATAATTTTTGAGCCTGGATTCAAACCCAGGTCCAATTAAGGTGGCTATCTACTCCGCCTTGCCTGAAACTCTGTCAGTTTACGTCTCACATCCTGGCATAATTAACAGTGCCTCTTTCACAGTTAAACTGTCTCGGTATATGAACAGTACGTTTCCCCTCAACGCATAACTTACCTCCCCAGAAGAACCACCCCCTACAGCTGGGTGCCGTGCTCTCCATCTCTCTGCTCCTCTTCATTATTAGTTACCCTTAAAAAGCATTATTTGCTTGTTTTCCACAATTTATTTTATTTTTTTTAATTAATTTATTTCATTTATTTATTATTTTTTACTGTGTTGGGTCTTCGCTGCTGCACGCGGGCTTTCTCTAGTTGCAGTGAGTGGGGGCTACTCTTCATTGCAGTGTGCGGGCTTCTCATTGCAGTGGCTTCTCTTGTTGCGGAGCACGGGCTCTAGGCACGCGGGCTTCAGTAGTTGTGGCTTGCGTGCTCTAGAGCACAGGCTCAGCAGTTGTGGCTCATGGGCTTAGTTGCTCCGCGGCATGTGGGATCTTCCCGGACCAGGGCTCGAACCCGTGTCCCCTGCACTGGCAGGTGGATTCTTAACCACTGCGCCACCAGGGAAGCCCCACAATTTATTTTAACTTTTCCTCTTATTACACAGATTGAATTTTTGTAGAAACGTAACTCCCATATGTGTTAATTTTCCTATTTGAAATAAGACTGCATAATTTTGTTTTAAATGCATTTTAAAGAAGACATGCTAGTGAGTAAAAATGAAACATAATTACTAGTTAATGCTGACTTTTTAAAAGTTCCATGAAAAAGGTAATTTTACTTGAGTTCTGCTCTGTAAATCTCATCCAAGTGAGCATAGATGCAGAAATAAACATTATTCAAATAAGTGAAGTGTAGTAAAATCTCACTAGTTTGGAATCAAACAATCTGGAATTTGAGATCATTTGGAGAAGAACTGAATTGAGGTTTACTCTTGCTTAAGAAGTCATTTCTTCATGACAATGAAAATGAACATTTTAAATAAGATTTTAGGGCCAAATGTTTAAGAGATCAAGCTGCATGTTAGAAAAGGGTTATAAAAGAAAAATACATGATTTAGTCTAATTTGACTTAAAGCCTGAGCTTGAATTTTTTTTGATTATCTATTGCACGATTCTGTAATTCAGGCTATTCCTTAAATTAGAAGGTCTACTGAGGTGTGAGGGCAACCTCCATTGATTAGCTACTCAACACCCACATCCACTTCCTTCTCCCTTGCAGCCCAGATACATTCCCAGCCTGCTTTGCAGCCAGTGGTGACCCGGTCCCAGCCAAGTCCCTGGAGGTGGAGATGGGAGGGAAGGGCACAAGGTCTTCTAAGAAGATTTACTTTCCTGAAGCAAACGTCTGGTGCTGCCTGCTCCCCACGCTGCCCGCCTTGGATGTTTGGAGTTGCAACTGCATCTCACAAACATGAAGGAAAGGCTAAGAGCACTGCAGAGACGCCAACGCTAATAATGCTGAGCAACTAAACCAATACAGGCACCTGCCTCACTCCAGACTTTTTGCTACATGAGAAAAATAAACCCATATTTGTTTAAGCTACTGTGAGCTGGATGTCCTGTTACTCGGGGACAAGTGCATGCCTAACCAACAGAAGGGTTTGGGGGCCCAGGTTCCTACGAGATGTCGGTGCCCACACAGGCAAAGTAAAAGCAAAACTATGTACGGACCAAAGTCATGAGATGCCTTCCAACTGTCAGTGCACAGATGGAAGTAATAAGGTTGACTCCAAAGTAGACTCCAGAACTCCACAGACACACACACACACACACACACACACACACACACACAGTGCAGGGGGCTGAGCATTAGCTAATTCTTAATCAAGAATTCAACAGAATCTTGCTGAAACAACCCTACTTTACTTTAAACTGATGTTTTGTATCCTTCTAAAAAGTGATGTGGTTTCCTTCCAGCCATAAAAAAAAAAAAAAAAGAGTAGTTCCTCTCGAATCGATTTATTAGCCTTTAACTTCAATTTGGACTCCACTATTTTATTTTGAAGTAAATATTCTCAGAACAGCTGGCAAAGCTATGTTCAAATATAAATGTTAAACCTATTCCAGATGTAATTCTTTTTATTATTAACTGCCATTCCACGAAGTCGTGGTAACAAACACGGGTTCTAGAATTGGAATGCCTGGTTCCCAACCCTAGCTCTACCACGTACAGACCCTATGAACTTGGATTTGAGCTTCCAAGTGCCTTAGTTTTCTCATCTGTAAAACAGAGAGAGAGTTGCTCTTTAATAGAGTAATTGTTATAAATTACTGAGATGTACCATGTTTTAAAAAGTGCATGGAGTAGTAAGCACTCAATAAATATTAGGAATTATTATGAGCGTTTAAAAGTTGATTCTATTTCTTGTATACAAATACACTGACTATGCATGTATGTGTATGTACATTTGTAAGTATGTGTATGTACAGTCGTTTTTGTTTACTTTGGATTCTCAAATAAAACATGGAATAATTTAAAAATCGGATTATCCAGTCCTTGTAAACCTAGACAAACCCTAATGAAAGAATTGTCCTTAATCTCTTTTGCCTCTATTTTTAAAAATTCTGTGCCTAAGCTCATTTGGTAAAAATTTGTGTAATGGAACTCTAAAAACCATTTACTCTTACTTCCATGAAAAACCTGAAAGAATATGGGTACTTCTTGAAAATTCTTGGGCTAGCCCTCTTGAGCATCAACTATTACTATCTCTCCACACCACCCATTAGCAAACATATGTTTTGGGTTGTGTTTCGTTGGATTTTGTCTTTTTATCTTTTCCCTTCTTGCAAAATTGTTGTAACCTCTGTCTGCTTCTCACTGTCTTCATCTGTGCCCTGGGAACCCTTTCCATTTCTAAGTTTAAATGCGTGACCTGTTCCTTTGTACCTCTTAGCCACACGCTCTTCTTAATATTTTAACTATGGTTGCTTGAACTTTAGCTCATCTGAGAATACAGGTATTAACCAAGTGGGTTGCCTCTAAGGTTCCCAGTCTTTCTTCTCCTTAGTGAAAGAGGTTTGCTTTTCCCCCCTGCATACCAGCTTGTTCCAAACCACCAGCACCCCTCCATCTCCTCTGCTGAACATGTGTCTCCGGGACTTGCTCCTCCCGTGGGGCAGGCTTACTGCAGCCTGTTCTCTCCACCCAGCTTCTTCTTCCCATCCCAGCATCTGTCATCCTGAATGCTCCCACTGCAAGATTGCTATCTTCCAAATTGCCTTCCTGAGCTGCAGCTGCCACCACTCCTCAGCCGTGGTCAGTGTCAGGTCTGAGAGAACTGTCCCCTGGCTGGCTTCCCTATCTCCCACATTAAAAAGTTGTCATCATGACATTTCACTTGTCAGCAACATGATGCATAAATCAGATATTTCCTTTTACGCTTTCATCTTTGCCACATGTAAGAATTAGTGTCTAATGACACAGAGGCGAAAAGTTAATGGAAATTTAATTGAAAAAACTACCATCCCGGCAGGAATTGAACCTGGTGGCCTCAACACAGAAGGGAGATATTTCACCCACTAGGCTCTGGAGTTTGGCTTAGCGTGCTTGGGTATAGATGGTATCACTATGGTAAACAGATAATTCCCTTATTTTCCTAGTATTACTTTGGTCAACAGAATAAAGAAGGGAGTGGGTTCCGATTTAAATGTCAGGGCTATCCACTTTCAAGATTCCAAACAGGGGAGTTTTAATGAAAATAGGATTTAATTTCCCGTAAATGTTTGAGTTCTTCAACCCTAATATATAGAAATAATGAATATTTATGCATACCTTCCTCTTAGTTAGAGCAGCATTTAGTCACTCCTGCCCAGAAAAACTCCAGGAGAATTTTTCAGGGATTATGACTCACACCTGAGATTTTTCTAGAGGAAATAATATTATCTGAATACTTTTGTCCCTCCTTCTTTCATATTTTTCTCCAGAAGCCTAAATCACAAGGTACACAATTTTGATGATTCAACAGTAATGGAATCCTGTAGGAATTTAGACCATCGGGCTATCATAACATATTTTTTTAAGAATAAATTAATTAAGCTTAATAAGTACGTATGATCCAGATTAACCTAGAGCTTTCACCCAATCCGCAACACTCAAGATTGAGTGAGGTTTCCTGAAAGGTTGAGAGAGGTATCTATCTTCAGCCCTTGGTTTGCGTTCAGCATTTTAGAACATTTTGCTATTTCCTGGTGCCTGGTTAAGTGGCCGTATGCATCACAATGTGTAATTTTAACTAACTTAACCTTCAAATCATTGAAAAAACTGCAAAAGATTCACAGAAAGAAACCGCAGATTGAAAGTACTGCCAGTAACACCAGCCCCAACAAGCCACGAGAAAATGGCAGAGCCCACAGTTTTCACTGTTTGACAAGCTCTTCACCAGTCACACCACAACTGAACAACATGGACGCCTTCATTTCCAGAAGGTCAACCAATAAAAGACCTCAAAGTTATTTTTTTTAAACTTATTTAAAATAAGGACTGACACCCGCAATCATTAATGATGAACCTTGCATTAAGCGTCTATTATGACTTGACATTAGCCAGTGATGGTATGAAATCTTGATGATTAGCAAGACATTAAAAACAAAGCATGCAGAACTAGAAAGCAAATGTCTGCAAGTGTTTTAACTAGGCTTAAAGTTATGTGAAACCCAACCAGGATTTATAAAACTTGATTAAGCTTAATGATAAATATTTAAAAGCCTCTCTTTTGTGAAGGCAAAAATGGTTTTTTGAGTTGCTAACAAATAAAAAATTTTTTTGAATTTTATTATTTTTTTTATACAGCAGGTTCTTATTAGTTATCTCTTTTACACATATTAGCATATGTATGTCAATCCCAATCTCCCAATTCATCCCACCACCACCACCTCCACCACCCTCCGCTTTCCCCCCTTGATGTCCATACGTTTGTTCTCTACATCTGTGTCTCTATTTCTGCCTTGCAAACCAGTTCATCTGTACCATTTTTCTAGATTCCACATGTATGCATTAACATACGATATTTGTTTTTCTCTTTCGGACTTACTTCACTCTGTATGACAGTCTCTAGGTCCATCCACATCTCTACAAATGACCCACTTTCGTTCCTTTTTATGGCTGAGTAATATTGCATTGTATATATGTACCACATCTTTATCCATTTGTCTGTCAGTGGGCATTTAGGTTGCTTCCATGACCTGGCTATTGTAAATAGTGCTGCAATGAACATTGGGGTGCATGTGTCTTTTTGAATTATGGTTTTCTCTGGGTCTATGCCCAGTAGTGGGATTGCTGGGTCGTATGGTAGTTCTATTTTTAGTTTTTTTAAGGAACCTCCATACTGTTCTCCATAGTGGCTGTATCAATTTACATTCCCACCAACAGTGCAAGAGGGTTCCCTTTTCTCCACACCCTCTCCAGCATTGCTAACAAATAAAAATTATGTTGCTGAAGTATTTTTTACCTTTACTTCATCCATGTTAAATTGATTTTTATGTATGTTTTATAAAATACATACTCTATTAGGACCAAAGCACATATATGTGTGCACAAACATACACAAACATGTTAGAATAGGCATACTTCTATTGAGAGAATATGGTCAAAAATGTAATAATGGTCATGTTGAATCAAGAAAGTTGATAGATCTCTGCTCCAGTGAGAATGCAGTAGCAAGATTTTTTTTTCCCCAGGGATCTAGGTCTTTTCGTTTTTCCTAATGACAGCTCTGAGAACTCAGTACTAAATTTACTATTCATGCCTTTTCATCTAAATGTAAATCCCTTACTTTTCCTTATAGCCTACCCATTTGGCTTAGGGGTTAACACTTATCTAGAATCAGGCAGACCTATGTGGAATCCCAGCTCCATCATCTACTAACTGGGTTATTAATCTCTCTGAACCGCAGTTTCCCCATGTGCAAGACAGAAATTACAGTACCCATCTCATAGGTTGAGACAAACATGTCAAATACTTCGCACAGTGGATGGGTACACGGTAGGAGTCTATTAAATGTTAGCTGCGGTGGTGGTGGTGGTGGTGGTGGCGGTGGTCATCATCAACATCATCATCACCATCATCACTGTCATCAGCCCCCTCAAAGGCCATCAACTTTCCAGCTACATTGAACCACTCACCGTCTCCTCCTGAACGGCTTTCCCTCCAGCTCTCTGTGGTCAAATATTACCCATGCTTTTCAGTCCATTTTAAATACTCCCTGCTCCATGAAGTTTTTAGTAACACTGCCCAGCCAGTGAAAGAAAGAGCAACTTTGTTTCTCCTCCACATCACTTAATACTTTGTTTGCATCCCACTCATGGAACTTATAGCTTTCTATCTTGCATATAGCATATATGACGTGCATCTAGATCATTTGTATATATGTCCTACTGCTTCATAGCGAGTGAGTTTCTTGAGGATGGGGGTCATTTTCTATTCATACGTGTCCTTCCCAAAGCACTCAGCATTGAGCCTTGCCCTTAGTGACAATCAATTAGTATGAATTGAATTAATTAATTAATATTTCTGTCCACTCAGTGCAAAACATCTGCTTGAAGGCAAAGGCCGAGCAATGAGGAGGATCATCAGGTAGTAAATATTTCAATCTTCATGCCTCCAATCCCTGTCACACACTACAGTCAATAAGGTGATACAAAGTTTATCTAGACATGAATGTGAAACTTCCCTTCCCTCCCATTCCCCACCATGAACTTGGTGACCTTGGAGGAGTCATTAACTATTCTAGGCATCAGCGCCCTCATTGGTGAAAATAGGGAGTTAGATTAAATACCTAAAGACCCCTCTGGCTGCAAATCCAGTATCTTATATTTCAGACGATGTCTTGGCGCCAGCGGAAACAGAGGTATGAGAGGAGGGAACTAAAGCATAAAAGCCACTGAGTATTACCCGAGCATCAAGACTGAGGCCAGCAAACAATAGAAAGATGACTGTTGAGGAGCAACGTTCTGGTTAAATTTAAGGTTAGACCTAAGGACAAGCCCATCAGGCCAAGAGCAAGATTCATGATAGAGGCTACAGCATGGATAGGCGTTACTCAGGGCCTATGAAAACAAACAAACAAACAACAGCAAAACATAGTCCAAATCAGGCAGCTCCAGATAGAAATTTTTAATATAGGGATCTTGCCACAAAGGTGTTGGAAGAGCTAAAAAGAGAAAAGGGATGGTGAGGCAACCCAGAGATTAGCAATGGCAGGAAGCCACTACCCTTTCTAGGGCTGCGGAAATAACGAGAGGAGGTGATGTCACCAGTGCTCAGGGCTGGGGAGGTCCAGCATGAGAGACTGTCCTATAAGAGCCACAACTGCAGATAAGACCCAACTACCCCCAAATACACCATCCCAAGCAGAAAACAAGAGAGAGAAATACCTTGGCTTCTCCCTTTCTCTTATTTTCCAATGACTCTTATTGGCCAAATTGAGCTGTAAGACACTTGGCAAGAGAGTCTGGGGATGTAGTTTATACGGGTCAGCCCCATGCAATACAAAACAGAGCAGGAGAAAATGAGAAAGGGATCTGAGAGCAAATAGACAACTAAGCAACCCAGATGGTCTTGGAGCTAGCTTCAGAGATGATTTTTCCAGAATACGCTCTCTCTTCATCTGTGACTTTGAAGTTCCCAACCCTAGGTGCTGCCATCACACCTTGCTGTGAAGCGTTGATGCTTTGGAGTAACTAAGAAGAAAGCTGCTGACAAATGGTCTGATAAAATGATGTTTTGATGTAAAGACCCTGATACATAACACTCAGTTGTATAAGTTCCAGAATTCTTCCCTAGATGCTTTCTGACATGTGCTGTACTTGTTTATAACTGGAGCTTTCCCAGTGCAGTGCACGCCAGAAGAGAACACAAGTGGTGTTTTTCCAAGAGGACATTGAGCTCATCGGCTTAGACAATATTACATCCCCACGTAAACTACTGATTTAACATTAACAGTAAACCCATATTCCAATGATAGGCTGATCCTTCCAACAAAATCATAAAATCCATCAGTGTGTTTTCCTGCTAATGGGAATTAGGAAGATACAAGCTTTCCTTTTTTCTTTTTCTTATATTTCAAAATGACATTCGTTGATTTACAGCTGGCATTTGTGAAACCTACAGTAAAATGACATCACATGCATATTTAACTTGTACATATTCAACTATATCCATTCAGAGGGGAAAAGCAGTGTGAGAAGTGGGGGGCACACAGGGCGGCGGTAAGGAGAGAGAGGAGGAGAGGGGAAATTTTCCAATAACATGAGCAGTTCTACCTACCTTTCTCTCAGTGAGCAAATGCCCGGAGAGCACGGGAGAGGAGAGATGTGAATCTACTCTGCCCTAAATCAATCTTTCCTCCTGCTTATCTCTCAGAGCCTCTTGCTAATGTTTAAGGATTTGGCACTGAAAAATTAAATGTTGCGTACGTAGTCTTTAACTGTATACGTGCTTTGTATATACTATACACACCAATGCTATAAACTACGTATACCGCATGAAAATGGGCAAATTATGGGTGAATTTTTAAAAATATAATAGCTTCTCACCCTCCATATTGACTTTAGAACCTAACCCTCCCATATGGTGTGATTCCAGTGCCTATACACTGGGATTGAAAATTCATTTGAGAGGTTGGCAATGGTGCAGGGACAGGGAAAAGGAGTTTTACAGTCTACGAAACAAGAGTACTAGCCTTAGCTTCAAAAGGAGAGGGGGGAGGAGAGAAGCACTGCTGAAAATGAGAATAGCTTCAGGATTTATCCTCATAGGGTGTCCCCAGGATGTACAGATACTGTTTTGAGTTTCCTCATATGACTAACCGAGTTACTTCCTTCTCTCTGCCTCAGCTACCTGTCTCAGGAAATGGGGCAGAATATCTGCTTCTTGCTTACTGTCACAAAAGAATATATGGTGATTAGTGATTAGACCTAACTACTAGGTAATCCATCCACCAATGCTGAAGTGTTTAGCACTCTGGAGAATCTAAGAAGACAGCCAAATTTTCATTGGAATAACCCATCCTGGTTCTGTTCACCCCAAAGAGGGCTGAACTTTGAGGTGCAGGGACAATTATGACAGCGTGAATGTCACTCTGCCTGATAAACATCACAGTGATACTCTTACTTAATCCAGTGCATCAGGAGAAGGTTTTTCCCAACGTTAATCCAAATCTAAAAGGCTTCATCTGAACTGCTTCAGCTTCCTAATCTCAACTGAGTAATATCCAAACTACATACACAAACAACCAACCAAACTGGAAAAACCTTACGAGCTCCTGCAGTCTGAAAAGCTGCCATTAGTAATAAGCCCTCCTGCACTCACCCTGCCCTGAACTCTGGGCCCCCTGCTGCGTTCCACAGTACAGCTCTCTCTAACATGCCAGGTTAATGCTGAGAAGGAACTTAAACCACAAAGGACCAAAAAGCAAATATTTCTGCCCAAAGCTAATGTAGCAAATTACATGCAAGATCTAAACTCCAAGAACCTTTTAAATGGTGCAAGTCTACACAAACACATAGCATCCAGTTTGCCAAGACTTAAAAACTAAATTAAATCTAAGTCAAGTCCCACCGGGGGATTTATAGAACCAGTTAAAAGACCAGGGTTCTGGTCTTGGCAGGACCGCTGGCTTACATCGTCCCCCACGTGGCTAATTTCTCTCACTGGGCTTCTGTTTGCCTGCCTACGAAGCCCACATTCTGCTCTGAGAGCACAGGAACGAACAGTAAGGAGAGTAGGTAGGCAGGGCACTCAGAGCTCCATGCAAGAAAGACGTCTACGCATGCTCAGAAATTCATCCACACGCTCTGTTGCCCTAACTGGGCTGCCGTGGACGACTGTGTAATCCGTGAAGTGCTAGAGGGCACAGTAGGAGCTAAAGTTAGGCCTTTTTTCCACCTTGAGCAGGGCTTCATCCAACTGGAGGAAAGGGTCTGATCTTCACACATGGTGCTCTCTGCCTCCAGGCCCAGTCAAAGGTGTTGACTTTTTAAAATTCCCTTAAAGATACCCAATAGATAGTGGCCCAAGCCCTAACCAGGAATGGAGCAACTATCAAAGTTGATGTCATTTTGCAGAAAGCCAGATGAAGGAATCATTTACAAATAAAGCTGCTCTGGTGGAGTCACATTCACCATGAGCATCTGTGGTCAGAAGGCCGGAAACAAGCAGAGACGTTGGACTGAGAGCCCCCTTTGCACCAAGGCTACGTTACCGAGCATTTGGCCAGATTCTCCATGTCCTGCTCCTTCACCTGCAGCTGCCTCCCCAAGAAGCAACGCAGGTGAAACTGAGGAAGCTCGTGTAGAGAAAACAAGTGCAGCAGGAAAGCTGGCCATGGCGGCGCGGCATAAGAAAGCCTGGAAGTTAACTGGCTGTGTCTGGCTTTGTTTTGCTCACACACTCAGTTGGACACCAGGCAACAGTAGTGGTTATTTTTTGAGCACTTGGGGGGAAATGTATTGTTTTACGTCAGTGTGCGCCATCAGTTCTGCATCATTTTCATTCCTGACTCTCTTTATGTGTAGATTTCAAACTGTATTTCAACGAGGCATTTTCATCCTTGTCTATTAGTAGGGAAATGAGTTACTGTCAAGGATGATTCACATATTTCTACGGATCCTGTGGTTACAAATGTGACCCTGAAAAACCAGGATAGGAGACTATCCTCCAGTGCCCGGGCAAGAGCTCCAGTGCCGAGAGCGACAAGCAGCTGGTCACCAACAGAAGGCCCAGTGGCCTAACCTAGATTCAAGTGCAGAAGTCTAGCAACGAGGAAAATCTCACACACGCTACATGCTGGCCAGATACAAACAGTCATCCAGGCCAACATGCAGATCTATCAACAAATTTTTTTTTTTTTTTTTTTTTAATTCTCATGGATTCTGAATGTTTCTGAGCTGGGGAGAATGAGGAGGAAATGTAAGAGACAAAAGAAGGATATTCCTCACTCCCTGACATAAGCCACTCTCAGGAAATTAGCATTCACGATTATACCTCTGACAGTGAGTCTTTTTTGTTATCTCTATTCTTTCCTGTAGTTCCCTAATTTTCTACCACAAATGAGCAGTTTCTAATAAGCAAGAAGTGGGGAAAGTACCCTTCATTATCTAAATTTATTTGATTCCTAAGTTCTGACAGTGAGTATCTGGACACTGATTTTGGAGAGGAAGAAATCTATTTGGTTCTGAGTTTCAGAAAACAAGAATTGAGATTTCAGAGAGGGATGGATTTATCTGAATCGACTTGCTTCCTAAGTTCTGAGAGGGAAAATCTTGATGGCCACGGGTCAAATAGCAACAGACACCTACACTGAACTTTGAATAAATAACCCTTTCTCACCCCTTTCCACACATAAGCACCAAAAGTCCACCCCGATGGGCAATTTTGCAATGTCTATCTCTGAAAAAGTTTTATCCCACAGTACTTCCTTATAACAAAATTTCATGCACATTTTGGTTGCTTTTTAAGGTAAGGAAGTTTCTGAGGTGAGTCACAGAAACAAAGAAATCGGGGACAACACAAGTAAGGTAGGTTCTCTGTCAAATTCACATAACGGAAATACCTGAGTAAGGATTCTGGTTTAAAGTAAATATGTGTTCTCTCAACTACTATGTCAATGATCTGAGATCCACAGGCAAAATGTGTTAGGCAAATATGAAGTATGATTTCTTGGCCTCAGCCCACAAAGTCTTCACTTGTGACTTGGACAAATTAAATAAGAGAAAATCCTGGTCAAACCCATGACTATTACAGACTTTCTATGCCAAGGAAGTAGAACTCATCAAGACACTTGGAATTAGGAACTAGGACTTCACCCCACACACAGTACCAAAAAGGAGAGCTCACAGGTGTCGAATGAACACAGTATTGCTAATATCCCTCAAGAAAAGGTGCAACCAGAGAACCAAAATGTTTTATACAAAAAGTGAAAGGAAATCAGACCCCTTGGAGAATTTTTTCCCTTTCTTTAATACCTTCCAAATATATTTGAACTTTGTTCCCTGCTTGGACTCATTTAAGTTAGGCTGATCTACTTCACAGATGTGAGTTACACTTGCAAACACAACTCAGGTTGTGGTTGTGACCCACGTGGGTTGTGACCCACGCACTGGGCTCATGAGCACCTCCAATGATTCCCACAGCACCAACGTCATTCACTCTCCGTGCTGCCCACCTCCCTGCCAGCAAAGGGCCACATTACTCAGCACACAGTGACCCCTGACTCAGTCACTGTGGGAGGAGACTATCATCCAAGCCTGTGTGAGTCTAGGAGAGAAAGATCCCAAATGGCTTATGAAGACTGCTGGGACTTGCCAGTAGCTCCACTCACAGGTTAATTCTCTCTTCTTCCCTTCTTGTGCTTAAAAGTGGCATAATTTGTAACTTGTCAAACAATACTGGCTTACTTCCAGTTACCTGGGCTCAGCACTCCATACTCCAAATCACAAGTCTAAGTAGATGTGTTTACTAAGTGAGTGAGGAGTGAGAAAGGACAGATGCAGGAGTAACTGCCAGGGCTGACCAACAACTTGTACTGAAACACACAAACTTCTCAGAAATTCGAATTTTAAAATAAAAACAGTCCCCACTTGTTGGAACCTAATGTTTAGCTTCATAACAGCCCCAAGGAAACATATTGTCATTCCCATTTTACAGATGAGAAAATCATGAGTGGAAAGTTGGGTAAGTTGCCCAAGATCTCACAATCAGGCAATGATGGAGCTAAGTTGAATCTCTGCTCTTCCAATCTCTAAAATTTAACAGAAATAATTAAGTTAAGTGTGTTTAATAAAATAAGTTTGGATAGAAAAAAAATCTATAGAAATTTGGAGAATGGTTTGGTCCAAGATCTTCTAAGTCAGTTATCTTATCTTCATGTTATTCATGCTACTGTTGACAACCTAATTCAACCTAACTTCCTTTATGTAGAGAAATATCAAAGAAAACATTCAGTACTCTGCTTTCTTCTTAAATAACCTCCTTCCAGCTTCCCTTATTCTTCTTCCTCTCAGCTCATTGCCATGTTGGCCAACAAGGTCTCCCCAGGACCTCATCAGCACAAGACTGCCTCCCCTCTTAATCTCCTAACCCAGAAGGCTCTCCTCCCATTCCTCAGAATCCACCCACCCAAGTCCGTGGAACCTTGTGCTTAGCTGTATAAATGCTGCCTTCATCAGCAACTAAGACTTCATCCTCTGAGACCCTCCCTTCAGGTCGGCCCCACCAACTCCCAATCCTTACCTCTTGAATCACAAAACACACCTGGAGAAGGGCCCACAACTCCCAGACCTGGCCCACCACAGGCTCAAAACGGGCTCAATACAGCTTGGCCCTGGCACATGCTTAGTAATCCTGGTATTTCTCCCTCATCCATGCTCGGGCTCCTTTTCCCAATATAACTATTACAGACCTTCTCATCTTATCTTAATACCCACATCCTGGACAAATACCCATCTCCTCTTTCACCAAGAGTCAGACAACTTTGAGAGTCAGCTTTGCCTTTGAGTTCCCCTTCACCTACCATAATTCCTTTCTTCTGCCTGTTCCCCTTCCTCTTCCCTTTCCTAAGGCCTATTGCCCTTCAACACTCCTCTATCAACCCTCCCCTGAAGTCCTGAAGCACGTCTTGTTTGTACCTCTTATTTGACTTTTAAGGTACAGTTGCCAAGTATTTATCTTTTTTGCCTTTGAATCATCTTTTAATACTTTAAATTGCACAAACAACAGTCTGACTTATCTTTTTTTGTGCACATATCCTGTCTACCCCACCGGATTGGGTGCCTTCCAACGTTCTGTCCTTTCCCATCTGCTCACCTCGCTCTCTAATGACTCCCTTGGAGAGAACTCATCCACTTGTGAAACACCATGTGTGCTACACATGTTTGTGCCACCAAGCCCCTGCTCGGACTGCCCCGGCCTGAGCGTCCTTTCCTCTTCTCCTATTCGCTCTAAACCCACACTCTTTTCTCAAGGCCACTTCAAATTCCAATGAAGCCTTCTCCAGCAAACATGGGTCCACAATTATCTATTCTTTCTCTGAGTTTCTATAGCACTCCTGACTACACACATTTTAATGCTTACGTGTATTCTTGTTTTATTGTGTCTGTGAGTGTGTAGCTTCTATTTCCCTAAATAGATTGGGAGCTTCCTGAGAACAGTCACCAAGTCTTTGATTGTAGATTCCCCAGAGGGGACCCAGCACAGTGCTACGTACTCCGAGGGTACTTATCAATCACCTCCTACCTACATACATCCTCCATTTCAAAGTTAAAATATAGCTCAGATTTCGTGTTTCAAATATGGCACAGTAAAATAAGGCTGTAGTAGCTCTAAACTGAGCAAAATCTGAACCAAAACTGAGCAAAATCTAAGCCCTTGGAGTGAGGGGCTTTATGTGCTTAAGGCTCTCCTTTCACAGGACACCAAGTTCAGTGACACTGTAGACTGCACCCAACTTCACAGGGTTATCTTGTTTACTTATTTGAGCCCAGAAATACAACACCTTGGAAGAGTCTGTCTGAATCAAGAATCCAGCCCTCATTTGCCCAAGTGGAAAGTTGCATGTAGCCAAGCAAAGCTGACCCGATGAAAGCCAGTGTGTTCAACTTCCTTTCAAATCAGCAACCGTAATTGCGACTAGCATTTAACATGGCACCAATCACACCTGTGTTCCGGGGCCAAGAACAGGGCCCAGCTCACCACCTTCTGAAACCCGGGTGGCTGAAATCCAAGGCAAACAAGACTGAACAGATGAATCGCAGCAGTGAGAGTTGTGATGTCCCACTGTAATCCAGGGAGCTTCCCCACTCCAGCAGGGCAGGGTGTAACGTGTAACATGCTGGATTTAGGGTCGATTCAACCATCAACCCTGGAAAGTTGGGTCTCCACTTACCACTAATGTGAAGAAATTCTCTTGCCTCTTCCTGGTCTGAAAATGTTGTTAGTCCTCCTGGATTGAGGAGCTAGGCCTCATCACAGAAGTGAAGTGTGGCAATCCCCTCAGCAGACCACCTTGCAGAGACAGTCTATACACAGATGACAACAAGCCAACAACCAACATTCCCAGGCTCTTTTGTTACGAATTAAGGTCCACAGCAGCTGGTGACCACTTAGAATGTTCCATAAAATTCTCAGGATAGTATTCTAGGAAGGCAGCCCCTCAACATCCATCAGTCCAAACCCCAGTCCGAGTGGAGAGCAAGGGGAAAGCTGAGACACCACAGACTCAGCAGCTTCTAAATTTTGTTAGTTTTTTTTTTTTTTTTCCCCCCAGGTCCAGCAATAGCAATTGGGAGAAAAGAAAGAAAAAATATAGCTCACTGTTCAAAAGTACAGCCAAGCCCATGAACAATAGGGATGCAGGCACTGCCAATTCTGCTGCCCCTCGCAGAGCAGTGGAGAAAGCACCTGTATTCATTTTCCTATGATGCCAGCACCCTCTATAGGATCTTCCCTGAGGCATGAGGACAGAGTCACCTGGGCCTGGGGCACCTTAGTCTTAGTCCTGAGAGTCTAGAACTTCAATTCATTCATTCACTCAACCAACATTTATCAAGCATTTACTATGTGTAAGGCAAGTGCTCTGAAGCCTGGGATATGCAATCACTAAAGTAGGAAAAGTCTGTGCCCTCCTGGATCCTATATTCTAGTCAGGAGGAGATAGGCAACTGACAAACAAGTAAATACATAAACTATCAGCTGGTGATAGGTGCTATGGGGAAAACAAGGCAGATTAAGGAGGATAGGGATCCCCCAGGGGGTAGGGGAATGTGGCCTATGTGGGGTAGTCAGGGAAGGTCTCACTGAAGAAGTGACATTTCACAGGGACCCTGGGTGGGTGAGGGCGGGAGGGTGTGTGTGGCAATGAAGGAGAGGCCATGCAGAATCGCAGGGAGAGTTTTTCAGGCAGAGGGATCCTGAGGCTGGAGAAGAGTTGGTGCGTTTGCAGAAGAGCACGGGTCAGAGGGGCTAGAGGAGAATGAGCAAGGTGGGCAGTGAAAGGAACAGAGACAGGAGCGGGGCGGGAGCCAGCCCACCTACGACCTCAGCAGCCGCGTTCAGGACTTGAGCCTTGACTCAGCATATCAGTCAGGGCCCAGTTGGGAGACAGAAGCCATACCAGTTATTTTAGCAAATATTAATTAGAAAAAAAAGTCAATAACCAGGAAACTGAAAGGGTGAAAGATAGCAACTGCGGAAGCCGTCTCCACTCCTAGGGCTGGGCGAACAAAGGGTGAATTATTAAAACCCGGAAGCTCAGAAGAGGGTCCCGTGGGGCTGGAGTCCAGACCCCTGCAGAGGGGGAAATGGCAACTGGCCCTGATGTCCCTGAGTAAGCACAGTGAGGTTGGTTCCTGAGTGTGAGACAAGTTGCAAAGTGGATTTAACCACTGCTACAGGAAGGAGCGGCCTCTGCCAGGGTGAAGCGGCAGGGCTGGGGTACCACTCGCAGGAGATGCGAGCTGACAGGAAACCCGTAGAAAACAAAACAGGAGGGAGCAAGTCCCTTCTCCCTTCTCCAGGGTGCAGTCTCCCTCGAGCACCTTCTACTGGCCCAGCCCAACAGGCAGCCAGCTGGCCAAGGAGAAAGGTGGGTTCCAGAGGCCCACCCTCAGCAACATAAAAGCAAGTGTGGAAGGCAATAACTTAATAACTGACACCCCTGAATGGGACAGGAAGGTAGCAGAGGATTTTGAGCAAAGGGGTGGCAGAAGCTGACTCAGATGACGGTGGTGTTGAGGACAGACAGTGCGAGGGCAATGACAGGGGCGGTGGGAAGAGGCGCTTGGATTCTGGAGCATGTTAGTCCCGCTGGATTTGCCGATGACGTGCATGTGGGCTGTGACAGAAGGAGAGGAGTCAAGGGTGACGCCCACGTTTGGCCTGAGTCACTGAATGGAGACAAATCTACGGAGCGAGGGGAGACCAAGCAGGAGCACGCTTAGGAAAAGGGAGGGCAATCCGGAGCTCTGCTTGCGGCAGCTTAGCTTTGAGGTGCCTGTCAGAAATCCAAGTGATGGTGTTGGGAGGCAAGTGGATAACCAGGCCTGGAGTTCAGGGGAGGCTCTAGGTTAGAGGTGTAAAAGTGAGAGTCACCCCCCATACAGATGGATTTTAAAACCATGTGGCTGGATGAGATCACCAGCAATGTGTCAGCACGGCTCGGAAGGCACAATGGCTAGAAATAGGATCTGGAGTCAGGATGACATAGATCTGAATACACCTCTAGCACCACTGCATACCCCTGGGCAGTTCTCCGCTCTAAGCCTTGATTCCCTCATCCTCAACGTGGGGATGATAATCGCACAGACAGCATTGGTCCTATGTGAGGAGCCAACACAGCAAAGTGAGGGAAGCCCTTGTCCCAGCGCCTGACATGCATTCTAAGCTGGAGAATGAGGTAGCAGTTGACTTTGTCCTCCTCGGTGAGAAAACTAAGGACAAAGGTCCGGAGGGGACTTGAGTGCCTCCTGATGTACATGGGCATGAAGGCGGAGGAACAGCTCCTATTACTTGTAAATGACTGGCCGGGGACAGCCATCAAATATGCACAAAAAGGAAAGACAGATTCACAAAAGGATTCTTTAAAAAAAAAAAAAAAAAAAAAAGCAATCCTTTAAAAAATGCCAAAACTGAGTTTGCAGGGCAAGAGCAACATAGAAACAGAACCTTTGCTGCAGGATGTACTACTGAGACATCAGCGTGTGCCCGTCGTGAGCCGGGTGAGCTGCAGATGAGTCAGGCTGAGCACTGCATCACGACACGCGGCCCCCATACAAGTCACCACTCACTCCAGATCTGCCTGGGAACGGAGCCCCGGCCTCCCATTAATTGCTCACCTCTCATTAGGCATTCGCACACGAGGCAGGCGTTTCTTTCCAAGTGCTCAACTGCAGGGTTATGTAAGGTTCTACTGTATTCCTGGCCCAAAAACTGAGACCAGCTGCTTACACAGGGCACTCCCTTCCTAGGGGGTAGGTCAATTCAGGAAACCAAAGAGCAGATCACAAAGCTCAGAAAATCCAGCAGTGGAGTGAAAGAGGCTGTCTGTCCTCAGGGGCCGCTTTCCTCAAGTGCAGTGAGCACCCTGCCTGCTGGACCCCCGGTGTGATTTCAGAGCTGCCCCCCTCTACCCCCAACCCCCGGTGTGATGGGCCTTTTAACAAAGTCTCTCCACTGTCACCTCGTTTGGTATCAAAGCTCTTTACATTGTTCTGCTTACAGCAGCCTTTCCCACCCAAGTTCCCAACACTTTCACAATGTAAAAAACTCAACTGTCCAGGGATTATATTCCAAACAGCTGTTCCTGGATGCTAGGACAGATCCATCTGGAACAGTGATTCTCAACCCAAGCTGCAACTGGAGTCTCCAGGGGAGACATTAAAGTGCTGATGCCTAGGCTCTACCCAGACCAATTGTTATGGGATGCACTGTGTCCCCCCAAAATTCGTATGTTGAAGTCCTAGCCCCAGTACCTCAGAATGTGACCCTATTTGAGATAGGGTCTTTAAAAGGTGACTAAGGTAAAACGAGGTCATTAGGATGGGCCCTAATCCAGTATGACTGGTGTCCTTATAAGGAGAGGAGATTAGGGCACAGACATGGACAGAGGGAAGACCACGTGAAGACACAGGGAGAAGACGGCTGTCTGCAAGCCCAGGAGAGAGGCCTCAGGAGAAACTAAGGCTGCCGACACCTTGATCTCAGACCTCTAGCCTCCAGAGCTGTGAGTCAATAAACCTCTGTTGTTTAAGCCACCCAGTCTGAGGAACTTTGCTATGGCAGCCCCAGGAAACTAATATACCAATTGAGTCAGAATCTCTGGGAATGGGGCCCAGGCATCAGTATGTATGAAAGTTCTTCAAGTGTTTTGACCGCACAGCTGCATTTTAGAATTTGCTGTTCTAGACTATAAAGTTCCTCCAGTCTGCTAAAACCAATGCTGATCGTTTCACTAAGAATGTATCATGAGTGATACCTGGTATAATTTCCTTCCCTCTCTCCCTTCCATCCCTCCCTCCCTCCCTCCCTTCCTTCCTTGACAACAGTGAACAGGACAGATCACAGCCCTCACCTCAGCCTCAAGCTCAGCATAAACAAAGTGCCATCTAACATCCTTCCATTAAAATCAGAACCACTGGGGCTTCCCTGGTGGCACAGTGGTTGAGGGTCTGCCTGCCAATGCAGGGGACACGGGTTCGAGCCCTGGTCTCGGAAGATCCCACATGCCACGGAGCAACTGGGCCCGTGAGCCACAGCTACTGAGCCTGCGCGTCTGGAGCCTGTGCTCCGCAACAAGAGAGGCCGCGATAGTGAGAGGCCCGCGCACCGCGATGAAGAGTGGCCCCCGCTCGCCGCAACTAGAGAAAGCCCTCGCACAGAAACGAAGACCCAACACAGCCAAAAATAAAAATAAATAAATTAAAATACTTAAAAAAATTTTAAAAATCAGAACCACTGGGTGGCTTCTAAGAAAATCTGTAATACAGCCGAGGACCTAGAAAAGGGCTCTAACCTGATGAAAGACTCCAAGTGAGAGGAAAGGCTGCTTCAAAGGCAAACAGGGAAAGATGAGGCAGCACCTTCCCTCTTCGGAGAATGCCCGTCAGACAGAACGTCTTTTTTTTTTTTTTGTCCACAGCAACATTGTCCTAGCAATGGTCAAACGGTCGCCATAAGTGCAGGCAGAGACAGAGCTGCAGCAAGTGGAGACAGACCTGTGTGAATGGCCAGGCCTCATTTTTCTGCGCCTGGCTGTTTCAGAATAAGCCACCAGCGGTGACCTGGTCACTGAACCTCTTTAAATAAATAATGATACCAAGAGGGACTGGAGAGGGTGCAAACCTCCTCTCCTGCCCTTGTGCCTCGGAGTGCTTGCCTGTAACACAGACCCGGGAAACCTGGACCTCTGAGCACCACGCATGGGAAGGTGACCTGTCAAGAGTTTTAATCATCCTCCTTCTCAACACACAACCTTAATCCGCGTATGTTTCCCCAGCACTTGTGTGCCATCCCCTCCCCCTGTTTTTTTATTCATTCCTGAAAGCTTCTATTATCAGTCACTGCATGGGGTAAATTTTCAAATCAGCAGTCAGAGTTTTTAAGCCGCATGACTTCTGTTACAGTCAAAAGGAGGCAGGTGACCAACATCGAAGCTGTCTCAAAAATCCACTCACGGTTTACTTCCTTAGTGTTCATTCATTCATTTTCATGGCCTTATCAAGGCTGGGTTTTGACAAAGGCTTCTCCAAGGAAGGGTCTATCTTTCAGAGATGGTCCAGGGCAAGAGGGGTGCGGAGACACTGAGCCAAGAGACAGAAAGGGGGCAGAGTGCGTCTGCACGCCGTTTTTCTTGTGTTGAGTTTGGGTGTCTGGGTCTCGCGCCGTAATTCTACCTTCCCTTTCCCGAATCATCTAAGCGTCCTTCAAGGATGCCTTCCACCCACTGGCAGGTCCATCCCTGTACAGGAGGTCCTGACCCACATTCCAGCAGCTCCGGGGCCCTCTTGGCTCTGCCCGTCTGCCACATGGGGGCACAGACTTGGCCTCTCCACTCTGGTCTCCTAGTTTTCCCTCGGACCCAGCCATTTGGACCTTGGTGCCTGACCTCATTTTTACACCCAGACCCTGCCTTTTACATGACATCTAGAGGTTAAGGAAACCTCCCTATAACCTCTAGGCCGCCCAATTCTAGGCCACTGAATGTCCAAAACCTTCCCTGCAATTTCAGCCAATTTGGGGGACAGTCTCTCTGCTTCTGGTTCCCATACCTGCACATCCTGTTTCTGGGCTGCATCCTAGTGACCCCCTGTATTCAATCCCACTCCTACAAAACAATCACTAAGTACCGAAGAGAGGGGCGCGGAGGGAAGACCTACATCAGGCACAAATGAAGACTCCATACTATATTCTCAGATTCCTCTTGGCAACCCCACAGTCTGGGGCAGGGGGCAGGATTGCAGGGTGACCCTCTTTCCTCTGCCCCCCTCTGGCCCAGCAGCCAGCTGGCTCCAGGATCTCCCCCAGAAACTTGAATCTTCTTCCCTCCATTATGTAGAGCAGCTCAGGAAAACCTTGCAGACACGAGTGCCCAGAACAAGGGTCTCCCCTGCACAATGGGCGCAGCCTTTCTCCGAGGCACGGGCTCGCCTGGGGCAATTCCTTATTCAAAGGCCGACTCCATCAAACAGGGTCCTGCCTCCACCTCCACCTGATGCGAGGAGCAGCGCCCGAGTCAAACGAGAGCTGGCCGGGGGCCGGAAAGCTCTGCCAAGAGGGAACCGACGCGCTGTGGTGAGCAACCTGGGCCCATCAGGTCTCGCAGGAAGCTGGGTTGCGGGCTCAGTCACAGCCGCGGCGGCAGCAGCTGAAGCAGCTTGGGGGAGCCGCAAGGAAGCCGAGCGGCATCACCAGAAGAGGCAGCGGGCAGAAGCCAAGGAAGCCGAGAGGCTGGAGGAAGCAAAGTCGTGAAGTGTGGAACGAGACACAGGAAAGGCTGCAGTAGGGAGCAGAGGCTAAAGCAGGGAAGCGGCGAGACGGCTCCAGGAGACCAGGCGAGGTGCTTCGGAACGAAAGAGGCACCCTTTTCCCTGCCGCTGCCTCCGTGTCCTCCGCTTGCTTCCTTCCCCGTGTGTGCAGGACTTCTCTGCTCCTCATAACCTAAAGCCGTAGGTCCAGGGCCTCTGCTCTGCACAAGCTCTGCTCACCTGTATCAGAGCACTCGCTCCCCATGTGCCCATCCCCACCCCGCCCTGAGGAGGAGGATCTGCTTCCCACTCAGATATACAACCCCATGTTCACAGCCTCGAGTACAGAGCTGCCTCTCAGAGTCTGATTTCCTTCCATCCAGCCTGCTACACTATGCCTATGATGTGAGCCTAATTTCCTACCATTCCTCACAGGTCATGAGGCAAAAATAAACACTGCATAAAAATATATGCCCAAATACTGGACTTATATACACAACCAAATGTAAAATAGATAGCTAGTGGGAAGCAGCCGCATAGCACAGGGAGATCAGCTCGGTGCTTTGTGTCCACCTAGAGGGGTGGGATAGGGAGGGTGGGAGGGAGATGCAAGAGGGAGGAGATATGGGGATATATGTATAGGTATAGCTGATTCACTTTGTTATAAAGCAGAAACTAACACACCATTGTAAAGCAATTATACTCCAATAAAGATGTTAAAAAAAAAAAAAAAAATATATATATATATATGCCCAAATACAAGACCTTCAACTTTCCTCCTCCAAGTTGACAAACTGTAAGGGGTAGTTTAAACTAGAATATCAACTGGTTCCCATGGAAAGAAAGCTGAAAAAGACCTTGCTGTAAAAACAAAAGCTGTGATTCCTTCCCCCATGCACTTGGGCAGCCATCCCGTCACTGCAGCCGCAAACTGGAGAGCTGGGGGACTATTTGGGTCTCCTGTGTTCAGAAGAACTGTAGAATGGGCAAGCTTGCAAGTCCTCATGTCAAGTACAAAAACTAGGAGTTTTCTAGTTCTACCACAGCCATTCTCCACAAAAAAAAAATCTACAGAGGAGTTGATTCTGCAAAACTCAGAGAGAGAGAAAATGGATCAACGAGATCTATGCAGCAAGGATCAGGAAGCCCTACAACCTGGGTGACCCTTTCCACTGAATGGGGCCGATGCCAAATAAGTGCCAGCCTTTTGCCTTCTGTCACAAATGCAACAAAAGAACAGATTTTAGCTATTTTTTCTGAAGGAGACCTTTCTTTTCTGTCTTCTTGCTAAAAATTTCTGACTCTGTTGATAGCCGATATGTGAATATAGCTTATGTAGGTTCACGTCACATGGCATTTATTACATAATAATAATCTCAATTGAGTCTCAGCTTCAGAAACTCAGATTATTATGGTGGCACAAAAGTACACAGACCCGTTCTGTACCACCACCCTCTTTCCCTACTCTCCATTAACTAGAGAGGTCCTGTAGGCCACTCTCCAATGGAAATCCACCACATGCTCCCAAAGTGAGCTGTGGAGGTGCGACCTCTCATGGCAGACCTCTATATTTCTTCTGACCCAGCTCACAACCCAGACTACGTTCACACCAATACAGCCCCACAGGCCAGGTGTACACCCATCCCTTCCCCTCCCACTCAAGGAAGGAAGTTAGAACGCAAGAATCTAAGAGCAGCATTTCTAAGGGGGCTTACTCTGGAATGCGTTGTCATTTACCAACAAAATAAATTATTCAAAACTTTGATATTTCAACAATTATTAGTTAACAAATTCCTTCCCACATCCTGTGTAGACACCGTGGGTTGAGACACTGACTTCCAGACCCCTAAGCAGCCTACCACTATAATTGCTGGTGTCTGACTGCTGAGCGAAAAGAATAAATGCTACTATTAACTGGCTCACGGAAGATCCCAGCACTTTAGAGGGAATCAAGTCACCTCTCCCTTCCTCAGAACACGTTCACAAAAAAGACAAAATCTCCAGTGACAATAGCAAGTGTATGATTACCCAATAAAGGCTCTATCACCCTCGAAACAAAGGAAATAGGATAAAACATGACAGCCTTATCATCATTATGGATGATGTTTATTTATTTTTTGTGGTCTTGTATACTTTCTAATCCCCTTAAAATGAACATCCATTACTTTTTTAATGGAATAGCATTTAAAATGTTATGTTAAAAAATGATATATTTTCAACAGCAGGAGTGGAAGATCATGTGATTTGAGGAGATTCTACAGGGCAATGAGAAGAAGGGGAATTTTAAAAATATCTCCAAAGCAGGGCGGGTGTGGAGAGGGGAAGATCGATCACTTTTTACTAAAAGATTCCTTGACCGCATCCCAGCGTGATAGATATTATAACAACACTCCTATGCTCTCAACAAACAAAAGACACCTCCTTCTGAGTGTCTATAATATGAGACATGACCTGGAGGATCTAGTATTTCAATACATGTTTACAAGTCATCTATCAGCTAAGCTCCTATGAGTGAAAGGCACAAGCTTCTAGAAAAAGCATGTCCCAGAACTGGAAATGAAAGCCGATCAAAGGTACCTATGCCACTAACCAACGCCAAAACCTATCTGGTCACTGAGAAAACAAAGGCTCGGGCTATTTCCTCCCAAGTGTCTGGGCAGCAGTTAAGTGGCCATCAGGGGATTAAGATGCTGACACCCCAGAGGACCACTGAACGGCTTTTCCGTACAACTCACCGTCTCTCGTGCTAGAAGGTGTGAGCTCTGCGGCTGGGTGGTGGCCAGGATAAAGGGAGGAGGGTAGCAGGAACGGGGAGGGACACATACATGGAGGCAGGTGGTCACTACAGGAAGAAGAACAAGAATCAAGAGAACGAAAAAGACAATGGAAGCGGCTAGAGAGAAAAATGAAGGCAAGAAGTCTAGTGTTCCTCCTTACCAATGGGGGGAAGATGACCTAGGTCTGTTCTTCAAACTCATCAGGAGCCGGAACAGTCACGGAAGTCAAAGGACAGGGGAGGCCCCAGGGTGACAGAGACTTTGCAGTGAGAGAAAACACACAGGGAAACCAAGTTCGCAGACATTTATGCAACAAAGCTGGGGGAAACCTCCACAATCTCGCAGTCTCAGTCCTGTCAAATGACAAACGCCTCTTTTATGTAAGGATCAAACAGTGTTGGACGCAGTAACATAAGCAAAACTTCAGTGACATTGATTTTGCATGTTCGTGCAGTTGCTTCTATCGACTGCCGGAGAGTTTCTTCACCTGAAAACTGCGATTGTGCAGCTCACTTAGCAGCCACATACAGGCCAACAGGAACAAATTCATCCAGCCCTTCCGACAGCATCACGTTGACACTTCAATTACCTGATAACTGCAGCAATGTTTTCCTGGCTGAGCAGGAAAACTTCAAAAGAGCTTAACCTTTTTTCCTCTCCAGCTTCCTGCAACCTTCCACCTCCTTCTGCCTTCATGGCTGAGTCTCCGCAGTAAGGTTGTTACCAACACACAAATAGAATACAAAAAAGAGTCCAGGCCTAAATTCAAATCTTATCTCCACTGTTTACCAGTGGCATGACCCTGGGTGTGCTGCCTAGACGCTAATGAATTTCAGTTTCCTTATCTGTAAAATAGAAGTTGCAGTGAGAAATCACGTAAGAACTCTTTGGAACACAGAGGTGCTGTGATGATTCATTGTAATGCCAATAATAGCAAGTGAATAAGGATTCAGCTTACTCTAAAATCTAAAAGGAAATGCATTTCTTCTCACTTAAAATGCTCACTACCTCTTGAGCAGGTTATAAGTAGCCAATCTATCTTTGGTTTTATGTAAAAATAGTCTGCTCCAACTATACTGAAAACTTCTCAAGGGAAAATTACTGTTTAATCTGCTAACATCATCCTCCCAATATAAGCAAGACAAACAAACAAAAAACAAACAAATAAATTTTCTATGTTCAAGAAATAATTATAGGTGATTAACATGATGATAATGTTAAAGATAAAGAAAAATATGGTATAGTCCACACCCCAAATTTACTTATAACGGGTTTGGGGTTTTGTTCAGTCTAAAGATGGCAGCAGAGAATATTACAAATATCCCTGGGCTCCACTCTACTTTATACAGATTTCTCTCTACTAAAGCAACTGGAGTGCTTTTACTGCATTGGTTTGTTTGCCCCTCACTGGAATGTGAGCTCCTACGGGTAAGATCTACATCTTAGCCATCTTTGTATACCTGATGCTTGGCACAGAGTGGGCCAGGATGGATGGGTAGATGGTCAGTCCACCTGCACTGGCACGCAAAATAAGATATAATCTTTTTTTTTTTTTTTTTAATTGGGGTATCGTTGCTTTACAATGTTGTGTTAGTTTCTGCTGTACAATGAAGTGAATCAGCTATATGTATACCTATATCCCCTCCTTCTTGTGCCTCCCTCCCACCTCCCCCCATCCCACCCATCGAGGTCACCACTTGAGCACCGAGCTGAGCTCCCTGAGCTATACATCAGGTTCCCACTAGCTATCTGTTTTACACACGGTATCGTATATACATCAATCCCCAATTCATCCCATCCCAATCTCCCAATTCATCGCACCCCCCCTTCCCTGTCTGTATGACAGACTCTAGGTCCATCCACATCTCTACAAATGACCTAATTTCGTTCCTTTTTATGGCTGAGTAATATTTCATTGTATATATGTACATCTTCTTTATCCATTCATCTGCCAATGGACATTTAGGTTGCTTCCATGTCCTGGCTATTGTAACTAGTGCTGCAATGAACATTGGGGTTCATGTGTCTTTTTGAATTATGGTTTTCTCAGGGTATATGCCCAGTAGTGGGATTGCTGGGTCATATGGTAGTTCTATGTTTAGTTTTTTAAGGAACTTCCACACTGTTCTCCATAGTGGCTGTATCAAGTTACATTCCCACTAACAGTGCAAGAGGGTTCCTTTTCTCCAAACCCTCTCCAGCGTTTATTGTTTGTAGATTTTTTGATGATGGCCATTCTGACCGGTGTGAGATGGTACCTCATTGTACTTTTGATCTGCATTTCTCTAATAATTAGTGATGCTGAGCATCCTTTCATGTGCCTCTTGGCCATCGGTATGTCTTCTTTGGATAAATGTCTATTAAAATGAAAGCTATTTTATAAGTCTATATTATACTTGTACCAGTTAAGATTAAGCTCAGATGCAACTATCAAAACCCTAACAAAAATGGCTTAATCAAAACAAATGTGTATTTCTCTCTTACACAGAAGTCTAGAGGTGGTCTGTCTACAACTCCACAGTGCCAGGGACTCATATGCCTTGAATTTATTGCTCTGCTGTGTGTGGCTTTCATTCCCAAGTTTACATCTTGGTCCAAGATGGCTCTGAAGCTCCAGATGTTATAATCACAATCCAGGTAACAAGAAGGTGGAAGACAGGTATGCATGGGTATTTGGGAAGCAAAATGGATGAACTGTGTCAAAGAATGCACTTTTCCTCTCAATATCCATTTCTCCCCTTTTCAATAACAGAATCTCAATTTTCATTCTAGTTAATTGCCATCCACAATAAATACTATATTCCCCGGCCTACCCTGCAGCTAAGTGTGGCCATAGAATTAAGCTTTAGACAATAAGATATAAGTAGAAGTATTGTATGGAATTTCTGGCAAGTTCCTCCTCTTTAAAAGGAACACAGATATGATGGCTGGAGCTCTAGCAGCCATCTTGGATCATAAAGACAAAAGCTACATTCTAAGAATGACAGACTAATGAGCTAGAAGAAACCTGAATATCTGAAAACCTCATGCAGGAACTGTACCAGCCATGGACTGCCAACCCTGAACATCTTTTATGTAAGAGAGCAATAAATTTTATCTTTTCTATGCCCTGTTATATTTCTGTCTCCCATAAAGCTGAATCTAGTACAGTAATGAAGAAATTTTTTTCCTCCCCATTCCTATCTACCAGTTTCCAGCATCATTTTCTCCACCAACAATGGCCATCACTGAATGTTCTTTCTCTATCTTAACCTTTCTCACAGGGAGTAGGAAATAAAGGACACATAGCTCATAACTTTTATTTTTGCAAACTGTGATGATTTTATAACAAAAGGAAATAAAACATGAACTATCAACAATTCCCTGTACAACTACTGCGAGATAAAATTAAAAGAATTCACCTCCAAAATCGCAGAAGCACTTCCCCTTGCTACATAACATCTATGGCCATGTTTGCAGTGTGTACTTGGTAAGGAAGAGAATATATCTCTAGGTAAATGGTTCTTAATTAACTAATATACTTTAAAAAATAAACTCAGCAGGAAAAAATAGTTATTATTCTATATCAAAGAGGCAGATCAAGACATCTTTGCTATCTGACCTAAAACTCAGTTGAGCAAGATTACTCCATTTTACTTCTTATAAATCCCTACAGTAGAAGTTCAGGGCACGTACATTATCAAAACAACTTTATAAATAAGCTGGTGCACACACACCACGAATACTAAAAATATTTTCCAGACTGACAGTTGTCTTCCCTAAGATTCTATTGGAGTTATGCCTATTGTAATAACCTCAATTCTTACTTTATTTTATTTATATTTAAATGAGTTCAGTGCATCCACAAGTATAAAATAAAGAAATTTCTAAATTGACACCATGGAGAGATTAGTAAGTTTTATGAAGACGGTGAATTGGTAGCTTCTTTGAATCTTTCTGCAAGGTGATGCTATCTGGCCGCCAATGATCACTACAGATCCTGCGGTGGAGGAGAAAGACTGGTGTACCTAGAGTTTACTTCAGAGACCTGGATTCTTGTCCTAATTCCATTTCCAACACGTAGTGTACATTTGGACAAATGTCTTAATCTCTTCAGCCTTTTTTCTGCTAAATGAGAATAATACCAACTTTAAATAATTTTGATGATATTCAACAATATGTGAAAGCAGTTTATAATGGTAAAGAGTTGCATAAATATATTATCTGTATGTCTGTATTGGTTAGTAATGTTTGGGCTCTAAGTAGTAGAAACTAATGTGTGTCGCCTCAAGCATGTGTATGTGTGTATATGCAGATATGTGGGTGTTTAACGTATATAAAACGTTCTGGGAGAAAAGGAAACAAATGGTTAGATAACAGTTCCCCTTTGGAGTAGGGCATTTATTTTTTTCCTGTGGATACTTTAGGTGGTAGCCATACACTACTTTTAAAATTAAGAGAAAATATGTACCATGACTGAGGTTTTTTTTCCATGATGAAATGGAAGGGGGCCCAAGCTGAGGGATTTGGAAGAAGCAAATCTTTTACTTCTGTTCTTTTAGTGATAATAATGAGTCCCCATATCTACACTCCTGAAGGTCCCTACCCACGTGACCCACATAACGCCCACTTCAAATGCATGTTAATGCTAGGCTGGCCCCCGCAAGACAGCAACAAGACTTAGAAAACAGAAATACTTCAAATTGCTTGAAGAAGCCCCTGAATATTCAACACAAGGGTTTTTCTGGCATTAGGGGCCAGCAGCACCCATATTCCCAAGGACAACCTTTTTATTCAGACTCTGTCTGCACAGTCTTTACTGGAAAGCAGTGTGTGCCCTCCACGATTCTGTCAGTGTCTGCTACTTCCCTCCCTCTTCTTCACCCTCTGTTCTATAAACGCTCCAACACTTTTAACTAAAGCCCCATAGAAAACTTGGAGGTGATACGCTGAACAGGTGTTACGCCTCTGAATAATACCTAGTAATCAAGAACCCCCTTGCCCTCCGTTCTCCCACAAATTAAGGCAAACTCATTCACCTTTGTGCAAAATAAATTACTCCCGCTCTCTTCACTGGGGTCTCCAGTGTCCACCATGAACGTCCATGGCTCCAGCTTCTCCTGCCTCATCTGCTCTAAAGCCCCCAGGACAGGTGCCTATAGAGTCCAGAGTACCATCCTAACAACAGCCGCCACCTCAATCCATACGTCCTCCTCCCTCTAATGCCACCCAGGGGGCTGCTCGGGAGGAAACGGTCCAGGTGAAAATGATGCCAGAATGGTGCCGCTACAAAAAAACAGTATGGCGGGTCCTCAAAAAACAAAAACAAAACTACCAGATGACGTAGCAATTCTACTTCTGAGTAGATACCCAAAATGACTGAAAACAGGGTCTTGAAATGATATCTGTATACCCATGTTCATAGCAGCATTATTCACTACAGTCGAAAGGTACAAGAACTCAAGAGTCCATTGACAGATGAGTGGATAATCAAAATGTGATCTATACATACAATGGATATTATTCAGCCTAAAAAAGGTAGGACATTTTGACACCTGCTACATGGCTGAACCTTA
Organism: Eschrichtius robustus; assembly: GCF_028021215.1. Classification (NCBI taxonomy): domain Eukaryota; kingdom Metazoa; phylum Chordata; class Mammalia; order Artiodactyla; family Eschrichtiidae; genus Eschrichtius; species Eschrichtius robustus. The sequence goes on along the minus strand of NC_090835.1, from coordinate 97,352,927 downwards.
AGGACATAATGCTGAGTGAAATAAGCCAGTCAGTCACAAGATGACAAATACTGTATGATTCCACTTGTATGAGGTACCTAGAGCAGTCAATTCATAGAGACAGAAAGCAGAATGGTGGTTGCCAGGGGCTGGGGGAAGGGGGAATGGGGGTTATTGTTTAACGAATACAGAGCTTCAATTTTCAAGATGAAAAGAGTTCTGGAGACTGATTGCGAGACTATCTGAATGTATTTAACACTACTGAGCTGTACACTTAAAAATGGTTAAGATGGTAAATTTTATATTGTGTATATTTTACCACAGTCTTTTTTAAAAAGGAGGCCAGAATCTTCTATGTCCTCCTCCAGAGCCATGAGCACCACACATGCAGCCCACCTTGGGCTCCCTAAAGCCCAACCTCAGAAGGCCAACCCAGGTCACACTCAAATCCTGCCATGAGCAAATTCCTTCCAGCAAATGGGAGCCTTTCCATCACTGAACTTCCGTAACCAGATAATGAAGAACTAAATCTCAGTCCCAAACTCTGTTGCAGAATAGTTTTAGACATAACGAGGTCCCCATATGTGTAGAACTTTAAGAAGCTGCAATAATGTTCTGTTTCTTGATCTGGGTGGTGGTTACATGAGTGTGTTCAGTTTGTGATAATTCGTCAAGCTGTACACTTAGAATTGTGCATTTTTCTTTGTGTAACTTAGACTTTTATTTCTTTTAAGTTATTAAAAACTTTTTTCCATCCTACTTTGTCACTGCTTGCTTTATTCATATGATCCTTGGTCTCTCACAAGATAATAGAGAAGGGCTCACAAGAGCCTAGCAGAGTGCTAGGCTTCTATTAAGAGCTTCATATTTGCCTACTGACTTCACCAAAATCTGGAGATCCAGGGGATATCAGGGGGAAGAGGCAGTGCACAAGGCAGTAGGATGGTTTTCCAAACCCCTTCAGCATCAGGGAAACAAAAGCTTCCTGACCCCAAAGTCACAGGTTAATAAAACAGCCACCGCAATCCATACAGGCTCAGAGACAGAGGAAAGTCAGCTGTGCTCATGAGAAGCCACAGCTGGGAAAGTAACAGTTTTGATTAAGAAAAAGATACACAGACACACACACACACACACACACACACACACCCAAAAGCACAGTATCAGTAGAGCCCAACTCCAGCCTTCGCACAAGAAAAATTAACACGATGGGGTGAAAGTTAGTGCCTGTATTGAGAAGTGGCTTAAACCAGAAGTGACAAGCTGAACCCTGTGAGTCCATGATGGCTGATTCTCAAGGAAAGTCAAAGTTTGAGCGAGAGTTCCTTGGTCTTGAAAATGCTGATGACTCCCATTTAGTCCAAGAAACACAAGGGCTGGTCCCAAAGCAGAAAGGCTGGAAGCAAAGGACCTTCAAAGGGGTAAGACGGAGCCCGCAGAACCACTGGGAGGAGGGGGTCAGTTTGAGCCTCCAGCTGGAGACCTTTGGACTCCGAGATGCTAAGCCTCACGCACCGGGAGGTGGGTGGTGAGGCTGTTTCTCCGGGTGCCGGAGGGCAGAGTCCCGTGTGGCAGGGCTGGGCTGTCGCACCAAACAAGAAGCCTCCCCCCCCCAGGAGTCTCGCCCATGCTCTGCCCTTGTCCCTCTGTGCCTGGGTGGAGAGGGGGGCAGGCGATGGAAGGAAGCAAGGGGAGGATTTGATGCCAGGGAGATGACTACGGTCTGATGCAAACACTACGCACGCGTGGGACTCGTGAGACAGACAGACAGACACGGAGCAAACGGGTGTGCTGGTCACGGGGCAGGGGAGCCCGACAGCCCCCAAAGCTCATTAGGTAAAATGTGCATTCAACGTCCAGGTCAGTCTAAGGTGGAAGGGGAACCAAGATGCCCTCAGTTCTCGTGTTTCTCTCTCTTTCTGGTTTCGTCTTGTTTGACAAATCAAACGGAATCCCAAAGGAAAAGCATGGGAGGAGGGGAGAGGCCTCCTTCTCCCGGCAGATTTATGGCATTCTGGATGCAGCTTGCGTCTGTCAGGCCAAAATGGTGAGGGTGGGCTAATAGAGTAGAATTACAGCTTCCTATAATGGGGAAAGTTAAATAGACAAGCTCTCCTAGCCCGAGGAGAACGAAGCAGAGGTCAGTGCTGCTGCCTTTGAACACCAATGGCCCCTTCCCGTCCGCTCCCTTTCACGTGTGGCCTGGCAACAGTAGCAGACAGATGCGACACAAAGACAGACACACCTGATTAACCATGAATACGACAGCTGTCGTTTCCCCACCGCCGCCGCTGCCCACACCCTGGCTCTTTCCGCTGAGTTTTTTCCCTTCCTTTCAGCAAGCGTGAGGAAATTAAACCTACCATTAAGACCCACGTTAGTGGGAGGGTGTCAGCGGTAGGGCCTTTGTCTCTCCGCTCACAGACTTGTGATAGGTGCCTTCTGATTTGTCCTTTCATCTGAGCAAGAGTGGGAGCCTCCGCCAGCTCCAGACCCAGGACCCACAGAAAGGCCAGCGGTGGGTGGGATGGGACGGGGTTGACTCAGACGAGGAGGGAGAAAGCGGACTGAAAGCAGCGCGTTTCGTGCACCTGAAAGTGTGTCTCTCCACTCCTCCCCCTCCTCCTCCGTTTCATTCTCTTGCCTCCAGCGGCCAGATTTCCCTGCTGCTAAAATCATCCACCCTTAAAACAAACGGGCAGTCAGGAATGCACCCATAGGAAGTGGCTCAACGCAGCATTGTCTTTCCGTGAGAACTTACTTATTTTGCCCTATTTTGAGCTGGCCTTGACAAAGAAGAACCAGGGCAGGTGTGTGGGGTTTTTTTTTGGCTTTTTTCCCCCTCTCTTAGGTAGCCAAATCCTTGAATTCCAGTAAACTTCCAAGACCTTGAGAATCAGGTACAGGAGAAAATCTAAGTGTTGACAGGTGAATGATATCTAATGACATAAAGTATAATGTGATCATGGGAGCTTCCAAAAACCTTTGCAATGGTAATTACAGCCTTGAGTGTGAACCCTGAGTTTTCTTCGGGATTTTATTTATTTTTTTGGGGGGGGGGTCAATCTTGAGTTAATCATTTGAATTCTGTAAGCCTGCATTTTTAGACCTTGAAACGGCTCTCTCAATTGTCAGAAAGTTCCTTAAGTATCTGCAAAGAGAGACTAATAAAAATAATCAGAAATCACTCAGCAAACAAACAGCCTTATAACATAATAATGGGGTGATAACCGGGTGATTTAACTCAACCTCACAAAAATTCAACAAATATCCCCGGTCTCCTCATGAGTGGAAACATGGTGGAATAATTCAAGCCTATCGTCTGAAGGTTCACTGTTTCTAATGAAGCCCCGAGCCCAGTGTATACTTCTGACTTCTCCTAAGAACTCACGGAGATATTTCCATCAAGATAATCGGGAAAAGGGCTAACTGAATTGCCTAGAAATTTTTGTTTCAGGTAACACAGTAGAAGTCCCAGGAGAGCAGGGCTAGCCGTGCCCATGAAGACAGAAGTTAAAATTTATTTTTCGAGAGGATTAACCAAGATGGCGGAGTAGAAGGACGTGCTCTCACTCCCTCTTGCGAGAGCACCAGAATCACAACTGGCTGCTGGACAATCATTGACAGGAAGACCCTGGACTTCACCAAGGAGGATACCCCACGTCCAAGGACAGAGGAGAAGCCACAGTGAGACGGTAGGAGGGGCGCAATCAGAGTAAAATCAAATCCCATAACTGCTGGGTGGGTGACTCACAGACTGGCGAACACTTATACCACAGAAGTCCACCCACTGGAGTGAAGGTTCTGAGCCCCACGTCAGGCTTCCCAACCTGGGGGTCCGGCTACGGGAGGAGGAATTCCTGGAGAATCAGACTTTGAAGCCTAGTGGGAATTGATTGCAGGACTTTGACAGGACTGGGGGAAACAGAGACCCCACTCTTGGAGGGCACACACAAAGTAATGTGTGCATCGGGACCCAGGGGAAGGAGCAGTGACCCTGGGGGAGACTGAACCAGACCTACCTGCTGGTGTTGGGGGGTCTCCTGCAGAGGCGGGTGGTGGCTCTGTTTCACCGTGGGGATAAGGACACTGGCAGCAGAGGTTCTGGGAAGTTCTCCTTGGCGTGAGCCCTCCCAGAGTCTGCCATTAACCCCACCAAAGAGCACAGGTAGGCTCCAGTGTTGGGTTGCCTCAGGCAAAACAACCAACAGGGAGGGAACCCAGCCCCACCCATCAACAGTCAAGTGGATTAAGGTTTTACTGAGCTCTGACCGCCACAGCAACAGGGAGGGAACCCAGCCCCACCCATCAACAGTCAAGTGGATTAAAGTGGATTAGAGCTCTGTCTGCCACAGCAACAGTCAGCTCTACCCACCACCAGAGCCTCCCATCAAGCCTCTTAGATAGCCTCAGCCACCAGAGGGCAGACAGCAGAAGCAAGAAAAACTACAATCCTGCAGCCTGTGGACCAAAAACCACAGTTACAGAAAGATAGACAAGATGAAAAGGCAGAGGGCTATGTACCAGATGAAGGAACAAGAAAAAACCCCAGAAAAACAACTAAATGAAGTGGAGATAGGCAACCTTCCAGAAAAAGAATTCAGAATAATGATAGTGAAGATGATCCAGGACCTCGGAATAAGAATGGAGGCAAAGATTGAGAAGATGCAAGAAATGATTAACAAAGACCTAGAAGAATTAAAGAACAAACAAACAGAGATGACCAATACAATAACTGAAATGAAAACTACACTAGAAGGAATCAATAGCAGAATAACTGAGGCAGAAGAACGGATAAGTGACCTGGAAGACAGAATGGTGGAATTCACTGCTGCGGAACAGACTAAAGAAAAAAGAATGAAAAGAAATGAAGACAGCCTAAGAGACCTCTGGGACAACATTAAACGCAACAACATTCGCATTATAGGGGTCCCAGAAGGAGAAGAGAGAGAGAAAGGACCAGAGAAAATATTTGAAGAGATTATAGTCGAAAACTTCCCTAACATGGGAAAGGAAATAGCCACCCAAGTCCAGGAAGCGCAGAGAGTCCCATACAGGATAAACCCAAGGAGAAACACGCCAAGACACATAGTAATCAAAGTGGCAAAAATTAAAGACAAAGAAAAATTATTGAAAGCAGCAAGGGAAAAACGACAAATAACATACAAGGGAACTCCCATAAGGTTAACAGCTGATTTCTCAGCAGAAACTCTGCAAGCCAGAAGGGAGTGGCATGATATACTTAAAGTGATGAAAGGGAAGAACCTACAACCAAGATTACTCTACCCGGCAAGGATCTCATTTAGATTTGATGGAGAAATCAAAAGCTTTACAGACAAGCAAAAGCTAAGAGAATTCAGCACCACCAAACCAGCTCTACAACAAATGCTAAAGGAACTTCTCTAAGTGGGAAACACAAGAGAAGAAAAGGACCTACAAAAACAAACCCAAAACAATTAAGAAAATGGTCATAGGAACATACATATCGATAATTACCTTAAACGTGATTGGATTAAATGCCCCAACCAAAAGACATAGACTGGCTGAATGGATACAAAAACAAGACCCATATATATGCTGTCTACAAGAGACCCACTTTAGACCTAGGGACACATACAGACTGAAAGTGAGGGGATGGAAAAAGATATTCCATGCAAATGGAAATCAAAAGAAAGCTGGAGTAGCTATACTCATATCAGATAAAATAGACTTTAAAATAAAGAATGTTACAAGAGACAAGGAAGGACACTACATAATGATCCAGGGATCAATCCAAGAAGAAGATATTATAAATATATATGCACCCAACATAGGAGCACCTCAATACATAAGGCAACTGCTAACAGCTATAAAAGAGGAAATCGACAGTAACACAATAATAGTGGGGGACTTTAACACCTCACTTACACCAATGGACAGATCATCCAAAATGAAAATAAATAAGGAAACAGAAGCTTTAAATGACACAATAGACCAGATAGATTTAATTGATATATATAGGACATTCCATCCAAAAACAGCAGATTACACGTTCTTCTCAAGTGCGCACGGAACATTCTCCAGGATAGATCACATCTTGGGTCACAAATCAAGCCTCAGTAAATTTAAGAAAATTGAAATCATATCAAGCATCTTTTCTGACCACAACGCTATGAGATTAGAAATGAATTACAGGGAAAAAAACGTAAAAAAGACAAACACATGGAGGCTAAACAATACGTTACTAAATAACCAAGAGATCACTGAAGAAATCAAAGAGGAAATCAAAAAATACCTAGAGACAAAGGACAACGAAAACAGACGACCCAAAACCTATGGGATGCAGCAAAAGCAGTTCTAAGAGGGAAGTTTATAGCTATACAAGCCTACCTAAAGAAACAAGAAACATCTCAAATAAACAACCTAAACTGACACCTAAAGAAACTAGAGAAAGAAGAACAAACAAAACCCAAAGTTAGCAGAAGGAAAGAAATCATAAAGATCAGAGCAGAAATAAATGAAATAGAAACAAAGAAAACAATAGCAAAGATCAATAAAACTAAAAGTTGGTTCTTTGAGAAGATAAACAAAATTGATAAGCCATTAGCCAGACTCATCAAGAAAAAGAGGGAGAGGACTCAAATCAATAAAATCAGAAATGAAAAAGGAGAAGTTACAACAGACACCGCAGAAATACAAAGCATCCTAAGAGACTACTACAAGCAACTTTATGCCAATAAAATGGACAACCTGGAAGAAATGGACAAATTCTTAGAAAGGTATAACCTTCCAAGGCTGAACCAGGAAGAAACAGAAAATATGAACAGACCAATCACAAGTAATGAAATTGAAACTGTGATTAAAAATCTTCCAACAAACAAAAGTCCAGGACCAGATGGCTTCACAGGTGAATTCTACCAAACATTTAGAGAAGAGCTAACACCCATACTTCTCAAACTCTTCCAAAAAATTGCAGAGGAAGGAACACTCCCAAACTCATTCTATGAGGCCACCATCACCCTGATACCAAAACCAGACAAAGACACTACAAAAAAAGAAAATTACAGACCAATATCACTGATGAATATAGATGCAAAAATCCTCAACAAAATACTAGCAAACAGAATCCAACAACACATTAAAAGGATCATACACCATGATCAAGTGGGATTTATCCCAGGGATGCAAGGATTCTTCAATATACGCAAATCAATCAATGTGATGCACCATATTAACAAATTGAAGAATAAAAACCATATGATCATCTCAATAGATGCAGAAAAAGCTTTTGACAAAATTCAACACCCATTTCTGATAAAAACTCTCCAGAAAGTGGGCATAGAGGGAACCTACCTCAACATAATAAAGGCCATATATGACAAACCCACAGCAAACATCATTCTCAATGGTGAAAAACTGAAAGCATTTCCTCTAAGATCAGGAACGAGACAAGGATGTCCACTCTCACCACTATTATTCAACATAGTTCTGGAAGTCCTAGCCACGGCAATCAGAGAAGAAAAAGAAATAAAAGGAATACAAATTGGAAAAGAAGAAGTAAAACTGTCACTGTTTGCGGATGACATGATACTATACATAGAGAATCCTAAAACTGCCACCAGAAAACTGCTAGAGCTAATTAATGAATATGGTAAAGTTGCAGGATTCAAAATTAATGCACAGAAATCTCTTGCATTCCTATACACTAATGATGAAAAATCTGAAAGAGAAATTAAGGAAACACTCCCATTTACCATTGCAACAAAAAGAATAAAATACCTAGGAATAAACCTACCTAGGGAGACAAAAGACCTGTATGCAGAAAACTATAAGACACTGATGAAAGAAATTAAAGATGATACCAACAGATGGAGAGATATACCATGTTCTTGGATTGGAAGAATCAACATTGTGAAAATGAGTATACTACCCAAAGCAATCTACAGATTCAATGCAATCCCTATCAAATTACCAATGGCATTTTTTACGGAGCTAGAACAAACCATCTTAAAATTTGTATGGAGACACAAAAGACCCCGAATAGCCAAAGCAGTCTTGAGGCAAAAAAATGGAGCTGGAGGAATCAGACTCCCTGACTTCAGACTATACTACAAAGCTACAGTAATCAAGACAATATGGTACTGGCACAAAAACAGAAACATAGATCAATGGAACAAGATAGAAAGCCCAGAGATTAACCCACGCACCTATGGTCAACTAATCTATGACAAAGGAGGCAAAGATATACAATGGAGAAAAGACAGTCTCTTCAATAAGTGGTGCTGGGAAAACTGGACAGCTACATGTAAAAGAATGAAATTAGAATACTCCCTAACACCATACACAAAAATAAACTCAAAATGGATTAGAGACCTAAATATAAGACTGGACACTATAAAACTCTTAGAGGAAAACATAGGAAGAACACTCTTTGACATAAATCACAGCAAGATCTTTTTTGATACACCTCCTAGAGTAATGGAAATAAAAACAAGAATAAACAAGTGGGACCTAATGAAACTTCAAAGCTTTTGCACAGCAAAGGAAACCATAAACAAGACGAAAAGACAACCCTCAGAATGGGAGAAAATATTTGCAAACGAATCAACGGACAAAGGATTAATCTCCAAAATATATAAACAGCTCATTCAGCTCAATATTAAAGAAACAAACACCCCAATCCAAAAATGGGCAGAAGACCTAAATAGACATTTCTCCAAGGAAGACATACAGACGGCCACGAAGCACATGAAAAGATGCTCAACATCACTAATTATCAGAGAAATGCAAATCAAAACTACAATGAGGTATCACCTCACTCCTGTTAGAATGGGCATCATCAGAAAATCTACAAACAACAAATGCTGGAGAGGGTGTGGAGAAAAGGGAAACCTCTTGCACTGTTGGTGGGAATGTAAATTGATACAGCCACTATGGAGAACAATATGGAGGTTCCTTAAAAAACTAAAAATAGAATTACCATATGACCCAGCAATCCCACTACTGGGCATATACCCAGAGAAAACCGTAATTCAAAAAGACACATGCACCTGAATGTTCATTGCAGCACTATTTACAATAGCCAGGTCATGGAAGCAACCTAAATGCCCATCAACAGACGAATGGATAAAGAAGATGTGGTACATATATACAATGGAATATTACTCAGCCATAAAAAGGCACGAAATTGAGTCATTTGTTGAGACGTGGATGGATCTAGAGACTGTCATACAGAGTGAAGTAAGTCAGAAAGAGAAAAACAAATATCGTATATTAATGCATGTATGTGGAACCTAGAAAAATGGTACAGATGAGCCAGTTTGCAGGGCAGAAGTTGAGACACAGATGTAGAGAATGGACATATGGACACCAAGGGGGGAAAACTGCGGTGGGGTGGGGATGGTGGTGTGCTGAATTGGGCGATTGGGATTGACATGTATACACTGATGTGTATAAAATTGATGCCTAATAAGAACCTGCAGTATAAAAAAACAAACAAAACAACTAATACTAAACTTTCATTGGGTTATTTGTATGGAAATATGTTAATATAAATGTTTCAGACATTACATGAAATTTCTAAAAATCTTATATTTGTATGTGTATGGAAATATGTATGGAAATATGTTAATATAAATGTTTCAGACATTACATGAAATTTCTAAAAATCTTATATGTTCTGGTGTAATGTTATAAGTAACAATCCTAGTTATTACTTTAAAATGTATATCTCAGAAATAACTAATTTTCTTGTCAACTGCATTATTATGAACTTTCATCAAATCTTTAACCGTGGTCATTTTTAAGTCTTTTGTCATTTACAGACAGTTCTGGGTGTGCTCTGATGATTTTGCAAATATGTTCCTATAAAAGGGTTTCATCTTCAAGAAATTCATGGAAAAGACTCTGACAAGTACAGGTTTCTGGTAACTGACTGTACTGCTGAACTGAATGAATAAGCATTTTCAGAACCCTAATGAAAAACTGATGAACTCATAAAAGTGCTAACAAAAGATCAAGATGAAAAAAAAAATTAATTACATGGGACTGAGTGAACTGATGAGGATGACTATAATTTTTGTGACTTTCTGTCTGAAGTAAAAAAAAAAAAATCCCACAAGGACTCAGAGGCAAAGAATATACAAATCAATTTTCACTGCAAAGTAAAGGAGCTGTTACAGTGGAGGATTACTGGACTGAATGTCAATATTATGACATAGTATGAGTGTGTTTCATGTTTGGTAATTGCAATCATTGTTGCTTTTGTTGTGGTCATCCATGTACAATGCTTGGTGTCAGTCTGTTTATCTCTTGTAAAAATAAAATACAGTGTGTGTGTGTGTGTGTGAAAAAAAAAAAAAAAGAAAAAAGAAGTCCCAGGAGCCATGTTTGTGTAGGACATTGAGATTTGCTCTAGGACACGAAGGTAGCCTACAGTGGTTGGTAACTCTAGGCTCATCTTTCACCTAATTGATGAAGAGACATATCCACTATTAAATCAACTGAGGGCGTCTCACCTCAGAGCAATCTGAAAAGACCCTGTTCGCTTTGCCATCAAGACCATCTCCACAACTCTTATTCTATTACCCAAGTATCTCTTTTTCTTGCTTCACAGCCCACAGTTGAAGCAGAGTAAGCCTGTCTGTTTTCAATCCTTAACTTTTCACACACACGGCAAATGAGAGGAACTTCTGAACACTGCGATCATCTGGCTGGTGAGCAAGCTGTCTTCCATTTCTGGCAACGAACGCTTTTGGCTTTATCTTGACGGGAAGAAAACGGGTGAAAATACACTCTGGTTGGATATCATTGACAGCATTTGTCATCTTTGCAGCTAAAAGAAATTAGCTTAGAAAAATTTCCCCTCGGTACTGCAGAAGATGGCAAAAGAACTGACACCACCACTGAGATGCCAGCTGAACTGGATTCATAAATGAGGTAGCCTACTGTGATCTCTTTCGTAACAAACACAGTATCTCACCATGAAGTGGGATGAGGACTGGTCCAGCAGTGAGGACCTTTGGGGCCCGGACTGGGAGCTCCATGGGTAGACACAGTACCTTTAAGGGTTCACTTAACATGTCTGAAACCTGTCCCCCTTTGTATTAGTTTGCTAGGGCTGCTGTAACAAAGTACTACAAACTGGGCAACTGAAACAACAGAAATGTGTTGCCTCACAGCGCTGGAGGCTAGAAGTCCAAGATCAAGGTGTTGGCAGGGTTGATTTCTCCTGAGGCCTCTCTCCTTGGCTTGTAGACGGCCGTCATCTCCCTGTGTCTTCACATGGTCTTCTTTCTCTATGTGTCTGATCCTAATCTCATCCTCTTATAAGGATACCAGTCATATTGGATTAGGGCCCACCTTAATGACTTCATTTTAATCTGATCACCTCTTTAAAAACCCCATCTCCAAATACATTCTGAGGTACTGGGGGTTAGGACTTCAAAATATGAACTTGGGAGGAACACAATTCAGCCCCTAATACCCTCTGAGGGACTCATTTAACTGAAGAAGCTCAGCTCTATCTCAGCTCTGACAGATTCTGAGCCTATGGCCTGGATCCACAAATGAAGTGAGTGGGGTAGTCACATGGCATCCATCTTGCCATGATTCACTCACAACAAAACACGGAGGAAGTAAAACGAACGGGCACTTCACTTGAAAGCAGGGAAGTCCATATCATGGATTCTAGGGGCTGTGAGAATCACGATGCCACCTCTCAGAAGAATTAGAAAGACCAATAAATGAGATTACTTCCACTCTAAGGTGAAAGTGTTTTATGACTGCATTTTCTCACCCTCATTGACCATGCCCATTCACCAAAGCCCAGAACAAAAGGGTTTTTCCCCTGTAACATTTAGAAACAGCAAAGAGCAGGGGAATGAATCATCAAACAGGCAGAACACTCTTCCTATGACTCTTTTACCTAAGTGAAAACATTACTTCCTGAAAGAGTGAAAAGAGAGAAAAGTGGCAGGAGATGACTAACAGAGGTGACTGGGCTGATGCAAAGAGCTTCAGGACGGCATGAACTTTAGAAACAGGCAAGGGTAAATGACGAAACGAAGGTGGGTGAGCACACTGCCTCAGGGAAATGAGGCTTGGCGGGGGGGGGGGGGATTGTGAATAAGAGGCTCCCAAAAAAAGATGTATGTGTAATTTACTTTAGAGTTCCACCAACGCGCAGCAGTGGGTTGGGTAGGATGGCTCTAAATATCCTGTGACACATATTTACAAAGATACTGGGTGGCTCTATTTAAATGACAACTTCTTATTCATCGTCGCCTCTTGCGGCACTGCTCATCACCAGGGTTCCTGGAGCAGCAGTGCTGAGTCATGAGCCACGTGCCGGCAGTGGCCAGGAAGTGATGGGAAGGCGAGCAGCTCACGACTACGGAGTTTCATGGAGAAGATGTAGCTCTGCGTGATGGCCTGTGTGATGAGTTTATCTGTGTCTCCCAAAAAGATATGTTCAACTCCTAACTCCCAATACCTCTGAATGGGACCTTATCTGGAAAGAGGGTCATTGCAGATGTCATTAGTTAAGATGAGGTCATACTACAGTAGGGTGGGCCCTTAATCCAAAATGGCTGATACCCTTATGAGAAGAGGCTTAATTTGGGCACAGAAACAGAGATATACGGGAAGAATGTCACGTGATGATAGAAACAGAGGTTGGAAGGAGGCATCTACAAGCCAAGGAATTCCAAGGAATTCCAAGGATTGCCAGCAGACACCAAAAGCTAGGAGAGGCAAGGGAGGATTCTCTCCTACAGGTCTCAGAAGGAGCGGGGCCCTGCTGACACCCTGATTTCAGACCTCTGGCCTCTGGAACTGTGAGGGAATAATTTTCTGTTATTTAAGGCACCCATTTTGTGGTACTTTGTTACATGGCAGCCAAAGGATACTAAAACAGCGCATCACACACTGTGGTGAACCCCACAATTCACCCCACATGTTCTTCTGCTCCTAAAAAAATACTCTACCGAAGGCCTCCACCTTCAGGAACTTGGCTTTTTTCCAGTTTTTAAAAAACTTTATTGTTCCTCCACCTTCTTACGCCAACATGTTGCACAAACACTCAGTAGATCAGAGCTGGAGACAGATTATCTACCTGTTGTAAGTGATGACTTCTGTAATCTCAGCTTATCACTGATCATCATGACCTTGGGCAAGTCTGTAGGACTTCGTCTCTTCATTACAAAGTGAAGGACTTGAACTGTAGTAATTTCTAGTCTGAAACACTGAAGACCATGACCCTTCTTTTTCTTCATCAGTGTTTTACACTCCAAGATGATAAATGAGAAAGGGAGCAAAAATGTGATTAGTTTCCTTCTCTCTTGTGCTGTTTCTAAGGTCGTGATACAAAAATTAAATGGAAAATATTTGTAGAATACACTGTTTAGCAAGTCGCAAGAGGGAAGAGAAAGGATATCAATTCAAAGGAGATGTTTCAAACTGTAGTTAAGTAATCAACCAACATTTATTGATGCCTACTGAGAGACTGAATATATTGATACAAATGAACAATGGCCGCATCATATATAAACAATAGAGTTCTGACCTACAATCTGCAATAACCAACCCAGGAAAACAACACATTTTCTACAGTAACCAGTCCAGGAAGTCAGCCTACTGTGTCAGGGTTATAGAAAGTCAGCAACAATCCAGGAAGCCAAATAATAACCCCTGTAACAACTGGGCCAAAAGGTCCAGAACTTAGTAACTGACAGCTCTCGTAATTTTTGTCCCCCTTCCAACATAGGACCAACTAGAGAAAATCAAATACACACCCCCTAACTGATCCCATGGGATGCCTTGCTTCCAGTTACCTGCCTCCAGCTTCCCCAGGCCCACGGTCTCCAATCAACACACACCCGAAGCCTTCCCTTTTTTCCACTATAAATCTTTCCCACTCTTCTTCATTTATTTCCACACTAAAAAATGCAAATAGGGCTTCCCTGGTGGCGCAGTGGTTGAGAGTCTGCCTGCCAATGCAGGGGACACGGGTTCGAGCCCTGGTCCGGGAAGATCCCACACGCCGCGGAGCAACTGGGCCCGTGAGCCACAATTACTGAGCCTGCGCGTCTGGAGCCTGTGCTCGGCAACAAGAGAGGCCGCGATAGTGAGAGGCCCACGCACCGCGATGAAGAGTGGCCCCCACTTGCCACAGCTAGAGAAAGCCCTCGCACAGAAACTAAGACCCAACACAGCCATAAATAAATAAATAAATTTTAAAAAAAATAAAATAAAATAAAAGAAAGGGTGAAATCAGCCAGAACTAAATTAGAGAAAAAAGTTTGCTCTGACTTTCTTCCCATTTAAAAAAAAAAAAAAAAAAAATGCAAATAAATCCTATGCTAGACTCTTGTCAGGTAGGGAAAAATACAAGGAGGTGTAAGACATGGTCCTTATACTTACCAAACTTTAAAACATTGGGATTTGAGATAAAATGCACAGAGAACAAGAACAACTACCACAACTAAGCAAGCAATAAAATCATTCAGGAATAATAATTCTCAAGTGCAAGTTCTAGGCAATGAGTGTAGAAGTCTGAAGGAGAGAGATTACTTTTGGCTGGGGAGATCGGATGTGAACTGGATTTCAGTACACAGAAAGGAATTATTCTAGTAAGTGAGTTCCCTTGCTCACATGATTACTTAAACTTGAAAGTTTGTGGGAACAGGAAGGAGCCCTGGCAGGAAACGTGTTTGTTCCACAACTACTTTGTCACTAAAGGAGGGTGATTTTTTGGGAAGCCCCCTCCTTTCTCTTCATAAGCGCCAACTGAGTCAGGACCTTCCCTGAGTCACTCAGACTGTAGACAGGACGAGCTCGGCCAGTGGCCTCTGTGTTTCCATTCCAAACCTCTGCCCCAAATTCGGGGCTGCCCACCAAGAGTAGATGTTTATCTCCACCAGGCAATTGCTGAAGGCCAAGCAGAGGAGCCCTCTCTGATGAGGCTTTAGGGAACCCAATAAATAGGACCCCTCTTTCCTGCCCAAGTTCTGGGTCAATTAAGAGGTGTAAGTATAAGACAGATAGAGGTTAAAAATCACCTTTTTTTTTTTTCGAATTGACAAAGTCTTGGTTAGAGAGTGTGACTTCAGCTCTGCAAACTTGTTAATATTGTGCCACTGAACTGAAGTCCCCTAGCCAGCACCAGGCACTGCTGGAAGGCAGGAAACGTTGCCGCATGAGGAGCTGCCCCTTAAAACTTAAGGCTTGAACGAGCAGAAAATGTTCACTTTCTCCAGGCAATTCCCATACAGAGAGAAAGGAGACAGTGAGACACGCATCTTCAACTGACTCTCCCAGACTGACCGTTTTCCTCTCCCTCCAATGAAGTGAAGGAGATGACGGAGAGAGCGAGCCCAGGGCATTTACTCAATGGAAGCACGTTCCCCTGGAAACAAGAGGAGTGGGGAATAAACACTCCTATGTAACACCTAAAACAGGCAGGGCTAAGTCTCTGCAGGGTTGAAGTCTCACACACACACACACACACACACACACACGAGTACATGCTCACATGTGAGCACACACGGCTACCAATGCTGTGGTCATGTTTTCTAGTTCTAGAATTTGTGACAACTTTTAACTCTAAGGGGAACAAATGTATTCATGGAGAAAATCTCCCAAGTGATGGCCTGCCCTCAGCATGACCAGTGTTAAGTGCAGACCCCGAAGTCAGGTGTCCCGAATCCCTGTCCTGGTCCTGGCATTAAGTGTCTCTATAATTACTCAAGGTCACTTACCCTGCACGTGCTCTGTCCCTGATTATGCACTGGTAATCATGGCACTTGTCTTGCCATGTGCGTAAGATGGGAGACAAAATGAGAAATGGTCGCTAAATAACTCAGCTCCATTTCCCGGAGGCACACAGGTTGTCCCATATTAAGAGAAAATAGTAATGTTTTTCTTGAAATATGGAATAAACGTGGAGCAGCCTTCCGCAACCACTTCAAACGTTTTCAGCACTAGCGAATTCATCCAAGAGTGGACCCCACAAAAGAGAAACAGAAGAGACCAGTGGTCGGGGTCCCTGAACCTGTAAGATTAAGAGCTGGGTGTTTCCCACACAATTTGGATACATACCCAGGGACTTAGTAACATATTTGTGATTAATTACACAGATAACTCTGAAAGCTGAGACAGGTTCTCTTTTACCCTCAGAGAAATTTTATCTGAATCATTCCTTAGGAACAAGGGACTAAAACACCCCTATTCCAAAAGTTACCCATCAGAGGATGGTATGATTTTGAAAGGGCACCCAACTTTTTCCCCTGCAGTTTCCTGAAGGAGAATCACTATGGTCAGATTAGCCCTCGGTCATGACTTCTTTGCAAATTCCTTGACAACAAATTGACCTTAGACCTAGTTTGAGAAATGGTGGGGAGAAAGGAAAGGAGAAATAAAGGAGAAAGTAGGGTTGAAGAAGGAGAGAAGAAAGAAGGGTTAGTCTTGCACATACAAGACAGGAAGAAAAATAAAGTGCAGAATTCTTCCAATTCCTGATTGGAATTTCCCGAGTTGCCCCTGAAAGGGGCTACAGAGACCTCAAAGGCAGAGCTTTGTTTATTGGTAGATAGATACACAGAAAGGCTCAGTAGGAAATGTAACCTCAATTGGAAAGGTGTAGAAGGACCTGCGTTATTTCATTTTGTCATACTATTGCTCCACCTGTTATTCTCTCTACTCTCCACCTCCCTTTCACATGCTTTCATTCATCACAAACGAGGAGCCAGGCACTGCGACAGGTGCTACAGACACAGAGGACAAAGACGACTCCCTGTTACCTTCCGGGAGATTTGGGTCAGGTAGGGGAGACATGAGAAGGGTGTTCTGTTACAGTACAGTGAGAGAAGTGCTGAAGTAGACACAAACAAAGGGCATTCAAGAGCCCAGAGGATGGGGCTCTAACTTAGGGAGCGAGGTAAGGGACCACAGGAGGGGTCCTCCGTTGGGTTTCCCCAAAACACAGACCCAGAGACAGGTTCGTGTGTACAAGGCTTCCTGGAGGTTGCTCACTTGCGAGCGAGGGAGGAAAACAGGGCCAGGCAGAGGAAGAAGTTTCACTGCGATGCAGCTGCCAAAGAGGCCTTGGCTGACCCCTCAGGGAGCTCTAAAGCTGGGATGGCCTTTCAGAGCTGTCACTGACTGAGGCAAAGGGGCCAGGCCTAGAAGCGGGGCTTCGACCCCTCATCAGATGTGGGCCGTCCCAGGGGAGAGGTGTGACCTTAGACGAGACTGCTCCCTTGGGCCAAGGACAAATACAGGAGAGGGATTTATCGGTGAGGTGGCAGCCGGCAACACCCGGACGCTGAGACAATGAGCACGTCAGGCCTGAAGGGGAGATGGGCCAGCATCCACTACAGGAGGCTTTCCACAAGAGACCTGAGCTACGTGTGGGAGCGTGCCAGCACTGGCGAGAAGAGAAAAGTGGCCTAGGCAGAAAGAACAGCCATGCGCAAAGGCAAGGGACCTTCAGAAAGAAAGCACTGCACGTGTGGAAAACGACCGTGAACTCAGCAGACCCCTGAGGAAGGCTGGGAGGCAGGGCCTGAGGAGAGGAGTAGGGAGAGGTGAGCCAGAAGCGTGGGCAGCCAGATCATAAGGAGACCCACTGTCCACACTAAAGAGTCTGGGTTTTGCCTTGGAAATAGGGGGAAGCCAGGGAAGCGTCTTCAATACTGTTTACAAAGTTGTTTTCGGATTTATACTCATAAAGATTGGAAAATTAGTTAAGTACAAATGATAAAATAAAATACACCCATAATCCCACCGCCCAGAGATAACCATAATTAACATTTTGATGGTTTTCCTTCTGATATTTTACTATTTATAGATATATGCATCTAGGCAAAGAGAAAAAGGTTTTCAAAACGTCAGATTATACCACAGGTACGGTTTTGTATATGCGCTTGTGATTTACATCATAAGCACCTTCACATCATTAAATGTTTTCCAAACATGTGATTTAAATAATGGCATAGAAGTCTATTAATTGGATTAAACTAACGCTTTCCTTATTGTTAGACAGTCTGGTTTTTTTCCAGATCTTTATCTACAACTCTTATTATATCCCTAAGATAAATTTCCCCAAAAAAGGAAATAATTGGGTTAAAAGATATGAACGTTTTAAGATTAAGAACACCAATAGAAGGTTTAAAAGATAAAGCTGGATGCATAGAAGTTTATTGTTTATTTCCTTTATGTTCTGTTAACTCACTTATTTGTCTTCAGTGAAGGACAAGGAGAGAGGTCCAAGCAACTAATGGGTGTTCCAGTTAATGGAAGGTTCATCATGATGATTATGAGGTTATAACACGAACCCACAGGGATCACCATTCATGCTCTGACACTACTGGGGTTGCAGAGATCTGGTGGGCTAAAGCCTGCACCACATCTAAAACTTAATCTGTCCTGACCCTCAACCAATTGGAGTATTCAGATTTCATGTTTTCCTTCCTGTTGGAAAAAATCCAAATGTCCAAAGCCCAACGTTGGATGACCGTTTCCCGCTGAAATTCTCTGACTGTATCTCTGCGAATGTTCCTTACAAGTGAGCCACATTACCAGCAGTGCTTTCAACATGATGCTTCTTCTCCTAAGGCAGACAGAAGGCAGAACCTTTAAGCCTTCTATTGACATAACAGAAATTTTCCAAATGCCCTCAAATTCATCTTTATTTGTGCTGCTGCCTATAAATTACTTTCTCATGGAATATGGTTTGAATTACAGAAACTATCCCCCATTCCTTCCCCAGGGTTGCAGAATACTTCTTTTTGATGTTCATATCCTAATTTTAATCCATATGTCATGTTCTGTTGATGGTCCCTGGAGCTTAGATCAGACATAATTCTTGGGCAATGGGAACTTAGGTTCCGGTAATGTGGCCAGTTCCGTTTGTTAGGACCCTTCTGACAACAAGCTCTCTCTGAACAGCCTTCCTAACATGTGTTTATAATCACTTGGAGTTATCTCTACGGCACTTGAGTTGCCTTCCATCTGAAGTGGCCCTTGCGGTAGCACTCATTCATCCAGGCTGCCCCTGGCTTTGCGGTTTTTTAACCTGGCATCTCAGGAGGCAGAATGCTCTAACTGAAAGAGGACCAAGCTCGTATCAAGAGGTCTAGATTCTTGGCGAAGTTCTGCCACTAACAATCCAAGTGACGGAGAGGAATTTGCCTCCCATCTACCCATCTCTCAGAGGTGTCATGAGGATAAAACAAAGTAATACTCAACAAAATAGAAAACAACGCACACACGCTTGCCTTGATGAAGGTGGCACGGTCGGTTCCAGGACCCCCCCTCGGTTACCAAACTCTGAGGATGTTGAAGTCCATTATATGAAATGGCGTAGTGCAGTCGACTCTCCATACCTGCAGGTTCCACATCTGAGAATACAGAGGGCTGACTGTATTTTATTGCAGTAATCTCATTTATATGAATGGAGCAAGAAATAATATAGTCCATAAAGAAGATGTATTCATTCAAAAGGGGTAAGAGCAGGCACTTGGAGAAGCAAGAAATACAGAATCCAGTCCATGCAGTCAAGGGGTTCAGAGAGGGGCTGGAAAAGAGTACCTGTGGCAATGAGAAGGACCTTAACGGATGTGTGTGACATGATGTGGAGCCTGGAGGAGGTAACGAACGCTGCTCGGGGGAGGTCAGCACCAGTCAACACGTGATGCTTGAGCAAAGTCCTGAAGGATGAAAAAGACCATGTCCAGGCAGATAAATCAGGAAAGAAAGCATCACTCACAAAGACCCCTAAGAAGTAAAAGGACACAGCACGTTCAGAGAACAGCAAGTCCATCCGGGTGCGGGAGCGCAGAGTGTGTCAGGAAGTGGCAAGGCTGAAGACGTGTGCCCCTGCCACTGACGCTGCATTTGTCCTCTGGGCAGGATAGAGCCAGTGACGAGCTTTAAGCATGGTTACATTAGTCATGGTGCAGGCGAGAAACATATGGCACACTGAATTTGGTAACTTAAGAAGTGTTTACGAAGGGATTGCATTCAAAGGTGTGGGCGGGGTGTAGGGAGACCACAGGGGGTCCTGTTGCCATCCTTAGGCCTGAAGGGTGAGGGGGGAGCATCCATCGAGGGATGAAATCGGTGTGTGGTGACCTCCAGGCAAGGGGTCAGGGAAGTAAATGACCCTTCCCACTGCTCCCACCTCCCCGTCTGACCAGTGCCTTCCATTGGCCAAACCCAGCCTGAAGCCAGAGGGCAAAAGAGCTTTGGGGGAAGAAGGCAAGGTGAGAAGGATGGCTCTGGAAGGACAGATGAAAGCTATCTAACACCAGGCAAGTAGCACCAGACGGGAATTTCATGAAGCTCTTCAGGCAGCAATATGGAGAGAGGGAGCTAAGGAGAAAATGGGAGAAGTAAGGCGTAATCCAGGTGAGAAATGATGGGGACTTGACAAGGCAGTGGTGGCAGTAAGGAAGGGGTGCAATGGATTCAGAGAATGTTCAGAAGGTACAGTCCAAAGAATGTGATGGTTACTGGCTGGTATGTCTCAGAAGTTCTTTCTCAGACATGTACAGCTCAACAGGCCATAAATAAAACAACAAGGAAACCAGACAATTCTGGGCGATACAGCCCATTATTTCTGATGTCTGAGACCTGTCTTTCTTCAAGCAATTCATTTTGGTGGGGGTACCATGCCTTGGATTTGGAAGCCAAGACCTTAAGTGGTTCCATCCTTGTCAACTATCTCGATATCCACCACCTGAGAAGAAATGTGGTGACTGTAGTGGGCCAAGTGGTGGCCCTTAAAAGATATGTCCACATCCCAGAACCTGTGAACGTGACCTTATTTGGGAAAACGGTCTTTGCAGATATGATTAAGGATTTCAAGATGACATCACCCTGAATTGTCCGGTGGGCCCTAAATCCATAACAAGTGTCCTTATGAGAGACAGCAAAGGAGAAGACATGGACACACAGAGAGAAGAAGGCCATGTGAACACAGAGGTAGAGATTGGAGTTAAACAGCCACAAGCCAAGGCACACCCGGAGCCCCCAGAGGCTGGAAAAGGCGAGGAAGCATTCTCCTCTGGAGCCCTCAGACACCTTGATTTCAGACGTCCAGCCTCCAGAACCGTGAGAGAATAAATTTCTGTTTTTTAAGCCACCCAGTTGGTGGTAATTTGTTACGGCAGCCCTCAGACAAATACAGCAATGAACCAAAGAAAACCATATTCTGATGGCATAAGAATATATGTGGAACAAGGCCAAATTTCAACTTTATTTTTTTCCTGTGTCAAACCTGTTTGGTGAATTGGGGTAGTGCCTGGCTGCAAAAGTAACTGCTTTAAGTTGACTAAGGCCAGGTAGCAAAGCTTTAAAATTTCATATTTACACCCCCAGATGTGCAGGTGTGACATTCACGGCACAACTGGGTGAAACCAGCTTATCTACAGACAACTTCTGCAGTTCACCAGCCCTCATAATCACCTGTGCCCAAAGCAATCTTGCCAAACCACCAGATGAAATGTCGGCTCTGTTCAGCATTCAACCCAACGTGTGCCTTTAACTTCAGCTGCTAAAACGTTTGCCTCTGAAGAAAAGCACAAGGACTGCACTTGCTTGTTTGATGTCACACATCCTGGATGCTACAGATGACCCACGTGAAATAAAATGTGCATTAAAGACAGGACATCACAGCCATTTTAAAACATGTTACTGAGTATGTTTATCACCTTTCACTTTACCAAATAAGCTTCATGCCTTTATGGGAAAGAACTTCTGAGACACTCTAGCATACAAGAGATTGCTAAAAATATTCCAATCTGTTGCTTGGGTGTCTATGAATATGGTGGCATCACTGAAGAAACCAGAGAGCCCAGGAGTAGGGGCAGGTTTGATGAAGTGGGACAGAAACATGATGGTCACCATTTTGAGGGTGTTGGATGTAAGATGCCTGAGCTCACGAGGTTTAGACTTCTGGTAAGCAGTTTTAAATATGTCTGAACTTAAGAGTAAAGTTTAAGAGGAGATTTCAGATAGCTGTTTTCCCCTGTAAAAGCAAGAATTCTTTTTTTGTGGGTGTATCTCTTTCTAAATACGTTAATATATAAATCAAACATAGAACTGAATTTCCCTTCTATATAGCTCAAGGTTTGCTCCTTCTCACCAAAAGCAAGATTTCCATTTGAATCTACCTTGCCCCCACGCAGCCAACTGACCCCATTCCTGGATCCCAGAGTGCATCCTGTTTAGTCTAAACCTCTAAGGGTAATTCCATCCTTCTTGCAGAGCTGAAGATCGGCCAGGTGACTCAGTTCCGGCTAACAAGATGGAAGGGCTAAAGCCTTTCTGGAAAAGGAGGTTCATTGTTTTTCTGCAGGAAGTACTGGAAACCAGCTCCCTCTAACTCGCACTCTCTGGTCATGGTAAGAGAGCCCCAGCACTAATGCTAGTGGCAATCATCCTACGCCCATAAGGAGAGCCAGCCTTCAGATCAAGTCAGCGCGGCACACACAGAGATGAAGACAGCCTGGGTTCTTACACTCATCCCTCAACCACTGGATCAGCCTTCCCTGGGCCACCAGATGTCCTTGCCACTTAGCCCACTTTCACGTCTTCTATTAACCGCCAATGCAAGCATCCTAACCCATTCCGGTGTCTCCTGATCACCTTACCCTAGACCCCTCTGGTGAGGCTCCTGTCACTTGTCATTTCTTGGTGACAAATGAGACAACATGGGTTAAAGCCCCTAGCATGGAACTTAGCACACGTGAGGCCCTGGGTAAGTGTCCTGTTGGCTTGCTTCTCAGCTTTGAGCACTATCTCGCCCAGATCCCCACCATTGTTTCTGAAATGCTTTGTGCGCCAGGATCCAGGTCCAAGCAGACCTCCAGACAGTTGAGTGGTCAGAAGCCTCGCTACCTGGGAGGACTGCACCTGGGAACTCCGTGACCCAGAAACAGCAGCGAGTCAGCCACCTTCCTGGTTCGACTGCCACCATGGCTAGTCACAGAGATCCTTACTCTTCGAGGGATTCAAATATGGTGGGAGAGCATGAACACCACCATTATAAGCTCAGTGAAACTTGGCTTCTGATCATTCGCAGCCAGTTCGAGATGTTCACACCTGAGTCATCATTGCCAGTATCAGCGCTCGCATTGCAGACAGGCAGAAAGACTGATTAATAAAGAATTCTGATTACTACAATGTTTGCAGTATCACTAAAGGAGAAGGCTGACACTCTGGCCAGTAACTTCTTTTGAAAAAGAGACCTCTGGATTTCCCCTCCCTTTACGCTGAATGCCTTAGTTCTGGGATTCTGGCCCATCAGAAGTTGTATAAATCTTCATTTAGAGGTGTGTCTCAAACTTTGCTGAGCTATAACACTGCCCTAGAATGGCCTGTTCTATAACACATCCTAAAAAACCTTCCAAAAATGGGTCTGTTTTTGTCCTTTTGGTTTTTTGGTTAAAATTCATTTGAATTCAATATGTGAATCTTACAGTACTCTCCTAAGACACTTGAAGAGTCCTTGGGGTATTGTGGAAACAAATGCTGAAAATACTGGTCTGGGAACACCAGCCTGGGTGGAAAGTGGCCTCCCCATCTTGCCAGTGACTCACTCTGGTGACTCAGTGCTTGTCACACCAAGATCCACGGTAGCTCACCTTCCTCTGCCTCCCTGGAGGGAAATTAGGGATTCATTAGATAAAGGGCACAAAGTGCTTTCAGTTTTCCAGATACAAGTTAAGTAAATAAAAGGCATTATCATCTCCCAGATGTTAATGAAGAAGGGTGGGGAGGAGAGAGGATAGGATCTTTCTTTCACAAAGGTGGTAACTAAACCAAAGGTCCCTGCAAAACCAAGACCGAGAAATTTCATAAAATGGAGAAGATTCTGATTATTGCTTTAACTATCAAAAATTTTAAATTTCCTGCAAACTTTAAGGAAAAAAAAAATCTTGATGAGCTAGCCCAAATGCCTCTGTCATATATGTTCAATTCCCTTTCTCCCTGAAAGACTAAAGTATCCAGTAATATTTTAATATCTACACTTTTATTTCTTTGCCATATAATCACATCAACTTGGACTCAAGGCAAATACGTGAAATTTTCAAACATAAAAAGAAGCCAAGTTACTCACTGAAGGGAAACCCTGTGTCAACCTTCATTACCCCATGCCAAAAATGTCAGGCAAATGCACTAATTTACTCAAACCAAGGCAAAACTAGCCTGCCGGTGCTCAGGAGTTCCTTCTCAAACACGTGCAGTGTTAACAAAGTACTGAACCTTAAACTCATCTGGAAAATGAACTTGTGAATTTTTTTTCTTAGCAAATGCCACTGGCTGACCCTGCCTTCAAGTCAAAAAGCTGAAACTCAGCTTGTCTTGTTTCCCTTGAGAACTGAGTTCTAAAGGCCACTAGTTTCAATACATTTTGCCAGAAATAACTTGAAGGCACTTCTGAACAGGCACCAAAGCCCTTGTAATGATGTAGTCATTTTAAATTAACATCCTAACTTAAAATAACCTGATTTTTGTTTGTGACCAAAATTTATATTGGAACACCTCCGTGGAGGTGAAATCTAGTGCATTCACCCAGGCAGGGCATTTACTGACAAACAAGAATTGGAACAGGAGGTTTAAGTTCAGATTCCAAAAAACCAAGGCTGTTTCTGAAAAGAAAGGCTTATCTACTTTGTCAACCAGTCTGGGATGAACCTAAGCCTTGGTTAGGTGAAAGAACCAATGGGTGAGTCTTCCTCTTCCAAAAGATTTCCTTTTCCTGCAAACATCTGCTAGAAAGTAGCAACTTGGAATTAAAATATAAAGAGAGAGCAAAGATTATCTGCAAGCCAAAAACTGGAAACAACCAAAATGTCCTTCAATAGGTAAATGTTTGGAATACTACTCGGCAATAAGTGGCAATCAACTATCGATATACACAGCAACTTGGATGGACTTCAAGGGCCTTATGCGGAATGAAAAAAAAAAAGCCAGTCTCAATAGGTCATATCCTGTATAATATCATTTGTATAGTATTCTCAGATTAGTGGTTGTCATAGGTTAAAGATGGTAAGTATGATTACAAACGGGTAGCATGAGGGAGATCTCCAAGGTGATGCAGTAGTTCTGTTTCTTGATGGTTACAGGAATCTACACGGGTGTGATAGAAAGGCACAGAACTCTCTGCACACACTGAACCAATGTCAGTTTCCCAGTTTTGATATAGTACTATAATTACATAAGAGGTGACCTTGGGGGAAACTGGGTAAAGGGTATATGGGAACACTCTGTAATTTCTTTGCTATCATTGCAACTTTTTACAAATCTAAAATTGTTCAAAATAAAAAAGTAAAGAGAGAGCAAAAAAGGAACAAGGGAGGAAGTAGAAGAGAGAAAGGAAAAGAAACAACTTGGGATGAATACTGACAACTCCAGAGATGAAAGGTGACAGGGAAGACTTGGAGGACGGGACGGTAAGAGTAAATATTAGAAGTTACAGTCAGGCAAGCTGACAACCAGAAACTGTTTGGATTGTAAATTGTAAATGAACTCAGTGGACAGAGAAGGTGAAAGATCATTGAACTGTTACCCCTGAATGGTAAGGATAGAAATGAAGCACAGTGAGCAAGAAGACTGAGTAACTGTGGCAGCAGGAGCTACAGGAAGGTCCGGTGGGAAGAGAGGGGGAGGTGCGGGGGGGTGGTAATGTAGCAGCTGATATTCCTTAAGATATGACATACGTCAAACAAGAGAAAGAAGGATGATTGGGGATGATCCTTTCATTCTAGGTATGACCTAGAAAGAAACCTTGGGAAGGAAGATGTGCCATAGAAATCAGTAAGTTGAGAAAGAAGAGGCAAAATCATTGGACTTGAGCAGAATTACTGATCAAATAATGTGAGGTGATCAAAGAATATCACAGCCAGGTGAGTCAGAAGGAGAAAAGAGCACACTCAGTTTTGGAAAAGTGACAGAAAACAGGTCTTCAAGGAAGACAAATGATGAGCAACAAAACACAATGACTTCCGGAAAGGCGTTCTCTACATGGGTTTAAAAGTCAACAACAACACACCCTGAATTTTCCAGATTTATTTAACAAGTATCTTTGACAGCCTAGTACATAGCAAGTATACATCAGCCTGATTTTTATTTCAGAAAATATGACCTTAAAAGGACAGTTCATGTACAAGTAACACAAAACTGCAGGAGGATGAATTTTGTAAGGGAGGAAAGAATTTACAAGCCATCTTTTGGGCAAACATCTTGGAGTCTCCCAGGGCTGTGGACCAGGATCACTAAACTTCAGTCTCCCAGGGAATAAGCAAGCAATAATATTAAAATCAAGAAATTAATATAGTAATTCTAAGATCTTTGAGATTTAGTGTGGTCATAAAGGAATTCTTATCACATGGGGAAAAGTGAAGTTTCTGATTGCTGCAAGAGACGGTGGGAAATTCCAAGGAGGACGCCCCTAAGAAAAGAGAAGGAAGAAAGATGGCTGTCCACTCTCCATGGATGAAGAAGCTAAAAAACAAAATACTGGTTTCTCTTCCAGCTACTGGGTAAATATCAACTCAGAATTCTTTGGACACACTCACTCAACAGTGGGGAAAGAACTGATGTCATCCTGAAAATGTGGTTGGACGGGAATCCATTTCTCTCCACTACCTCCAAGCCCAACCTCCAGCCTTAGATAAGAGGTCAGCAAATAACATAAAAATTAAAAACCCAAAGCACATGGTAAACTTTGCCAGATATTTTTCCCTGATAAATTATGTTCCTGTGGCAATACAGAGAAAAATCTCATTCTTCTTAGCAGTTTTACATGAATTCCTTGCAAGGAGCAGAGACGTGCATTTTTAGGAGGAATGCTTTGATAAACCTGATCGAAGGCTGGGTGCCCAGGGCCTGCGGGTGGCTGAAGCCAAGGGCTGAGAGAAGTGAGGAATGGCTAAATGTTTCTGCAAAGAGTCAAGGATTGGTGGAGGGGAAGAATTCTCTAAAATGGAGAATTTGAGAAGCCGCTGGGTAGAAGGTTTAAAAGACACAAAGGCCAACAGCAGAGAATAGACTTGGGAAGGGACATCTAATGGCAATTTGGGGCATGAAGTCTGAGCACTGTGAGATGTAAATCCCCTCTTAGTCTTCCTTATGAAATCTTCAGTAAAATCTGCATTCTCTGCCTTGAGGAGTGGATTTTCATTGAGGGAAACATGAAGAAGAACAGAGCTCTGCACAAGGGCAAAAACATGGGCTGTAGCAGTTGCCTATTTATTAACTATTATTTAATTTAAGGTATGAAGAGCCAGAGGAAACAAAGCACAGGGGGAGGAAAAAGATAGGAGAGATTGTTGGTTGAGTACCTTCTTTTACTAAACTTTTTAATTCTTGAGGTACTTACTTTCTTGGTGTCGAATCAGGCTCTACGGGAGAGGTGTGGTGGCCTAAGGTTTACTGTGTGGGTATCATCTCATTCCTTCTCTCCAAACCCTCAAGCAACATTAAGAATGACAAAGATCCTTTTCAGTTCAAATATCCTTTTCCCCTCCCAGCATCTCAAAAGCCTTCTCATCCTCCTCAGAAACAAATTTAGGTGTCTTTAAGGAGATTACACATATTTCGTTGTTCTGTTGCTGCTTCTTCCTATGGGTTATCTGATTACAATCTGAAACAAAAACGCAAGGCACATAGTTCCTTACCCTCAACCACACAAATATTAATTGATCAGAAAAAAAATTAATGACACACTTCTCCCCCAGCTCACCTACGATTTCTCTAAGTCACTTTTTTTTTTTTTTTAATGTTGTCCTCTCTCTGCCACAATTCTGCCTCTTGTTTTTTCCTTATTCCCCTCCTCCAGGATATAATTATTCTCCCCGTTCTCAGAAGAAACAGAGCTACAATCATTTGCTACAATAATTACGAGCGTTAGAGGTACCCTGAGCTAGGTGATGCCAGGCTGCTGGGTGAGGAGGGCTGGCAGTGTTAGGTGTTACCCAGTGTGGATACTGAGGCAGGGATGACCCCATCAGAGCAGAGAGTTGATTAATTTCCAGTTATTGAAGGCCCTTATTCTCCTTGTTCTCCCACACAACACCTCCAAAATCCTCTCTATAAAGTATCTTTCATCACGCATTCTCTGCTCAAAAATTTGTCAGTCATCCAATCCACAAATACCTATTGATTGTTTCTCCCAGGCTCTCTCTCCTTGACCGTCAGTCAAGATGATGCTGGATTTACCCCAGCAATAAAAGACCAACGCAAGTGCTGTGCCCACAGGCCTCCGTGCCTGTCAGAAAGCTTCCTTTTTCAGTCCCTCCAGCCTTCTCCCCAGCTGTGCAGCAGAAGCCCCAACTGCAAGAAGCCATCACAAAAGGTTACGGATAAAGAAAGCCACAAGAAGCAGTTTTCTAATACTCTTCTGCTTTTCTATAGTTCATGAGCCAAACTTTTTGCTTTAGCACCACAGCCTCTCTCTGGCCTGTGGCCATTCCCTTCCTGTTCTGTTTTCTCACCAGGTCTGATGCTGTTTTGCATCCCTCACAGCTGCGAGCACAGCGCTTTGCAAATACTTGGGCTCCCTGTAGACGGAGCGTCTTGATTTGATTTCTCCTAGGATCTCAGGTAGCTGGACTGGCTTGGTTCTTAGGCTTTTGGTGCACCTGATGGGTACGGTTGCCAGATTTGGCAAATAAAAATACAGGATGCCCAGTTCAATTTGAATTTCAGATACACAATGGAAATTTTTATATGTTCCTTGCAATGTTTGGAGCATATTTATACTAAAAAATTCACTGCTCATCTGAAATTCAAATTGAACTGGGCATCCTGTATTTTATCTAGAAACCCTACTGGTGTGTCACCCGAAACTGAGCAAGGGGAGTAGTCTATATATAAAGTCGGTGACATCTGGACCACAGAGATGGCTTCTGCGCAGCAAAACTCATAATCCCTGACTCCAGGAAAGACAGAAGGGGAAGGGAGGATATATCAGAGTTGTCTGGTAAATTATCATATATGAATAATCTGGAAAAGGGGCACTTTGTCCCACTCTACTGAGTCAAGGTGGTCAATGGCATTTTACGTGATGGTGAAATGACTGCAGAAGGGTGACATACAGCAACTGCTGCCCTTCTAAGAAAGTGATTTCTTCCACAAGGGTTTCCACCGGCTCTGCCTCATAAACATGTCCTAAATCAATGTGGAGTCGAGGCGGCCAGGTGGTCCACTGGGCTCCCTGGAAAGTCATCACTGGCCACTAAGTCACCCCACTCCCCAGAGTCACAGCCTCAGATATTTTTAGACAACAGAAAAACACCCATGGCCAGAAGTCAGGAGCATCTCCAGAGATTCTGGGCAACTCCCACAGTATCCCAGAGAATTGGCAGCCTATCT
This sequence comes from Eschrichtius robustus, assembly GCF_028021215.1. Lineage (NCBI taxonomy): Eukaryota > Metazoa > Chordata > Mammalia > Artiodactyla > Eschrichtiidae > Eschrichtius > Eschrichtius robustus. The sequence continues at coordinate 97,323,587 of NC_090835.1, read as the reverse complement.
TCTACCTAGAGAATGAGGGCACTTTTTCTTTTGTAATGTGATTTCTTGGCTGGAGAGGAAGTGTTAGGCACCCTGAGATGCTCTGTAGAAATGCAAGATGATATTGTATTGTATTAATGTCACTTAATGGTAGCTGTCAATGACAGTGATGGAATAAATATGGAAAAGGAAATTACTGTAATTGATTGACAGTCTGGAATCTTCCATATTCGACCTAATGAGAGAAACCTATGAGCAGCAGCTTCCAGTGCAGGCTATTAATGCAAATCGTATGCACCGTACTGGCATGCTGAATTATGCAATGCCATGTGAATGTCTAATCCATTTCACCAGGCTTGTCTTTATCCAGAAAAAAAATATTTCACTGACATGCTGATTAGTATATTAGGAGAGTTTAAGAAGTTTGGTGGTAAAGTAGGTGCCATCGTGGTGTTATTAATTTAGTTCTGAACAAGACAAACAGCTCCATGCAGCCATCAAAATCACTACATAAGTCTACAAGATAACTTTGTCAAGACTGATGGGAATTTACAGAAAAGTCTTGTGATATGTGGAAGGAATTAGCAAACAGATAAGGAGCACATCATTTTTCTAGAAAACCACTGTCAAGGACTCACTACCCATGCAGAACCAGACACCTGCCAAGACATCTACAACGTCTGCATGACCGCTTTCTCAGATGCCCAGAAACTTGTGGAAAGTTAGAACCAGAGGTAAGAGGTCAAGCAAACGACAGGTACAAATAAGGTTTAGGGCCTTCTCTGGGGACCCCATGGAGAGTTAAGTATTGCCCAGGCATCATCAACAACCACCAAATATTCCCGGTGGGAACAGACTTTATGTGAGAAGAAGTCTGTTGGGACAGAAGGATGAGTTGCCCGTTACTTACACATGCCAAGAACTCAGAGCTTTGAAAACTCCATAGCCGTCATTTCTTTACTCCCTGCACATATCAATTCTTAAAATTTGGATCAACAGAGGAAGTACCTAGACTCCTAACTATGTAACCCACAGCTTCCTACGAGTCAATTGTGACCTGGCTGCTCACGGGACCCCGAATGTCCCCACGTTGGAAAGCACTGGGATAGAAGATAAAGGAGAGGGTGTCATACACTGCAATTTTCCACTGGTGATCTCGAGATAGTCTGAGGTCAGTATACAGATGAACTTTTTATCTAATTCCACAAAAATTTTTTGAATACCTTTTATGTTCTAGGTACGATGCTATACACCCTGGATATACAAGCACTGCTCCTGCCCATATAGAGATTATATTCTAGTGGAAGAGGCAGATATGAGGTGATAATTACAAGGGGGTGTGATTATTACGAGTGTTACAAAAGAGGAAGCTGGGGTATATGACAGGCGGACAGACTTAGTCTGGGGGGTTAGCAAAGGTGTCATCAAGGAAGGGGTGCTTAAGTCAGGACTCCGTGTTTTTACTTTTTTAATTTTAATGATCATGTAGTAATACAATGTATATTAGAGAAAATATACTTGACAAACGTATGATCTGTCATATATACTGATGCATATTTTTCCTTTTCAAGTAAACCAATTTAAAAAGTGAGTCGAGGGCTTCCCTGGTGGTGCAGTGGCTGGGAATCTGCCTGCCAATGCAGGGGACACGGGTTCGAGCCCTGGTCCGGGAGGATCCCACATGCCGCGGAGCAATTAAGCCTGTGAGCCACAACTGCTGAGGCCTGCGCGCCTGGAGCCCATGCTCCACAACAAGAGAAGCCACCGCAATGAGAAGCCTGCACACCGCAGCGAGGAGTGGCCCCCGCTCACCGCAACTAGAGAAAAGCTGGCGCACAGCAACGAAGACCCAACACAGCCAAAAATAAATAAATTAATAAATTAAAAAAAAAAAAAAGTGAGTCGATTTAAAGAAAATATTAAGCAAATAGTAATGCAGTTGGTACTCAAATATACCACAAATTGTGAATTTGGTACGTGAATGACTAAAGTTTGGGAAACCTGTATGAGGGAAGGTGACAAGAAAGATGAGGGCCCGCTGGGGGGGAGGGGCCTCAAGCAAAGAGCTGAAATAACAAAAGGAAGGTAAAGAAAGGCAGACAGAAGGTTCCTCAATGTGCTTTCACATATATCGTTTCATTCTTTCACCATCACTAGTCCCCTGTGGTGTAATGTATTCTCGCTGAATTTTCTATAGAATAATTGAAGCCCTTGCAAGGTTAAGTAAAACACTAAAGGTCATCCAGCAAATTAGCAGCAGAGGTAGAATTACAACACAGGCCATCTCTCATCCATTTGAGAACAGTGCCTCTTGCCTCCAAAGTTCCAAGTATGCCGCAAGATGGATAATGAAATTTTATATAAAGCAAGCTACGGAAAATAGAGGATTTCTAAAGGAGAAATAAAGGCTGCAACTGTTTTGAAAAACCTAACGCTATTATTTATTACTGCATGTCCTTTGAAATGACTCATTTTTCGGGGTCCACGTAGAAGCCTGTGTAGTGTTTGCTCTGTATCTTTTTTTTTTTTTTTAAATTTTCTTTACTTCATTGGCTGTGTCGGGTCCCAGCTGCGGCACGTGGGATCTTTCCTTGCAGCACGTGGGCTCCTTGTTGCAGCGCGCAGGCTTCTCTCTAGTTGCGGCGTGCAGGTTTTCTCTCTAGTTGTGGCGTGCGGGCTCCAGGGCACGTGGGCTCTGTAGTTTGCAGCACGTGGGCTCCCTAGTTGAGGCACGCGAGCTCAGTAGTTGTGGCATGTGGGATCTTAGTTCCCCGACCAGGGATTGAACCTGCGTCCCCTGCACTGGAAGGCGGATTCTCTACCACTGGACCACCAGGGAAGTCCCATTCTGTATCGTTTTAAGGAAGAGATAAGCCCCTAAAAAGCAAGGATAGGGAAGTCCACATCCCATCCAACCCAAGGTCTGCCTCTCACAGATACGAAAGGGCATTCCATGGAAAGTGGGCTTGTCCTTCTTAATGTCAACTTTATCGTTGGGTTTTCCCCTCCTGGCTCCCAATTATCCAATAACTCAGTAAAAGGCAACCTGTCATCCATCAAGCATGAGTTCCACTTAAACCATGGGGAAGCTAGTTCTATCTTCCAGTCTCTATCAATCTGGGTTTAATGAATTCCACACCCTACTCCTCACTGTATGAAGAAAGGGTGCTCCCCCAAAAGCTCTTCAAGGAATCCCATGCACTCTTGTTTTTTGGTCTGAAACAGTCTGGAAAGTCCAGCTGCTGTTAAATTCGCTGCCCTACCAGTGCCTTGTCACCTCTCCCACCACATTTCATCAACTCCGTCTTCCTCCCTGCCCTATCTTCTTCTCTCCCTGACCCCAGGCTTTCACGGATTCCCAGCTCTGGGCTCAGGATTCATGTATCTTACCAGCAGGTACCTGTGAGCACCTCCCCTGTGCCAGGCTCTGCTCTAGATCCTGGGCTTACCACACAGTCCTGCTCTAACCAAACTCATGTTCTAGCGGGAGGAGACAAGCAGATAAACTAACAGGTTTTTAAAAATCAAACAGTGATGATGTTATCCGTTGCAGGAGTATTTTTTAAAAACTGATGTGAAAGTGAGTGAACAAGTGGACACTTTACAGTCTGGAAAGCCACTCTGAGATCACCACATCTGAGTTGAGATCCAGCCCATGGGAAGATGGGGGGGAGCATTCCGGGCAGAGGCCATAGGCGAGCTAGGGGAAAGGGGGGCAGTTTCACAGAACTGAATGAAGGCCAGTGTGGTGCAGGAATTCTCAGCGGGGCCATCAGTGGCTATACTGTGTGGGGCTTTTCCATGCATTTGGAAATTTCTACCATCCCTGGCTTCCCCTCCCATTAAATGTCAATAAAGCCCCTGGTTCTAACTACCACCCACCCACCCCCACTTCTCCCGGTGCCATCTGGGCAGCCACAGTGTTGCCCCCGTCAAGAAGCACAGTGACTTGGGTATGAGTACAATTCAAAGGGAGGCCCTAGAGGAAGGTGGGCGCAGATCATACAGGCTTTGTAAGCAGGTGTATTAGTTTCCTGGGGCTGCCGTAAAGTACCACCAACCAGGTGGCTTAAAGAACAGAAATGTATTCTCTCACAGTTCTGGAGGCTGGAAATCCAAAATCCAAGTGTCTACAGAATTGGTTCCTTCTGAGGCTATGAGGGAGAATCTGTTCCAGGCCTCTCTCCTGCTTCTGGTGGCCTCAGGCACTCCTGAGCTTGCTGCTGGCATTCTCCTTATGTCTTTACATCATCTTCCCTCTATACATGTCTATTTCTGTATCCAAATTCCCCTTTTTATAAGGACACCAGTCACACTGGATTAGGGCCCATTCAATTATCCCATTTTAACTTGATCATCTGCAAAGACCTTATTTCCAATAAGTTCACATTCACAGGTACTCAGGACTTCAATATCTTTTGGGAATGACAGAGTTCAACCCATAACACAGGGTAAGGAATCTGAATTTTATTCTAAATGTAACCCCTTGGAGGATTTTAAGCAAGTGAGTGATGTGATCTGATTTCTGCTTTCAAAAGATCACTCAGGTTTATATGTGGAGAGTGGCTTACTCGGGACAGAAGGGGAAGAGGGAGGCCAGTTAGCACAGAAATCCAGGCCAGACATGACGCTGGCTCGGAAGAGGTGTCCTGATTCCTGTGGTCAGGTCTCTACAGCATTTAGCCAGGCGTGGCCTCCCAAAGAACTGACCAGGAAATGGACTCATCCACCTGGAGAACCTCTGCTCGGCGAGGGAAAGCTATCTGGGGACAGTCCACCCAAAGAGGTAAACTAGAGCCTGAAGACCATCCACCTCCGTGTAGACACCAGAAAATGACTTGGACTGATTTCTGAGTGCCGAGGGCAGAATCCGATGGTATTTCAAGCATCCTTCCAACTGTAGGGGTACGTAGTGCTAACAATTTCTACACTATAAGTCAGGGAACTACATCTGCCACCTTCAACAACCCAGGGCCATGAGCAGGCAATGGTGCCCCTGCCTCCTCGTCACCCCATTCCTCTCTTGGGTCCACAATGGTACCTGCCGCGGTCGCACACCACCACTGTCTTTTCAGAGCTGTGCTGATACACGTCACTTCCAATGAATTAGTATTTCCATCTCAGTGAACAAAAGCAAGTTAACTCATGGACAGTGTGGGCCACCTTCCAGGGTTTTTCTGCTGACAGATTAAAGAGTGTGTCAACATGGTTTTATGCTAACAAATATTGCAAAGCAGAAACCTTTGTTTCGTTTTGCTTTGTTTTCCTGGTTTCATGGTAATGCTGGTGAACCCACACCTGCATCCATACAAAGGTGGATGGACCATGTTATGTCAGCCTGGCTGGGATATCTTTTGGGAAGGACACAGTTCAACCCATAACACAGGAAAAGGAATTTGGATTTTATTCTAAATGTAACCCCTTGGAGGATTTTAAGCAAGTGAGTGATGTGATCTGATTTCTGCTTTCAAAAGATCACTCGGGTTTATATGTTGAGGGCAGCTTATTCGGGACAGGAGGAGAAGAAGGGACACCGGTTAGTGTAGAAATTCAGGCCGGAGATGACGCTGGCTCGGAAGAGGTGTCCTGATCCCTGTGGTCAGGTCTCTACAGCACTTAGCCAGGCATGGCCTCTCGAGGAATGGCAGCAGGACATGCGCTCCCGCCCATCTGGAGAACCTCCGCTCGGTGAGGGCAAGTCCACCCAAAGAGGTAGACTGACACCTGAAGACCATCGGCCTCCCTGCAGAGATCAGACAATGACCCGGACGGTCACTGTGACAGTGTCAGCAAGTGTCAGCACTCAGTGCCTCACTCTGACTGCTGAATCAGCCCAGAGAGCACAGCCGGGTGAGAGGGTGTGTAGTTTCTTTATTATGCAATTTGGGGTAATGACCTGTCTGTTGTAGGGTGGTAACCTAACCTGTCATAAGATGCACTTTTAAGTGCCTGAATTTTAATTTCACTATCAAAGGAGGAAGATGGCAATGGAAGGGCTGAGGGCTAGGAGGGCCATTTGGCAACTTATCACAAAAAGTAAAAAAAAAAAAGGTATCTTTTAATTCTTTAAATAAGGCACTAACTCTGGGCCTTTTCTCACTCTCCATTCCCAGTGGCTGCCTGTTTACAATAAGTGATCAATTGGCTAAACTTGATCCAACGTCACTGGATGGGCAAGGGTACAGGACTACCCTAAAGAGGGGTCAGCCAACCATGGCCCACAGGGCAATTCCACTTCTGTACAGCCTGCGAGCTAAGAATGGTCCTCCTACTTTTAATGGTTGCAAAAATCAAAATAATCACTTTTTAACACATGAATCACATTGCATGACACATGAAAATTAACATTCTATGAAATTCAAGTTTCGGTGTCCGTTTCAGTAAAGTTTTACTGAAACACAGCCATGCTCCTTTGCTTCCTTATTAACTATGGCTGCTTTTGTGACACATCAGCAAAGCTGAGTAACTCTGTCAGAGGCCACATAACCTTTGAAGTGGAAAACGTTGACTCTCTGGCCTTTTATAGAAAAGGTTTGCCAACTCCTGCTCCAGAGGCTTGAGAAAGAAGCCCACTGGATCCTGGCATGTGGTCGCCCTGCGTTTTCAACCAGTGTCCTAACTCTGTGTGAATTACTGTTTTATTCATTTGAAAATATATATTGAGCTCCTACTATATGCTGGGCTCCTACTATGTTCTGGGGGTAAAACTGGGAACAACAGCAGAGCTCAGAGTCCAGTAGAAAGGCAGGTGTTGATGCAGTGGCCTGAAAATGTTCAGGTGAATTGGCCTCCTGTTCTGAGATAGCAAGTAAGACATGGCTAAGTATAGATTAATGACTGATCTGGGATTTGGAGGAAATGTTGACGGTAACAAGGAGAAGGGGAAGAGAAAAATCGTCTACTTCCATTTCCTGAACACACCACCCTTCTTACTTTCCTCAGCCCTTTACTGTACCTCTGCCTGGGGTGAAGCACAGAAAACAAAAGGAGTGAGGAAGGGTGGGGATGCAGAGATAGGGAGGGCCAGGCAATGCAGAGACTTTGCGGCCGTGTGAAGGAGTCTCTGGCTTTACCCTAAGAGCAGTGGGAAGTTGTACAAGAATATTCTTAGCAGCACTGTCCCCAGTAGCAAAACTCTACAAGCAACCAAAAGACCCAGCCACTGGAAAACAGATAAATTATGGCATATTCATAAGATGGAATATTATAAAGGAGTTATATCTACCACACCTATATGCAACAATGTTGATGAATGTTAGCAATATATTATTAAATGGAAAAAGCAAGTCCCAGAAGATAACACATAGAATGATAAACTTTTCATAATGTTTAAAGTAACTAAAATTTAACAGGGCACTTTTAAGGAATACATTTAGGTAATAAAACCATATTTAAATAAAGCAGGAGAATAATTAAATACAAGGCTCAGAAGAGTGAGTCGGCAGCATGATGGGATGGAGCTCAACGCATAAGTAGATGAACATTCTTGTTAATGTTCCAGGTCTGTGGGCAATGGATTCATAGGTATTTATAATATTTTTTAAAAATTTAATTGCAATGAGAAGCCATTAAAGCAATTTATAACAGAGGATGACACGGTCTGATTTGCAATTCAAACAATCTCTCTGGATGCACTGAGGAGACTTCTTGGGAACAGGGCAAGAGTGGAAACAGGCAGACCAGGCAAGAAGCCGCTGCAAAGGGACAGCAAGACCGGGCTCCGACTAGGGAGATGGCGGCAGAGAGGGACTGTGGCATCCCTTTGCTCAAACTGACCTGTTGTCCCTTTTTACATTTAAAGCATCACTATTAAAGAAACAGCAACTCAACACTGCATTACATGGGTGGTAGGAAAGGCAGATGGACAAGAAAATAAATCAGGAGAGTGCCTTTAACCAATAGATTTCCAAGCCTTCCCATTAGAAACCGTGTTATCAGATGAATAAACATAGACTACATCTGGATGAGGATTTGCAGACCATTAGAAGCATTATCAGCAAGGCCAGCTAGCTTAGAGGAGCTCACAGAAAACCCTCTTATCTCCTGGAAAAATAAATATGAGAAAATCACAACAAAACTACACCCGAACAACAGCCGCCCACCCTCCCAGAGCAATTTTCTCCCCTCACTTGTATTGTATCTCCCTCCCACCTCCACGAATGTACTGAAAATTCTCCGAAGTACCAATTCTGGGAAACTGATTTCCCAACTGACATGTTTACTTTGGCTAGCCTCTCATGTGTAGATGCAATTTGAGGTACAAGGGTCAAGGCTAGAGCCCAGCAAAGCAAGTGATGATTTTGATGCCCATTCTCACAGGAATGCTTTGCAAAGTTAACAGAGGGCTGCCATCTTCATCAGGCAACGGTTAGGACATCAAAAGGCAACGAGTTTTAGGCTCTCCAGGTTTAGGCTGCTCTAACTCTCACACGTTCTTTACTACGAGCAGTCCAGGAAAGGGACCCTCACTGGCTAAGGGACGTGGGTGGGTGCTGACCTGTGACTCTGACGATACCAGGTCCATGAAGTGTTGGCTGCCCTTCCCTAAGAAGCAATCTCAAAAGATAACAAACAAGTTACCTGCCTTAGGTGTACCCTATTCTCTGCATCATTATCAAACGGTCCAAAACAACGTCTCTCCCTACTGGTTTCACTGAGCAGAAGCCAGTGAACTCTGTTCTTGGAGGTGACAGACTCTTGTTTTTACACCCTGGTGCATCCAGCACAGCCCCCGCTGAGCTGAGGACAGGCCTTATCCTCTGCAATGCTGAATGGCTTCTCTTTGTTTTCCCTTCTGCTTGGTTTTCAGTATCTGATTACTTGCTGGTTATTACGCTTGTAAATCAAACAACTTCAAGGAGAAACAAAAGCAAGTTAATGGGTCAACTGCCCTTCTGTCCACCACGTCCATCCACCACGCTTCATCTCCTTTACCAACAGACCCCCTTCTCTTCTTCCCTCCTCCTTCCCCAAGAAATAACAATGACATTATTTACAAAACAGCTTCCACAGTGTCAAGCTTTAAAGCCTTTCAAGTGAGTTTTTTGACTCTGGGGCGTGGCGGGGGGGGGGGGGGGGGGGGGGGAATGTAAGATAAGAATCTGCCCCTCAAACGATATGAATAATAATAACAGTAATCTTTTAAAAATTGCCGAATGACAAAGGCTGTTATAGCCCTAGAGAAGACCAAATTTTTAATTCTGAGAAATTCAGAGGGTGGTTGGTTAAGACAGCCTCACACATGCATGCTCCAATGATGCTGGGGGGGGGGGGGGGAGTGTGATTCTCACACAAGAGCTTCCTGAGCACGCGTTTACATGCCTGGTGGAAATGGGAATTATGCACACTGGTAACCCTGGCGACATACAGTTGACTCATTTACATCAAAAGTTGAACACATTTGCCCCAAGTAACAGATAAACATGTTAACGTGGATTGTAAATCATAGCGCTGCAGAGCTGGGAAGGGTCTAGAGATCATCTAACCCAACTTGCTTATGTTACGGAAAAGGAAACTGAGTCCCAGAAATCCCAAGTTAGTGGCCCTGCCGCCCCCAGCGGCAGAGCTGGGGCTCAGATGCTGCTTTCCTGGCTCCAAGTCCAGTCTACTTTTCCCCCAAGCCCCCACTTGCCTCTGAACTTGAGTGAAACGATTCTGTTATCTTACAACAGACAGAAAAGCAATGAGGGAAACAAGATGAAAAAAAGAAAGAAAGAAACTGAAACAGAGAGAAAAGGATGGAAGAGATAGAGAGTGACAGAAATTACAGGAGGAACTCTCTGTCTGCCCCTATCTGTCTCCATCTTTCTCTGTATCTGCCTGATCCCATTCTCTTCTGTAACCTGTCTCTATTCTGTCCTCCACACGTTGGCTCCCGAAAGAGCACAGCATTATTTCATTTCTTCTAAATACTTCTGAGGAAGGCCTGCACATGGGCAGCAGCTGGCGGGGCTGGGAGCAGTCAGAAGGAATTCTCCAGGACTTCTGCGTCTCGCCCACCCCATGCCCACCCCCTACCCTCTCCACTGCCAGTGAGGACAGAGGTCCCATCACGTAGGCCTCCAACTGTGGCTCATGGGCACCACCTGAAGCTGGTAAAACTGCAGAATCTTGGGCCCCACCCAAACCTAAGGGACCAGAATCTACATTTTAATGAGATGCCCAAATGATTCACGGGGACTTTCAAGTTTGAGAAGCCATGACGTGGAGAACATTGGAAATGTTTCTTCACAAGTACACCTCCTTCAGTCACAAACTTTCTTCCAGGCCCAAGGAGGAAGACAAGTCAGAGATTTTAAAGACTGAATAAGATCTACAGTCTTTTAACTGGTAAAATCCATCCTGGGACCCGCCTCAAGAGCAGATACATTCATTTTTCCACCGTTCATTCCATGGCACTTGTGGCTTGGGTCCTTTCTCCCCAGGCTAGTTGTCATCTGTGACAAACTCTCAAGAATTCCTATAACAGGTTGGGTTTTGCAAAATCCAAAGGGATGTAGATTTCCAATATTTCCAGCCACTCCTGAATCAAAAAAGTATAAACAGCAGGCAGGATTTAAATATTGTGAACTTGCCAAATTCTGTGGCAAAGCAGATCTCCTTCCACGCCTTGCTGACAAGGGGGGGGGGGGGGGGGACTCGGGTAGTACCACGTTGGAAGATGTGGATGGTTCCGCTGCTTAGAGAAGGCAGCCAAGATTTTCTAATGAGCAGCCTTGTTGCAAAATCACAATAAAAATTAACAGGAGAAAATTTCCAGGTGTCACTTCCCATCAGGGAGTAACAGACAAGAAATAAGATGCATCTTACGTGAAAGCATTTCCAACTTTGAAGCTGGTGAGAGAATATTGACTTAAATCTTTCTTTCTCCCAAGTGTGATGTCATCCCATGTGTCACGTTAACACTGACAAGGATTTCTTGTTAAATAATCCCTTTGCCACCATCGGAGAATAATAGCCCTGCCCTGTGATCTAAATAGATACGATCGTGAGAGCTACCTTGCTTACACATCTTCAGTTAGGCTGCCCTAAATAAGATTTCTGAAACACGACAGAGGAGGACAAGAACACACATAGAAGTACAATGAGTAAGCTTTAAAGAGAGAGAGAGAACAAATTCTAGAACGTGCATCCTACGAAGAGACACTGCCAATGTGCGATGTGTATAAAGCATTCTACACCCTTCACAGATTTTATTTAATCTGCAGACTTTGCCAATCACTTTCACATTTATAGCTGCGTGCAACTCTTCATAATGCAAAATCTAAAACAAAGGCCAAAACTTCTACCCTGGAGAATCTGAATTCCGTTGCTTTCCCTTCTTTCTTACACTCTCTCTCTCACACACACACACATACACACACACCACTGCCATACTTAAACTCTCCTGTGCCCACACATGGTGCCACGCCTCAACACACAGCCTCAGCCACCAAGGCTGAAAGCAAATCTCACTCCCACGTTGGATTCCCCCTTGTCACATGGAGACGTTAGGCTTGGCTTCTGGATTACAAATACTTAGAGGGAAGAAAAAAGCTTCAGAATGAAAGCAAAACCCCAAAGTTACTGCTTCGCTCGTTGCAGTGACACCATAACAGGAGACACACACACACACACACACACACACACACACACACACACACACACTCATGCCCACACAGGTTTCCTGTGCCTTCAAAGTTTATTTTCCTCTATTTTTTTGGAACGTTGAATCCAGTACCACAACAATGAAAGTCTGAAGCAGTTCTAATCTGCTTCATATTTGAGCTGGCTCTGGGCAATGCAAGTAAATCGTTGGTGAGTTCCACCCTGCTATAAAAATCAGCGGACCTGAGCTTGAAGTCTTCTTTTCATAATGGGCAGGTTGATGGTGGCCAGAGCCCAGTTCTAAAGATTTGGGATATTCTGTCTCTTCACAAGAAGTCTGGGGGACACAGCGAGGAAAAATACTTTAAATAAGGAATCGGCCCTCTGAATTGGAAGGCAACCCAGGGAAGGGAGCGTTTGGCTCACTGCCATTGTGCAAATGTGGTTTCAAAACCAGTTACAGGGCTTCCCTGGTGGCGCAGTGGTTAAGAATCTGCCTGCCAATGCAGGAGACAAGGGTTCAAGCCCTGGTCTAAGGAAGATCCCACGTGCCGCGGAGCAACTAAGCCCATGGGCTACAACTACTGAGCCTGCGCTCTAGAGCCCGTGCGCCACAACTACCGAGCCCGCGTGCCACGACTACTGAAGCCCGTGCGCCTAGAGCCCGTGCACCGCAACGAGAGAAGCCACCGCAATGAGAAGCCCGCGCGCCGCAACGAAGAGTAGCACCCCGCTCGCCGCAACTGGAGAAAAGCCCGCACGCAGCAACAAAGACCCGATGCAGCCAAACATAAATAAATTTATTAAAACAAAACAAAAACAAAAAAACCGATTACAGCGCAGGGATGAGGCAGCATTCCTGCTCCTCCACCGGACTGCTTCTTACACCAACAAGCTGGGTGGGGCTTTCCTAGGTGCACCTCTTTCTTGAGCACGAGGGGACAGTCTATAAGAAGCCTCTTGGATAGAAGAAAGGATTCCTTTGAAAAAGGACAGCTTTTATTTCCACATCTGTTTCTTCTCACAGTACAATCTGCGGTCAGATCAGGTCTCACAACGTTCCGAAAAATAATTTGGCACTTTCCTCCTATAAGTTTGAATACGTAGACGGAAAAGGGCTTATTTTTACTACCTCTTTCAGCATGGACATGGCTGGAGGGAACACTCCCCAGCTGCCTCTATGTAAGAATCTGTTATAAACAGAAAGGGGGTGAAAGACTTTTGATGGGGAAAAAAAGGACACCCGCTCCCAAAGAAAAGGGTGCTAATTGATTGTTTTCAAAAGCTGCAAACCCCTGTCTCTGCTTAAAGCAAATGAGGCTTCGACGCTGCAAAGGCCACATTGCGCCTGTGGCACAGAATGTCTCCAAGTGGAAGGAGAATGGATGGCCCCTTCAGGTGGCTATGGAATCTTCTGAAATGGTCAGGTTTGGTCTTCAAGTTCAAGCTACTGGGACATGGAATGAAGCAATGGTGGACACTCAGTCACAAACAACTTAAAAACTTTTACATGAATCCCCAAAAAAAGGAAGAAAAAAGCAAAGAGACTTTTTTTTCTAGCTGCTAAAAAAAATGACCTGTCCTTGCTCCTGGCCTTCCTCTCCTCACATTAGCCAGCATCAGTGGGGTGAGCTCCCCGAGTGGAGAGGTAATCAAGCTGAAGGTGTGCTGCCATGGAGCTCAAGTCACCGAAGGAGCCATACAACCTCCATCACCACATTCTGTACTCCCTGGATTATCCCCAGCAGCAGACCTCCCCTCCTTCCCTCTCCTCCTTGTCTCCAAAGCTCAAAGGTGAGGGAAGCAACATCTGCTACAAGCACAGCCCAGTTTTTTGTTTCCAAATACAGTGCGAAAGAGAAACTGAAAATGAAATCATGTGCAACAAAATGGCCCCTGTGAAGGAAACACCAGTCCCATACAATAAATGCTTTGGACCACCTGCTAATGGGGAAGGGGAGGATACAAAAGAGACAGAGGGATTGCTTAAATGGACAGGTTAAGTTTCCCAGACGGTGTCAAGGAAAATACCTTGATGAAATTAGAAAGTTAAATTCTGAAACTCGAAATGATATGAAAATTTTAAGTCCTTATCACATGACATCATAATTAGATATAACATCTAAGTATTAAGTTAATGTAATTTAAAAAGCTTCATTTTTAAAATGTTTAAGTGCATTTTGTTTGTTTGTTTGTTTGGGGGGTTTGGTTAACTGGAAAGCTCCAATATGCTGTCTGCTTCAAAAGTAAAGGCCACTGCATCTTTGTAGGACAGCAGAGCCCTCAAGCTACATTTCTCAGAAAGTACTTCAGCCTCCCTCTCCATTCGGTTCACGTGACCATCACCCTTCCCAGGAATGCTGCCCCACCAGGAAGGGGATTCTACAAGGCCCTGAGTTTCCTGAGGCTGGACCTGAGCAAGCTGGGCACTGAGAACTCCCTGGTCTACCAGGGTGATGTGGGCTGAATGTTTGTGTCCCTAAAACTCATCCGTTGAAGCCCTAACCCCCAGAGTGATGGTATTTGGAGGTGGGGCATTTGGGAGGGAATGAGGTTTAGATGAGGTGGGACCCTCATGATGGGATTAGTGGTTTTATAAGAAAAGGAAGACAGATTCCTCCTCCCTCCCTCCCTCCCTCTCCCTCCCCCTCCCCCTCCCCCTCTCCCTCTCTCCCTCTCTCCCTCTCTCTCTCTCCCTCTCCCTCCCTCTCCCTCTCCCTCTCCCCCTCCCCCTCCCCCTCTCCCTCTCTCCCTCTCTCCCCCTCCCCCTCCCCCTCCCCCTCCCCCTCTCTCTCTCTCTCTCTCTCTCTCTCTCTCTCTGCCCTCACCCCTTGGCCAACAAGAAAAGGCCATGTGAGGACACAGTTAGAAGGTGCCTGTCTACAAAGTCACCAGAACCCAGATCTGCCAACATCTTGACCCTGGACTTTCAGCCTCCAGAACCATGAGAAATAAACATCTGTTGTTTAAGCCCCCCAGTCTGTGGTACTGTTGCAGCAGCCCAAGCTAACTAACACACATCTAGCTCTGTCCCTCCCCTTACAGTCAGCCAGATTCTCCAGGAAGTCACCTCTAAAAATAATCCCCGCCTTAATCACGCCCAACTGATCTTTACTTCCTTCCTTCTAAAGATCATGGGATTAAGCTTCTGACTTCTGGGAGGGAAATACAAAAACAGAAAGTGTGTGTGTGTGTGTATGTGTGTGTGTGTGTACACTAGGCAGAGAACACCCTCTCTTTCAAAGACCAATTAGAAAAATATAACAGCCACAGACGCGTTGCCATGAACATCATTCCAGAGAGAGGTACACTCCCGGCCTCTTCCCAACTGTGCTTGGACTCCTCTTGAGTTATCTTTCTAACATGTGTGCTGTGTCTGGTTCTTATAAATATCCTCTCGAAGAGGGTGAAAAGGTCATCCTGATTCACATCGACAAAGACAAGAGGGCATTTGGCTGAGCTTGTCTCCATCAATGATATACTTTTGAAACCTCCCAGCCACAACAAGCCTCTTTGTTACTGAAGTGAGATGTTTTTGAAACATGGAGCCACAAAAAATATACAAAGTCTGGGTACATCCAGACACACAAAACTCTTGCACTTGACAATGCAGTTACATTTCAATGAAGTTAGTGTGGTGAGGGCTGGCAGGGCAGACAGCAGAAGGATGGAGTCCCAGTTGAGATGTAATTTTCACACTACGTTCCCCCTACTTGTCCCTAAATAGGGCCCATTTCCACACACCTGGAGATTGTAGCTCTAGACTACACTAGGTATTAAGCCTTGGTTTTCTCAAGCTTTCCCAAGGTCGAAAGCATCATGACGGATGCTATTACAATGAAACCACAGTTACCATGGCCCCCATATGCTGCAGTAGAACATGGAGGTATAAGGAGGAGAAGGTGTGGTCTAGAGAAGGAAGTTGAGAGAAGAGAATGTTGGACAAGAGGGAAGTGCTGAGGAATGTGGGGTGTGCGTAGGCCCCAGTCCTCCAGGGACAGAAAGGAGAAGGCTTGCTGGGCAGATGGGGAGACTGGGGGAAGATTAAAAATAACCCTAAGCAGACTGGGCCATCAGAAGTTTCTGGAATGTACACAGGAGCGGGTGAGGGAGAAGATGTAATTCCACAGACATGGGAACATTTGCTGCATCTTCTAGATGATCCTGTGTCCGGACATGAGGCCCCACAGGCTATGTCCTTAAGAGGGACAGTCAGGGCCTTAAGAGCGTCCAGTCACGATGGTTTTATCGGGTCAGATCTACTGGGAGTTACTAACATCTTGTGTGACAGAAAAGTAAAAGTAGGGCATGAACTCCAGGGCAGGGACCATGCCCTGCTTGTCCTGTGTCTACAGCACCGTGTCCAGCATTCACAAGCCTTCGGCTCTTGGATGGTCTCAATTCTCTCTTCTCTGTGGCCCTGCAACCCCCCATCTCCCTGTTCTCTCCTCTATATTCTGATTTTTTTTTAGTATGCAAGAATGGCCTTGTTTCTGCCTGCAAGATAACCTGAGCGCTCTCCAGACCCATTTCTCTCTGCCTCCAAAGATGACTGTGATGGTGGTCATCGGTCCCCAGATACTTCCTGACTTACTGGTGGTTAGCCAGAGTGCTTCCTGGTGGTGAACCCTGAACCATCACCCATCTCTGATGGTTGCTCTTTAAGGAATTCCTTACTGGCAGGTCAGGGAAACCTTTCTTTAACCTTAGATGTGGAATGCTGAGGGATATAGTCACACTTGATAGCTCTGGGCACAATTTCCTCCTTGGTCCATATGGGGCCCTTCTCTTGTCTGACTGTCTTTCTGATTTTGTTTTTATCTATCTTCTTTGTCACCATTTATTACCCCCATTAACTCCTCCCCACAGGCGATTATTCTAATGTGTTTAACATCCATCTTTTTGTCCGTATCCTCTCTTGCAGTGTTTATCGCTCTTTGGTATGGGTATACTTTTAACTTACAAAAATGGTTTGTACTGCACTTTTTATCCGTTTCTTACTTTTTTCAACCAACATTATGCTTTGTTTGTTTTAAACTTAAAAATGTTTGCAATTTTTATTGGTAAAAATGGTATATCATTTTTCTCTTTAACGTGTTTCTTTAGGAGTTCAGCTGAGCAGCTTTTCATGTAGATCTTAGATTTTTACATATTCTTAGTCAATTTTTCTATTGGGTTAATTTTTCCTTATGTATTCATTTATTTTTAATAGATCTTTATTGGAGTATAATTGCTTCACAATACCATGATAGTTTCTGTTGCACAACAAAGCAGCATTATGTTTTTAAGAGAATTTGTGTTTCTGTTGTACACTGAGTCCATTGCTTCTAATCGCTGCGTGGCACTTAGATGACGTTGATCTACCATGTTTTACCTGGTAGTTCTCCTGGAGATTGACAGATAGTCTCTAACTCTCAGTTAACACAACAGTATGGTAACTTATTGATATGAACATCCTTACATATTTCCCTGTCCAGAGCAATGTGAAAATTTCTCTGGAATATATAACTAGCCACGGAATATCTGGGTTACAGTTTATGCAGATGTTTTATTTACCTAAGTAGTGCCAGATTACTCATGAAAATGGCTACAGGTCAGTCAAGACTCAACTGGAGGTGCATGAGAAATCCTAGATAACCCAAATCCCATTCTCCACCATCAGCCGACATCATCCATTTTTTTTCTAATGTTTTCCAGTTTAAGTTCATGAAAGCGAAATCTCATTGTCCTTATTTGCATTTCTCTGCTTATTAATATATATGAGCATTTCTTTATGTTTATTTCCTTTTAGGTTTTCTCCTTCCTAAAATGCCTGTTCATAACTTTTGTTTTTCTATTGGAGTTGATTTGCAGGCCTTCGTTGCATATTCTACATCCTTTGTCATTTTGAGACATTGCAAATATCTTCTTCCACTTGAGTCTGTGTCCATCTTTGAGTCTTCTCTTCTGTTCTATTTGGTGTATATGTCTGTTTGTAAATACTATTTGTATTACTACGGCTTTGTTGAATGTTTTAATATCTGAATACATAAGTCCCCCTTTTCACTTTTGTATTTTTTTATTATTCTCTTATCTATTTGTGAATCTTTCTTCTTTCGTAAATTTATTGAGATCCTGAAAAAAAACTCAGCTGGAATTTTGATTGAGAGTGCATTGAAATTATATATTAATTTGAGAATTGCAAACTTTATAATATTAAATTGTTCATCCAAGAACATGATATTTATTGATATTATTTTGTCTTTTATTAGAGTTTTAAAGCTTTTCCCCATGGAGGTCTGATGTAATCTTGGTTAAATCAATTCCTAAATATTATGTTGTTTTTGTTACTATTGGAATGGCATCTTACTTTTGTAATATATTTTCTGGATGAGTTAAATGTGAAAAGACCAGGGTAGCCATAGCAGGAAGTGAAATTGTAACTCTAACTTAATTATTCCTTCCCACTGAGAAGGGGAGGAGGTCTTCCTGAACCTAGCCCCTGCAAGGAGAACACCCCATCTGAAAGCTCCACCTCTCACATTTCTCACTCTCTCTTCAATCCCCCTTGTTTTCCATAGTCCTCTTCTTCAAGTCTCCCAACGTGGAGCATTCACTTCTTCTCTCTGAAAAGTCCAGCCCTCTCAACCAGTAGAGGACTTCTACCCCTTGATTCACTCTTGCTTCTTGCAAATGCTCAACTTCAGCTGATACAAGTGGAGGTTGGGGGCATGAGCGGAGCAGGGGGTGAGCTCCAGTTCTGTGAAGGAGAACAAAATGGGGTGTCCAGTTCCAGTTTAATACCTTAATCACCACCAGGAAGCACTCTGGCTAACCACCAGCTGGTTTCCTTCGTAATTGCAAAGAACACCTTGCCAAGTCAGCCTTGGAGACATCACAATGTTATTTCATGTGAAGAAAGGGCATTCCCATAGTAAATGTGACTTTGACCTTGCCCCTTTCAAAATAATGAGCTCTGGCATGATGGTACGATGGAGCCTTTTCTTCTTTCCTGGGCCAACATATATTGCAACAGCCATCACAGCAGCTATAAATGGCTCTCTTCCCATCATCCTCAATGGTTAGCACTAGCTCTGATTAAGTTTTCTGGTTTGTTTTGTTTTGATGCCCAAGAGCTCTCTACTAGGTGGGGTGAGTGTTAAGGAGCAGGGACAGTTTAACCTACCAGAATGTCTCCTGACCCTAGCAATGCTATGGAAATGATGGGATCCAAAACTTCCATTCTCTCTGCCATTCCAAGATCAACCTAGAAAAGACTACATCCTATAGATAAATTTCTACAGGCTTCGAGGGGACAGTGGTGAGAATACAAAACATTCCAGGGCCCAAGATGTCAAAATGAAGTTTAGTTGCAAGGGAATTTGATTGTTTACAGTTTTACCAAATTCCCCGTTACTTACATGTAAGCTGGGGTCGCTCTAAACCTGAAGAACATTCCCCTTGTTAAAGATATTAGCTCCATTCATTCCCACAGCTGTTCAGTGTTCCTGTGCCTTCAATCAGACCTTTCTCCCTCTTTTCCCCTCCTTTAATCAGAGACTCTCAACTGTCCACATTCAAAACCACCCCTGGTTTGAGAACCACTGAATTAGAGACACAACTTCAAACTGTAAAGTTTACAGTGAATTTCAACAGGATTTAAAAAGCCAACCCTTTCAGGGCCCTTTATATGCCCCTGTTTTCACAAGAGAATTCACCACTTCCTGTCCTAAATCACTGTGTACTACCCCCGGGCAAACACACCATCATACCCAATTAGGCAAAGCCAGGACTCTCAAGGAATCCAATTCTCTTCTCCTTCCTTCCTCTCTTGTGCTGAACTGTGGCTGAACACAGCACTTTGGTGCTTAATTATCCTCAGCCTCATGGCTTTCCTTAAACCTGCTCACACTTTACCTCTGCACTTACATCCAAAACCCAACGGTGAACTCCACATGGAGATGCACGCCTGGTAGATTTCTTCTGGTCTCTACTCACACAGAGGTCCAGCCTCAAGAGTTCTTAATACATATCCAACTAACAGGATGACTCAATTTCTAAAACTTTCATGCAACCCTTCCACTTAAACCCAGTTTCTTTGAGCGAGCCATTTCATTAATGGACAGGGAAGAACCAGAGACAGAAGCCATGTTTACATGTGTACTTTAAGTCGGTGCGTCCCTACGTTTCCTGTATCCCCTGAGTTTCACCTTTTCTCTTTGAAGAGAGGATTCCTGTTACACATTTTACTGTCACATAAGGATTTACTCACACCCAAGTGTGAGGGGGAAACACGCTCCAGCCTCTATAACGTGTGCCCAAGGAGCGATACTGTAGCCCCGAGGATTTTTAAGCCCCCTGATGAACAAACCATTCCGCATTCACACAGAGAGGCGCATTATGTCTTCAGCAGCCTGCAAGGGAGAGGCCCTGCTGAGCGGGTTCGAGAAAGTGCCGCAATTAATTGGGAGAGTTGAATTGTTAACATTTTCTCCACCATGTTCCCAGCACAGGGCTCCTGATGGAACTACTGGAGAAAATAACCAAATAACGGGGAGGGGGTATGGAGAAGAGGAGAAAAATTTCTCATTAAAACCCCAATCAAGCCACTTTAGCACCTCTTTTTCCCACAAGGCATTGCTTGGAGGGCAGAAAGCTACACTTGTTGCACACTATTATCGTAACAGATCTCTGCTCTGTCCTAAAACCTGAAATTATTTGCTTTCCTTGGGAAATTCTTGTGTGGGGTGTGTGAGTTGAAAAGCTCATATGCTGGATCCTCAGAAGAGCGTATGTTTGCGCTATAGTATCTCAGACGATATGCATTTCTGTATATGGGCATACATATATTCATACCGAGAGAGAGACAGATGTGTGTGTGTGTGTGTGTGTGTGTGTGTGTGTGTGTGTGTGTGTGTGTGTGTGTGTGTTCTACAACAGAACCAGGACTCATAACACATACCAATTTCTGTCCATTTCTTTTTTTCTTTCCTTCTTCGTGTTGGGATGAAAAAGAACTGGCTACTTCTTAAAAGTGGGCCTTAGGTTAGCGCCTAGGAAACCTCTCTTCATACAAAGATGGCTGTGATAGCAGACACCTCACCTATTAGATGGTATGTGCCATCCTCCCTTCTGGAACGGCCCTCCACCCTCCTGCCCTGGTCACAGGGAGCTCCCAATTGCCATGTCTGTTCAACATGGTCCCTTAGCCCCAGCCAAGCTGACTGGGACAAGAGTAAGAACCAGACCCATTCCAGACAAGTGAGAATCTCGAATTACAGACCCCGGGACTCTGGAATAGGAATTAAGGGGTGGACGCCAAGGTGTGTCTGTGTTTTCCACCATGTGGACTGAGGTGACGATGAAATCATCCTGCTGAAAGAAGGAGGAAAATAAAACAAGCGTACACAAAGAAATGGAAAAGCAAGATGGAGGGAGATTGCTACCTGGGTGCCCAATGGCCCAGAGCATCCTGCCTCTGCGGCCAGCCTGTCAAGGTGATTTCTGAACTCGTGGAGCTAAAGTCCTTTCACTGACGTTCAGGGCCAGGGAAGAAAGGTCAGGAGAGAAAACCCCACTGAGGACCCTAAGAAGGGAATCTTCCCGGGAGAAACATTCCTTTGCTTCCTCTATTATTCCTACCTCCTCTAACAGTGAACTTCTGGCAACAAAACATATCATCAAACACATCTTACTCCGGGTGAAAGTATCAGTGTACTGCTGTCATGATGAAATTTAACCCATATCAGAGTAACTACTCAGAAATTCCACGTGCTATATACTTAAACGCTTTTACTGAGAAACCTACAAATATAAAGCGTAGGAGGAAAGGCCAACTTTTTTGTGAACATACCCAAGATATTCCTAAATATTGATATTTACAGAAGTGAGGTCATTTGAGTGACACTGAAAGGACTGGCTGACCCCCAAATAACAGCCACCCTTTCTAACTGCCATGCTGCTACCTGCAAATTCCACCATTACCAACGTTCCTCTATATTACAATCAGCCCTCTGTTTCCAGAAATTTCCGCTTAAGGTGTAAATATCATGTGGAAGGTTTTACACACTAAACCAGTAACATAGTAGTATGGATTCACTCTTTGAATTAGTTGCTTGATCTTTTAAAAGCTTGAGGATCTGGGCTATCAGATGGTCATCTTTTTTTTTTTTCAGATCACGTGAGACTTTAATCGTTGAACAAACAGACAATTAATAGCAGTTATACCGCTGAAATGTCGTGATCCAGCATCAAGGTCATAAACCATATTGCCCATATGAACTCCAGAATACAATTACACTGTTATCCCTAGTAAAACTTGTTCCATTGATCAGTGTTTTAGAAGAACAGGTGATAAAGCATTTGGACTAGCTGGCCTAAATTTTAATCACTCAGAAGTGGGTTTTTTTTGGTTTTGAAATCTGGCTTTACTTCTTATGAGCTACACGACCCCTGGCAAGTTACCTTACCTATTTGTAAGACGGTCATCTTTAATGGGTGAGAAAGCAGATTTCCCTCATGTTAGAGAGAATTACTGAGTCTCCACCGTATGTCTGAGATTCTCTTGGTGATACATAATGAACATGACCTGTTCCTTCCTTAAGAAACCAGAGCAGGCAGACACATAACAAGTACAAGACATCGCTATATATGCAATAATTGCCGTGCATACTTGACACAATAAAAGCACCTGGGACGGGATGGGGGAAGTACGGAGTTTCATACATGAGACATAGGTTGGGCTGAGTCTTGAGTACAGGTAGAAGTCCATCAGGACACCAGCCTGTGCACACAGGTGGCATGCTAAGGAGACCTTCAGCATGAATTTGATGTGGCTTTCCATCAAATAGAAGTGGGGAGAAGCTGGAAGGACTGGATGAGATTGAGATTATTGGGGCTGTATCACAAAGGCCCTTAACATACACAAGGGAATTCTGATTTTTTTATCAATATACACACCTCTGGAATCTTTGCTCACTCAATAGGCTAACTGCCAGCCAAGGTGAAATATGTGGAGCTAACTGGAACCATCAAGAGGGCTGTTTCTGAATTCTCATAAGGAATGCAAACGGTGCTCAAAGGAAAGCCAGTGTGCTCTCTCAGCTTTTCCGAGTCCTGGGCCCCAAGCCCCAAGGTCACAAGTATTTTCTCATGCATTTTTCTTTCTCTCTTGTTTTGGTTATTATAGGGGTTATTACAAATGCACGTGGCTTCCTATTCACAACACTTATAGCCCTACTTCTAAAATGACTGACGTTTAGGTCATTTTATGGTTAACACTTAGGGGTTTTTCTGCATTAAAGCTCAACTGAGTACCTCATTCAGGGGTGCTGAGGCCCACACCTGCATGATGCTATCCATGGCTATACCTGGAAACACAGCAAAGTTCATGTTAGGGTGGAAAGCTACTCACTTTTGCTCATAATCAAAGGATCATTTAGGGCTATTCAAAACCAATCTTTGCAATACATTTTAGAGAAGAAAAAATGATTTTTTTTAAAAAAAAAAGGATACCATGGACAAAGCTAACAAGTAACAAATTGAAAGAAGATATTTGCAATGGCAAAACCAACAAGGGACTACAATCTAGAATACATATAAGTAACTTGGGACTTCCCTGGTGGTGCCAGCGGTTAAGAATCCGCCTGCCAATGCAGGGGACACAGGTTCGAGCCCTGGGCCAGGAAGATCCCACATGCCCGGAGCAACTAGGCCCGTGCGCCACAACTACTGAGCCTGCGCTCTAGAGCCCGTGAGCCACAACTATGGAGGCCCCTGCTCCTGGAGCCCGCGCACCACAACGAAGAGTAGCCCCCGCTCGCCGCAACTAGACAAAAGCCCGCACGCAGCGACAGAGACCCAACGCAGCCAAAAATTAATAAATAAATAAATTTATAGAATATATATAAGTAACTCCTGCCAACCTACAAAATCCAGGCAGCCATTCTGGAGAGAATCTAGCAGTACTCAGACAATGTAAGGACATACACATTCTGTGACCCAGCAAACCAGCCTCTGAGTCCTAGGGCATATATGCCACGAACTCTTGCTAGCCAATAAGGGGACGTGTTTGAGGATGTTCACCACAGCGTCTGTGGTGATGGGGAGGGGGAGGCAGTCACTGTGGGAACAGATGAGTGAAACGGGGAAGAGGCGCAGAGCAGTGAGGACGCCTGTTAACATGCCGGACAGAACGAGTAAGAAGCAGAGTGAGGTTTCTTATGTGCCACTTATGTAAACGCAGAACATGTGTTCACAAAACAGAAACCCACGTTCTACAAGAGTACAAGCAAATAAAGTAAATACATACAAACACATTAAACCGACGGCCTATGGAGAGGACAAAAGTGGGGGTGGGGAACGGGGAAAAGGAGAGCATGCCATCCATCAGGAGATGGGCCTTCTTGAACAGACCAAGGACCCCAGTGCGCTGTGACCGGGACTCCGCAGCTGAGGTGCAAAAACAAACAAAAAGGGGCAGGGATGCCACCGGGGCCTCTGGTCCTTGAAGAGAGCGTGCAGTGGGCTCCCTTCTGAATCCCCGACAGCGGCCAGCCCCCATGTCTTATCTTTGGGCCACGTCTGCTAGCTGGACAATAGATATTTGACTGATAGATGCATAAACAAATGGGGGAATAAAAGGCACAAACAATCTAATGGAGGGTGGCCAGGAGACATGGAGCCACTCTCCATAAATAAAGAATGATTGATGCTCTCTACATGCCAGGCACCATGCTAGACCCTGGGAATGAACTGAATGATGAGTGAGACAGGCCCTGTCCTCCTGCAGCTCTGCTGAGTCAGGGAAATGGATGAGTTAGTAGCAGTGATAACACTGTGTTGATGGCTACGATAAAGATCAGCACAGGCGATCCTGGGGTCAGTGAAGAGGGGCTCCTAACCCAATTGTGGAAGTTCAGGAAGACATCCCAGAAGAGACTGATGCCTGTACGGAGTCCCAAAACATAAGAGTTATGCAAGCAAGGAGGAGGGAGGGAGGGGTGCATAAGAGGCAGTAAAAATCACATATGCAAGGAGGCCTGGGGTCAGAACAGGTGTAATAACTGATATCTATTTCAGAAGGGCCTGTCTTCCCAGCCTTAAGAGACACCATAGCAGTTGCTTTAACAGATGAAGCTGCACAGCATTTCTCGAGGCATCGTTATCAAACAAAGAACCGATCCCTGGGTAAGGAAAGAAAAACCCTTCAGTCCTCTTCTCAGACCAAGCAGATGTGCACACCCAAGTCAACTTTGCCCAGAGCAGTCCAGCAGGAGACAAGCACTTACCACTGTCCTGTGAAATCATCTCAGCTGGACTTAAGAGAGAATCCTGAAGAGAAAGGCTTTCAATCTGCCAAGCTAGTTCACCTTTCTAGAGTTTTCCTTTCATCACATGATCATAATTCTTCGTTTATATATCAGCAAGGATGCTTACAGCTGATACACTTGACAGGTCTCACTCTGGAAATGTTACCATGTGTATGTAGGGCTTTGAGTTTGTACTGGCTTGATGAGCTAAAACTAAGAGGCATACAAATGCCAATGCTAGAAACATCTTCCAGGGGTTGAATGTGCATCAGCGTCCCCTGCAGGGCTTGTCAAAACAATGCAGGTGCCTGGGTCCCACCCAGTGGGGCTGATTCAGTCGATCTCAGCTGGGGTTTGAGAATTTGCATATCTAACAAGTTCCCAGACAAGCTGATGCTGCTGGGCTGGGGACCGCATTTGACAACCACTGAACTATTCTAATCTTACTGATGAAGAAACTGAAACTCAGCGAATGTAGGGGAAAGAAAACCTACACTTCTCCTCCTGTGTCTCTCCTTTACTCTCACACGACTACCACACGCACACCACTTCTGACACCAGAGGTGTGGAGGTTTTTCCCATACCAAGCAACTCTGCAACACCAGCTGGGTGTCCTACAGCTTAATTCTGACACTCTCAACCTGGAGCTGCTAGCGTCAGATCCCACAGGTTAAGGGCTGAGTCCCACAAAACTGGTCCTCCCTACCCCACGTCAAATGCCAACAGCAATGTCACCGGAGCTTCTGACCCATCGGCTGTAAACCGGAGACTCCCACAATCCCCTCTTCAGGTTTGATTCATTGACTATAGAGCAGCTCATGGAACTCAAGAGTCTACTTTACCAGTTTATGATGAAAGGATATGATAAAGGACATGAATGAACATCCAGATGAAAGCGGTGCATAGAGCAAAGTATGCGGGAAGGGGCACAGAGCTTCCATCCCTCTCCCTGGGCATCACATACCACCCACCCCCCCGTACCGCCACGTGTTCACCAAGCCAGAAGTTCTCTGAACCCCACACTCTGAGGATTTTTATGGAGGCTTCCTCATGTAGGTACGATCAATCATGAGCTCCATTTCCAGCTCCTCTCTCCTCTCTGGAGAATGGGGGAGTAGGGCTGAAAATGTGCAGCTTCTAATCAAGGCTTGGTCTTTCTGGTGACCAGCCCCTATCCAGGAGCCCACCAAGAGTCCTCCCATTAGAACAAAAGGTACTGTGAACACCCAGGAAATTCCAAGAGATTTAGGAACTCTGTGCCAGGAACCGGGGCCAGAGACTTATATATATATATATTTCCTATTATCGCACAGCAAGTGACATACGTAAGATCACACAAATTTTTGGCGGCCCAACCCAGGTCTTAAGAGAATATAGTAAATGGGAAGCAGAGCTACAAAGACTTCTGAACGAAGGCCATCTCGATTAGTGGCTCACAGGCACATACGAGACATCTTATCTGGTTCTTACAACCCACACTCGGCAGCACTTGGAAAGGATAAAAACGTGTGCCTGCAGATCCGCTCACAAGAGGCTGCTCCACCTGTCGGCCTTCAGTACCTACATGAGGATGGCTGCTTCAGCCTCCCACATCCCCTGAAACCCTCTGAGGCACAAAGGAATCACTGCCAGCCTCCCTCTCCCATTGTGCCCCTGCCATTGCGCAGGCGGCTTTCAGGGAGAATGACGGCCATGGCAGCTGTAGGACTTGCAATGCTTCAAACAAATGGGGGAAGGAGGGAGAACTATACAAAAGCAATTGCAGGCCTGTTGACCAGCGAAGGCTTAATGGGCTTAGAGAGAAAGAGCAGGAAGTCTGTGCTTTTCATTCTCACTTGTCAGCATCCTGGTGAAGAGTCTAGATGGATAAAGATTCTGGTTTGTCACCCTTGTTTTGTTGTCCATGCACCCTGATTCTTTTTATGAGGAATTTGATGGGAGAGGAAAAGTAAGTCATCAGTGGGGGCCCTCGCCATCAGCAATGTCAGTTATTGAGCAGGAGGCGCATTGTTTAGGCAGTAGGAGTTCAGAGGTCAAGTCTCTTTGACTGTTTATTACACCTCTGGCCCAGAATGCTCTGGATATCTAAAACCATTAACTGAGATTTCATAACCAAATTACTTCCAATGGACCTCATAATGATCTATGATTACAAAGATGGAAACAACTTGCTTTGCAAGAAGCATGATTTTGAATTCCACCTAAAACAGTAGTTCTGTCCCATGAGTAGTTCTGTTCAATGAGATGTCACAAGAAAATGATCCCAGGGCTGCTAAAGAACTGCTGTTACTTTAAAGCTACGAGTTCCAAATTTGCTTTAGGTTTTCCTTCAAAGCCGCACAGATACGAAATTTTTCTCCAGAGGTTTTTGGTTACAATGTGACTTAAGAGAAGGATTTAAGTATTTCATTCCAAGGAACCCTAGTTTTAGGTGACTAGCTGGTAACTAAGTAAGCCATGTAACAATAAACATTTCATTTTACCATAGAGTGGTATTTTGTGAAATATTCATGGACTACTATTTAAGCCAATTTGCAACCCAATTTTGAGAGCTGGTATTTGGTGGATAATCATGGGGGTCTGACCACTAGCCTGAGCTACAGCTCACCTGATCTCCTATGGCCACTGCTGAAAAGGGTGAAGGAATCAGGACCAATTTGCTCAATGCACGAAGGTCTTACGTGTTAGAAGCTAGGGTTTCCAAGGTTCACTCCAGAAGGTCAAATTCTCTTTACTGCACCTTTATTTCTGATTTTAATAGCCTAGTTCAGAATTTTGAACAGTGAAGGCTCCCAGAACAGCAGCAGGCACCACGATGAACCACTGCCTCGTATTGTGCTATAAAGAGAGTTAAAACCTCCCTCCAAAGTTAAATCCATTCCTGTGGTTTACATCCTTCACCCTGCCCTCCCTGACCACAACAATGTGCACACAGGCAGAACTCTGATGTGATTTTAGGTTTTCAAGGGTCATCACCTGACCACCCAAGACTTGTGTAAAAATGCCCCCTATAAAATTCTTTACACATTTGTTCTGAAATTGTGGGAATGGCTGATTTACTCCTAAAGAACGTTTGGAGATTCTCAGAGCTATGCAAGGATCCATAATTATCAACAATTGCTAAGACAGCTTAACCCTTATGTAAAATAGGATGCATACAAATGGGTTTATTTTGAACCAGTTCACACTGTTAAACTTGAGTCTGGTACGGGTTTATCCCAAGGCAGTGCTCAATAACAGACAGTAGCAAACACCTTGGCTATATGTCTTCCTATTTGGTTGGCTTGTTTTTATATCTGTGCATGTTTAAATAGGCAATGGGAGTGCTAATTAAAATGCAATCATGCAGATAAATTATACCATGTTTCTAAAAGGTAAAATGAAAATCCTTTTGATTTCAAAATCTTTGTGATATTCACGGCAAAAACACAGTGTGATACTGAATACAGAGAAAACCTTTCATGATTATTGCATGTTTAAAACCAAACTTCTTTTTTGTTTTGGGGGTTCTCTTTAGATGTAACAAATTAATTATGAGTAATTTCTTATGGGAGTCAAGACTCAGGGTTTCTAATGCAAATGTTCAAGCTGTAGGTCACTCTGAACAATTTGTACTGTCTGTCTTCTGCCTGTAAAATGGGAAATGTAATGTGTATTTCAAAGCCTACTTTGGTCTAGGGGCAAGGGCAACCCCTAAATAAACCAGTGATCAAGGCTCCCCCAGTGGATTTTCTGTTGCATCTACAGCTTACCAGCTTTCAGGGGAACCTCACTGCAAGAACCAAAGAGAAAAACAATATGCTGATATCCAGCAAACTATTTCATCTCTCTAAGCCTCAGTTTCCTCTCCTGCAAAATGGGCCACAGGAAGGCACTGCTAACTGCTTTTGAGATTAGAGACTGATTTGAGAATTTGATGAAAGCCATTCACACTGTTCCCACAACAGCAGGGGTACACATCCCCACAAAACTGTACACATGCATCCAATGATGCTCCGATGCCCGTCCACGGACCTCCAGTGAAAAACTCCAGGTCTTTACGGTGGTGAGATTCCACATTCTTCTTCCAAGACCTGTTCTGGGCTCTAACCTGCTCCTTTACTTACTGTTCTCTGCAAAATTAATCTTTCCCCCAAAAACATCATATAAAAATTAATCTTTGTTTCAGTATGAGGGTATGAGGCCCTGTATACCATCCACAGGCCTGGATACAACTAGAAACCATGTAAGCAATACAACTAGTTTAGTCTAACGGAAAGCATCAGATAGCCTGGGAGTTCTTATGCGCCCACTCCCTCCTTCTGGAAGGCATGTATTGCTACTTTATCCTGGGCCTTTAAACTGTGGCCTTCAAGGTCACAGTTTCACCGGCAGATTCCCACTACGGTACATTTGCAGTCCCAGGCTCAGACCTGCTCAGACCTGCTCTTAACCTGCTCTGGTGCTGCTTGCGTGCTGGGTCCTCACCTTTCAGCGCCCCTCCACATCCCTTAAGAGGTTCTAAAGCACACCCTGAACTGTCCTCTCCTCTTTCCAGGTCTGTTCTAGGACAGCATTTCCCCTGGCAAGTATCAGAAAACAATGTGTTCTGTGGCCAGAAGAATCTGGGAAATTCTGCATCTTGGACACTCCCAAAGCATTTTCTCATGTTAAAGGCACTGAGAAGTCTTCATAAAGAAACCAACTTAATTTTGTTGTCCCAATATTTTTAAAACTTATGTGATCATACAATAATTTTGTTCCTATGACATTATTGGAAAATAACACTTAGAGAAGCTCAAAGAGCTGGTTTCTACCACATCCTCAGTCAATGGATTTTCAATAAGCTTAACCTAGATTCTGTTTACCGGCTTCATTGGTCATTCCTTTCATCTAAACATCTTTGGTCTTCCCCAACTTTGCTTGCTGGTGTTGTCAGGCCACCTGGGTCTATTCTCTTCCACCAGCAGTTCATATCCACCCCCGTTTTTGGAACTCACAATGCACATTTGCATATAAAAAGACAGACATCATCCTGTCCAGGAAATAGCTCTCCTTGTCTCTTCTTCAATAGAGACAATGTTTAAATAGAGTCTTAGCAATTTGGAGCTGAGTGGGCTTTAGAGATCCCCCAATCATTCTTCTAACTTTATAAATAAGAGAACAGACCTGAGAGGTTAATTGACTTGAGAGAGATAAGACAGGAGCCTAGATTTTCTGATCCCCAGTCCAGTGGCCCTAGGAAGTGGCTCAAGCTTCCCAGAGGCACATGAGATGGATTCACACCAGAGAGTAAATTTACTAATTTACAATGAGGAGTGACGTGTGTCTGGCACAAGACCAGTTATCTAGAGAGAGAGAGATCTACCCAATGAGTAAATTATAGTTGGATGCTTCCTAGATAAGGGTGGGCTTAGAGAATGAAGAGTTAGATTTTCTTTAGGAAATGATGTACTGGAGAGAATACTGGACTGGGAGTTAGGAGGCTGATTCTAATTTTAATTCTCCCACTACGAGATCTTAATGTCACTGGGCTTCAGTTTTATCATTCAATAAATGGTAGGAGATTAGACAATTACCTTTACATCCCGTCTAGCTCCATACTTTAAGATTCTGTGAGTCGAAGTTCCTTCCTTTCAATTACTCTGCCTTTATATTTTCAGCATCCCTTTTTATATGTTAATACACAAACCCCTAGCCCTTGGTCTGAGTGTCTTTCAATTCACAATCATTCAGTTTGGGGAGTGGGTCCTTTCTGTCCTATCATGGGCATTAGATAAATCATCTCAAGATTCTCGAATAAAGGGCTCTTTAAACAAACAAACAAACCAGGTATCCACAGCTGCTGGTGGACCTAGAATAAATATCAACATCCCCCTCTCTTCCTGGAAGCCCGGTATTAATGTAGTTCCCCACACTCACCAATATCCATTCATTCTCTTTCTACTGCAAGACCTAGAGCTCCCAGGGAAGGCAAAGCCACATTGTGAAGTCTAGACACCTCCATTTGGTAGTCTCAGCAGCTTCCTGCAACACCAAATCAGTGCCATTAGCTACAGATGATTATGGCAGGGTCTCCTAATTCAAGTCTGTGATAGTGCCTTTAAATCACAACAGCTACTAAACTGTTTCACTTATTTAAAGAATGTCCACTGTCCCTGGGGCCTCTGGGCATGGGCACGAAATACTGCTGTCAGGAGGAGGCCACTGCAATTCTCAGCAATCAACTAGCTGCTCATTATCACACTTTTACCAGCAACGTCAAGTACATCAACAAGGATGAACTATAAGAAACATGATTCTTGTTCACACTTACATAAAATAATGACAGTGCTGTTAGTAATTAGTTACCAGATCCTCAATTGCTTTGTTCTTTGGCATTAGTAATATGCCACTTGAAGTTTTACACCAAATTAACATTACCCACATTCAACTGTTTCCAACCCCTTGAAAATGTGCAATCCTTCTTCACAAGCAAGACGACGTGCCTGACAGTAAGATAAGCACTCTGCATTGTTTGCTCCCAGCCTCAAGAGTATGTGGTGTGTGACCCATTTTGGTACAGGATCATACTGTTCTGACACTTAGCAACTGTCCTTAGATATGAAAGATTATTTCACTATGTGAAACTAACTCACCTGTCTATGAAATAAATTTAACATGTAACTCCGTCAAACTATCAAGCCTAACAGATTAAAGTGAGGAAAAGCAAACTGAATACAACCAAGGCACTTACTCAACCAGGACTCATTTTGGTTCCACGGTCAGCTCGTACACAGAAACATAATGTCAGAATTTTAGGGATCAGGTTTGTAATCAATGCTGCTAGGTCCCCGAAATTCAGTTTCTATTGTTTCTATTTGCAGAAAGTTAATGACATCTGTTGATAGCTACATTTCTTATGACGATGAGTAAGGTGGTAACTATATGAACCACTTCCATTTTAAAGGGAAAAAAATGCTTCTGGAAGAAAGAGGGTTAGTGTTGACCAGACAGAATCCCAAAACCAGCATCCAAATTCTGTTCCAAAAAAGTGGGCATCTACACTGTCAAGAGAAAAAACTGTCTCTCATCCCACTTGGAGTAACTACCCTACCTTTGTCTTATGAATGACCCTGTAGACCGTGTTTATAGAATACCTAGAGATCTGTCTGTTTTCCACTGACACTATAAATCAAATGTTTTCAATTGACACTGTAACTAGAAAACTGGATCTAAATCTGCTAACTGGTTAACACACCCTTATATGATCTGGAGTCTTGAGGCTTCATTTCCAAATCCATCTGAAACTCCCAGATCTTTGACTATCCATTTCCAATTGAAATATGAATGTGTCAGTTAGCTAGCTGGCTGAGAGAGTACACACTGACTCCAGAAACTCCAGATTTTGCCACAGGATTAAATATTTTATATGCTATAAATGCAGATCCTAGAATTATATTTAATCTTTTTCTTTCCTGTTTTTGAATTTAATCAAATGCAATGTTGTTCTTGTTGTTGATTAGTTAACGGTGCTGTCTTTCACGTACGGAAGTTCTGATTCATCAATAGAAAAACATGCTCTTGAGTTTTTCAACTAGTAAAGAGAGATTCTGTTGTTATTACCCACCATTCCTCTCGCAACCGTATGAAAGATGACTGGTTGGACAAGCCCCTCTGTTAAACTAGAAGACAGGGTTTGGGTGTTGTTGTTTTTTTCATTAAGTAACATGAAAGAAGTTTAAATTCATGATATTTCATTCTTAATATCATGGTCTAATAAACAGAACTAACTATCCCAGATATTATAAGAATGTGATCCAACATTTATTGGGGAAATATTACCTTATGTATTTAGTTAATTAATATATTCTAGATTCTAATGTTTTCACTATGTTGCAAACAGAAAAGAACTATAGGATTGGTAACAAATGTTTTGCTCCTGCAAGTAATTATTTCGCTTACAACAGAATACTCAACTTTTTTTTTCCCTTCCACAATGTGGATTCTTCAATCCTTTTGGATAAAAGGCTTAGATGATCTGTTGTCTCTAGCCAGAGTGACTGCATATGTTCAATAATATATCAGTTTCATCAGCTGCCATAGAATAGGCACACATGACAATAAATCATTTTGGGAACTTCCTGAATCCCAGCCAAGTTGTAGACAATAAAAGATCCTGCTTGTAAAGGCAGCTATAAAAGTTAATTTCATACAGGTTCCCCAGCACGCATGCTACAGTTCAGTTCCAAACAGATGTGGTCTTGGAATAGCAATGGAAAATGGCATGAAGCATTTTTGCTAACTTTCCGTATCAGGAGATTCAAATACTTGGTGTTTTGTGTAACCTCTGGTCATTAATACATTGCAGCAGGTATGAAAAATGAATTCTTCAAGCTTTTCTAATGTTGTTTCCAGTCTGAACTATTCCTCCACATTGGAAAGATTATCCATCAAGCCAGACATGCAGAGACTGAGAAAATCCACCCAGAAAAATAACAAGAAAAATAACAAAGACAACAGCAGACATTTGGGACTACATTCTGAAAGAATCTCTTGAAACAAGAACTTTTATTTATGTCCTTATTTGCTTTTGCCTGTAGATGCCCTGGCAGATCGCTGCAGAGACAGCGAGCCACTCCGCTCAGCCATGGAGTTAACAGGAAGAAGAGACGTGAAGGAAAGGAAAAGGCTGAACTAGACAACGGAAGCCCAATTACATGAACTGACTGAAAATGTCCTTTTTGTCAAACATCACACTTGGTCCTTGCTCTTAACCAAGGCCACTGTGAACGCTTTCCCTACCCCTGCCGAGGACCACTGCTCAGCCTCGTTCGTTCCTAAGGTTCCCCATGATACGAGACTAAAATCACGTTTCTCCCAATTGCAAACAATAGTTCGAATGCTGGGAAGTTGCATGTTTGTCTGAATATTTATAATTTGATCCATTCTCTATTCAGGTCTCAGTAGCAGAGCTCCCTATTAATAGTTCTCTGGAATTGTCTTGCAACAATAATGATCAATCCTTTGGCTTATCTTTTGCTGGAAAGGGGATTTTCAAAATGTCAAAAAGATATACCCTCTCTACAAAAGCCCTGCTGAGCTGGAGAGTATAGAGTACACCTGGAGTCAGAGAAATTGTAGACCAATTAAGTGCTGAGGGCTGAATGAGGGTGTCATTAACACATTAATCATACACCTGAAATTAATTAAGGCCGACCAAGGGATTAAGGTGTTCCAGGCCAAAAAAAAAAAGAAAGAAAAAGAAAAAAATGGATTGATGATGTTATATAGCGGATAGTTATATAATCACATCTTATGCCAGCAGATTGCTTTAAAATTACAAATGACACTTTCCATCCATGAGTTCATATGAACATCAGGCCAACCTCATAAATTTGCAAGGGATTCTTATTTTGAGGGTTTGAGGAAACAAGCTCAGTGACATTAGGTGACAATCCCAAAAAGAACAAAGGAGACAAAGGCCACAATCCCAGGGGCATGGCCTTGAAAGGGCAGTAGACTGGGAGTTCTAACACAGCTCCAGGGGTACCACACACACTGCACCTGGGACTGTGCCCCACGGAAGGCACGAGTTCCTGTAACA
Organism: Eschrichtius robustus; assembly: GCF_028021215.1. Lineage (NCBI taxonomy): Eukaryota > Metazoa > Chordata > Mammalia > Artiodactyla > Eschrichtiidae > Eschrichtius > Eschrichtius robustus. The sequence continues at coordinate 97,289,168 of NC_090835.1, read as the reverse complement.
GCTCAGCCACTGACCGGTGACTCGGCAAGTCACTTTAACTCTTGGGCCTTTTCTCATCTTTAAAAGTGAGGAGGGTGAACTAGAAAAGGAACCCTAAGTTCCCTTCAGAGCCGACCTTCTACACGTGTCCTCTGGGTGGAGGTGGCAGAGGTGAACTGTTATTGGCAAGAGGCACTAGGAACCATGCTTTGTGGGCCTTGGGTTAACGGTACCCCTGCCCCTCTGCCATGTTTTATCACAAGTGCTCTGCATTTTCAAGTACTAGATATGACTATGTCAAACCATGGGTGGGGTGGCCTCAAAGCCAGAGGATATTATTCGTTCTTGTACCAGAGTGAGAGACACAGCAGAAGCCAATGCAGCAAGTCAGGAAGCAGAGATGGAAAAACAGGTCAGTCTCACTAGCCCCTGTGCAACTTTCAGTTGGTTTCACCTGGGGTTGGTTCTCAGTTTAGTGGTTGGTTTTCTTGGAACTAAGAGCAAATGGTTTGTTTCAACAAGCAGGTGAGAAGCCAAATACCTGGACGGTGATTAGCCTGCCCCTGCGCCGACCGTGGTGTCTCTCCAGAGTCGAACAACCCCTGCTTTCCACCAGCGGGGCTGGTGCCACAAGCAGGAACGGATCTCACACCCGGTCCTATCTCGAGTATCCTCCTCTTTCTCTCCCATTTTGCAATTTAGAACACAGCAGGTCTTCACTGGCAGTCTACCAGCGGCGTATTCAAGGTCCCAACTGTTTAAACTGTAATCTGTGGCATTCAACTGAAGTAGGACTGGCTTGATGTCCAGACTCCACAATGAGAACGATGCCTTCATTCAGCAATCCCATGAAAACCACAGTCCTGCGTCTATAGTAACTAGAACATCAATAGCGTGTAGAAATTACTCCCTATCATCATCGTCTGTTGTCATCAGAACATACCCATTTACAAGATAATAGAGCTGATTTTGTTTTATTTTACTTAATGGGTCAGCTCTCTGGAAAAAACCTGGTATTCTATAAGGTAATAAATAGTACTTTAGTGTCATAAAGAGTCCTCATCTGGCACCCAGGGCATAGTCTTCTACCTGGCAAGATACGGATCACTGGTTTTCAGTCCATATTACTTCCTAGAAGGTGTGGGCTGCAAAGGAACTCTTCTTTCTATATTCCAGTGTTTGAGTAAGTCTCGTTTAGCCAACGGTGTCCTAAACCAAGACCAGGTGGTTTTAAACAATCTCCGCCCTCAAATGCCCTCCAGCACCCCACAGAGCAGCATGGTGAGGTAGGAGTCCAGCAGTGGGCTTCCCATTCGACAAAGAACCTACCACAGAGAAGAGATGAGCCATTTGTCCAGATGACATGTGTCCAGAGACATACTCTTGGCTTGCAGACTTTTTGCTCTGTATTACCAGCTCTGGGTGACAGCCATAAGAACAGTTCAAAGGAAGGGCCTTTCGCATTGATCACGGATTTCCTTTCATCTTGGAATTATTCTGTAGGTAACATAACAGTGCCCTGGGTAAATAGTAAATAAACCTAGAGAACATGATAATCCTATTTGAAACACTGTCATCCAGATACAAGACTTCAAGGTGGCTTCTTGTGGAGGGAGAAGGAAAAAGTCATACATAGGTACTGTTAGCTACGAATCTTCCCTGGTGTTTTCGCAATCACTGGGAAGAATTTTTTTTTCATTCCAGTTATAAAATTTATTTTAATACCAATCAATTGCATAAGTCTTAAACCGAAGAAAGAAAATGAACCCTGGACACATCTAAAGACAACTTCAAATACTTTAGAAAACTTGTGCTATCTCAAAAGGAGACTAGGCAGAGATTTTTCGAGCCCCAATTCAACCATTACAATAAATTTTTTAGTTTTATACAATTAGTAGTTGAGCTTCAAAATGCCCAAATTGATATCAGGCCACTCAGAGTTATTTAAAAGTAAACTGACAATTCATAACAGTAACAGCCATAACAGCATCTAGCATCTGTACCATGCTTGAGAGTATTGATCTAGAGCTTTCACACCTAGCACATTTCATCACCACCACCTCTCTAAATTGGTTACTATTATCTCCCTTTCATAAGTTAACACTGTGGCCAAAAAAGCTCAAAAATGGAACTCATACTCAAGTCTTCTGAATCAAAACCAAAACTCCTTTCATTTTACCACAAACAAATCTCAGCAGTGCCAGGTCAATTTACAATATATATTTGGAAATCGTAAGTTGAATAAAGAGTAATTCTACATTTCTGAAATTGTACATGCACTAATTTTAAAATGAGTAAAACACCATCATAAGAAACAAGAGGATTAAGTCCTGAACATGATGTATTCAGCAGTTCTCCTTAAGATTTAACACTTTGCACAATGCCATACCCATTTGTAATGTTTTCCCAACAACCAACCAAAACTACTTTAGTTCTCTGGGGCAAAGATCTCTTGGCTCTCCCAACAGTTTGCATCTGCACCTCGTAGGGGGTTTCATCATCTCACTCCATCTCTGTCTCTAATATGCTTCCAGAGGAGGAGACTTCAGATTCTGGGTAGAGCTCTATACTGTCAACATCTGTAGGATTACAGGTGGTTGGCAAATAGGATTCAGCAATTGCTGCTTCTATTTCCTGTAACCTCCTTGGAAAAGGGAAGGAAAGGGAAGCCTCTTAAGGAAAATTTAGCTTAGGTACTATATCAGAGGCTACATGTCCACCGATATTCATTCTCTCCAGTTTAATAATGCAATTCCTAAGTTGTACCTGTGCAGAGCCCCTCAACTGGAGACTACATTTCCCAGCCTCCCTTGCAGTTCGGTGTGGCCATGTGATCACGCTGCAGCCAAAGGGACATGAGCAGAAGGACAGATGCCACTTCCAGGCCACTCTCCTGGATCTTTCCCTCCCCTCCTGCTCACTGCAGCTGTAGCCGCTGCCTTGCCTCCAGCCCCAGCCTGCTGACCACTGGACTGTTATGTAAGAGAAAAAGAAATTTCGATCCTATTTATGTCACTACATTTTGGGATCTTCCTGTTTTAATAAGTTAGCCTGTGCCCTAACATTTTTAATTACAGGGGCTCAGGACCTGCATCTAACAGTACCTAGCAGGGCGTACACCTAAATTGTGAATTACTTGGGTCTCTTGTTCAAGTGAGCGTTCAACTTTATGTCAATCAACTTACTAATCAGTTAATATTTTCTGAGTATGTGCTCCATTCAAAGCATTCTGCTTGGCACCAGAGATATGACATTATCCAGCCCCCAGGAAGTTCATCATCTAGCCACCAAGACCGGAGAGACATAAAAATACCACAAGTCAGCACTGTTCATCGTTAATCTCCACACAAGTGGCACCAATGGCGAGCGTACAGCCATGCTTCTCCCACCTGCACTAGCAAAGTTCTTCTCTTCTGGCCTGAGAGGCCTCCCAATCTGTAATAAGACTATGGCGTTTGAATCCGTTTTTCCCTTTCCCAGATCACTTAATTTTCCTCCACCTCAGATTTTCCAGTTACCAAACGGTCCCAGTGACTATCCACGTCCTCACCCCTTTAAGACTCGAGGCTTCCCAACCACTGCATTACGTGTTCTCCTCTCTGTCCTAAGGCACAAGGAAGTTGGCCTAGGCGATTGCATATTTTGTTTGTAGGCCATGCACTATTAATGTTGGAGATAATCAATCACTCGGCGCCTCTCTCCCTGCCACCCAAACAGCAAATCTTGCACTGCTGTATTGGCCCGTGAGTTCCCACCTGCTGAATGACTGCTTTCCAGGAGCCGGAGAAAAGTGGTTGTGCAAATTGGCCTGAATTCCCCGAGCACCAAAGCTAGAAAAGGAAAAAACAATCAGGCCTGAACAAAATCAGGAGACAGACTAATGAAATGAAGAGGAATATAGATTGACCCTCATCATATGCCATTGGTAAGTGAGTCTAGAGCTGTTTTTTAAAATTAATCAAATGCTTTTGTTGTTCACTAAAGCCAAGGGTAACATCTGCTCACCATATTGACCAACATTAAAACACACACACACACGTGAAATGAAGTTTCACCTACGACGCTGGATTAATTACATCCCCAATCTGGTTACGTGGGGGAACTGGAGCAATTCCTCAATGTCAGGTGATTCTGACAGCAATCTCCATCTACCTTTAAGGGAAACCACTTGAAATACAGCGAAGAGAGAATTTGTTTTGTGTTAGAAGAGCTGCCTGACCACTTACTACAAGTCTAACTTATCCAGCATACTTCATGCGTGAAAATGGGAGAGCAATGCAGGGTTTCTCTGAAAGTCACTGATAAATGAAAAAGCCTAGCATGCTGCCTGACCCAGAGCAACTAGTCACTAGGTTTAGCGCAATCAGAAATGGACATTCAAAGAATGCTAACATTTGTCCTAAGATGAAAGTGAGAGCCTAGAAGGAAGGGCTGCCAGGAGATGAAATGTAAGAACTAAAAAAACTGATTCGTGGGAGGAAACCAATATCCTCTGAAAAGGAAAGATTTCAGAAAACATGAGAAAAATGGCAAAGACACGGCATGAAGTGACAGAGAAATGTGTAGGAATGCTCTGAAAGCAGAGGGGATCTCCAAGGACATGAGCCCAGGAAAGAGGAAGAATAATACACTAAAGTTTTCCATGAGCAGGACATCACAGCAGTCCAATCCCAACAGAGACTGTGATTTTCCACCACAAATGAGGGAGGGACCTTGTGGAATTTCCCCAGTGATCAAAGTTGAAAAGAAGCAAAAGGAAAACCTATAAAGGGAATTGGAGAGAGATATAAAAGCCTGAGTTAAATGGCATTAAAAATAAGATAAGATTCTATATCCCTGCAATTTGCCAAACTGTTGTAGAGTTGACCCCAGGAGACTTCCACATGTTGTAGTAAATCACTCTGGACACTGACTGAGCATGTGTGGTGTTTCAGAGGTACCAGCTTTGGCGAGGGGCTGGGGGCTGCTGAGGGCTGTAACCTACATTGTATGAGGAGAGAAAGGAACAATGATTCCAAGGGCACAAGGGTGCGGCCGTGGGAGCCTCCATGTCTCACCCCTTCTCCAGTGACGCTCCAGATTCTGGTCTCCAGGCATACCCTGAGCCTGTGACGTCACTGGACTGGTACATTTCAAACCCCTTTTCTAACGGAGTAAAGAACTGGGACAGCCGTACATAGCCGGTAGGTCATGGTGGAAACGTCCACCTCTGGGCTGGTGGGTAAACAGCCCACAGAACAGAGAAGTGTCTCCTCCAAGGGACTCAAGAGTTCCTGATAATTTGAGAGGAAGAGAAGGAAGAAAATCCTTCCCCGAACCCCTGAGTTCAAGGTCATGGCCACTTCCACCATAACGTGTGGTTCTACTTTGCTTTCTCTCAAGAGGCAGGTGGAAATCCTACCCCATCCACCCCGCCAGTGTCCAGCTTGTAAGCAGAGCTGGGGGCACCTTCCCAGTGCCCATGCTCTGGGGACACAAGGGCAAGGCAACTCAGCGCACTGAAGCATGACGCATGATTTCCCCGCCAGCCGGTCTCCAGGTGGACACACCCGCCCTTCCCTTCCATGTGCCTCCAATCCTGCCCCCACCCAGCACCTTGCACCCCATCCTCCCCGGGCCTGTCCTTAAATCCCACATCCCCGTGGAGGAGAAGGGATGAGGGAAGACAGCACCGCAGCAAGCAACCTAAAACAAACCCAGGCAAACGGCGCTCTGACCCCCGTGGGGCAGCCAGATGGCCCTTCTTCTGCCTGGGAACACGGTTCCCTCAGCGAGCCCCGAGCTCCGAGGCAGTGAGAGCGCCTGTCGCTGAAGACAAACCTCAGCCTCGCTCTCACTGCCCAACTCCAGCAGGGCTGGAAGACCTCGGTGCACCCTTGCTCCTCTGGGCCCTCAAAAAGCTCAGAGCCGTTTATTGGCCTTTGCTCAATCTCCCCTTTTTGCCACCAGGACAGTGTGAAGTCTGGAAATCTGTGCTCAGCACAAGACAAAACAGAGAGAGGAAGAAGCCAGCACAAAATGTTTTCTCCAGCACGCTGCCTGGGGAGCCAGGCCTTGACTTTGACATGTGCTGGAGGTGTGGTGTCCAAAGTAAACCTTTGAACTAATTTTTTGGAACCTCCAAAAAGACCTTGCACATCAAAGGGGGATCTGATCCCTGCTCCGTGCGTTGCAGGCATGGTTAAGCATTTTGCATGAATCAACTACCTTCTGAAAAAGAAAGGAAGCCCAAACTCAAAGCACATTGACAGCCCTTGGACCCAAATGTGGCCCCGAGCACATGCTCACCACATGGCTGTCGTCCCCCCCCCGCCCCCATTCAGTGGAATCAAACCCTCCAGACACGCCCCGGGGTCCCCCATCGCACAGCAGTCATCGCAGAGCCTCTCTCTGCAGCCTCCCAGTTCAGGATACAATGGGGCCACTTGTGGGAGCAGCCTCGTGCCCCTCGCCATGCCCACCTCAAGGGAGCCCGCGTGAGCTCAGACACCAGTCATGAGGGCGGCCCTGCAGGGCCGCCCCCCTCTTCCCCAGACGCCGGCACAGGATGCAGTTTGGGGCTGAACAGGGAGTCCTATGTGAGCTCCCTGGCACCACGCCCGGACAGACACATCTTCTGCCGGCACCAGCACTGGTGCGCACAGCAGAGAATTCCAGTCCCCAAAAGGAGGCAGAACAGGGAGTGCATCCTCAGTCCTGAGATTCTTCTGCCTTCTGCCCTCCTGGAATTAATTCAGTTCACCACAGGCAGCTATGGTGATCAGCAGTGCATGAGCTGAAACCCAGAGGCCACAGTTGCCCCAGCAGCTTCTAGAAATTGTAAGTTATTTCCTTCTTGACCAGCCTGAGGAGGAAAGCATTTTCAGGCCCTTACCTACCAGCTGTGCTATCTACAGCCCCACAGCTGGCCCATCATTGGAGGGCAGCAGGGAGTGGCCCTGGGAGGCCACTTGTGTCCTCTCCAGCCCCTAACAACTTCAACCCACTAACAGCTTTCAAAGAGCTGGGAAGATATCCGACCTTATGCTTTCACTGGAGGCACAGGAAAACAGTTTGGGGGACAAGATGCTATCATTCTTGGCCACTGTCTTTTTTAAAGTCATTTTCTCTGGTAAGCAAAGTTCTAGGTTCAGGAGAAGGAAAAGGGGTTTAAGACTGCTAATGCAACCTGATAGGTAAGGGTTTTAATTAGCAGCTCAAAAACTGCCCACATTCTGTGTTTTTAATTAATAGGCACAATTTCTGTTGAGTTCTACGTCAACAGGAGCTATATAAAACCAATGAGTGGGTGACATTATTCCATTCAAAAAAGAACTATAAGAAGAAAAAAAAAGCTGAATTAGGAGGTACAGACAAGACAAACGAACTGTTTCTCTGGGCTCTTCTGTTATAAATAAACAATGTTACCTAACACCTCTTGCTGGAAACCCTTCACCCCATGACCAATCAATCCCTTGAACCATTTTAACACCTTGACATTTTGACCCTTGAGTCCAGACACTGGGGGTCCCAGCCAGATACCCTCATTCAGAAAAGACTGATGGAGCATGCTATATGCCTAGCACCAGGCAGGTACCAAGGATGCTGAGATGAAAGAGCTGGTCCCACTGTCCAAGGAGCTCATAGTCTTATAGAAAATAATCAAATAAGAAAAAAGAAATGCTGTATGACCGGACTATAAGCATGGTGAGCACAGAAAGGCTGTCTTACTTATTCTCGTATTCCCACAATCCAAGCAAGGTCCAAAGAGAGGAGGCAATTATCAGATGTTTCTCAGATGAACACAGGGTGAATAACAGGTGCTCCCTGTGTACAGCAGTGGCACGAAGGAGGGATGATCAACTCTGCTAGGGTGGGGTTTACCCAGAGGTCGGTTACCTGGTGCACAGAGGCAAGACCACACCAAGAGTTCTCCAGGTTCTAACTGCTCAGAACCCAAGCAGACCACTTGTGAAATATTTTGATTATTATCCATAGGGAGAGAGGTGAAACCCTGAAGCTGGGTCTCAAAGACCAAGTGGGAGTTTCCCAAACAGAAAAGCTGGGAAGGACGTTCCAGATAGAAGAAGCAAGGTGGACAAAGGCAAGGAAACCCGAAATGTACCAAACAAGTTGGGGAGTTCTGAAGAGGGAGGCTGGGCTGACACACACACGAGCCAAATCCTGCAGAGCCTCATCTACCGCGCGCAGGTGTGCAGCCTTCACTGGAAGTCTTCGACCAGAGAGAGACCTGACTGAACCACTTTGATGAGAAAAGAGATACATCTGGGAAAAGACAAGTTCAAAGAGCTTGGAGATGGACAAGTAGAAAGATGTGAGGGGTTGGAACGAAGGCACTGGCAGTGGGTTAGAGGGGATCCGTGACTAATGGGGATATTTGGGAGGTAGGCTGTCCTCAGACAAAACTTAGGAGACTATTAGAGGTGAAGGATGAGAAAACAAGAGTTTAAAATAACTTCCATCCTTCTGGTTTGGGTGACTGGGGAGATGGTGGTTCTACTAAGATGACAGGACACAAAGGAGCCCAGGAAGTCTGGGGCAAGGAAATGATGAATTTCTCATGGTGAATGTTGCTTTTGCCATGACAGATGGAGCAATCCAGAGTGGGTCGTAGCGTTCCAAAGCTCAGGCAGAGGATCTGTCCTGGAGAACTGGACCTCTACTAGTCTAGGATTTGCATGGGGTTTTCTTCTACTGTCTCATGCAAACACAGACACACACAGACACACCCTCCAAAAAAATTCCAGATGTCATCCCTGATAAGAACATTTCCATGTTTGAGGTAAACCTGATACTAATTCAGAAGACACCACAGAGAGCAGTGCACAATTAGAAAGTGGCTATGACACTGACGAGTTAGTTATGACAAAGCAGACTCCAGCAAGACTTCCAAATAGGGAGAAATGTTCAAGCTCCATTTCTTGTATATGTTCCAAAGAGCTCAGAAAGAAACCTCAGTGCTCTCAGTAACCTTAAGGAACCTTTTCTCCCTTTAAAAAAGAAAAGAAATGATGATTTAAAAAAGAAAGAAAGAAATCTTCTTAGCACACATCATCAAAGCCTTAGTCTCTGCTCAGTTGCTCGATCAATCTGAAGCACACAGTGATGGTCCCACCAGACATATACGTGTTGAATTCTAAAGAAACCCTGAACAATCAATAGATGGACTACCTTATGATCTCCTTCCCTTTCGATATTTTTTCTTATAATCCTGGTTTCCCCAAGAACCAAGCAAGTCTTACTAAACCTTCACATCAATTAACCTACCACAGATTCAACAAATCCACTCCTAATTGGAGCACACTGGAATTTCCAGGCGGAGAATAAAACCCAGGAAAAGATCCAAACCTATATGGTTGTAGCATAGCCAAAGGGATCTTCATGATCACCTTGATCTTCCACCAGATCTGCCTATAAATTAAGTCCATCCTATTAGTCTCATTTTAGCACCTGACTGGGGCTCAGAGAGAATAAGCAACTTCCATGAGATGATACAGCAAATTGGCTTTAAGATAAGAATTCCCAATTACAATGGCCAGGAATCCCTGTCATTTTGAGAAGTGAGTTCTAGGCATCCCTGTGAAGAGGGCAGTCTGTATAGGTATTACTGGACCCTAAGGCCAGACCAGGTGAGATGCCCAGAAAGAGGCACAGTGAAGGGTTTACAAGATCTTGTGTGTTACAAATGTTAGTTGATACTCATTATTTGTGGTAGTTATAGTCTATAAAATTACTGGACCATTGCTCCAAGGGGAAATGCAAAGTTAGGTTCCTGAGAGCCTCTGATCACAGCATCAACCGGTCATCAACTAATCAATACAGAACCTTGTTTTATGTGTGTTTCTGCTTAAAGACACCTCATTCAATATATATTGTTGATTTGTTAACACTGAACTCACGGCCAACAGCCCTATAGCTCATGCCTGAATGAAGATTCTCTAATACATGTATTTAAGTCACAATCACAGCCTTCTTGCACTTAGCAACACTAGACATCACTTCAACACTACACTAGGGGACCATTTTAAATAGTAAAATCACCAAGAAAAAGCACCAAAACGTGGGAAATGTGGCACTAAATAGACCACGAGAAGGAAACTTGTTCACAGTACGAGGCAGAGTGTGGCCTTGTTCAGCCTCAGCTAGAAATCTGTGTTGGGTGACTCAAATTTTTCACCACTCTGTGCATGTCCACAAATGACTGTGAAAGTACTATAATTATTGATTTGGAGGTTATAAATAAATTTTAGCCAGTAGGTGAATTCGCAAATACAGATCTGTGAATAACGAGGATCAACTGTAGGTTGTACTGTAACTCTTTCCTGTAACCCAGCTATTCTGCAGGGAATTTTGGCTAGATGTTTAAACACGTCGTCATTTAAGTTCAAGGTCATTCAAGCCACTTTCACTTGGGGGAGGGGATTTTAGTACATTCTTACAACAAAAATTAAAATGAAGAAATGACTGACAGGGTTATTTTTAAAATGCAGTCTATTTTAAATGGTTACGTCTGACAAATTAATGCCTTTAACTCGCAACACTGATATAATGCAATGCAACTGGCACTAACCATAAGATAATTTTTTAATATCAATTCATAGATCATCACAGGCAGTATGGTCTGGAGGAGAAACACAAGTTTTCAGTTATATGTCAATCATCTTTTACTTCATCTGGATCTTTCTGTGTCTGTGACCTCATTTGGAGAGAATCCCAATGTCTATATTTGAACTCCTTTGAGAACATGTGGCTCCAGCAGATGATTTTCCTGATCCTCCCTGTGATGGGCTCATAAGTGAATATGATCCAGGTCTCTTCAAGGAGTCGGTCACTCCCTTTCTAGTTCGCAATGCAGTTAAAAGAACCTATTATTCTATCTTCTGGGTGACTAGCAACAGAGGCCCTAGGAAGGAAAGAGGCCAGGACACAGTCAAGGAGCAGGTTAAACAAAAGCCACAGTTCAGACTGTCCTTCCAGGCTGTGTGATCTGCCCCAAGTCACTTTCTGTCTCCAGGCTTCAGTTTCCTCAACTGGAATTAGAAGATGTTTTAGATCAGTGGTTGGCAAACATTTTCTGGAAAGACTCAGATAGTAAATATTTTAGCCTTTATGGGTCAAGAGGCAAAACCAAGCATATTTGTAGGTAACTGTTATAACAAGAAAGAAAACTAACGTCCGCAATTTTTTTTCAACCATTTTAAAATGTAAAAACCATTCTTAGCTCATGGGCTGTACAAAAACAGGCAGCAGACTGGATTTGGTCGTTGGGGTGTAGTTTGCTGACCCTTCTTTAGATCGCATCAGCGCTGCCCAGCAGAACTTTCTGTGATGATGGAGATGTTCTCTACCTGCACCATGGCTACTGAACACTTGCAATGTGGCTAGGGTGACAGGGGAATTGAATTGTTAGTCTTATTTCATTTCAATTAATTTAAATTGAAATAGGCACACAGAGCTAGTGGCTAAGCACAGCTTCAGACCTTTCCTCCACTTCCTCAGGCCCTAATACTTCACGGTTCCACAGATCGCTGCCTTCAAGAGCTTCTGTTTTATGAAGTTGGCAGATGCGGACAAGCTTTGAAGATTTTGCCCTCGTTGATTACTTTGGCCTGCACTGACTTTCTCTAGTTTTCTACCATGTCTCTAGTCTGCCATATCCATTCTAATGCTAAATTCCAAACTGGGCAGGGAGGTACCACATGGTGCCCCAACAAACTCAAGGGATGCTACAGAATATTTTAAATTTGAAGAAACCACGCCATACTCAACATTTATCTATCTATACTAGTGCAAATGACTACTAGCTCAACATCTATCCAACAGTTCATACACAATGACTAGTTTGTAGCTTCATCATTAGATAGAGCTACATTCCTTTCGATGAAGTCATATCTTTGCAAAGATGGGTTTTCAACAGTGATCAAAAGCAAGGCATGAAAAAAAAAAAAAAAAAAAAGCAAGGCATGCAGTGCTGCCCTAGTTCGCTTGCACTGCTAATAACAAAGTCCCATAGCCTGGGTGACTGATAAGCAACAGAAATGTACTTCTCACAGTCTTGGAGGCTGGAAGTTTGAAATCAGAGTGCTAGCATGGCTGGGTTCTGGTGAGAGCTCTCTTCCACGTTGCGGACAGCCAACTTCTCATATTGTCTTCAAATGGTGGAGTGAGAGAGCTCTCTGCAGTCTCTTTTTATAGGGGCACTAATCCCACTTATGAGGGCCCCACCTTCATGACCTAATTATCTCCCAAAGGCCCACCTCCAAATACCATCACACTGGGGATTAGGGTTTCAACATATAAAATTGGGCAGAGAAGGGGAGAGAGGACATAAACCTTCAGTCCATTGCAGGTGCCCAATCTGATTCCAAGATCTTCTTAAAGTACAACTTCTTTTATCCCTTTCTTTCTCTCTACCTCAAAAGCTGTGCCTCTCAATTTTTCTGATTCACAAAGCTCAGCAACTTACTTGACAAAATTCCCACTACCAATGAGTCCTGACAAGAACTAGATGAACCTTCTCTGCCAAAATCTGGCTAAGGCAGATTTTGCCTAAGGCTTATGAGAAAACTTTATTGAAGTATTTGACAAATGTAAACTGGGGTCCCTTAGCTCGTCATCAGGAGCATCTGTTTGTTTTATTTTTAGAGGCTTTAGGAGAAGCCCTTATTTTGTTTGTCTCTTCAATAGTTAACCCAGCATTTATTCCTGCTTTTGGAAGGAATGGAGAGAAGCCTGGTTCTGATACTGATCTACATTCTCCCTGCCAGGGAATAAGAGCCCATGACATGATCCTCCCTGCCGGCGAGCTGCCCTTTCTCCACTTGACCTGCAGACACAGTAAGTTAAAAAAGTGACCTGCAATCTTTATGATGTTCTTTCCAACTCCTGGGTTTCCCTGGTGTCTGGCTGCTGCCTGCATAAAAGGCAATGAACCTAAACCATTAACATTTTTTCTATGTTGACTATGGGGGAAAACTGGGATACAGGGCAAGTGCCTACAGGAAAAAATATATATAGTCTGTGCCCTGTTTGTCCCTAGAACCTTCATCAAGAACCTGAAATCCAAGGTTCGAGCCATGTGAGGGGTCACCTCTGCCAACTACTGAGGCAGCTCAAGGGCTTTGTCCAGTTTCGTGGGGAAACGCCTACAACTAGGGCTGCCGTTGCATTCTACCCCCCACCCAAGAGAGTGGGCCACACACAAAACCTTTCATCATGGGGTCAGGTTTTCGGATATTCTGGCTTTCAACCTACAATTTCCCTTGGTTGAAATTCAGCCCACTTTACTTAGTTACTCTCTACTCTTTCATCCTGGGGGAAAATCTCTCTTTTCCACTGAAAACAAAAGAAGATCATAAGATCCATTTTACCAAAAGTAAAAAACTCAAGTCCTATTAAAACACTTCTGAATTTTGGCAAAACCCACTGATGGGCTGGTGGTGGCAGAGTGTGTCAGGGGAGGTATAAACCCAGCAGATTCCTTCTCTACAAAAACAAAGTGCTTACATTTAAAAAGCTAAAGGAAAGCTAGATGACCTTCTCACTCTGAAATTTCATGATTCTGTGGATAGTTCTGAAGGATTTCATAGGCTCTCTTTGCTACATGATGGTGGACAAATTCTATAAATTTCTCTTCCTTAATTTGGCTCAATTTAGAAATCTACTATGGGCCCAGAAATATGTTAGGTGCTAGAGATATAAAGATGAGTAAGGCCCAGTCCTTGTCCTCAAGTAACTCAAAGAAGAGGAAGGAAACAAATGCATAAAAAATAACTCTAAATGTCCTCCAAGAACAGGGCAAGGGAGTCAAGGAGCTCTAAGGAGAAGATGTTGCCTGGAAGGTGGAGCACGCTTCTCCTGGAGCATCGGGTACCAAGGAAGAGCATCTCAGGAAGAAGGGAAGCATGCACATGGGATAGACACATGCGATGCATTCAAGTAAAAGCAAAGGTTAGCCTTTCTCAGCCTCTTATCTCCCAACTCTGGACTTTCCCCTCCAATCCATTCTTCACTCCAAGTCAGAGCCATCTTCCTAAAATGCAACTCTCTTAAAACCCCTTGATAGCTACTCTTAGCGTGGTTTGAAATGCATTCCATAATCTGACCACTCCTTACCTCTCCAGCCTCAACTTAATCACCCAATCAGTCCTCTGTGCCACCACTCTGTTCCCACCACGGAGCCTAGCCAACTCCACTTGCTCTTCCAGGACGACCTCGCTTAAGGGTGTCTCCAATAAGAAGTCTTTCTTGACTCCCAAGGCTGGTTTAGGTTTTTCTCTTAAGTATCCCTGGGCATCCTGTAGCACACATCAGACTGCTGTACTGTAATGTCTGTGCCCCCCACAGGACTGTCAGCTACTTAAGGTTAAGCATTCAATAAATACTCGTAGAAGGAAGAAAGGAGGGAGGGAGGGTGAGAGGAAAGTAGAATAGAATCCTGGAAAAATCTCAAATGTAAGAAATAAACTAAGAGTCAAGGAAAAAGTAATGAGAAAGATGGGGGGAAAGAGTGGTATCATGGGAACAAAGGAGAAGAGAACTTTCAGTTGGAGTCTCTTCTTATTGTAAAAGAAACACTCTAGAGAAATCAGGTAGCTAATGATTAAAACTGGGTTCTTTGCCCTTTTTTTGTGCCACAGGCTTCTTTGGCAGTATGGTGAAACCAATGGGTCCCTTCTCAAAATAATACTGTTAAATATATACAATACAATATATATGATAAATTACTTATATTGCAATACAGTTATTGAAATATTAAAACATTATATTATGGTCATATATGTGCTTCTTTATTAATGCATTAAGTAACAAGATCCAGCAGTAGGTCCAGAAACCATTGCAATTTCTCAAGAGCAATGAAAGAAACAACACTTCATGATATCTACCATAACTGTAATGTGAAATTGAAATATCTAGGGATATTATTAATACTACTGTGGTTTATTCCCTATACTCATAGCTGAAAGAAATGCTAAATTTCAGTTAACGGTTAGTACTTTCCCCACCAAAATTCACAGACCCCAACCAAGTCACCGAATTGGCAATGAGGTCCTAGCTGACCTTTGCCTGAGCAGTTTCAGGCAAGTGGAAGGGGCAAAAGCCAGAGTGAAAATTAAGTGACAAACGAATGAGAGATGCGAAGAGGGAGGACATGGTTATAGGCTCCTCTTTCCAGATGTTTCTGTGGCCAAAAGAATGAAAAGGCTTGGAGTAGCTTGAAGGAGAAGAATGTCCAGGGGACACAGCAACAGAACAGGCCTTCTCCTTGGGACCCAAAAAGTAATGTCAGGAACAAGGCTAAATCACTGTTGGAAGTAGTCCCCACATCGTGAATAAAGGGCAATAAATCAGGACACAGAGTTATCAGCACTGTTTTTACTAGTGTAGGGAGATGGTGAAGATCTGCACAGGCTTAGAGACAGAACTGCAGGGAAGAAGAGACAGTCAATGCCAGGGGATTCTTTTTCTCTGAAAAATAGCTATCATCGTTTGGAATAAAACAGATAATGGGCTGAGTTTGGAGTTAGTCCGTGATTTCCACTCTCCATGTACTGCTGATTATAGAAAGGACCATAAAAAGAATTCTTCTAGTCTATGGGGAAGACAGAGTCTCCCAGAAACCTGCTCCAGATACAGCTTTACTTGTACAGATGTGAAATGGTCTCAGGGCAACAAAAGTTATTTAACCTAATCTTTTTCTGGGTCAAGATTGAATACTTTCAATAGCAGTTAATGTCTGAGGCATCAGATGCTAAAAGAAAAGAATGTGTATATGAGAGACAGAAACAAAATTCAAGAAAATGGCAGGACAGACCCAACACAGAACATAACTAAAACAAAAATAGAGAAAGTTTGGGTTTCTTAATAACCACCCTTTTTGAGCCAAAGGAGAAAAACAAAAAAGGCTCCTGAAATCCGATGAGCTGTACAGTAGGAGCCTTCGGAGAATCTGGGGAGAAAGTGAACAGAAGGAAAGCTGTGCAGATATGCAAATACCCTATTCAAACCCAAGCTTCGCTTTTCCTGCAACTGAGGGTAATTAAGTGGTTAGAGAGCTGCCTTTGAGCCTCTGCTCCTAACAAACAATCGTGGATTTGTTGGCTAGTTGACTTCATCCGGCCTAAGCCAGATCAAGATAAATCAAATTAAATGTCCACTGACACAAAAGCCAGAGCCTGTGTGACACTGGGAGCGACTATACAGCTTCTGTGGGTGTGCAGCTCTGTACCGCGACTGGAGCTCAGGTGCTGCTAGAGATGAGACTGAAAGAACAATTGCACGCCCCTGTATTCCTCACTGGACATCGTTTATTATGCCTCCCTGTGCAAAGAGCCCAAAGCCCTTTCCAGAAGTGACCTCCATTAGCCTCACCCACACCTCCGTAAGCCCCCCCAGCCGGCAGCCAGACTGTCTCATCAGCCCACGTTCCAACCCCAGAGTGAGTGGGGAAAAGGAATATATTCAAGGTCACCCAGCAGGTGGAGGCCAAGCCTCGGGTAACACTCACCCCTAACCTTGGGTCTTATCGGTCACAGCACTATTTATCTCAACCTGCAGCCAGGGAAATAGCATTAAAAAGAGCGCTTTTCCAAGAGCGTTCAAGGTCGTCCTCTGTGGGACCAACCTGGAGGTCTCCGAGAAGCTACCACAGGGTTTAAGGGGAAAAGCTCATATTTTCCAAACCTAAGCGCTTAGGGTTCTAACACCCCACCTTCTAGCTGCATGGAATAAACTAACTCTGGATTCCTGGAGACAAGATGAACTGAACACGATATAGAAACCAGAAGAGTTACACGCTTCTAAGCAGTATGAGACTCCGTCAACCCCCAGCTTTGGGGTAACTCCAGATCTCGGGGAGCAAGTCTCCAGCGTAGGGCAGCTGTGCTTTGCGCCAAAGAGCCCCTGGGAACCGTGGCAGCTCACCGGGGAGATTAATGAGCGCCCTCCGGCACGCTCGGCTCCATTTCTGATGAGGGTGCTCTGCAAAAAGCCCAAACCAAGTGAAGCTTCTGCCCCGAAGAGTGTGGCTCTAGGCGCGGGGAAACGCGTCCGGGCCAGCCCGCTACCCGGCGGGGCCGCGGGAGGAACTTTCCCAGGCTGGGCACGGACACTGGTTTCCAGGCCAGAGGGTTCCCGGTGAGCAAGCCCTGAACTCCGACCTACCTGCCCGCCGCAGGCGCTGCCCAGTAACTATTTGATGCGGGCCCACAAACAGTCTGATTCTCTCCTGTCAAGAGCGCAGCTGAGAGAGGACGGGAAGGGCCCTGGGTGGGGACAAGTGTCTGCACTCACCTCGGAAGCCCACCTTCTAGCGTTTTCTCCCCTCCAGCTCCGCGGCGAGCTTCCCGCTCTCGGTCAACCAGAGGCCTGGTACCCGGAGCCCCGCCCCCCACGCCGCCGGCGCCTGCGCACCCCGCGCTCCTTCCCGGAAGTGCCGAGAACCGCGCTGCTTTTAAGAGGTGTCCCCTGTATCTGCGAGTTTTGCTTTTGCCTGAAGCCGAAAACACCTTGACCAAGTGGAAATGCCCTTCAGGTACTGCAGGTCAAGGGCTCACATGGAATGAGAAGAACGAACAAACAGAGGCTCTGGCTACCCCCCCCCCCAAACACACAGATCGTGAGGGACACTGTTCAAGTTGGAGCAAGTGGTCTACTGGCCCCCCTTACTCCACATTTAGTACTTCAGAACTTCTTTAGTTCTTAACACGTGTCATTGAATCCAAGAGTCCAGTGGCCAAAGGGAACCCTTCTTTCACCATCTGTTCTTGTGAAATAAAATGAGACGTCTAAGAAACGATGGCTAAACATGCTTTATGAGATCCTTTCTAAAGAAAAGATGGGGGTGGGAACCTCCACGTCACCAAGAGAGCTCTTTGCCTGCTTCAGGCTCCTGCCAAGTCCAGCATCCAGTCACCGCCGGAGGCCATCACCACGGCTTACCTGCTCGGCTCCTACGGAGGCCCAAGAGCCCTGAGGAAGAAAGAGTCACACGCAGCTCTGCTCCCAATGCGAGATGCCCATCCAACAGACACCTCCCTGCTGCCTTGCAATCCTTTTGATTCCTGCCCATCTCCCCTCCGCCCCACATCCCCCGGGGGCTCCAAAGCTCCCTCCACACCTTCTACCCTTGCCTCCAGCTCCAGCCCGCTTCTCTCTGCTGACCATACCCATTTTGTCTTGTGTCCCTCCAGCCCAAGAAGTACAGAAGACTTCCTCCGCTCTTAAGACAGCCACCCCTCCTTTAGCCCCCTAACACCCGATGGACTTCACATCCACGACCATTCTTCCTCCACACCTTTATTCTGGCCCCTTCTACAGCAGTTGCCTTTCTGCCCTGAACCGTGTCATTCTTCCCCTCCTAGGGTATAGGCGTGGGGAGTTCCCTTTGAACTGCTTCACCTCCCTCCTCAGATGAACTTCTCACCTCCCCTACCTTACATTTCCTTAGCACTCATTTCTTCCTTACCCTAGGCAGTCTGGCCTACACCACACAGCGGCCCTGAAACCATGCTCTCTCGAATGTCAGCAGTATTTCCCAACCACATCCAACAACAACCTTTTCTCATTTCTCATTCACCTTTAACTCTCTGAAACATTTCACACTTTGGTAACAGCCACCCCACCCCCCAGGTGTCCCCCGTTTTGATTTCTATGGCACTCTGCCCTCCTGGGTTTAGCCCCCTGGGTGTTTCCCTTCTGTCTCCTTCATGGGTGGTCCTCCAAAGGTGGGAGGAGGATGAGCCATCCCCAAGGCTCGTATTATTCCTCATCCTTGTACTTTTCTCATCATTCTCCTCTGAAGTAGCCCATTGATCCTCACCGCTAACAGGACAAAGTACCAATTCATTATCCTAGCCTTTGAGGTCTTCCACATGACCCTACCCAGCCCACCTTATCTCCAACCAGGCTGCTGGCCTCATCCCTAGGCCACAGGCTTTGATCAAGTCCAAGGCTCTACCTGGACCACATCCCTTCTACATTCCTCCTCTCTATCCAAATTTTACTCCTGTTTCAAAGTCTAGCTAAACTCTCATCTTGTCTCACTTGTACTATTAACACAAAGAAAACCGGGAAGGTATATTTACTCTTGTAAATCTCCTCAAAGCCTATGGTAGACATATGGAAGCCAAACAAAGCCAAGCAAAAAAGGTATTAAACAATTTATTTAATAAATATACTCAATCTATACATTTAATAAATATACTTAATCTATGCATCCTTTTGTCTTGACCATCACAGCAACAAGCAAAATGTGGGACATAGTTTTTCTTCAAATATTGCTTACTTCGCAAACATTAGTGATCATAAAGTCTATCATTATATATTACAGTTTTCATTTCATAGGTTTAGGTTGACAAATTCAGTACTAAATAGACCAGTTTGTTCCCCCTACTTCTTGGGATTAGGGTAAGTGGTCATTAGCTAGTGGCAGTGTTTCACACTTGACTACGTGGCCTAAATGGGTGGCTTTGCCATGGATGTAGTTTATCTGAAATGGTGATAAGCAGACTTTTCCTATTTTACAAAATAGAGCTCTTTGTTAAAGCATCTAACTGTAAACACCCAGTAACATCACACCAAACACTGTGTTTAAAAGACAACACTGGTGTAGCTTACTATTAGAGAAAACAAGCACCTAGGAAAACAACATCTTTTTTTATTCATCTTTGTTTATAACTTAATCCAAGTTTTTATTCTTATTTCACACACTGATTGAAATATCATTCTACAAACCACATCTGCTGTATCAGAAACAGCTAATTATCCCCCAGTGTGCATTCCCTTCTTTAACAGGTGAACCCCCAACGTTTAGCTGGCCATTGCCGAGCCTGCCTTTCAGCTAGATATGGCCATGACCATGTCTGGCCGATAGGATCGAGGAGAAATGTCATGTGCATCTTCTGCGAAGTATGTAAAGGGAAGGATTGTTCCTTTCTTTCTCTTTTCTTCCTTCCTGATAATTAACTGCAGATGAATAACTTGGACCCTACAAACCTATTGGCCGCTGAGGGGAAGCACGTGTGGGTGATGGGGGAGTAACCCAAAAGAAGGAGCCTGGTCCTTGATTTTTACAGAACAGACACACTAGCCCTGCAATACCTACCTCCAGAGTTCATTTCATGAGAGAGAAACAGATACCTTTTCTATTTAAGTCACTGTTATTTGGGGTTTTCCGTTATGCTCCACTAGACCTAATCCTAACTGATATACCAAACTGAGAATCAAAACTTATAACTCAATTTGTGATTTCCAGAAAGTCCAAAACAAAATTCTGCCCAATATACATATACACAGCTTTGCTTTCAAAGTCCAATACCAATTCCTTTCTTTTTTTCTTGTATATGAAATGGGTCCATGGCTCATTTCAACAAAATAGGCCAAAATAGTATTACTGTCTTTCCCCATCCTTGTTCCTTTGTGACTTTCTTCACCCAATAAAAGAGAAGCTGAGTGGTATCATAGAACGTGCATGCAATGTGCAGTATGAGAAGTTAGCTCTCACCTCTGCCCTTTTTCAGCCATGTGACCCTGAATAAATGACATCCTGTATTCAAAAAGCGGGGTGAATAATTTCCATTTGAATCATTCAAAATCCCCACTGGGGTTGCTGTATTTAATGATATAAATACGTTAAAGAGCCTGGCAAGTGTCTGACGTGTTGGAGGGGTTTGATAAATGCTTATGAAATCTAAAAAAAAAAAAAAAATTCAACCACAGAGCAAACAGCTCCCAAGAAATTGACTTTTAATCAATAATTAACAATTCCTCTTTTAAGCAGAGAGAAAAACGGTGCCCCTCACAACAGATGTCAGGATCTTCTGTACACGGCCGGATCCTGAGGCTGTTTACCTTGCAACGTTAGAGCTGTGAAGTCCAGCTCCCACACGGGCAGTAACGATTCACGGGGAGTCCAAAACAAGAGCCATCATTTGGTGTAAGTTGAAAGGTACAGTAGGTCATCTGCAAAGATGGCAGCCAATCACCCTTCTCAACTCCATACACACATGTGCGCCCCACTCCACACAGCAAGAGGCAGACAATTTTCCCCTCCCTGTGACTTGCTTTGACCAACAGAATGCACCAGAGTAGCATTTGGTGAATTACAGGCCTAGACCTTAAGAGGCATTGCTGCTTCTGTTTGCTCTCTTGGAAGCCAGCCACCAAGTAAAGAAGCTTAGGCTAGACTACTTATTGAATGATGAGGGACTCCTGAAGGGAGGTCATGTAGAAGAGAACCAAGGCCTCCCAACTGACCACCAGCATTAAGACCCCAGACAACCGCCCTCCTGGATGTCCCAACCCCAGCCAACTCCAGAGGAATGCACCACAAGTGGCCCCAGCTAACATCAGCAGGAGTAGAACTGCCTCGCTGACCCACAGAATTGTGAGGAATAATAAGTCGTTGTTGCTTTAAGTCACTGCATTTTGGGATGTTTTGTTACACAGCAATAAGTAATCGATACAAAAGATGAGCGTTATCCCCTATGGTGCTTAGAACACAGGACACAGGACCCACCACCTCAATGCCTCCTTCCAGTAAACCCCCAAGCCTGTGACCTCACTCAGAGAAGCTACAGTCTCAGCTATCCCAGCTTAAAGGCACTTACTGAGCCCTGCATACCCATACAGTTTGAGGTAACTGCTTTAGTGTGTCCTTTTGTTATTCTCTATCTCTTGTGTATTACCGTTAAAATGGCAAATAAGAAACAACATAAGGGAAGAATTGTGAAGATAACCCAGGATCCAACAAAGAAGTTTCTCCCCACCAACTGGCTGTGCCAATGCGCTACAGTTAAATTCCCATTCTGTAATCCTAAGTGAATTTCTTGTTACTAAACTCTAGAGTAAAATAATAATAGCTAACATTTATTGTGTTCTTACCACGTGTAAGGCGCTGTGCCAAGCTTCAGAAGTAGGATAACATTTCTTTTTTTAAACAACTTTATGAGGCAGATTCTATTCACTTATGTATCAAAGGTTAATCAATCAGGTACTGTTCCAGGTACAGGGGGATACAGAAATAAACAACATAGACAAAGACACTGCCCTCATGGAACTTGCATTCCAGGGTTGGAGAGAGACAATAAATAAGTATAGGATGGTGAGAAATGCAAACTATGGGAAAACATAAAGCAGAATGTGAGCCTTCCTGATCAGGTGGTATTTGAGCAGGAAATGAGGATGTTAGCCCTGGAGATGGATATGAGGGAAGAACATTTCAGGCCAGTACAATTCCCTGAGCTAGGAACATACTTACTGTGCTCTAAGAATAGCAAAGAGGTCTGAACAGCTGGATCAAGAAGAGAATATTTAGAGGTGAGGCCTGAGAAGTAGCGAGGAGACAAATCAAGTGGGGCCTTCTAATCCATGGCAAGGACGTTGGCTTCATGAGTTGGGAAGGCACAGGAGAGTTTTGAGCTCACCTTTTCAAAGACTCACTCTGTCTATTATATGGTGGGGGGAGGAGGAACTGGTTAGGAGGCTAAGGTAATATGATGATGATAACTTGGACCAAGGTGGCAGCTGAGGACATGGTAAGAAACAGCAAGCTTCCAGAAATATTTGGGAAGCAGAGAGAGCCCTATTACTGTTAGCATTATTACGCCTGTTTCACAAACGAGGAAACTAAAGGTAGAGTAACCTGCCCAAGATGATAGAGCTCATACCCTCAGAGCCAGAACTCAACGCAGGGTTTGACTCCAGAGCACATCCTCGTCACCTCACTGCCCTACTGCCCGACTTTCAAAATCTCTGAGCTTCCTAAGTCAGAAATTTCACAGGTCAAACTGTCCCAACTCTACCCTGCTCCATCTACACATAAAATAGAAATAGGCCAAGCCCCAGCCCAGTTATCAGTTCAGCAGACTGTTGAAGAAGCAATGTGCCCTCGTGCCTTAAATAACCCCTCCCCTTTCTGTGAGACGAGACTCAAAGCCGCGCTCTTGGACGTGGACAAGCTCTTGGCCCCGGCCACGGCAGGCGTGACTAATTCCCCAGGATTGCCTAAACTCGGGGTGAATGGTTCTTTTCTGTTGAGGAGGCGGCCAAACAATTCCTCACCACTGATGACCTAAAGAGATCAGAATGACAACGTCACAAAACAGTCCTAGAGGAGACTTACAAAACCATATGTTTCTAAGTGTTCAAATAATTTTATCATCACCTGCCACTCGGTAAGTTAAAAAGTGAGGCTGGGAAAGAAGGTTCCCACTAACAATTTCCATGAATTGGAGAGTTTTCACTCTCTTACTCTACTTGGAATTTTCTTGCTCATCAAAGTTTACATTGTGATCCAGTGATGATCCAAGTGTGTTTGTGCGGGTGCTTCTTAGAAGAAATGTGTATATACAAAGGCCCTGACACAAAAGAACACATCACTGTAAGTAATCAGATGGTCATGACCTTGATGCACTCCGTTTTGAAAGTAGAAAAAAAACAAAAACAAAAAAAACCTTTTCTTATTAATTTAAAGTCTTGTTAAAATTCTCGAACATAAAATAGTTTTCATTAAAGAAACCAAGACCCTTTCCCCCGATTTCAAATTTCCTATCAAAGACAAAAAGGCCTTCTCTGACTCAATCTCTCTCTCTTTCTCTCTCTCTCTCTCTCTTTTCTTTCCAAAACAGAGGACTCCAAGATTTTCAGCTGCAAAGCCTTGGAGACCCCTGAGGTTCAACTGTTAAGAACACCAATTTCCGACTGAGGAATCACATGCAAAGAGAGTGAAGGATAACTGACATCACAATTTATTGCCCCAAAAACAACCTTCTCAACTCAAAGCAAAACCGTAAGTATTGGTGAGAAAGACACTGCCTGTTAACTGGCTGTGAAAGAGTGATTTACAATGCATTTTCCCTCACAGTAGAAGGCCTCTTGGCAGCCACAAATGCAGGTTTTGTGCATTCAGAAGCAAAGCTTAGAGGAGCAGAAGAGAGTAAAAAGGATATTCGGCATGGGAAGTGTGCCCTTTTCCACCACATTTATTCCATAAGGTCACAGGACTAAGAGCTCTTGGAAAATTTCTCATTAGGAAAACAAACTTTCACCACGATAAGGACAAAAACTGAACACTTTCTTTTTTTTTTCTTTTCTTTTTTTCCTCTTAAGTAGTTTCATATCCATTGAAATCTCCTGCCCGGCACTTACGGCTTACAGGAAGAGAGCCTTTGCACAAATGAGGAAAATGCTAATAAAATTTTAAGCCACAGAATGACATGACCTAACGTTGCCAGAGATAGATGATGTAAAACGGCATTAAATTCTTGTATCTGAGGGAGCTGTCGAGCATTACAGCTAAAACAACACTGTAAGATAAGCAGGCGTCTAAGAGGATGCTTTCCTGACATCACCCGGAGAGAGAGAGGTTAGTTCAAAGAGACTGCGGGAGGATCTGGGAAATCAAAAGGGTGGAAGGACAGAAGAGGAGTCTGGAGGAGAGAGAAACTCGCCTAGTGACCAGACCTTCCGAGGAACTGCCTAGGAAGAAACTCTGCCCTTCTTCCCTACAGTCCCCACCCCAGGTCACAGATTCCTGGAGCGCACTGGAGCAGGAGCCCACTGAGCCTTCTCCCCAAACCTGGAGAGCTTCTAACATGTTTGCCTTAGTTCTTCCAATCAACACAGACGCCCCCGATGCAGGAGCACAGGACTCCTTTCCCTCCTAAGACAGACATGGTCTCCAAACAGGATTCATCTTTGGGAATTAGTCCATTTTAGGACTACTGGGACATGGCTGGATATTAAGAGAAAAATGGGTGTAGATGACAATTTTCTTCACAGAGTTTCTTTAGCAGACGTGAGTGTGTATAACCACAGGGTGAAAAGGTATGGAATCCAGAACAAAATGAAACGGAGGGTTCAAATGCAGTCTGTCTCTAAGCAATCAACTTAAACTCTGGGTCTTATTTGTTAAATGGGGTTGGAATAACTATCTCAAGGACGTGCTGTGGATCTGACAGGAGGCTCTTTATCCCAAGTGCCTGGCACAAGGCGCCACTGAGTTGGGACTCAATGCATGGGGGGGTGCCTCCGGTGCTGAATCGCCCGAGTTGATCCCCCTAATCCCAGACGTGGGGTCAATAGGGCTGAGTATCCATTGGCTATGCTGACTGTGCTTAGGCTAAGAATGAGAAGAAAAAATATATATATATCTAAGGGAAAGAAATAGATCGTCCCCTGTCAGGAAGACTAGATTATATAAAGGGAGAGGGAGATCGCTGACAGCCCATCAGCGCACCAACCATGGGCCCTGACCACGCACAGGGTTGCCACCCAAAGTACAGGAAGCCCAGTTACCTCTGAATTACAGGTAAACAAGGAATAATTGTTTAGTATAAGTACATCCCAAATATACGTATGCTAAAATTTTATTTGCTCTTCATCTGACATTCAAACGTTCCTGGGCACCCTGCATTTTTATTTGCTAAATCCGGCAACCCTGAGCACCCAGCGCATTGGTCCACCAAAGCAATTTGGAAAGAGATCCAGAAAATTGTTTGGAAAGTCAGAAAAAGAGAAACTCAGGTGGCCCACCATCCACTTGGCACACATTGACTCCAGGATGTCGCCCGCCCCCCCCCCATTCCTAGGCAGGATCAAGTGTCTGAGGAATGGAGAGTCTGTCTTCCACTAGTCCTTTCCAGCAGGCAGGGAGTTAAGGACACAGGTTTCATCATCATTGCGGCATCACTAAGCCTCCCAGGGACCCGGGACACAGCTCACGTTCCACAGTGAGAACCTGGGCTTTCTGCACTCAGATGATTGCTTTTCTCTAGACAACTTATTGCATTTACCGTAATTGCTATGTCTCTTCCCACCTGAGGATATAAGTAACACCCCCTCCCCCCCAAACCTCATCGGGTCCTAGGCTGGTCCTCCCATCACCCAAGATATAAACCACATCTGCAAGTTGTCAGTAGCAATTCCCCTTTCCCCAAGGCCTGTCCTTCAGGCTAAGCTGAGGAGGGTGTGAGAGGTGAAGAAAATCACATCGGAGCAATGAGGCCTTCCATCGAGGGTCCACAGTCATGGGCTGAATGGACACACAGGAGAAGGCCTTGGAACGCTGCAAGGGCAAAGTGCAAATGAATACACCGTAGACAAAGTCGAGTTGAAAAAACTCAGCCTTCGGTCCTCTAGGCCACGGGGAATGTCCCACTCTTTGTGACAAGTTCGGACCTCCCCCACTCAATAAACATAGTCCTCGGGAGCTGGACCCAGCACTAGTGCAGGACAAAGAAACCCAGGGCCACCAGCAGTGAGCAAAACAGTGGTTTGTTAGCTGTGAAGAAAAGACCAACTCTTGAATTTCCTCCTTCCTGCTGTGGGAATACATCGTTGATGAAGCCCAGCCCATCACCCACGACCCACACACATCACAGAGCGGAAGACGCCAGTCTGAGAGTCAGAGGAGGAAGGTACGGGGAGGAAATTGCAAGGTCAAAGTGACCACCTGGGGAAGTCTGATGACTTGACACGTTTAAAGCATTCTTAAGACGGTCTGGAAGGATTAGGAGCAGAATGAAAGGGGGAGGGCGTCCGAAGGGCTGTGGAAAGAGAAGGGGCCATAAACTTGAGAGTACCCCCTGGAGTTTTACTGAACGGCCTGCAACCTCATGGGGTGCAAGTTAAGAAAAGGCAAATGGGCAAGGAACCAGCCAGCCAAATACAAAGGGAGAGGAGTGTGGAGGAGAGGTTAATTGTGGCCGTCAGAGATGAGTGGTTACACGGGGAGCTTCATTTAAACTTAACGAGGCATTGGTTGCATTTTATAGGTCGTGGCAGGAGCAGAATGGAATGGCTCCTTGGAAACTTTTCCTGACCAATCCCTTCAGGCCAAATAGACAGACACGGGGTCTCCACGCCAAGAAGCACAAAGGGACATGGACGCCAAGAGCCAAGGAAAGGAGAGGGGTCCCATCCAATGAGCACGGGCCAGGGTCAGTCCAGGAGAGGTCCTGGGGGAAGGAGAGGCCATGAGGCCCTAAGGATCAGCATGCTTGAAACTTGAAGCTGAACCTCTTGCTCTGCCCTGAGATCACATGCAAGAAAGAGAACCCCAACACCAGCTGGGTCTGAGCTTCTTCATCTTACTATCCCCACCCTCAGATGTAGAAACAGTGTGAACAGGGGAGGAGAGATGCTTCTTGGACTCACCCAGGCGGTGCCAACAATTTGGCATGGATGCTGCTAGAATCTAAGTTGGGATGGGGGGAGTTAGGGTGGACTAGCCTCTTGGTGCCTCTATCAGGATGATCCTAGATCATAAAACAGGCTAAAAGTTGCGTCCCCTGAGAAGGCGCCCCTAAAGTGCAGGTGGAGGGAATTGCTTCTTCCTTTGTGCATTTTGTTCAAATTTCTATCATCTCATTTTATGGATTTTTTTTTTTTTTTTTTTTTTTGCCATTGCTTGACTCAGGAATAAGAACTTTGTCTCATTTATCTTTCCCACCATGCAGAATAATGAAAGCTTAATAAAACTGTCTGTAGGTAAAGGAATGAAAAGACAGAGTGAGGTTCTAAATATGGTAACTAACCAGAGATGGGGATGAACCAGAAAAGAGGGAGGACTCGGGGGAAAACAAAATGCACACATCCTAAAGCTGCAAGCTCAGAAGGAAAGAGCATTATGGTAATGGGCAAGACCTCCAGAAATATTCCAGTGGAACTGGGAGCCTGGAATTGCAAGCACTGGGCTGGGGAATGAAAGAAATGAAACGGAAATAAAAAGACAAAGTGCCTATCTCTTCTGATAGGATCAAAGTTTCCCAACACCAGGAAACAGAGGCTCATAAGACTGTCAGGAATCAGAAATCAGGAAACATTCACAGCCTCATCTAGCCCCAAATGCTTTGGCCCTAGCGCCGAGATGTCTAAAATTGTAACTAACTGTTTACCAGTCGATTTCTCATCAAATCCACCTTGTAAAGAAACCTGAAATAGTGGGGGAAAAATACTGACATGAATCAACCAGCTCATCATTTTCCTCTCTAAAGAAAATAGCTTGAAGAGTGTTCAGGTAATACCCACAATCGAGAGAATAGGAAACGAGTTGTTTGAAGAGACATCAGAATTCAAAGTAAAACTATAGATACAAAGGACTAAATTCTAAGCTGCATACTGGTCAACCTTTCTTCTCCTAGGAAGACTCCTCTAGGACTGCTTTGGAGATTTCAAGCACAGACCCAGTGGCCAAAAAGCCATCTTCCTCTTTATTCAATTGTTGTTCCATCCACACAAAAATATACACGTTTTGAACCTCCAGGGTAAGGAAAGAATGTCTCATGTGTCTTTTGCAAACTTCCCTGCTTCTTAATAAAGGGTAGGCTTATAGTAGGTATTCCAGGCCACATGACCAAGGCACAATGAGGACGGGGAAGATAAGCAATTCAGGACTATTATTCTGAGGGTAAAGCTGAAAGCAAATAGGAGTTGGATGGAGAAGGGCCATACAGGCCACTTAAGAGGCTTTGTCTTAACTCTGTAAGAAATGGGGAGCCATTAAGGAGTATCAGGGAAGGAGTCCTGAGTCCTTCAGCTCAGAGAGGTGATTCTGCAGAGGGTAGATCAAGGGCAACCAGCCTGGAGGCCATTGTAATAGGACAGGCAAGGGCTGATGACAGCCTGAGCTGGGCCCTGCAGTATAAGGGAGGAGGGGGAGGGGAGTGAAGGTTGTGTGGCACTGGACTAGACACTGCAGGGGATAGTACAGTGGATCACACAGTCTCTCCCTTTGGGCTCTGGGGAGGGGCCTGACTGAGTTGCTGGGGATCCAAATGCCATCATTAAGTTGGTTGGTTGGCCTTGGAATCCAGACTCACCTTGTGGGTAAAAAGTGGCACTTCTTCTTAAGCAAGCAGATGTCCCCATTATCAAGCACGTTGGGCCATAAAGAGAAAATGAGAGACTTTAGACTTGGGGAAGGTATCAAAGAGAAATTGCACCCAACATCTGTTTAAAACAGCAAGACAGATTTTATTCGAGCTACTGCAGTAGGGGAGAGAGACTTCAGCGTAGAACTGAGCTCGACTCTAAATATGGCAAAGACAGCTGGGGATTTATAGCCAGTGGGCAGAATGAGGGAGTCGGTGGTTGGAAAATCACTAAGAGGAACTTGATTAGATATCAAGGGTTGGGGGATTCTCGCTAAACTGGGCTCAGCAGGCCAATGATGAGGCTTAGTCCGGGAGAGTGTTCAAAGGAGCCTGACTAGAGTTTGGTCAAAGTGCTCTGCTCCACAGGGCAGAAGGCCCACTGAAAGGGCCCCAAGACGACTCCACAGATATGCAGAGGCAGCAGGGAAGAGGTAGGTGGGAGTCTGCTGGAAACTAAGCAAGGACCTGAAGCCAGGTTCAGGGCCTCTGAACCCTGAAAGAATCCACTGCTGGGGTGAAAGGAAAACATGAACGTGGAAAAGTGAGCATGAGCATGGGAGATTTCATGATAGAGAGAAAAAGAGACCAACAGAGAAGAGCAGCAAAACCAACAAGTGTTGATTCATGGGTCAGGTTTAAATGACAGGATCCCAGCAGGAGAATTTGTGGAACAAGCTGGCAGTCACTGGGGATACCCACAGTCTATAAGCGGAATCCTGAAAGAGTCACTGAACTTCTTGCCTCTGGATGTAATGGGGGTCTCAGAGTGATTGTGGATAGACCATTACAAGAAATGTGACCTTACTTTATTCTCTAAACTGGTGAGGTAGGCCATTCTGGCTACTACAGGCTTTATCTGTATAAATGTCCTATGCTGCAGGAACCAACTCTACTAAAACAGATTAGAAATGTTTTTGTTTGGGGGATGGGAGAAAGCAAAGTTAACCTGAACTCAGAGAAATATTTCCAACTGGGGAACCCAACAGATTCCTTTGTCCACCCAGACCCCTGAGATCAACAAAACAGGGCTTGCCCAAGTGACTCTTCCAACTTTCTGCCAGAGAAAGCTAAACTTACAAGCTAAGAGCTCGGCTTGATTCAATTCAGCATGTTAAAAATCCCTCCCCCACTCAATACCCAATTCCTCTTGGCTTATTATATATGATCAAGTGAGTTTGAATGAAACTGTCTCCAAGTCCTCATTTTTATTTCATACTGACAATATTATTTTTATCAAGTTCATATTTCAAGAAGCTTTATTCTTCCCTGACTTTCCTGAACCAGAGGAAATTATCTTGTTCCTTCCCTTGGGTTTGAAAGAAAACCTTTCCATAACTAATGTTTATCAGCAGTGCAATTTCTTTGCAAGAAATTGAAACCCCCTTGACATAGAAAGGAAAAGGACACCAGAGCTGGGATGATAGACAGACACCAAAAAAACCTTAAGGGAAAGGGAAGTCCACCTTTCCAGAAGCTCTGCCCTCTGTGTGCCTCTCTGGGCAATGCGCTCTCAGAGTCTAGCCAAGAACGCTTTCAAAATGTGTAACAACCAGTGCAGCCTGGAGGCTGACCAATCAGAAGAGAAAAGGGTCCCTGGCTGGATTCCTGCCGGGCAGGCTTTAACCCTTTCACTTCTGGATGGGGGAGAGGGGATTTCTAGGAAAGCACAGCAGGTGGTATATTATGCACAGTTCTCCAGAAAAACAGAACCAATAGGAGATATATATATATGTAATATATGTATATAATATATATATATTTGATATATATACAGGTATACCTCGTTTAATTGTGCTTCGCTTTACTGCGCTTTGTGGATAGTGTGTTTTTTTACAAACTGAAGGTTTGTGGCAACCCCGCAGTGTCAGATGATGGTTAGCAATAAAGTATTTTTTAATTAAGGTTTGTACATTTTTTTTTTAGACATAATGTTATTGCACACTTAATAGACTATAGTTTAGTGTAAACATAACTTTCATATGCACTGGGATACCAAAAAATTCGCGTGACTTGATTTATTGCAATATTTGCTTTATTGCAGTGGTCTGGAGCAAAACCCACAATATGTCCAAGGCGTGTCTGTGTACATAGAGAGAGACAGACACGCAGACAGACAGACACAGACAGAGAAAGACACAGAGAGACAGCCAGAAAGAAGGAGAGAGATGGTGAGACAGAGACAAAGAGACTGAGACTTCAAGGAACTGGCTCATGCAATTATAGGGGCTGACTTGTCCAAAATCTGTAGGACAGGCCAGCAGGCTGTGCAGGATTTGGTGCTGCAGGCTTGAGGCAGAATTTCTTCTCCAGAAAGTCTGTTTTCACTCTTAAGGCTGTCAACTGATTAGATGAGCCCACTCACGTTATCAAGGGAAATCTCCTTTTCCTAAAGTCAACTGAGAGTAGATGTGAGGCACATCTACAAAACACCCCAAAGCAGCACCCAGAGGAATGTTTGATTGAATAACTGATACTAACAAGAGTCTAGCCAAGGTGACATGTGAGACTAACCAGTGGGGTTGGGGGCAGTAGGAAAGGGGGTCACGCAGGGGATTTGAGGTAGCTGCTATTCACTACCCCATAGAGGAGTATTTTAGTATTTTAAATAGTAGCCCTGGTGTCCTCCCTAAATGGAGTTTCTATAAAAGCTCATCGCCCTTTTGTAGTTGTAGCTATGACTTTTTCTCCTGGTTCTGTGCATGCAAGCCTCACAAGGGTTCCTGGTGAGGAAAGCAGAAAGAAATGGGGCAGCCCCATATGGGCTCCAGGAGCAGTTTCTAGGAGAGGCTGCTCTACAGTGAAGGATGGAATGTCAAAACATCTGGTCTTCATGACAAAATTCAGCCCCCCAAATTCAACTCACTCCCAGGCCATTTGGGGGAAATGGCCACCATCACCCTAAGAGGAAAAGCAAATTTACTATCATCATAACAACAACTCCTATTTATTGAGAACGTGCTGAACAATGTGCCATGAAACCTTCAATAACAACATGTAAAGGATAAGAGTGAGTATCCCTCTCCTCCAGATGAAAAAACTGAGACTTCAAAAGATCAAGTAGCTTATCCAACGTGATCCAGGTAGTAAGTGGGAGAGCTGGGATTTAAACCCAGCTCTGTTCAATTCAAAGTCCATGCTCTTGCCACAAAATTATGGAAGCAAAGAGAAGTGCTAACCAGCGGATGGTGAGTTACTCTAGCTCAGGTAGTCTGCCCAAGGTTAAAGACCAGCAGTTTTAACCAGAGTGGAAAAGTAGTTTTCATTGTTGCTGGTTCATCTCTGGTAACTAAAATTCAGACACTATAGGTAGCGCTAATTTTCCAGAAGCTCCATGAATCCTTGATTTTGCTTTGGTCCTGCCCAACTCCCATTTTCTTCCAGTTCCGTGAGTCCAATGCTGAAGTTTCTAACAGGACACTAACTAGGGTTGATACTCTAACACACATAACTTCCTATTAACAACGAAGTAAGTAACTAAAAATGTATCAGCATGTTTTGCTATTGTATTATTCTGAATGACATCCTCCTTGCCCCCAAAGCAATAATACTTTGATTGCAAACTATTTCCCTAACCAAATATACTCCTTCCCACAGAGAACCGCTACCATGGAAATCTATACAATCGATTCATTTTTGTGGCACTGCATATCAAATTTGACAACATAATTTTGACATTTGGTAAAAGTGCATCTTTGTCTACATCCTCATAAGAAGGCTTGCCTAACAGTATTTTTCCCAAATGTTCCTACCGTACATACTTTATGCTGACATCAAAAAATGGGGGGGGGGGGGGCGGAAGTTATCTTATTTTTGGTCTTGCTTTTTGATTTATGTTTTTGAGACATCTGAAGAGGGAGTTTTCATAAAGTTAAAAAAATACCTGCAAGTCAGGTTGTGATGAAAATGATTTGCAACTCCTATAGCATAGTCACTATTATGAAGTCAGTACTAATGACCAAGCTCCCCTTTGCAACACCTCCAGCCACGTGTGTTCCTCAACGTTCTGCCTGATGCCAAACTCCTCTGGAAAGATTACTCTGAATGGATTCATGGGAAAGAAACTGGGCTTATTTCACTCCAAGAAATTGGAACCACATATAATAAAATAATGCCAAATTATGCTTGGAACTAGGATATGCTTGTTTCCGATTTCTTGTGACAAAAGAGTTCCAGATTACAACCAAAGTGTACAATGTGGAATAAATCCTTTCTTATTTTTGGATATTATAAATATCCCTAGCACTGTGTAATTTGCAAAAGAAATTCTTAACTTTGCTCAGTCTTCACTATATTGCTGTTCCCTAAAGGGCAGGATTTTCTATAAAAGGGTATCTTGGACATCATCCAAAGGTGTTTACTTACTGAGGCTGCAAAAAGGACTTATTATGAAATGGTCTCTTAGTTGATTCCAAAGCATGAAACCCAGGTAGTGTTTCATAGTGAGACTCTAGTGAATTCCTTTTAAATATCTACTGAACTCAATGTTAACAGCTTACTATTGACAAAATAATCTGTCATTTTACTCTCCACCCAAATGAAAATTGCCTCAAGGTTACTTCTGTTTTAATCTCATGTATGAAAAACAACTGAGAGGGGATACCTACTTTCTGGTGTATAGATGAACTCTTAATGCCTCAAAAAGCATATTTCAATCAATGATTTTTTAAAACATGTGTAATTGAAGGTATTGATATGTTCAGTTTCTATATCCTGATTCATTCTCTAGTACTCCTTGTCACTATTTTGAGCTTAGACAAAAGACCAATTAGAAATGATATCCTCCATTTGTTTCTGCCAAAATATTGGCAGAGAAGCTCTTTGACCTATACCTGTGTTAGGAGCAATGAGAGATAGAGATGTGCATTATGATGGTCCAGCCCTTGAGAAGCTTAAATACCATTTAAGATGACATATGCATTTGCTTAATGATTATTAACAATGCAGACCAAAAAAAAAAAAAAAAAAAAAAAAGACAATGAGTACTCTAGTGTTATCACACATCTATCCATCTATCAATCTCTTGATCCATCCATCAATCCATCTTATTGGTTTTTTTCTGGATTTCAATGTAAGTTACAGACTTATCCCTAAACACATCAGCATGTATATCATCAACTAGAGTTCAATAAAACAAAAAATGTTGAACATGATCAAATTTGGGGATGAGAAAAACTCACTGGTGTCAGTGGGAAGTATAACGTGCAAGAGAAATGCTCAGAGGCTGGAGATAGTCAGGGGGGCCATTCCCAAATTTCCAGAGAGAGATGATGAGGGCCTGGACCAGGGCAGGGATGGAGGGGGCAGAGAGGAGTCAGTAGAATTGACAGCTCTTGACAACTGGTAAGACATGGGGGGCAGCATGAGGAAATGGGAGGAATCCAAGGTAACTCCCAAATTTCCACCGTGAGCAACCATTAGGAACTGACTTTAGGCATCTGAAATATATTTGGGGG
Source organism: Eschrichtius robustus (assembly GCF_028021215.1). Classification (NCBI taxonomy): domain Eukaryota; kingdom Metazoa; phylum Chordata; class Mammalia; order Artiodactyla; family Eschrichtiidae; genus Eschrichtius; species Eschrichtius robustus. Next base: position 97,254,862 of record NC_090835.1, on the reverse strand, counting down.
AAAAAGTTGTAGGTTGAATTTTGGATGTAATTTTTTTTCCCCCACACCTCACAGTCTGTGGGATCTTAGTTGCCCAACCAGGGATGGAACCTGGCCCCAGCAGTGGAAACATGGAGTCCTAACCACTGAACCACCAGGGAATTCCCTGGATATAATTTTTAAATACCTATTAGACATCCAGATAAATTAGCCAGTAAACGGGATAGATCTCAGTTAGAGACACAGATTGGAGAGTCAGCAGTGTTTGTGTGGTGTGAAAAGGAGACTGTGCAGCCAGGGCCAAGAACAGAGCTTAAGGCAGCATGTGGATTTAAAGGGCAGGCAGGGGAGGGATGCCCATAAAAGAAACAGAGAAGTAGCTGGTGAGGAAAGAGAAGAACCAGGGAGAATAAGGTCTTGAAAATAAGGGAAGAAGACAGTTTCAAGGAGATGACCTTGTCAGTGGTATAGAATGCTGAAAAATCAAGAAAGATGAGGGCATTGCAGAGTCTATGGGATTTAGCAACTTGGGAGTTGATAGCGATTTGTAGAAAAGTTTTCATGAAGCTGGGGAAATGGAAGCCAAATTTCAGTGGGTTGAGAATTGAATGGAAGATGAAGTCATGGAAATAGTACACAAAGACTCATTATTCTAGATATTTGGCCATGAGAGGAAGCAGAGAGGCAAGACACACACATTTACAGGAGAGGATGAGGGTCATGGGAGGATTAGCCTTACACGCAGAGCACCTTGGCCACACACAAATGAATGCTGGTAGTATTTAGCTGATGCTTAAAATACATGGCCTTATGTTGACAACTTTTATTGTGCGTATGTATTATCAATACCTGCTTGGTCAGTCATAAACTTCCATGAACAAGTGGACCATGTACTGCCCTTGTAGTCTAATGGAACGTAAAAGCATGACCATTCCAGAGATCATTTACTACAGCCCCTGATCTATGGTTGAAGACCCTCAGGCCAAAAGACAGTGAGTCACAGAAGGTCATGCACAGGGTAGTTGGTAAGGAACCACCTAGGCCCTTCACATGGTGTTTTGCAGTAAGGAGAAAGGTTTTGTTGTCCGACACAGTTGTATGAAAATTCCAGTCTGGGAACCATCTCAAAGGGATAGCCCTGATCAAGTGGATTTCCTTCATGAGTCTCCTAGAAATGTGGTCATCTCTAGCTGGGTACAATAAAGCCAATTTCCACCTGTGCCCCCAGATTGGAATTGATTTGTTGGTATAAAATTTCCAGGCAATGTAATTTTTCAATTCCTATCACCTCTCTACTTTGCTCGCATCTGCCCGTGGGAGTATTTCATGTTGCTTCAGGGAGACGATGTCTGATTTTCCTGGCCTGTCAGTAGCAGACATAGAGCAGAGCTTCCGAAAGAACACTTGCCTTCAGAACCCCACATACGTCCAGGAAGACTATTCTCTGGGTTCATTTTGGATTTCAAGTGATGGATGGATATGGGCCAAACCTTTTAACCTTTTCAATTTTCTACTCCTGCTTCTCCAGCTCCCTCTTCAACTTCCTTTAATTAGCTCAACTTTAAGACCTTTAGAATCACCTAATGTCAGGCAAATGTAGTTGCCCTGTGCAGAGAAAGAGAAGTATGAGGTAACCCACTTTCGGGGCAACTGATTTATTACACGCAGAGAAACTTCTTGTTAGCTTCCCAAAAGTTATCTTTTCTCTTGTTATTTGGAAAGCACGATAATTTTCCACTTATTCTCTACTGATGTAAAACAGATTTGTTTGACTCTTAGAGGAAGCTATATTTTACACCGGGGTGTGTGTGTGTGTGTGTGTGTGTGTGTGTGTGCGTGTCTTTTTTCCTAGTAGACCACTACAATCATTTGGCTGTGCACAGCTATATTGGGCTTGGTTACTGCACTGTACTACACTTGCAAAAATGTTCTTTTCTAGAAAAAGCCTCTACAAGCTAAACTAATAACATCTGCCTTTCCAAAATGCCTTAATTGTATTGGCAAAAAAGCATCTCTTATTTTTTAAAGCCTACTTTCACTGGATTGTTGAAGCAGCACAATTAAAAGGATAATGACAATGTTACCCTCAAATAGATTTTCTTAAAATAATTGCTTTCCCCCACTGAGTGCTGGCACGGTGCTAGTGAAATTCTGCCAGGGTCAGCAGGTTCTTTGATGTTGCCCACCAGAAGACTGTCTCTTGCTGACCCCCTCTCTTTTCTTCCTCATCCACACTCACCCCAGTTTTATTTCACTATTGAAACTTGTTTCTGTTCTTGTATCACAGGCCCTTCCTTTTTTAAAAAAAAAAATGGTAAATAGGTAGCTTTCTCAATTGGGCCAGCAGTTGCTGCTGCTTTATGTTGTCTTGATGGAAATCTTTTTATTCTGAGAGTCAAACAAACATTGATTTTGAGAGCATCACCATCCCAGAAATTGATGGGTTGGCCACAAAATCCTAGGTCTTCATAGTCTGATGCTTATCTTGGGTGAACCTAAGAATTTGGGGATGCGCTGCATGAATAGGGAGCATCCGGCCCTTGCTGGGAGGGGGCTGGAGTCAGGACTGGCGTGCTGCCTACCTGGGCTGTTCTTCTGGGGCAGGGAGTGGAGGAGAGTCTGGCTTGTGGATGGGCGTGGGTGAGGCTGGCATGAGGCTGTGGGAAGGAAGCAATAGGGAACTGAAGCCTGTGTCTCTGAAAAAGGAAGCCTTTAGAACCAAGTCCAGAACATCAAGCCACATGTGTGTGGCAGAGAACTGAGGAGAGGCAAGACAGAGAAAGGCAGGGATTCCTGGAGACAAATGCATGCAGATGGAGAGGGCATTTTATAGTTGCTCTTTGCCCTTACTCTGGGCAAAGAGGAACTTGTTTCAAGAATCAGTTCATACAGGAAAAAACTGGACCACATATTCATTGTTTTATTTTATGTCCAACTCAAACGGAGGCAGCCCATCAGCTAATGCAGGATATACTTAAGCTCTGTGAGAACGCAGTAGCTCCATATCACTATGTACACAGTCAAAATGCAAGACATTAGCTTAATTTTGTTGACATTGGACCTCAGTTCAGCCAGTGTCGTTGGATAGACCAACCACCTCATCGAACCTACCCAGTTACTGAACTAATGGTTTATATCATGTAATATGAAGTCCTTCTCTCTTTCCCTCTGTTTATAATGATATTCGCGATACACAATGAACACTGTGAGCACTTGCTTTCTCCCTAAGTGATGCATGGAGGATGGAGGGAGGAAAATTGAAACACTTTTCCACTACGTTACCTTTTCAACCCATTTGTTTACAATTGATCAACCACTTATAGGTTACAAAGAAAATTCACCACAATGTATTGCTTAGAAAGATGATGCAGGGAGTTTGAGAGAGAATCACCAATAAATTGATGGTGAAGTGCTTTGTTAATATAGAGTGCTATTGAAATGCATAATGAGGAGTGGCCCCCTTCAAGGTCACACACTGAAGAAGAGGCTAGAACTCCGGATGCCTTACTCTTCATACAGAGTAAGATGCTGGCATACAAACCTGAACAGAGTACGTTTTTAACCCCACTTGGGTACTCCCCAGAGCAGTCGCCACTTATTTCTACCCAATAACCTGGGAGAGGGTAACAAAGTAAACAAGAAATAGAGCAGTGCTTCTCAAGCTGTAATGAACAAACAGATCACCTGGAATCTTATTACAGTGAAAGTTGTGATGCAGTAAGTCTGGGGTGGGACCTGAGATTCCGCATTTCAAATAAGCTTCTAGGTGATGCCAGTACTGCTTGTCCAAAACGCTGCTCCAATCCGAAACATTTGGAGAGGTCCATAGGTTCTTTCAGTCACTAGGATTTCAACATGCTGGAAAAGACCATCTCTGAAGGATACAAAATACAAGATACAAAAAATTAAAACATCCAGGTAGGAGTGCCTTGAAGGCCACCGGAGATGTAGAATTGGAGTTTAGGAAGAGAGTAGGTCTGTGGATGTTTCGAGAACCATCCGTGTCAATTGATGCCATGATAATTCCATAGATAGATACACTGATAAATAGGTGAAATATATGGAGGACCTCAAACTTCACAGTTCATAGCCCAGTATCATCATTGGCTCATGCAAAGCCCCATTTTTGTTTGATGTTTTAAATTATTTCATTCATTCATTCATTCATCCTCCCCACCAAAGCAGTGTTCTAATGTGTTTGATGTGCAGCCTTTTATTTTGACAAGTCTTCTTATATAATGTGTCTCATTTTGTGTGCATTTTTTAATTGAGGTATAACTGCATACAGTGAAGTGAAATAACCTTAATTATACAGCTTGCTGAAGTTACACACGCGTACACACCTACGTAACCAGCACCCAGATCAAGACATAGAATATCTTCTGCAGCTCTGTGCACATATTTTTAATGTACATAAGTGCCATTGTCTAACAGATATCATTGTGTTTCATACCTCATTCCACAGCACAACATTTTCAAGGTCGATGTATGCATCAACCTGTGTTTACATATTTGCTTCCAACTACTTCAGAGGATCCTCTTTGTGCATCTGCCACATTTTATTTAACATTCCCCAGTGAAGGACATCTAGATTTACCACGAATAATGCTAGGACAAACATCCTTATTTGTGTTCTCTTACGGACCCGGATGTGATTTTCTTTTCTGGGATATATAACCAGAAAAGTGATTACTGAGTCTTGTTGTGTATACATACCTATTCTAACGAGAAGTTGCCAGATTGCCTCCCAAAATGGCTCCACCAATCTGCACGTACAAATACTTTTTTCTAGAGTCAAATTTATATTTCTTGTGAATGTTCATTGTGTTAAACCAGACTCAAGGCAGCCAGGTTTTCTATTTTTTTCTTTTTTGGCCGCACGGCTTGTGGGATGTTAGTTCCCCTACCAGGGATGGAACCCATGCCCTCGGCAGTGAAGGCACAGAGTCCTACCCACTGGACCGCCAGGGGATTCCCAGCCAGGTTTTATTAGAGTTACATTTACATTTTGCCTATGACTGCCGATTGATTCATTCACTGATTAACTATTTATGGAGCACCCATGGTACGCCAGGTACTCTTCTAGGGGCTGGGAATAAAGCTGTGATGGAGATAAATTCCAACCCATATGGACTTTATGTTATAGTAATTAAAACATTAAGTGGGTGGAATCACTTAGGAAGAGAATATAGAGCAAGTAATAATGAAAACTAAGGGCAGAATTCTAAAAAACATCAAAGGATTAAGGGGTAAAGAGAAAAGAAACCCTGGAGGGAGATCAAAAATATTCTGAGAGGTCACAAGAGAACCAAGAGAAGTAATGACACAGAAACCAAAAGAGAAGAGAGTTTCAGAAAAGTCCAGTCTTCAGGAAGAAATATAATTAGGAGGTGACTCGTCACCAAGAAGTCTTTGGGGCTTCCATGGTGGCGCAGTGGTTAAGAATCCGCCTGCCAATGCAGGGGACGCGGGTTCGAGCCCTGGTCCGGGAAGATCCCACATGCCGTGCAGCAACTAAGCCCGGGCGCCACAACTACTGAGCCTGCGCTCTAGAGCCTGCGAGCCACAGCTACTAAAGCCTGCATGCCTAGAGCCCGCGCTCCGCAACAACAGAAGCCACCGCAACGAGAAGCCCGCGCATCGCAACAAAGAGTAGCCCCCGCTCAACGGAACCAAAGAAAGCCTGCGTGCAGCAACAAAGACCCAACACAGCCAATAAATTAATTAATTAATTAAAAAAAAAAAAAGAAGTCTTTGGCACAGATCATTGATGGAGAACTGGAGAACATGGGATAGTGCACACCCTATGGTACTCAGTCATGACCCCTTGGACATGTAACCATGTCCCTCACCCAAGCCCATGACCTCCACTTTTCTGAAAGCATTGGAACCCTCTTTTCTCCCCTTGGTGTGCATTCTTTCCTAAGAAACTCTTTCCCTCAATAAACACATCTGACTTTTCCATCTCTCTGGACAAGAGCATAAATTTTGAATTCTGGTATAAATACTGCTTATTGATCAAGGATAATATTTTGCTGGTTATTCCAAAGAGTCAGAGTCAGACTCTCATCCTATCTAAGAATTTTGCAAATCTATGTGCATTTATCAAAATTAGTCTGCAGAATTAAAGAAGATGGAAGAGTGAGGAATAAATGGAAATTTTTTTTCTGGTCTGAGAGTTGAAAAGATAGCTTCAAATGTCATATTATTGCTTTGATGTAGGACATAACTCTGACTTTGTCTCATTGCTTTCATTCATCCCCATAATCATTATATATCAGGTACGTCTGATTTTTTTTCTGTAAAATGTCTGTCCCACGTGTTCAATCCTTTGTACTCTCACAGTTCTCCCCCATGACTTGGGCGTGATCCTCACTGCCTCGGGCCTGAGTCATGCAACAGCCTCAGGACAGGCACTCCACCTCACCTCTCCCATCCTGAGCATCCCCACAAAGTGGGACACTCCATTCCCAAAATCATCAGTGCTTTCCCACCACGTCAGGATGACTCCCAAGTGCCAGATTCACAGCCCTGAAACTTGGGTTTCCCACTGCATCACAACCGTAATCCTCTGCTCCAGCCACACTAGTCTGCCTTGACCTTCCCCAAATACACTATGCTCTTACAATCCATCATTCTTGTTCCTGCCATGTAGTATGTTTGGAATTCCCTCCCTGTATCCACAGTCCATCAAGTCCCACATCCTTAACCTCCCACTGCTCTGTCCAAACTCCCAGAATGGCAGCTCTTAGACTTTCTGGTTTCAGGACACTTTTACATACTTAAAAAGTATGAAGGACCTCAAAGAGTTTTTACTTTATGGATTATCAATTTACCATTATATAAATTAAACTGAGAATGTTTAAAAATATTTAGCAATTGTTTCTAAAAAACCATTACGTATTATCATAAAAAATATATTTTATGAAATAACTATCTTCCCAAATGAAAAAAAAATAGTGAGAATAGTGGCGATGCTTTATATGTTTGCAAATCTCTTTAATGTCTGGCTTTACTGGAAAGAAGGTTTCTCATATCTGCTTCCACATTCAATCTTCTATGATATGTTGTTTTGGTTGAAGCACATGAAGAAAATCCAGCCTCACAGAGATTGCACTGGGTTAAGGGAGGGGAATTTTAATAGCCTTTGCAGATAATTGTGGACATTCCTTTTTCATAGTAACCAAAACTGGAAAAGTGATAGTTTCTTAAAAGTTAACTCGCAGCGTGGAATCTGAAACCTTATCAGTAAACTTTTCCTACTCTGTTACGTTAAAATCTATTTGTTTATATTGCACTTTGAATGGATCTTTTATCTACTCATTATTAATAGCGTCAAGCATTGACCATTTGGAAAATATTGGTTCTTGAACTTATGCAGAACTTCCAAATGTTGACACATTTCATTAAAGAATATATTTTAAAAATCCCACGCATTCGGGCTTCCCTGGTGGCGCAGTGGTTGAGACTCTGCCTGCCAGTGCAGGGGACACAGGTTCGAGCCCTGGTCTGGGAAGATCCCACATGCCGTGGAGCAACTGGGCACATGAGCCACAACTACTGAGCCTGCGCGCTGGAGCCTGTGCTCCGCAACAAGAGAGGCCACGATAGTGAGAGGCCCGCGCACCGCGATGAAGAGTAGCCCCCGCTCGCCGCAACTAGAGAAAGCCCTCGCACAGAAACTAAGACCTAACACAGCCAAAAATAAATAAATAAATTAATTAAAAAAAAAAAAAATCCCACGCATTCACATCCCCACCAATCTCATCAGAAAAGCTTCAAGTATTTAGAAACTGTCCAGCTCATGACGGTGAATACAAGTTTTCCAGAATTCTACTTTTTACTTGAAAGCTCAACTTTTCTAATTGGTAACAAAAATGCCAGTTGCTTTCTTTAAAGCCATAGGTTCATGCTGTTCATTTCCAAGAAAATGTTGGGCAAATACCCAAGTCTGAATAACCATAGTTTATCTGTCAGTCATTGCCATAGGCAGAAATAATGCCCTCCCCACACCAAAGGTATATTCACTTCCCAGTCTCTGGAACCTGTGATTATTTACCTTCTACAAGCAAAGGATGTGATTAAGTTAAGAGTCTTGAGAAACAGGGCCCATCCTGGGTTATCCGGGGAGCGCATACACCAAGGACAGGTCTCTTCTAAGAGAGAGGGGGAGAGAGAGTGGAGACAGGAGAGGAGAAGACATAGAGACACGGAGAGGAGAAAGTGGTGTGAAGATGGAGGGGGAGATTGGAGTGATGCTCCCACAAGCCAAGGAACTCCAAGGCATCAGTCAAGGCATGCCACCAGAAGCTAGAAGAGGCAGGGGACAGATTCTCCTCCAGAGCCTCCGGAAGGAATGTGGCCCTGTCAACACCTTCTGGCCTCCAGAACTGTGAAATACATTTCTGTCGTTTTAAGCCACCAAGGCTAGGGCAATTCGTTAAGGCAGCCCTAGCAAACTATTACAGTCATTCTTGCAAGTAAAAATTGGTGTCCCGTGAAGAAGGCTGCTAGTTCAGCTGGCAACTCAAACAATCACACAGGTGCTTTTCCTCCAGACAGTCATGATATTTCAACACGGACCTCAGTGCATTCCACACACTTCTCATTTTATCACTCCAGATATTAAAAAGATACGCACTCAAGAACTGAGATTTAACAAAACTAGCAATTTGTAATGCTTCATCAAGGATGCTCTTAACTGAAGCTGGCATTTTTTATACTACAAGTGTGCGGTGGTCAAGAATACCATGGCTGCTGGCATAGTGGGTGTCACTGCCTTAGTTCATGCCAAGGCACGAGAGTTTTACCTACTCTTACTTTTGCCCAATCAGTGCAAAATCAACACAGAAAAAAGAAAAAAAAAAGAAAAGACAAATAACATTGTAGCATTATTATGAAACTTGTTTTGACTGCCAGGTTGCCCTGAACGTGGCCCCTCCTGGCCTGTGGTCAACATTCGTGAACTGCTGAAGCAAATTTAGCAAGGGACGAATTGTAAAACATAGGTGGTAGTGGCAATCACTGTACCCGCCTTTAAATTTTTCTTTTTTTCATTTTTGTAATGAAATGGTGCTGGGGTGGGGAGGGGAGTTTTGTGTACCTGCAAAAAACTTTAAAAAATCGTTAGCTCACTTTCCGTTGCCAAAACTGAAGGGTGAAGCGACTAGCCCTGGCCTGCTGTGCTCTGGCTCAGGGCTCCCTGTCTGGCCCCATCACATCCTCTAACCACTACGGCACCCGATGACCTGCAAACACTGAGCAGCTTGGAGTCATGCACGCACACCACGGCCTTTCCCGTCCCCGCGTCTTTTCACATGCGACTCCTTGCGCCAGAATACGATGTTCTCCCCCTCCATCCCTCCTCGTGCTCCAGGAAAAACTTAATTTAGCCTTCAAATGTTGGCTCCAGTACTTCCTCCCCTGAGGAGCTTCCCTCCCCAAGGAAGAATGACTTTGGGGTTTCTTTCTACTCCCAGAGTCAGATTAAAGAGTAGAGCAGCTGGGCATCTGCCCAGGACACTCACAAACATGGTCAGATAAACATCACTGGAATAAATTAGACAAATGATGCTAGTTAACTCAGGTTTCCACAGGCAACTCTTTATGGAACAGGCGAAATATAAATTAGTAATGACTGTTGAAGCACACGGTGATCCAAAATGGAATCCCTCTGCCTCCACACCGGCCTGCCTCTCTAAGAGTGTTTGCCCTGGATGGAGAAGTCACCCTAAACAAACACAGGCCATCTTTGAGACACTTGCCTGAAGTCATAGTTGGAACTCGCAAAAACTCTGAAGCAAAACAATGCAAGGTAGGGCAGTATTTACCAGAAATAGGTGGGTCATATCACTGTATAAAACTTAAAACACTCTAACATGCCTCCCCCAAAGTTGCCTGCTTTCAAAAATTGTAGTTCCAAAAAGGTTAGCTCTTCTGGTACATTTAGTGTCTGTCCTGAATCCCATACTTTGAACAAGAACAAAAAGGTAAACAGTTTTTATTACTAGAGAATCCTCTCCACATCCACACTGATTATAGGTTGAATGTATATTAAAGGAATATCAGTTTGAAGAATGTCAAATTATTAGTGTGTCTGGGATACCCATGTGTTTTCAGCCAGTCCAAGCTTCTGGCTTCCTCTTACTTTACCCATTCGTCCATCATTGCATGGTTTCATCGTAAGTTAATTATTTTGACTTCCATCTTCCCACTTGACAACAAGCTCCTTGAAGGCAGGGACTACCTTTGTATCCCAGGGTCTAGCCCAACGGCTGGTACCTGAGACATGCTCAATAACTGTCTGTTAACTAAGTGAATACATGATGGTAGGGGGAGGCCTTGGCACATGCAAAATTTCAGACATCTGTTATACAAATTCCACATATAGTACCTGCATTGATAATAGAAGCAGAAGTCCCAAAGAGAAAACCCAGCTCCTTTGGTGATCCGCTTAATGAATCAAGTATTTGTTGAATGACAAACACCAGCAACTCGCCAGCCTCAGAGCTGAATGCTGGGGGAATGCAGAACAAAACAAGGTTCCTGCCCTTCTGGAGTGAATAATACAAACTCTGTAGACAGCTGTGAAACAATTCGAGAAAGATTAAGTGTGTGGAGTACCATAAAACAAAAGCTGGCAGAGGCCCTTAAGGGGACCCAGAATTTGAATGTAGGATGCTGCAGAAACCTGTTCCTTCCTCTATTGTATAACAGTTGAATGCAGACAATGGAACTAGGGAATCTGAGGCCCAGAGTTCCAAGTAAGCTAACAGACCATGCACTATGTGACCACCACCCACCCCCCAAAAAAATCAAGTTAACAAGAGAGGAAAGAATTCTAAAAGGCATTTATATATTGTGTATCCAAATGTCTATTCAAGAAAAAACAAATTTAAAAAAATCTCTTTCTGGGCCAACTGACTGTTTGTCAGGTTCTAAGGTAAATGTACCATTTCCCACACCCAGGAGAGATTCACAATAATAACAGTCACCCTTCATCAAGTCACTTTACATTTGTTACCTAACTTAATCCCCCTAACACCTCTAAGGATTGCAGTCCTTAGACCTGGCAGCCGGGGCCCCTGTTCGGGGACCCACACCCTGGAGGTCCCATTCCTGCTCTCCTCCAGCCACGCCCTTCCCATGGGGTGAGAGGCCAAAGCAAGGTGCCACCCAGAGCCCTCCCCCCCATCCGCACCCACATGGTGGCCAGATGTAGCACACACATGATGCCCCGTTAAATCTGCATTTCAGATAAACAGGGAATCATTTTTAATAACGTCCCACACTTCGTATATGCATGTCTCAGAAGAGTAGATTTCTACAACTTTCATGACCAAGCCAGATGCCCTCATTCCCGCTCGTCCCCGCCCACCCCCACCCACAGGTGGAAGCAATCACCGCCTCCTCTGAACACGCGCTGGATTTATCTGTACTTGGGCACTTGGATTTATCTGTACTTTTCTACCCCACAGCACAGGACTGACCCTCCTGCCCACTCTCACCTGCTCTACTAAACAAAAGCTCTTCACTGACAGAGCCCTGTCTTAGGACAGTGCCCGGCATCACACATTCGTCCACTAAGGTGTTCGAGCCTTGTCTGCCGAAGCCTCCGCCTTCCTCACGTGCTGGGGTTCACGGCAAGCTGGAGAGAGGTCCGTGCATGGGACGCCGTGCCCCTCGGTGGCGGGGAGTCACTGGGAGCCCCGGGGGCCTCCTCCCTCTGTCTCCATCCCGTCCCCGAGCAGGATGGCTTTCCAGAGCATCACTGAGGGAAGTGGACACACCACGGAGCTGCTCCCTTTCCCTCTTCCCCTCGTTCTGAAGGATCCTTAATTCTCATCGGGGAACATCTGTCCCATACAAATCTGTCTCATTTTTCTTTCTGAAATGATATCAAAAACCAAACTATTTAAATCAACAAGAACCGTAAGAGCTGGCAAATTGGAGTAGTTACAGGTCAATAAGAAAAAGACAAAAAATCCCCAGTTGGTCAGGCCATACTTCATATCATTCACAAAATGTACAAAGAGGCAAAAGGGCGTTTGAAGAAAGTTCAAACTCATTATTCAAATAAATGGCAATTACTTTTCCTTTAAAATGGCAGAAAAAATATTTAAATGTTTAAGACACGGCTTTGGCAAGAGTGCATTGAAACGGGCACTCTCGTGTGCTGCCAAAGGAAGTGTAAACTTGAAAAACGTCTCCAGAGAGAACTTTGTCAATTCGTATCCAGAGCTTTGAAAATATTCATAGTTTCTGACCAGACTCCATTTATAAAAATTTCCCGTGAGAACACATCAGATAAGCACTTGAGTTTTCACAGCTGCGCTTTTTAAAAAAGAAAGAAAAAAAAGTGTGAAACAAATAAATGCCTAACAACAAGGAGATGACTCAATACAACTTAGAACACACGTATAATGAAAAATTATTGCCGTCATTGGAAACCGAGTTCTCAAGCATATTCCTGACATCAGAAAGCACTGTATTAATTGGAATAGGCTAGGTTATGCTGCAGTAACAACTTCAAACTCTCAGTAACTAAACACAGCAGATAATGTTCTTCTTGATCACGTTTCACGTCCAAACGAGATTAGGCAGGCGAGGCTGGGGGGAGAGTTGTTCTCAGTACAATCAGCCAGGTCCCCAGTGCTCAGAGGACCATACGACCACCCTCTCAGCAGGGAAGGAGACCCCCAGATGGTCCCACACAGGCAATACATGCTCAGTCCAGAAGCGACACCCTCACTTTTTTGCTGGCAGCACATCTACCTGCAAAATGGGTGAAAAAATGTAATCCTACTATGTACCCGGGAAGAGAAGTGAGCCAGATACGGGGCAGCACTGAACGTTGCTACCATTATACTTATGAATATAATAGTAAGAAAAATGGAATACAAAATTGCATATTCAACACAATCTCATTTTAGAGAAATATTTATGATACTTTCATATTTGCATGTATAAATGAAGAAACTCCTTATAATAAAACAGGGACCTGGGTTATGAAATTATAGATGGTTCTGATTTTCTTCTTTAAACATGTTTGAATTTTCCAGATTTTCTATAAAGAACACATTAATTACAAGGGGAAAAAAATTTTGTGCTTCAGTATTACTCAGGCTATGCTCTATTTTCTTGCCTTCAGAAAACAAATATTTCTCTTCCCTAGTTCAGCAAATTCCTTCAGTCTGAGCTCCATCTGTAAAATGGGAATAATATTACTTGCTCGTCTTCTACCCAGAAGAGAGCTAAACAAGAAGTATAAATGTTCATCTAAAGACATTTGCATTCGGGGAAAAAAAATATGTTCATAAGACACAAAACATTACGATGCTTCCCTCAGAACTAGGAATACAATTGTGTCACTCTACATAGGCGATTAAATAATATCTCTCTGCCATTTAGCCAAAAGATATGCCTAATTCAGTTGCTTATTCCCTAAGGAAATATGAACCCTACCAAATAGTTCAGACCTAGGGTGAAAAAATAAGTCAGAATATTCATTCTCATGAATGAATTCAACTGCATGGATTTTATGACTTGGTTACCAAGTTCACTGTTGATATCCATTCCATACGCCTTCGTGGCTAACATGGGCTCCAAGAGCGTCTGCCTTTCTCTGAATCTTCTTTGTTCACACAGTCTATCAGACAAACCAACCCAAAATTACTTAACACCCTGTTTCAAGTACCGATTTCCAGGGTTCTAGGAAAGCAGGGACTCCCCCCTACCCCTTAGCTCCTCTCTTGTAACCCCCTTATGACCTCGCCTAGCACCAGCATAGCTCAGCACCACTTAATAAAGAGTTGCCCATTTGAGCCGATCCCTTTAGAGGAAAAAGTCACTTATGGGTGTGATCCTGGTCCCTTCCTCACAAGCACCTAATGCAGTGTCTTTAGGCTCCGGCTGGCCACTGTCCATCAACTGACAGACTAAACCCAACCAAAGAGACACACAGATTAGAAATGGGAGCAGACTAGAGCACGACCCTCAGGAACCAAACTGAGATTCCATTATTAAAGAAAAAAAATCACACGCTGTATCTATTCAAAGAGAAAAGATGTCATTTTTCCAAGCCTGTCAGCCCATCTTCCAATGAAGAGTGAAAAGAAAATGTGACTGAAGAAGATCTCAGAGCATCAGGGACAGATGGAACGCTTGCGTTTGGGGTCTTTTTCATTTTGAATATGCCCCACTGGCCACAGGTCTCCACAGATGTGAGGAAAAGTTAACTAGTGGAACCATCACCGTTGTGGCGTAGTTTAAGTAACTGCTGATATGACAGAGATTGGGAAGAAAAAAGAGAAGGATTATCAGAAAACAGAAGAAGTTTTCATTAATGGTGTCTTGAGATGTCACTTCCCCTGGAACGAAGTAAGAATGACCTCGACAGGTAACTGATCCAATGCCACATTCACTGCACATCTGCTTTAGATAACTTGCTTTATCCAGGTGGTTCCCAACTTGAAGGGGAAAAGTGGGACACATTGCTAAGGTGACAGGAACATCCTCTGAGCTTCATCACATACCATCTCTGCAGACCCAGGGACACAGAGCCCAGGTGGGGCCTTGCAGGGTGATAGGTGGGCGCAGCAATTTTACTAACGCATTCACACTGGCCTCAGGCTGGGCAAAATTGCGTGTGTTTAACACAGGAATCACAGCCCTACGTTAAAAATGATTACCAGCCCCTTTTGACTTCCTAGTTGTAAGTACGAGAAATAATCATAACGTTTGGCTCTGTGACTGATGGATATCATAAATCACACTGTGTTTTCAGTCTAGTGGTGTCTGCCACAGTGCTACGAGACCAGAGCAACCGGCATCTTTGGAAGAGATAAAAACAAGACAGCTTATAAAGATACTTTGGAGGAAACGGCTTACCGGGAGCTGGAGGAAATGGTCCTAGCCACAAAAATCTTTCAACATCCTTCTCCACTGGGGTGTGGGCAGGGGGCTGTCACTGGTCTTCCTCCACCATCTTGAGATCCACCCTCCCCAACCAAACAGCGGCACCACTCATCACATCCTCCCTTGATAGGGACACAGATAGCACCACTTATAAAATCAACATCACTCTGCTTTTGCCTAGCATGAATTATGACTCTCCAAAGCTAGCAGGAAAAGTTGTGAAGGGAGGACTGATTTATACTGCCTCCTGGCACTGTACTGGTTTGGGGAAATCGTGGAGAAGAAAGTCCAAGTTCACTAAGCTAATCAAGTAGCATGTATTTGAGCTATCTCATAGCCCTACAGGGACCATTATTCAGCACACCCAGCCGCTCTGTCCTACCATGTTGCTTCCTTTGTTTCTGATCTACCTCCCACCAATAACTCACTTCTGGACCTCTGCAACTGTTGGCTTCATCCTAATGCTTAATAATCCAGACAAGGTTTGTTTACTATATTAGTTTGCTAGGGCTGCTGTAACCAAACACCACTGACTGGATGGCTTACACAACAGAAATTACTGTCTCATCATTTATTTCCAGTTCTGGGGGCTGGAAGTCCAAAGTGAGGATGCCGGCAGAGTTGGTTTCTTCGGAGACCTCTCTCCTTGGCTTGCAGACGGCCGTCTTCTCCCTGTGTCATCCACGGGGTGTGTTATCTGTGTCCTCATCTCTTCTTAGAAGGACTCCAGTCATATTGGATAAGGGTCCACCCACATGGCTCCGTTTTATCTTAATCACCTCTTTAAAGACCCTATTTCCAAGTAAACTCACACTCTAAGGAACTGGAGGGGTAGGACTTCCACATATAAACTTGGGGGTGGACACAGTGCAGCCCATAACACTTGTTTTTCCCCTAGCATCACCAAGGTCAGCAATTACATGTGTGTACACAAACACACACACACACACACAAACACACTTTATATTTTTCTATATCTTGCTCAGAAATTCCTACTCCAACTAGTGTGGTGGGAGCTGGGAGCGGTGAGGGAAGAACTCAGCTTCTTGTGGCTCAAAGCAGTCTCGTTGGAGTAAACCAGTCTCTTCCAGTAACTGCTCAGCTTTCCAGAGTTTCTCCCCTTCCCTAAGGACTCACCCACCCCCTTGAGCCAGGCCTGGAGGGAAGGAGGGGCTGGGGTCGTGCTCTCCTCCAGTTGGGCCACTGTCATTGCTGCTGTTGTTGCTGAAGTGCCCCAGGCCAGCGTGACCCAATGTCTGTTCTCCTGGCGGGGTGCCACCCCGTCACTGCCCCGGGGCCCTCGGCCTTGCCGCTCTGCTGACTGGGCCCACCTCAGCTCTCCCTGCACCGAGGTCTGGCTACAGCTACAATTAGATCCTCAGCTCCATCAGTCAATTTCCCAGCCCTCTTCTGCACCATGGTGACGCCCTCAACAAGCTCACCGAGCCAGCCCCTCTGCCACTGTCCCCGACTCCCGCTGAAACACCCCATTTCAGCAGCAGGAGGCCAGGGCCCAAGGCTCCCTGCACTAACACACCACACGCCCTTTTTCTTCTCTGTAGGGCCAGCAGCACCACAAGAGGAGATCTTTCGAGCTCTGAGCGTGGAGTGGAAGTCCAGGCCCTCCACGCTGACTTCCCCTCAGCTTATCTGGGGTGTGTTTTCTACCTGCCATCCCTTACCTCACACAGCTGCCCTCACCAAGAGGCTTGAACTCGAAGGAAGAAACAAGAACGTATCTCCTGTTATTCCCTTTCTTGCTCCCTCTCTCCTCAGCTCTACTTTCCCAAACTGGAAGGACTTTCCATTTCCAGCTGAATGGGAACTTCACTTATGTCACAATCTCTCTTCTCAACATCATGGTTCGAAATAATAACACTCTATCTCAGGCGTCCAAGGTGGACTCTGGACATACAGACGGAAGCTTTTTGGAATTTGGAAAACACTTCTCTCTCTCAGCAAAACATGGATTTAAGACTCTCTCACTTTTCACATAACAATTCTAACATGAAACCCAAAGCTGAGCCAAGACTCTTTATTCTGGGTGGTCTGCCTCCCACTTTCCCCTGAATTGATAGATTCAATCCCATGACATCCCCATAGCAAGGAATGAAAATACATTGATATGTCAGGAATACAGTCCCTGTTGCACTAGAGACTGTGACACAAATATTCTAGTACATCCCCCAGAACAAGTTGATTTGTTCAGGGCATTTATTGATCTGGTGAGCACTGGCATTTTCCTTAGTAGATAGACAACTAGGGAAGTAACGCAAAGAACCATCGAATTTGTTCATTTAGAATTCATTGGCAGGGGCTTCTCTGGTCCATAGATAGAAACCTTTGGCACCCAAAGAGCTAAGGCAACAACAGTTATAGCAATTGTCTTCCCAGGAACAGGAAGGTAACCACTCTCCTTGCTCTTTGCCCTTATCTCGTTTGGGACCAGTAAGGGCTATGGAAACTGGCAGAAGAAAAGCCTCGGAAAACTTCCAGTACAGAAGGATCAGATTGGCTGGATCCCTGACAATGACATTAAGACAGAAAATCTGACAGAGAGGCAATGCAACATGGTGGGTAACATGTGAACTAGAATCAGACTGCTTGGCTCCGTGTCCTGACTCACCACCTTTCTACCTTGGTCATTCCAACCAAGTTACTAAATCCCTATCGGTTTCCTCATCTGGTGTAGTGTTGTTGTGAAGCTTACAGGAGTTAATGGAAGTAAAATGCTGGAACCGTACTGACACACAGTGGACTCTCAGTAAACGCTCGTTGTGGGGAACTATCAGGTTGTGGGAAAGTGGTCATTATGAATAATATTAATAGCTAAAATTTATTGAGTGCTTATAATATGCCAGGCAGTGTTATAAATTCCACACATGTGTAACAGGGGCTAAAACATTATTATTATAAGAATATTTGTAAAGCCTCTTTTCCATCCCTTCCAACGTCTGTCCACCCCCGTTTCCACTAGTAAAATTCTGATTTGGTTCACTTGCCATTTCCCCATATCCTCAGCTGTGGGCTTTAGTCCACAGATTGGGGGAAAATACTGTAGGGCAAGGAGATTTATATTTGAAATGAAGAGAAACCCTGGCAAAAAAAAAAAAAAAAAAAAGACTAACTCTCAGAAAGTATGGCAGGGAAAGCAGGAGGAATTTTAGATGGCAGTTGAGAGTGGAATAAAGAGAGATTTTCAAGTAGAACTACTCTCTGTTGAAAGGGAGAGGTGGACAAGTTGAAGGCAGAGAATTTTTTTTTTAAGTTTAGCTATTTCTTAGGCATATACTACCCTCTTGGAATTTTCTTAAGAAACTGCAGTAAGCACTTGAATTGCTTTTGATTAAGCTTCTCCGTTAACTTCTTTTGTTTTTTAATGTGATTCTATGCAAAGACAGGACCACAAAAGAAGCCACCTTTATGCAGGTTATACACACACTCTTTCATTTTATCCTCACAGCAACCGTGTGAGTTGGATACTATTATTATGCTTTCTTGGAAGAGAAAACCAAAGCGTAAAGAGATAACTCACAGTCACACAGAAAGCACCAGAGCCTGAATTTGAATCTACATAGTTTGACCTCAGAGCGTACACACTGACCATTGTGCTACACTAACTAATCAATTATCCCTTTTAGCCTGCCTTAAGTCATGCTTCCTCAGTTGTCCTCCTGAGATTGTTTTCAAAGAAAAATAACTCCAGGTTCCTTCCCAATACATAATGTTTCTGTTCAATTAAAAACAAAAGTCCAAGTGTGTGTGTATGTGCCTGCGTGCGCGTACCTTTGATTTAATTAAATATTTACATTGTTTAAAATTCAAAAGGTATAAATGAGATAACACAATGTGTCCCTTCTAACCTTGTTCCCCAGCCATCTGGTTCCCCCTCCCAGAGGCAAAGAATGTTGTCAGCTTCTATTGTTTATTTTCAGGTAAAAGCATTACAAGCAAATTCATTTCTCTCTCTTTTTAAAATGATACCACAACATATTCAATGTTGAGCACTTTGACTGTTTCTATTTATCAATATATCTTGGAGACAATTCCATATTGGTCTAGAAGGTGTGTCCTCATTTTTCTTTACAGCTAACAATAATGTTAGGATACACCATCATTTATTAACAGTTCTCTAACTGTTGGGCATTAGAATATTTCTAAATGTGTACTATTGTAAATGATGTGACAATGAATACCCTTGTATCGTACATAATGTCATTCTGCGTGTTAGTACAGGCATAGTATAAATTCCCAGAAACAGAATCATTGGGTCAAAAGCCATGTGCATATGTATTTTTAATAGATACTCCCAAATTGCCCTACATAGATTTTTTTTTTAACAAAGTACATGCCTACCAGCAATGTGTGAGATTGTTTATTTTCCCTTACCCTCTCCAGCACAGTGGATTATTAAACTTTCTGGTCTCTGCCCATCTGATAGATGAAAATGGAAAATCCATTTCTTCTTTTGCCTCCGGTGACTTGAGTTTAAACTATAACTTGCTGCCCACAAACCCCTCCATTCATTCATTTAAATAGTATAAGGCATTTACCACACATAAGGCTCTATCCTAGTCATCCCTTTGCCCTATAAAGCAGAATCTCCCTCCAAAATCATATGTGGCTTAAGATTCTTCCAGATGGCTGGGATTTGAGTAACTCCTGTTATCTTAAACATAGAATAGTAGAATGATTATTGGGGTTTTGGAGGAGCAAATAACAAACAGTCCTGCCCCAATTCCCTCCCCAACCCCCAGCTTCAAGTTGGGACCAATCAAGAGACAGTCACAGGAGTCAGACAGATGGAGATGAAAATATCTGCTTTTTGTCTGATAAAGCCGATTGGAGTCTAAAGCTTAGTCCCAGAAACAGATGGGTTTTCTAATATCTTCCCTGAACCAAAAAAACCCATAATTAAACCCACATACCCAGTCACAGGCAGGCCTGGACAAGGGCAGGCTCTTCGGCAGTAATGGACACTTATTACAGGGCCTTGGAGGAGAGTGGGTTTCCTGAGGGCAGCCTACAGGAGGCTTGGCCACATGGGCCACCCAACCAGAGCAGCCGCACGTGTTACCCGTAGCCACACACGTGTCCCTCCCCTGTATCTCTCCTCCTGAGACAAGGAACTTCTCACACCCACGCAGATGTAAGGAGATGGGGATGAGAATTCTCCACCAGCTGTATTTAACCTTCAGGGATGAAATTATCAAGAAAATGGAATCTTTCTTGGGGGGGGGAAAGTTTTTTAATGTGAGAAGAATGAATAATGTATTCATTATTTCATTCAACAAATATTGATTGAGAATTTACCTTGTGCCAGGCTCTGTGCTAGGATCTGGGATTATGAGGTAAATACAACTCAGATCCTACCTTCTATAGAGTTGATATTGTACGAGAGAGATAACCACATAAATAAATCATCCTTATACAAACTCTACTTGAAGCATGGAAAAAGGACCTTCACAGGGAAGGTACCTTGAGCTGGGCCAGGAAGGATGAGTAGGGCACATCAGCCTTGTACAGAATGTTATTCTGCATAAGGTGTCTTTAGATCAGCACAAGGGAAGGCTGTAACAGAAAAAAACAAAACAAAAAAAACAAAAACAGTTGCAAAAATAGAGAATGGAATCAGGTTGTATTTGGGGCCTGGAAAATATTTCTGTTGTGTCTAGAGATCTGGGCAAGGAGGGAGACAGGGTCACAGGTGCTGTAAGATGAGGCTGAGAAGGTGCCCCGGGTTAGATTGAGAAGTTTTTGCCAGCCACACTCAGGAGCTCATGCTCGATTTTTAGGCCATGGAGAGCCTTTAATGCTTTTTGAGCAAAACTGCCATGATCCAATTTGTTCCAGAAAGATCACTCTGGCTGAAAATAAGAAGGATAGATGTGAGGGGGGCAGTGGAGAGAGAGATCAAAGGCGAGAGGGCCAGTTAAGAGTTAACCAACTGGTCCAGTAGAAAGAGGCGACAGAACAAAATTAGCACATGGGGGATAAAGAAAAGTAAAGAGATTCAGCAGACATTTCACAGGTAGAATGACCAAGATGTGGTGATTGACTAGACATAGGAGGTGGGCGGTAGGGAGTCCAGAGCAAATAGGTGTTCTATTTGAATGGTGAGGCCATAACTGAGACTGGAAACAAAAGAGGAACAGGTCTGGGGGGAGAAGGAAATGAGTTTAGTCTGGGATACGTTATGCTAGAGTTGCCTGAAAGATACCTTGTAGGATGTATCCAGCAAGTGCCTGGAAATAAAAGTCTGAGCTCAGGAGAGAAAGCAGGGCTGCCAAGTCTATTGCTACATGAGCTGTAGAGGAAGCTGTGGGAATACTGTAAGAGCAGTCAGCTGAGAAATCAGTGAGGCATGAGAGAGAAATGGGACAGTGCAAGAGAGCCAGACAGGCAACGGGCATCTGGAACAGAGAAGAGGTCAACGGAGGACATTTCAGTGGGGAGTGAGGGGGCTGGGAGATAGGGAGGAGGGAGACCCCCTTCAGTGTATCATGGAGAGGATCACATCCTTCCTCCTCCTAGATGCTCAAGGCCACACTGCATCTTCAGAGGGAGCAGTTTTCTCATCTGTGCTTGTCCTATAACATTCTCTCTTCTAAGGCTCCCTGGAAAACTGGGTGACAGAGAGAAGGATGAGGACGATTGCTCAGCAGAGGACCAGCTTCCCCCCACATCTCTCTCTGCAGGAAGGGTCTCCTCCTTTGCCATAGAGTAAAGGACGAGAGAGCCGGCGTGTCTGTAGGAACACCTTCCGACAAAACCTTGTGAAAGCTCTGCATTTACAAACATCAGAAGGAAATCTAATATCCTTGTTTACGGTTTCTCACCAGCTAAGCCCATTCTATCTGACAGTGATCCCTGCCAGGCTCCTTTCTGCCCACACCATCTGCTCCAGTCAACAACCTGGCCACCCTCTAGCCTCACGTTTCTCCAGTCATCAGATCTCGGCAAAAGCTCGTCCACGTGCCTGGAACATCCCTGTTCCTTCTATAAAATTTCTACTGGTATCTTCAAAACCATGCTCAATCCTAATCAGTCCATGAAGCTTCCCTTTATTTTCTGAGTATGAACTCAACATATGTCCTTTAGCTAGAGAATTGGTCTGTTCATTTTGTTGGTGTTGTTACAGAAATCATTTCATTTGGCGTAATTATTTAGGGGGGACCAAAATAACCAAAGCTAACCAAAAGCTCTGCCTGGGGAAATCCCTGGTGGTCCAGTGGTTAGGACTCCACACTTTCACTGCCAGAGCCTGGGTTTAATCCCTTGTCGGGGAGCTAAGATCCCACAAGCTGCACAGCGCAGCCAGAAAAAAAAAAAAAAAAAATCTCTACCTGTAAGTATCAAGATTTTATTCCATTCATTCAACTGAACCAATATTTACTGAGCTCTTACTTTTTATGTGCCAAGCACTGTTCTCCATGACGGAGATTTTAAATAAAGGAAAGTAAACAAGGAGAAAGCATTCATTACACAGGCCAAGAAACAAACCTGGGCCTCTTTTAGGGGGTGGAAGATTTACATCTTAACTACCCTCACTGCCTTGTTTGATAGACCTTGCTAAAGTAGATGATCCTCTTTCCTGCCTTTTTAAACAGTAAGGAATGAATAAAATCTGAAATATTTTTATGTTGTTTTGGGGGCATCATATTGGACATCCTGTTTTAAAAGAATAGCTTTTCTTTTTTAATTAGAAAAATAATACGTTCCTTGTGAACAGTGAAAATGATTTTTCTAATCACCCATGGTCAAACCATCCAAAAGGCAACTGTTGCTAACACTTTTGTGTATCTCTTTCCAGGCTGTTATCCAATCTATTTGTAGGGAGTTTTGCCTTAATAACAATGCAATATATGGAACATAAAATTCATAGCTTGCTGTCTTACAAGTTCACGTTACAGTATAGACAGTTTCTAGTAAGATCCTTTGTTGAGCAGTGTCTTGTGGCAGAGTAAACTAAGACTCCTCCCCTCCCAGTTGCCTTCTTCATTCTCCCAACACAGGAGTTCTAGATCAGAACTACTACACAGTGCTTTTAAAAAGCGTTTGAGGGGGACTTCCCCAGTGGCACAGTGGTTAAGAATCCACCTGCCAATGCAGGGGACATGAGTTTGATCCCTGGTCCGGGAAGATCCCACATGCCGCAGAGCGACTAAGCCCGTGCACCACAACTACTGAGCCTGTGCTCTAGAGCCCGCAAGCCACAACTACTGAGCCTGTGTGCTGCAACTACTGAAGCCCGCGCGCCTAGAGCCCGTGCTCCACAACAAGAGAAGCCACCGTGACGAGAAGGCCACGCACCACAACAAAGAGTAGCCCCCGCTCGCCCCAACTAGAGAAAGCCCATGCACAGCAACAAAGACCCAACGCAGCCAAAAAATAAATAAAATAAAATAAAATAAAATAAAATAAAATAAAATAAAAGTGATTTTTTAAAAAAAGTGTTTAAGGAAACAGAGTTTACAGACAGAAACCTTAAATGGAAAGACCTTATGGTTTTGTAGGTAGTGACTCCAGTCTTTGTTGTATAAAGGTTGGGGGAGCTGACAAGGTTTTCATACAGTGTTTTCTCCTTCATTATACTGATTTTTGTATAAAAATGTAACTTAACGTGTCTAACACATATTAAAAATATTAAATATTTTGATGCAGAAAAAAAAAAAAAGGCCTGCCACCAGGAGAGAAGTCCCGGCCCTGTTTCCCCCACTTCTCTGCCCCCTCCCACCTCTGTGCAGGGGAGCAAGGGCTCACCCCACCCTCTGCTATGACAGCAGAAGCTTGAAAGAGCAGGTAAGTGGTGTCCACTTAACAAATGCCTGAAGGTGTGAAATACGTAGGACCCAAGAATTAAAAATTGAGACAGAATCCTCCCCACTTCCATAGAGAAGGATTCCAAGTCCCAGGGAGCAGAGTCTGGAACCAGGAAATCCTAGACAAGGAGACAGGAAAAAATAAAAGGGCGACGTTGTGGAAAGTGAAAATGGATGCCCCAAAGAGATGGGGGGCATCCGTGTGGGATACCCTCTGACTAGTGGGGGTGTCCACGGTCCTCCAGAATCATTGGCAGAAAGTGGTGATAGCCTCTTGGAGACGAGGCTGTCCTAGCCGAGAGGGAACATCTCTGAAGGCTGTCATCCAAGTGGTGACTACAACGTGCCCCATCTTGAAGGCCCTCAAGTTCCCATCTTCCCCATTTCCAGACCATCCTTGGGGACAAACCCCGCAAGACATAAAAGGCACCTTTCATGTGGGTTATATTTGTAATACAGTGACTCCTCTCAGGACTACCACTAACCAGGAAAGAAAAGCATATCCCTGCTCCCTGCCCAGGACACTGTCTCACTTCCATGCACCCCAAGGAAGACACAGGCTGCTTATAGAAATGTGAAGGATAACTACTCCTACATGAAATAGCCCCAGAATGCCACACAATTAAACTCCCACTGTTCTTCCTTAACCATCAGTGCAGTGACTCCCAACCTTGTCTGCACATTGGAATCACCTAGGTAGCTGCCGAAACTACCAATGCCCATGTACCCACCTCTGAAGATTGTGATTTTTCCATCTTGGGTGTGGCCTGGGTGTAGAAATTACTAAAGATGCCCAGGTGATGCTGATGTGTGTCAGACAAGTTTGAGAACTACTGCTTTAATGTCAGGTTCTGGAATATCACTTCTCCTTGTAGGTGGTCTATAGCCATTGCTTGGGACAGCCCATCTCCACAACTCTAATCCTGCATGCTCTGGAAATGCTATCTAGAATATATCCAAAATTAGGAGAAACGAATTTGGAACAATGCAAGTAACATGCATGAACTGTAGAATCATAACTTTTTTTTTTTTAAGCATCAATGTGTCTACTCAGAGAACCTCAGCTTTTTGCAGGAGAGCTGAGCTGGCTGAAGAAGTGGCCACCAGATAAGCAAAGTTTTATAGTATCTCCATACATGTGATGGATTATGTGTTTATATATGCATATGCTTATAGCTATTTAGCCTAAAAGTGATGAGTTCAAACTATAGTGTCTTCCCTGATTGTTTAGGCAGTTTGAGAGCAGGTATCATATCGTTACTGAGTCACTGTGTGGCATCTTGAAGAGAAACTTTACACTCAAGAAGTTCCCAGTAGGGCTTCTCTGGTGGCGCAGTGGTTGAGAGTCCGCCTGCCGGTGCAGGGGACACGGGTTCGAGCCCTGGTCCGGGAGGATCCCACATGCCACAGAGTAACTAAGCCCGTGCACCACAACTACTGAGCCTGCTCTCTGGAGCCTGCGAGCCACAACTACTGAAGCCCGCGCGCCTAGAGCCCGTGCTCTGCAACAGGAGAAGCCACCGCAATGAGAAGCCCGCGCACCGCAACAAAGAGTGGCCCCCGCTCGCCGCAACTAGAGAAAGCCCGCGCGCAGCAACAAAGACCCAACGCAGCCAAAAAATAATTAATTAATTAATTTTAAAAAAATTTTTTAAAAAGTTCCCAGTAAATGTTCAGAGTGATCTGTAACACTCCTGTTGCTGCTGATTCTCCCGGAGCTGGCTAATGGGCCAAGGAAGAGCCACAACTCTTAAGTGACAAGGCACTCCTTTCCCAAGTGGTGTCTGGGGTCCTTCTCGGGGAGATCAAGTAAGATATCTTTCCAATTAAAATATTCCAGGGCTTCCCTGGTGGCGCAGTGGTTGAGAGTCTGCCTGCTGATGCAGGGGACACGGGTTCGAGCCCTGGTCTGGGAAGATCCCACATGCCGCGGAGCAACTAGGCCCGTGAGCCACAACTACTAAGCCTGCGCGTCTGGAGCCTATGCTCTGCAACAGGAGAGGCCAAGATAGTGAGAGGCCCACGCACCGTGATGAAGAGTGGCCCCTGCTTGCCGCAACTAGAGAAAGCCCTGGCACAGAAACGAAGACCCAACACAGCCAAAAATAAATAAATATTAAAAAAAAAAAATTCCAGATGAGCACTATTACTCCTTCCTTAGGGAAAGCACTATTAGAAAAGCTAAAAGCAATGAGTGCACCTCACAACTGCCCTTTAAAGGTGGAAACAATTATTTTGGTCATTCTGAGCAGGAAGCTGCACAAGCTCTCTGAGCAATCTTGAAAGACCCGGGCCAGGGAGAAAGCTGGTCCTCAGGGCTCTTGGCTGATGCAATCTGAGGCCATTCCCCAGAACACATACCCCTCGCTTCTCAGTTTAAGAAAATAAATTAAAAGTTCAGGAAAACAACCCTATGCATTACACTAACTGACTTCAGAGACAAAAGACAGATCTAGCCTATGACACCTCAGCTGAGAATCCAGCAAAACTCTCAGCTCAAATCCATGAGAGTCTGGATGCCACCCATGGAGGGTAGGCATGTTCTGTTGGTGCCATTGCCACACGCGCAGGGCAAACCAAAGCATTCTTGCCCTCTGCCTTGTCTTTCTTTATTCTTAACCTTCTTCAAAAACCGATTTTTCCTCTTACAGCAGAGTCCTTCATAGAGACGCTCTAGTGATATATTTCATTAACAGAGTACAGAATCCAATCTCAGCTGTGTTTCACCTCGGTGTGCTACAGGAGATCCCCCCAAACTCTTTATGAAGAAATAACTTAAAATGAATATTTGGGATTCACTTTGATCTTAAATAAAATACATCATTTGACATATCTGGGGAGATAGATCAATTGGTGGAGGAGGGAATGGTGTTTTTTGTTTGTTTTTTTTTTAATGAAATAAATAAGGTAGTGCAAGACTCCAAAAGAATCACAAGTGCTGTGGTGTCATGACACAAATGGCTCCTGTGACCACCTTCTGTGGAAAGATCATTCTGAGAACAGCCTTTTTGTAGAAGGAAGGAATCTTCTGGCCATTTTCCTTCCTGAACCCTCTTGTCTGTTTTCTTTCTTTCTTTTTTCTCTTTTTTGGCTGCACTGCGTGGCTTGCAGGATCTTAGTCCCCTGATCAGGGATTGAACCTGGGCCCTCGGCAGTGAAAGCCCAGAGTCCTAACCACTGGACCACCAGGGAATTCCCTCTCCTCTGTTTTTCGAAGTACTGTGTCTTCAGTAACCACTCTGTCCTCTGAACGTTCTTGATTTCCATCGTACCACTCTCTTCTGGTCCCTTCCCTTACTTTCTGTATGCTTCTTCACTGTCCAGCTCATGGGCATATTAATCTCAAGAGGTGGGCTCCTTGGGCCCTGTCCTTGGCCCTTTTCTCTTATGCTCTCCCTGGGTGACCTAAAACACTTCCATGAAATCAACTGTTATCTGTAAAGTGATGACTTCCAGATATATGTCTCTACTAGTCAAGGTCTACATCCCATTATTTCCCAGACATCGATTGGCCATCGTAGAGATTCCTCAAACTCAATGCACACAAAGAGAAATGCATACTGATTCCTAAATTCCCCTTCCATTCCTTACCTTTGCAACTAGCACCATCATCTACCCCATCTGCCGGCAACAAATTAGAGTACCCCTACACCCAGTTTATCAACATTTGTCTCAGTTAGGAATTGCTTTTGGCCACTGGATGGAAATGGATGGAAATCACAGTGGCTTAAACAAGAAAAGATTTATTTATTTTTCTCATATAGCATGAGATTCAGACCATCCAAAGCTGGTACGTTGGGTCCACCATGTCATTGGGGCCGTGGACTCGTGTCTTTCTTCTCTGCCATACTTTTCACAAGGCTCCCATCTTTAAGAGCACATCGTGGTTACAAGGTGGTTATTCCCAAGTTCTAGGCAGAAAGATAAAGAATGAAGAGAATTAAGGCACTTCATTTAGTTCATATCTCATTAGCCATAAAGAGAAGGGTAGAATGGCTATTAGTAAGGCGAGACAGAAATCTGTGCCACCTATTCTACTTTCTTAACATCTTTCAAATTCATCTCCTAATATACTTGGTTCAGACCCTCATCACTTCTCCTGTAAATTTCTTCAATAGCCTCCTAATTAGACTCTTTGCCACCATCTGTGCCCCTCACAGCCATTCTTCACAGCACTGCCATAACTATCTTTCTTAAATGTGAATCTGTGCCCTGTTTAAAATCTTTCAGGGGCTCCCCTTTAGCCTTCAAGAAAAAGCCCACACTCCTTGTTGGCTTTAAGCCCTTCCAGATCTGGCTCAAAACCACTTCTGAGCCTTCATTCTCTTCTCCCTTCCCCCAAGCTCTCAGCACACTTTTTCATCCCAGAACATCTCAGTTTTCTCTTGCCATCCCACCTTACAAGTGCTGCCACTGTGTCTGCATCAATTACACATGAAAACGAAGACATTTTCATGTGTAATCAACAATTAAAGATTTGAGGAAGTGCCTGCACAGCAAGACCACCTGTTCATATGGTGAAAAATAGTCAGCAAAATATGTTTTCTTACACATGTATAAAGATACTGTTTAAAACACAACAAACTTGCCTCCTCTAAAGCTACCTCTCCAGGAAGAAAGATGTGGGAGAATTTTACCCATCACTTCCTCAATAGTCTAATTAGTCCAGAACTCCACACATCTAAGAGGAGAAGGGAGAAATGCAACTTCTTACTTGAAGAGTCCACCTTGTCAGCTGAGACACCACTATGGACATGAAAGCAGACCAAAGAAAAAGCGAATAATGATGAAAGAAAAGGTGAAGAATGATAAAAGAAGAGCTGTACCCTAGATACATAGGAACTCCTGCAAAATACATTTACCACCCTGGATTGAGCCCTGAGATGTGTGGCTTGTGGGCAAGAACAGAGAGAATCAAGAAAAAGCAAGAGGCTAGTTGAAGCCCAATGTGATGGTGCTTTTCCTGGTTTTTCTAAAAACTAAGCTGCTTCCTGCCGAAGCCGGGGTGGGGGAAGAAAATCACAGTCAAAAGTTACCGCTGGGCAGACAGAGGTGAAGGTAACACAAGGTGACGTGTGTGCATGTGTGTGTATGATGCCCTGGGCACAGCTCCTCTGGCTACTGGGAGGCCCCTATGGAAAGTGGGACCCTGAGTCTATTTTGCCATCTGCTGACTGGCTCCTTCCTGGGATCCTTCTGTGGACCTTGTTCACTTTAGTTCAATGGTGTCCCCTGTACTGTAAATAACTGCCGCCCACAGGGAGCTGGCCCATCACCCCAACTAGTACTAACACTTGGCAGCTTTTTCCAGCACACACGTCACCAGGAATGAGGTTGGTAAATGAGTCAAACATTCTGGAGAAAGAAATACAGTGACCACCAAGGCTGTCTAGTGACAGAAACTGCTGAAGACCCTTATCTGCTCTCTGTCTATTTATGGTACTGTAGCTCTGTGGGAAAATTCTTCTTAGAGTGTTGGCAAAAAAACAAACAAACAAACTATTAGGGATCTTTGTGTTTCAGTGACATTTCCTCTTGACCAGTACTGCTTCTTCACTCCGTACTCTTCAAAGAAAAAAAAAAACAAAACAAAAACCATCTTTTAGGCACAAATGATTAAAGAGAAATACAAGGCAGAGCAGGAGAATTCCAAAATACTCCTCTATTGCAACCCAAAGCAATTTTTGTGGAAGAGATTGGATAAATTATGAAAGGAAAATGAAGTAAGTGTTTAGAAAAAGGGAGGTTGAGTCACAATATGGGAAAAAAAAAAAAAAAAGAAAAGCACCACCCAGCCTTAAACTTCCCTGATATTCACATAGCCTTTGTAGTCATGGGTTGCAGCCATCTAGAAAACTGGCCATCAAGACTAGAATAGCTTGGTGTGATCTGGAGTGAGGGTCATCCTCAAAGGACCACCAGCAGAGCCCCTGATGAGTGGGTGCAGCCCTGGAATTGCCCTTCCCTTTATACCCGCTTTATACCACTCTCAAGGCCTGGGATAGCTTGAAGTTGGCCAGCTCAGCTGGCCAAATGCACTGGCCATGTGATTGGCTTCACACCCTTCTTTTCTTCTTACCATGTCTAGTTCCCCAATATTCATCAATAAATAACACGGCAAGGAAGTCCAGCACCTTTAGAGACCACTAGTGATCTGCTCTATCTAGCATACAACTGCCTCATTTGACATCTCTTATTTGAAATGGACTTCCTATGGTTATGAAGATAACTCGCCAGTCCATTATCTTGTGCTTGGAGGCTCTTTGCTTAGTAGTAAGGACTTGGATCCATCTTCATTAATCTTTGGCTGTGCCAAGGTCGTCAATGAAATTGCAGTAAAAAAAGACTTAGAGTAAGTAACGCAGCAGTCAGTGACATAGTTAATCATGTGTGCATCTAACAACAATTCTGGAACAAGACCAGGTACAAATCAATAAAATACAGTAGATCTGGGAGGTTTTTCTTCTCCCTTCTGCAAGCTATCCCCTGCTACATAGAGAAGAAAGATAGAGATTGCACATGTTTGGGAGAAAAATATGAAGGCAAAGACAAACTTTGGTACCCTCAGGTATCAAACACCCTTAGGTGTTTCTAAACTTTTAAGTTGCACTTTTGTCTCTCACACATTTTTAACCCAGTTAGGTGAACTAGGCAAATGTTACCGTCCCAAACTAGGCAAGACAAAAGGCCCTATGTCTGTTCTGAAGTTGAGGTGCTCATGGAAGGTCACCAGCTCTTGATTCCCAGCTCAAAAGTGACAGGCCAGTGTTGGGTGAAAGGCAGCTGCCTGGAAGCAGAGGCAGTGACCAGAGTAATAACTGTTCTCCCCTTATTCAATGGCAAACAGATAACTATCCTCTTAATTTCTTTGTGTCCCCTGGAAAGATTATAATCTACTCACTAAAGTATCTGTGGTTTGGGCTGTTGTTTTAAAGCAAAGAGTTCATGGATGAAGGAAAAATGGGGAATTATGTCGCCACACATTTTTCTTCTGAAATTGTTGGGAAGGAAAGTAGATAATCATCAATGAATATGGTATGGTATATACACCATTCCAAGAAATTTACATTTCAATTTGTTTTCTAGTATGGGTTGCCCAAACTTCCCCCAGGGAGTCATTTATTAATACTTGACTCACCAGAGAGAATAGGAACAAAGCAGGCAAAATTGCCATGCCTGAGGCAACTTCTTTTAGGATTGAACCAAGCACTGATGTAAAACTCCAGGGAGTCTCACAGTTAAAACCACCTAGGAAACTGAAAGAGGGGAGAAGCTCTTCCTTTTTGCCACCATTTACCACATTTAAATTAGAAAACCAAAGGACTTCTGTACAGCAAGGCCTAGAACACTTTGGGGACAAACAGACGTTTGAAGGAAGTAATCACACGCTTGTCTCTTGAGCATCCATCTCTGAGGTTTGCAGTGACACCTCTGCGTCATTTCATGTGCATCTCTGAGAGTTAGTTCTAATACAGCATAGAAGGCACTTTCTTTGTAGGGGTGCAATCAAGGATGGGGAAAGTAGACTCAGGGACCATACTCAGGGATATGAATTCCAATTCTCTGGAAATTGCTAAAGCTGACTTGCTTCCTTGCACAATCCAAAGAGAAGAGTTAGAGGCACGTCCACCCCCATGCCCTCTGACATGACTGTGGGAAGTTACGTAAAGACTTCTGAGATGACTGGACACCAATTATGATGCTGCCAAAGTTTTCCACAAAAGCTTTTCTCCCCCTGGTTCAGCCACAGTCATTCTGATGAAAAGGCTGAGACACGGAGAACCATCACCACTGCATAAAAAGGTCATTTGATCCTTGACGTCCTGTCTTCCTAGCGAGAAAGAACAGCAGTAACCATTCATAATGAGTACTGTTTTCACTCAGCGACATCCTCTAGGCTTTCTTGAAAGTGATGTGGACGCTAAGCATGGAAAGTTCCAGACTTAGGACTTGTTTTCAAAAGAAATCAGATCTGTGGGCTAAGTAATGAAGTGTTGTGCCACAAAATACATCATCTCCCAGGAAAGCCCCTTAAACTCAGGCAAGATTCTCTCTTTATTCACCTGTGGTATTTCACCAGAACTCGTAATCATTAAATGTTTCTAACCATTAGACAAATGCCAGGTGGACAGAAAAGAGAAAATATATAAAGCTACATGCCATGCCAGGTGAATAATGGGTTTTTTTTTTTGTGGTTGTTTCCACAAATTTAGCCAACAGATTATACCTTCCTTTTCTTTTCCTTTTAAAAGCCAGTTCTGAGTTTTATCTCCATGGCATCCTGTCACCTAAGGAGGGATAAAGATTTAAGGGGGAAAAAATCCAGTTCAGATTGAGTTTTTTTCAAATTGGTTTTCTAAATGCAAGTGATAATGACCAAAGACTTTTAAAAAAAGAATTCATTTCTAAATGATCTCATCTTTCTACCTTGAACATATATCACTTAATTCAATACTCTCAAACAAGACCATACATTCGTTAACTTTCCTGCACTTCCTCTATTGATTACCATAGGTCATCCTATTAAAAGGAAATGGATGAGCCAGGATATCTCACTTTAATTTTTAAATCATAATAGTTTGTGGCGAGAGTGCAATTAGGAGAGCAAAAGAGAAAACAAAGTAGAATTTCCCTTGCTGATCTTACCCGTATTCCGTTGGGAGATCTCTCTCTCTCTCTCTCCCTCTCTCTCTCTCTCTCTCTCTCTCTCTCTCTCTCTCTCTCTCTCTCTCTCTCTCTCTCTCTCTCTCTCTCTCTCTCTCTCTCTCTCTCTCTCTCTCTCTCTCTCTCTCTCTCTCTCTCTCCCTCCCTCCCTCCCTCCCTCCCTCCCTCCCTCCCCCTCCCTCCCTCCCTCCCTCCTTCCCTCTCTCTCTCTCTCTCTCTCCACCCAGCCTTAAGACCTAACAAGGCTGGTAGTTGGAAAAGCTACACAAACTTCACCTGCTCTTGCATATTCAGGTGAGGATATTTCCTTTCAGTAAGAGATGCACGGCAAGACTTGGAGGCCAAGGTCCCCCCACTCCCTCCCCATCCAGGTGTCCCCAAGGAGACATGAAGAAGCCCTTCAAAGGTCGCCCTGGGTGCCCTCCCGCCACACGGCACCAGCCTCCAAGGCAAGGCCATTCTGGGGTGACTCAGTCAGCTTTAGAGGTTGAGATGTACAACCATTTTGCGCTTTTGAAAACTACAGATATGAAAAACAGACCACAGTCATTCTTTGACAAATTGTGTCATTTTCTACACAAATCAGGGCTTTAAAACCCCGGGAGGGTATAAATGGGAGCACGGAGCAAGGGTGACAGGATGCAGTGAGTCATCTCAACTTCCTGCTAATCACAGGAACTGACAAAAGCTTGATGTGTCTCAGATTTGGCTGGGGGTTTCCTTCTCCATTCAGCCTCAGATTTCTACGGCTTGCCCCTTCCTTCTTTGTATTTCTCCCTATGTATCACTTTTGTCTGAGATCCTTGATGGTCTATAAATAATGTCATTGTGTTACACTGGACATGGGGTTTTTAAATGTCAGCATCCTGTGCACAGCCTTCCATGATGAGATAACATCCAGTTTTTCTAACTGCATGCCTGTGACCCTGAACTGAGATGTTCAGCTGCTAAAAATTGTTTAAATGGTGATATTTTCATAACTCTGATATAGGAGTAGGGAGAGCAGCATTAAGGTAATGGGTAGAATATTCTTCAGGGTTTTCTTCAGATTTTACTTAAACTTGTAGTTTTTGTGACCTCTTAGACTAAAAGAACAAGCAAGAAGGAAAATTGGGACAGAATGTTAATCTGCAATTCAAGAAGCAAGAATAATAGGATTTTTTTCTCTTTCTGAATCAAATGTATTGTTTCTGGTTCCCACCTGCCTGGCTGGTGGGAAATGCAGTCTCACCTGTTACTGGGGCTTCTTTGCCGCCTCTGTGGCATCATGAGCTCCACGTGGTACCAGGACCGGGAGGAGGGAGGAAGGGGAGGGAGGGAGGTGCCAGGAGGCTGAGCTGGGGAGGCCGCCATCACGACCAACAGACCTTCTCTTCCTGCTGCTGTCGTGAACTGGTGTTAAAACTTACTCTGACACTTGTTAAAAACGACAAGGAAAACTTTATTCAGGAGACAACTGCATTCAATAAGGAAAAGTGGGGGGTTATAGCGAAGAAGAAGGAGGGGTGTGGAGGCAGATGGGAAATTCCTAAGAGGAGACATCAGGTATAAGAGGGGATTCTGGCTAAACCCACTTGATAGGATTCTTGCTGAAGACAAACCAGGATGATCACATACCAAGGATGGAGGAAGAGGCATTTGATCAGATACGGGAGATGATCAGGTATTAAGGGTGAGGGTTCTCTCTAAACTGTCCTAACAGGATTCTTGCTAGAACTGGGCAATGCAGGCCCAACAAGGATAGACGCTAAAGCCCAAGGTCAAAGTCTAGCTGGCTTAAAGGAGCTTGACTATAGTTCAGTCAAG
Organism: Eschrichtius robustus; assembly: GCF_028021215.1. Lineage (NCBI taxonomy): Eukaryota > Metazoa > Chordata > Mammalia > Artiodactyla > Eschrichtiidae > Eschrichtius > Eschrichtius robustus. The sequence continues at coordinate 97,220,675 of NC_090835.1, read as the reverse complement.
AAGAGAGACTATCGCTGGTTGCCTGACAAGGTCTGGACAACCTATTCTGAAAGGACTTGGGAGATGTCCTCTTAGAGTCACTGTGTCCACAGACTTACCCATGGCTAGGTGACACCCACCCCTAACCATTGCTCTACAGCAATCAGCCACAGTCCTTAGGAGGCACTCGGCATGAGAGGGGCCCAGGCCCTTCCATGCTTGGAAACCCCCAAAGTTGGCCTTTCCTCTTCGTTTTATGGAATGTCCCACTCCCCACGCACCAACGCTGAGCCAGTGCAACTCCTCAACTGCAAATATTTTCCTTCATCCCCTTCTTCTCCTGGACTACCCAGTTCAGCACTTCTCAAAGGGTCTTTAAAATAAAGCATTGGGTAGGATTGTCTTCTGGGTACCAATAAAACGTGCTTTGGCCTCATAACACAAAGGCTTGGTTTTGCAGGATGGGGGAGGTAAAAATACAACAGGGAGAACAAAAATTAATCTCTCAATAAATTATCCCTCCCAATTATCAGTGGAATAACCTAAAAACATAATGGCTCTGTTTTGGATACATGTGTTTTTCTAAGGCAATATTTTACTGCACACCTGCAAATACCATCATCTCATCTAGATTGCTGGTAAAACTATTTCAAGTTCAGGATATTTTTCCCAAAACACCAGATTTCCAAGTGCTGTATCCCCTGAAAAAGTTGCCAATACTGTATGTGTGAAAATGCCTTGTGTCCTGTCAGGAACGTGATGAGTGTGGAACAACCCCTGGTTGGCTCTGAATTACATCCATCATCTGATTCAATGGGCGGGAAGGAGGAAAGAGAATGAACTGTGATTTGGGGATGGAGCCTCTCAGCTAAGAAAAGGAGTGAAGATGGTCCCCTTAGTGCTGAAGTCAGACAATTCCTCAGAGGACAGAACTGCCAGATAAAATACAGGATACCTAGTTAAATCTGAATTTCAGATAAACAGTAACAATTTTATTATATGTATGTACACACCATACAATGTTGGGAACATACTTCTACTAAAACTTCTTCTACTGTTTATCTGAAATTCAAACGTAAGTGGGCATCCTCTATTTTTATTTGCTAGATCTGGCAACCCTAATTACAGAGTCCTTTTCTAAGCACCGGCTTAGGCAATTGATAATATGGACCTTAAGCCTGATGGAGGGCGCCATGTTTAAAATCGTGCCCTGAACTAGACACCAAAATGTGTAGGTCAAATAATGCAGCAAATCACCCTCATCTCTTTGGCTTCCACTCCTGCATGGCTTGTCTCAGTGGCACTGGGGCTGCCACTGTCCTGGTAGGGGGGATGCCACACCCCAAGCAACAGGTGGCAAGGCATCGCACAGGACGAGCGTTGGCTGCGAACATTTGTTTGCTTCGTAGGTTCTTCTTCAACGTCCAGTCCCAGGCCCCTGCTCTTCTTTCCTCACACTCCTTTAAGAGAACATTTTTCCACGCTCACAGGTTCAATCATCTCCTCGGAGTAGATCTCTGTCTCCAAGGCTTTAGGAAGCAGCCTGCTGTTGAGTCCCACTTGGGTTTCTCAACATTTTCTTAAACTCAAACAGCCAAAGCAAAACTCATCAGCCTTCTTCCCATCCAGCTCCTCCTCTCACCTTTGGTACCTGGGTCTCTATGGGCCCCAACCCTGCTGTCATGTTTAACACTTTCTTTCCCTTCCCGTAACAATCAGTGTCCAAGTCTCAGTACTTTTTCTCCGTAAATTGTCCTTTGCATGTAGTCCTTCCCACCGGGACCACATTCACTTAGGCCTAGCCCTCACGTCTCAAATCACGACACCCCCAAACCCGGGGTTTCCTCTTCAAGTCTGTCTCATTCTTGTTTCCATGGCTTCCACCTTCCTGCAGCGTTAAATTTAAGCTTCTTTCCCTGGCTCTCGTGGCCCTAGTGATAAAGCCCTACCCTCCTAGAAACGTAGGCTCCTATTCCCAGCACATCCCTTCTCCAAGAGCAAGGCCCCGACCCCGCCGTTTCACGTCCACCCCACTTCACGCATTCCCACCGAGAATGTGCTTGCCCCTGGCTGGCTGACACCTGCCCGTCCTTCAAACACAAGGGCAATTTCTTTTCCCCTTGTGGAGATTTCCCTGTCTAATCCAGCCTGCCTGGATCTCTTTCTACAATGTCTTGACCTTACAACAAAGTGCTGGAGGGATAAAATGATGACATTTTCTGATAATGAGAATGGAGGTGCCTGCCTCCCTTACCCAGATCCTGGCTTCCCTCTCTGAGTAACCTCGTCAGTGATGGGGTTCAGAATGCGCTACCCCAAAATATGGCACCTCGGCAGAGTGAATATCTTAAGCTGAAGGAGTTTGAGAAAACAGCAGAAGCAGGGAGATTACTCTGACGCCCCCTGCCTTTCTCTCCTGAAGCAGGTCATAAAACCCTCATGTGAGAGGTCCCCCCCCCCCCACCCGCCATACCTGGAGGAGAGGAGCATCCTTAGCTCTAAAACAGAGGGACACCGAGAAGAATCTGAAAACATAAGCCTGGCTGAATTTCCCCAGTTTACTACCCTTAACTCATACCCTTTGTCCTGTAACACTTCTCCACGACTGTCCACTTGTCATCAAACCTGGCATAAGAACACAAGGTTTTAATTGTTTCTTCGAGTCTTCATTTCCTTACAAAGACTCCTGTATCACACAAAACTTACGTAAATAAATTTGTATGCTTTTCTCTTATTAATTTCTCTTTGTCAGTTTAATATTCAGACCCAGCCAGGGACCCTAAGAGGGTCGAGGAAAACATTTTCCTCCCCTACATCAGTGTCCTCTTGGTTTGACAGTAATTGACTCAGGAGAAATATCTTCCAGGTCCTCAGGCAAAGTCCCCTCCAGATCTAGGCCACCAGTATCTCCCACCTGAATCCCCATATCTGAGTCCCCATATCTTGTGGAACATATACTAAAAAAGAGTTTCCTGAAGTTCATTCTTCCCTTCAGAATGAAAACAATGAGAAAAATCTAGATTGTAAGCATTATGATAAAATCTTCCTAAGTGTTAATTTAATGCATAAGAAGTCCTTACGGCTCTTTTCTGGTCTTAGCAAAACATTTTTAAAATGTTTTTATTGTAGTTTTTTGCACTGGTCAATGCTAAAAGCCAACCCTTTGAGGAAGTCTCAGTTTCCTGATTTCTTACATCACAGTCTGATTCATACTCTGCCTAATTAACACCCTGATGTCCTGTACTCACTGCTATGTTTGTCCAGTGGCTTCTATCAATACCTACACATGATACACCAGGGCAGGGTACATTCTCCAGAAAATCCATTGCAGATAGAGTCCTTAAAGCCCATGGTGAATAAAGTTATGGTTGGCCTAATTCCAATCTTTCTTTTTGAAATTTGGTAAGGATCAATATCTCCATAAGAGTTCTAATCCTTTCCAATTTCATAGATATCCAGGTGGAACAAATAAAGATGTTGATTCTAAACGGCCATTTCCCTTGAGACTGATGGGTTGGGACTAACTAGAAAGATGAATGGAAACTGTTTCAAATTCTGTTTGAAAGTGGGTAAAGTAAAAACCATATTTGTAAAAACATTTAATAGACCAATAACTAGCAATGTGATTTTAATGATATCCTGGGACCTTGCTCTAACCAGCAAGAGGAATCCTGTAGAACGCCAATTCCGCCAGGACCCCATCCAAGGAGGACCATTTATTGAAGTAACTCTGGGTACAGAATGGAGGCGGGCAGAGACCAGAGGCAGTGAAGCCAGTTAGGAAACTCTGGCAGAGGTCTAGGCGAGGTCACGAGGGCCCCAAATAAAAAGGAGGAAAGGACATACTCAAGAAGAATTCGGTCTGGGCATGTCTGGGAACTGATGGCCAGTGGCCGGCAGAAGCCATCTGTCTAAGGAGGGGATTCTTAAAGAGAGAGGAGTTGATTTCTGCAGTTATGCAACGGAGGTGATGTCAGCAAGGAGGTACTTACTGCATTTATCAGAGACTTTGGTCCGTGGACCTGGCCCCACGGATTTACGCCCAAGTTCTGCAGAAAGAGATGCTTCGGGCAGAAGCCAAAGGACTGTGAGAGGCACAGAAGCACATCCACGCTGCTTCGTGCCCAGGTGACAAAATGTAACCCAAAATAGAGAGTGATGTTCTCTGCTCCCGAGCCCAGAACACCAAGTGGCTTGGCTCAGGAAGTCGGCGGGAAAGGAGGCACCCGTCCTCCGGAGACTGGGCAGGGTCGGCAGGCAGACCTACGGCAGAATGCTGGCGGCAGAAAGGCCAGGTCCAGAAGCGGGGTGGAGGCAGAGGCAGGCCCGGGGGCTGAGCCAGAGAGCATGAGAGAGATCCCGGGGACGCACAGATGTAACTGGTGAGGGTCTACGCTCTGGGGAAGGGGCAGAGGCCAGTGAAATTCGAGTTTCGACGGTGAATTTGACCTCATCTGTACCCACAGGCTGGCAGGGCCTGGAAACATTCATGTTACAAATAGACCCAGGCCCGCCCCTACTTATCACCTTACATGACAATCCGCAGTTTACGTAAGTCTCTCCCTCCCTGCTCCGAGAGCTTCTCAAACATAGGATGCCATTCATGTTTCTGTTCTCAGTACAGAGCACATGAGCAGAGTAGGTGCTGGGGCTACATTAGCCCATAAACAGCTGAAACGCCAAGAGGGCTCTCACTGTCACACAACCGTGGAACCCAGCTCCCTGACCCTAAAGCAGCATTACTGCAAAACTCCAGCATGAGAAATAAAAATCCACACGCCCTGCAGTGGGAGCCATGAACCCCAGGATGACGCCGGGGCCCACAAAGGGGCTGGGCCTTTCAGTTACTACCAGCAAAATGCCTCCGTGTCTCTGTTCCTCGCAAAACAGATGCATTTAAACTTAGTAAAATGGGCTGCATGGCCAAGAGCCGGCAAACTCAAAGAGGAAAAAAAAATTCTTTCCCTTTCAGGGAGGGGGGGTGGGGAACACGTTAATTAACTATTTTGGAGTCCAGAAATTTAAACAACATGCTTACGCATATGTCCGCCCCAAGAAGAAGAAAATCCAGCAATAGCCCACACTGGGAGATGTGGCTCTGTCCAGAGTCACTTGGACCAGAGAGTTGTTTAAAATGAGGGTCTGGGAGGCCCTGAGGGAGGAGCTAAGGAAGGAAGCACTGCGACAGAAAGGTCACATGGAAGCAAACAGAGCCACCAATTCAATCCGCTGCCTAAACTCCACACGGAGAAGCGAAGTTTGCCAGAACAGGGAGGTGCAGGCAGCCCGGAGAAGCCACTCTTTCCTCCAGAAGGTCAGCCAGCTGCCCTGAGTTAGGAATTCCTGGCGTCCCTAAGACAACACGAAAGCCATCATGTGATACGAAACCTTTGTAGCTGACAGAGCGCAGGACAACGGCAGTGTCCCCGGCAGAGGCTGCAGAGACGGCTGCCCAGTTGGTTTGCTTGGCAGGCTCGCGACACAGGGGAACCCCTTTAAGTCCCAGGGCTGCACCTCCAGCCCCATGATTTACGGTCACGCTGGAGCTGGGGTCTCACCGGTTAAGGCAATTCAGACCCGCTCTTGGTGACGATGCCGTGTGGGAGCTGGCCTGGGAACGGGAGGGAGGAAGAAGCAGTGAATTAGAGATGCGTGCATTTCTGATCTATACTGTCCTCCCTCCCCACACATTTTTTTTTTTTCTGCCAGTCATTGATTTTTTTTTAACCGCTCTAAAGGAGGCCCATACTTCCGGCCCCTGGTTCCCCTCCCCCGGCTACTGATGACCAGGAACAGAACAGGTCCCAGACCCAGGCAGGATGACTCTTCCAACATTCAAAGGCCACAGTGGCCTGAGTCCGCTGCCAGGATCAGAGGGGGCTCTTTTCAAGATCTGCAGAGAACTGTTTCCAAAGCAAGAAGAATAAGAAATATCCGTTATAATATATTTAAAGAATTTTAAAGCAAGTGTTTGGCATTCCAGCTTACTTTTCTAGTCTCAGCATTTGCAAAAAATCATGCATTTCCAAATACTAAACTATTTGGCTTTTGACTTTAAAACAGCCTGGCAATATTTTTCTTAGGATCTATATATGGTACAGCAAGTGGTGTATCTGCTCATCACAACTGCACAAAAAGATTCAATAGTCCATAGTAGCTGGGACAGGACAAAGAAGCACAAGAGTATCAATTCCAGGTCTCAGTGAGACTGGCTTAATAGACAGATGTGGCTCTAAAGTACACCAATTTTCCAATCACCCACTGAGTAGGTATTTTCGAACATTATCGATGAAAATGATATAAAGATAGATCAGTCATGGTTCCTGCCCTCAAGGACAATTTATCCTAGTCTTTGAGATCTTACACGTGTATAAAGGACTAGGCTAGAAAGCGGAGAGGAGAAGTGTGGTAACAGACATTCAGGAGGCAGACGTGCTTCAGGATGTGGAACGGGAGGAAGCTTCTCTAAGTAAGGGAGTTTCCAACAGGCAGGCCGAAGCGGAGGACAGGAGAAGCCTCAGGGGAAGGGCAAAGTCTGTGCATTTGGACACCAAGCACCAATCCCTCCCTGTACGAAGACCCTCTTATGGCAAAACAGGGTCACACAGAGAACGGGAAATAAACTCTTCTAGTGCAGCTCCCTTTGGACCACTGCCAGCTTCCTAAAAGGAGAAGAGGAACTAAAAAACAGTCGAAAAGCTCTGTCACTGTCCTGGCAGGGTGTGTCCTGGTATGGGGAGATGGGAGATTGGTAATTCCCCACCCACTCGCCCGCCCGCTCTAAGCCAGAGGCTCAGGGAACAGCATGAAGGGGAAACCACACAGGTTCTTCATTCACGAGGCCGCCTTGAAGGAGACAGAATACACCTAGAGCAGCCAGATCAGCTGTGAAGGTGCTGGCTTTGGTAGCCGCGTCACTGTCAAGGCCGCTGACAAACACTGAGGGACTCCCCATTGGTCCCCACCCCTCCTACCAGAAGAGCCCACAGCACGGGAGTCCCAGGTATGAGCTGCTGGGTGAATCAGGCAGCCACTGCGGGTCCTCCCCCGGGGAGAGCCTCACAGCCTGGCTGGATGGCTTGGAGAAACCCCAGTTACCCCTTCATCAGCCGGTTAACTACAGCCTACCTGAAGGGCTGGGGAAGGACGGCGTTTGGACGCCTGGATCAAGGAGACGCATGCATCCAGAGGTTTCACACAAAAGCATTCAGCGAGGAAAAAAATCAAGGAGGAGAAGAAAAGGGGCATTTCTGGGAATAAAAGCCAATTAGATCACAAATACATACACGCACCCTCATTGTTCTTTGCCTTCCTTCCTGCAATTTTCCATACTTTTTATCAGCTCAGGGACAGAGCCTTGACGGCCCTCCAATTTTTTTTTCCACAGCCCAGCTCTCTAGGGCTCATTCATCACAAATTTCAAAAGACCGTTGAAGTTCTTAAGTCATTCTAAATAGATGTAGCAACCCTCACATACCTGCTCCTGCGGAATACCTGTTCCTGCGTCTGTCCCGTTCACCGTCCCTATTTTAAATTCACCACCACACACAGCCGAGTTTCCTTTCTTCCTCTGCAAAGGGTTTCTCCTGTTGTTAGTCCCCTGGGCTATGAAAGCTGGGGACAGATCTCCTGTCAGGGCAGGACGGAGAGGCGGGGAGGGCAGACCAGGGGTCTCTGGCCTGAAGTAAGGGCCTCCTTCTGGGATAAGGCAGGTGTTAGAGGCTGCAGGTGCTTAGAAGGGAGTCAATGTCATGTCCTGCTCTTCGAAGTGTGGTCTGGGGCCCAGCAGCGTCCGCATCACCTGGGAGCTGGTTAAACAGGCAGGATCTCAGGCCCAGCCCCAGAGTGACTGAACCAGGATCTGCATTTGAACGACATCTGGGTGAGTGGATCTGAGAGCATAGTATTAAATTACAGACCCTCCACCTAAACTCTCTCTTTTAATCCTTAGAACAACCTGATGTCTTATCTCCTTTGTACAGATTAAGAAACTGTGGCTCAGAGAGGTTAAATAATTTGCCCAAGACCACACAGCTACTTTGTGACAAATCATATGTTTGAGCCCCAGTCTGGTGGATTTCAAAGTTATTGTCTTTTCCACCACATACTTGAAGTTCAATTCAGAGGGAAGAAAGGGAAAATCTAGCAACAGGCCACACTGGGAGATGTGGGAAGGCATGCAGCTAGGCCATTATCTGACCATCTGTCAGCAGGTAACCAAGGCTGTGGGCTAGGGACCAGGGGCAGGAATCCGTTTCTGCAAGCCACAGAGAGACCGGCATGAACAAATCCAAACCCCAGTTCTCCGGGGTCTGGAGCACTGAGTAGGGCCGCCGGGGACAGACCTGTTCCATCTGGCATCAGGAGAAAGCACAAGCCCAGTAACCAGTACTGGACCCAACTCAGCAGGCAGGAAGCAAACTGAGGTCTGGTGGCTTCGTGCCAGAGCATCAAACCAGAGCTCCTTAAATCCTTCCTGCCTTCAATCAACCTGGGCCCAGAAGGAAGAGGCAAGGGATGGATGCTCCCAATGGGGAAGGGGCTCTGAATAGATGCTGGTTGAAGTCACTTCCTTGCTGGGGTGAGGGGGGTGGTGACAGGTTCTCAAAGTCACGGGCAGCTATCGGGTCTTTGCTACGCTGTGGGAAATGGCCTCAGCATCTGCCCTCACAGGCCAGGAGGGCCGGGCAGAGGTTGCAGGGCTCTGCGAAGGGTGAATCCAAGGTGCTATGGGAGCAGCCCCCTCATATAGTCTCCAGGGAGCCCCTAGCATTCCCAACTTACTGCAAATGCACAGTCTCGGTTTTAAAGTGAGACCCTCCATGCGTATCTGTTTGTGGTTGAGCAAAAGTTACTGAAAAACTATTTCTTCCTTTCTACTAAACATCTAGAAAGCAACAGAGGGATGGTAGAAAGCCACATGACAGCCGTTTGGAAAAGCTTTTCAGAACTGCTTTTCTATTTTTCTGTTTTGCAGGCTCTGGGGGTCCACTGAGACTTCCACAAACAAGCAAGGATCCCATTTCTTAACCTTTGGCCAGTCTTCCTTTCAAATGCCAGAACACATGCCTTGGGCAGAGCCATCATGTTCTGAGGCTTTTTCTAAGGCACAGATTGCAATAGCCCCCAGCTGGTCTTCTGCCCTGTGTGTCCCTCATGTTGTCGTCAGATACGTCTTCTTAAATCAGCATGTTCACCCTGTCACTCCCTTGCATAAGGACTTCTACCGCTGATGGGAGCAAGTCCGAACTTGGATTTGCTTTTGAGGCCCTCCATCAGCAGGCCAGCAGGTCCACTTCACCCGGGAATGCTTGGCACTCGCCGTTCCCTCGCCCAGAGCAGATTTTAGCTTGGCCAAGCTCCTTGGTGCCCCTGAGCTTTTGTACCGCAATTGCTTCCACCGTCAGTGCCCTTCTAGACAAGCCAGATCTACACAGGAGTGAAACCAAGCCAAGGCCAAAGTCATATGGCAACACACCCACAAACTGGGTGGCCTCGACTCAGCTGCGAGTGTTGCATGGAGGTTGGGGGCATGGTGTGCTGGTAAATGTTCAACAACAGGCTCTCCAGGGGACATGGGTATGTGTATATGTATATATACATAGGTCTGTTATAAATACACACAAATAAATTCCCTATAGCCAACTGATTCTCACAGATGCTTCCACTGATTTTCCACAAACTCTCATGTCTGTTGCCAACCCTACGGTTGTCACTGACGAACAGGGATATTTCTGACACATATGCTGAACAAGAGGAGAGCAAAATGACAAAGATCTATGTCAGAACTTCACTCGTTTGTCCATGATAAGAGCAACTTCTCTGCAGAATCAGATAATAGTTTTCCAATACTGGAAGCATATTTTCTCAATTTTCTGTGCTATCACAACGTAATGGCTACACAGAGGCACACTTTAAAGTTTTATCTGTGTTTTCAACATTGTCCACATCACTTTCTTAACTGTAGGCCAAAGGTCGGCAGACTTTTCCTCTAAAGGGACAGATAATAAATATTGCCAACTTTGTGAGCCCCTTTGCCCTTTTAGTGTGAAAGCAGCCACGGACAATACATAAACGAGTGAGCGTAGCCACGTTCCAATAAAACTTTTACAAAAACAGGAGGGGGCCCAGGTTTGGCCCACAGGCTGTACTTCGCCTACCCCTTGTCTAGACAACCAAGGAAACATGAATCAAGCCCTTATTTGCGGGGTTTGTTTACAAATCAGCCTACTCTGGTAGATTTCAAGCTCTCAACATGAAGTCAAAGAATGAGGAGCTGGGGGAGGGGGAGCGGCAGGGAGCAATGGGAGTGGCACATCCTTCGTTACATAGCACAGCGTTTCCACCTGGATTCGCTTCCTGGGGCTATCTCACAGAGCACCACAGATGGGGCGCCTTCAATGACAGAAACGTATTCTCTCAGAGTTCTGGAGGCTGGAAGTCTCAGACCAAGGTGTCAGTTGGTTGGATCCTTCCGAGGGCTGGGAAGGGTAATCAGTTCCAGGCCTCTTTCCTACCTTCTGGGGATTCGCTGCCCATCTTTGGCATTTCTTGGCTTCTGCAGCATTGCCCTGATCTCTCCATATTCACATGGTGTTCTCTCTGTATGTATGCCTGCGTCCAAATTTTCCCTTTTTATAAGGACATCAGGCGTATTGGATGAAGGGACCACCCTAATGATCTCATCTTAACTACCTCTGCAAAACCCTACTTCCATATAAGGTCACATTCTGAGACTGGGGGATTAGAACATCACATATAAATTTGGGGGGACATAATTCAGCCCATAAGACCACCAAACAGCTACAACAGTTGTAAGTAACCTGCAAAAGCATAGATAATAGAAAAATGTAGCAAATACCAGGGAAGTGATGAGTTTCAGTTTTGATTATCTTTGTTTTAATAGAGTTTGTTAAATTGTAAGTTTATATAAGACTTAACACCGTTTAATTTATAATCCTAATAGATGGGTTTAACAGCTGGCTACAACATTCCTGAAAACGTGTCCATCAACCCTCTCAAGCCAATACGAGTTGACTGCAGCACACCACTGGTAGAGGGGAATGTGTGCTATGGACAGAGACCCCCAGAGGGGTTATGTCCCCTCCAAGGCCTAGAACAAGGGAAACCAACCCTCAGGCTCTTCCCGCTCCGTCCTGCATTCCTCTCCCAGGAGGAACCCAGTGAGAACAGAGTGTAAATACCAGTGATTTTCCCCACCCCTCTGGCCTTCTCCAGTCACCTCAAATCCTCAGCTTTGCTTGGCCAAACCTAACTCCCTTGCTCCAGAGAGAAAAGGATGGGTTCTTTTTGTGCTAAGCAGGGCATATGAGACTTCACATCACTCTGGTGCCCAGACTCCCTTCTAGGCCACATAGAACCCTTCCATCTGCTAATAGCTTCTCCGACCAAGGCACAGTCCACATGAATCTTTCCCTTTGCTGAATTCCTACAGAATATGTTTACATATGGCATCATATTATCCTCTAGTTGATTTCTGTATGGATCTCTTGATTCTCTATTTAATTTATAAAATTTGAGAAGAAAAACTGGATTCTTTGCTATTTCTCTCAGTCCCAGCCCAGGGCTAGACAGACAGCAGGGACTTAATTAACGTTCGTCACTTACATAGAGAACAGCAAATGGTAGTCAAAAAGCAAGTTCATCTTAGGCCCGGGTTGGAAAGAACCAGCCTTTGGTTCAGGGAAAGGCAGAAATGAAACTCAAGGGTATCAAGCATTTCTACTCACACGCTTCAGCAAGTTTGAAAAGGAATGAACAGCTGAGACCAATGAGAGGTCTCCTGACTTTTCCTCACGGAGGGGTAAGCCCAAGGTGGAAGTAGTGGCCAGCAGCCCATGAAAGACTAGAAATTCCCTGAGTATGAGTTCAGCTAATAGTCCCTGTCATAACCAACGTGCTACAGTTTCTCAGAGGCTTAACAAAATATAGAGTTGTTGAATTTTTCTTACATAAGCTCCGTGGTAGAACTAGCGGTGGGGGGCAGGGGACACAGTGGGAAACAGAGGAGTCAGACCTCAGCTTACACAGCCACCGTGGACACAGTTGGCAGGGGCTCTTTCACACCTGGGTCCCATCCCCTGGCCCTGGGAGTTGACATCAGCCAGCATTCTGGGAGAGAATGCACACACGGGATCACTCAGCAGGGGTTGGGGGACAGATCTGGAAGTGGTTTCATCACTTCTGCCCATATTCCATTGGCTAGAACTCAAATGGTTGGTCTGATGATTCCAGCTAGATCTATACGGACTGGGAAAGCAACAACTCTACACTGTAGGATGGGCACACAAATCACTGAGGGGCTGGTGCAAAATTCTCCCTAAAAATGGGCCTGGCTAGGGCTTCCCACAACCCCTAACAAGGAGAGACCAAGGTGGAGGTTTAATCAACTCTGATACATAGGGTTTGGCTTAGAGTTCAAAAAGGGGACCAAAGTCAGAAATCATCCACGGAAATTGTCCTAAGCCAGGAAAGAGCCTTATTTAGCTGGAAAAGGTCATTTAATAAATGAGAATAGACTTGATATCTCAGATTCCTTTCAGCCCTGGAAGAATCCATATCTTACTTCCATGTGGCTGGAACACCCTTCAGTTCAAGTGAAGTGGCAAGAACTGTAAATAATCTCACAGCTTCATGTGATCTCCCTTCAGATGGTTCTCAGTTGCACTGAGCCAGCAACCAACGTCCTACTGACGTTGGTAGCAGTATACAGGCTCAGTCTTTAATGAACGCTCAGGAAATTCATCCTGCAGACCCAGAGATGCCAAAAGCTATCGGTATTCTAAGGGCATTCTCCACGCTTCAGCATCTCAAAAAGGGAAACTGATACCCAATTTTGATTTTCTGGACTAGGATGGAAATTTGACTCACTCTTTGCAAATAGTCTGGAAATCCACTGGACGGAGCCATCATATGACTTCAAAACATTTACCACCGAGAGTCCCCAGGAATGCGATGCTCTCAAATTGTTTCTTCTTTATGAGCCATGAAACCAGAGTTAGAAAAACAGCTAAAGTGGGGTGGACACATCAATAGAATAAGTTCTTCCAAAAATGCCAAGCTAGGAGATAAAAGAGCAATGAGAGGAGATAATAAAATACTAAGCTTTAAACAGCATCCATATGTGGAAAGAAGTGGAACTGAATGAAGAAAACTGTTGCACCATGTCCCTTGAAGGGAAACAGAAAATAAAAATAAACATTCGCACACACCCTCAAAAAAAAAAAAAATGTATATGATAAGAATATTGGGCTTGGGGCTTCCCTGGTGGCGCAGTGGTTGAGAATCTGCCTGCTAATGCAGGGGACACGGGTTCGAGCCCTGGTCTGGGAAGATCCCACATGCCACGGAGCAACTAGGCTCATGAGCCATAGCTACTGAGCCTGCGCGTCTGGAGCCTGTGCTCCGCAACAAGAGAGGCCAAGATAGTGAGAGGCCCGCGCACCGCGATGAAGAGTGGCCCCCACTTGCCGTAACTGGAGAAAGCCCTCGCACAGAAGCGAAGACCCAACACAGCCAAAAATAAAATAAATAAATTTAAAAAAAAAGAAAAAAGAATATTGGGCTTGACAAATCCTAACCCTGCAGTTCAGAAACTTGCATATATTCAAACTGGTTTTACATTAGAAGGGGAGAAGGAAAGAGATAGAATCAGGAAGACAAGCTTTATAGGAAAAAGATACCAATTTTAAAGCTGCTTTATTTACCAACAGAAGAAGTGGAATGCCTGCAACCAGCTCAAAGCAGACAGATCACCCAGGTCCTTGGGAAAGCAGAGATTAGATATTTATTAGTTGAACAACACACAACAGCCTTATAGGAGACCACTGGGTGGGTGACAAACGGCCTCCCTTCTGAAATACTCTCCTCTTTTTGTCCCAGCAGAATGCCAAAAGTAAAACACATGCTTTGGGTGTCTGAAAAAGGTGATGAACAGTATGGCATCCTACCATGGCTTTACTTTAGACATATGAAGCTCTCAAAACAAAACCTAAGGGGGAGAAACCAAATCAAACAACTCAAAGTTCAGCCCATGTTTAAAAAATAAAACCAAATAAAAATAAAACTCTGGGGCTTCCCTGGTGGTGCAGTGGTTAAGAATCCGCCTGCCAACGCAGGGGACACGGGTTTGAGCCCTGGTCCGGGAAGATCCCACATGCCATGGAGCAACTAAGCCCGTGCGCCACAACTACTAAGCCTACGCTCTAGAGCCCGGGAGTCACAACTACTGAGCCCGGGAGCCACAACTACTGAGCCCACGTACTACAACTACTGAAGCCTGCGTGCCTAGAGCCCGTGTTCCGCAACAAGAGAAGCACTGCAACGAGAAGCCTGCACACCGCAACGAAGAGAAGCCCCCACTCGCTGCAACTAGAGAAAGCCCATGTGCAGCAACGAAGACCCAATGCAGCCAGAAATAAAGAAATAAATTTTAAAAATGAATAAATTAAAAAAAAAAAAGAGGCTTCTGCTCCTTGCCTTAGGGCAGAATAGTTTCTACATTGGAAGGAGACAAAAGTACGCCACTGGGGTCATTACATTGGTTGGTCTCCAATAACCTAAGCCTTCTGATATTCACAACCTTGTGTAGATTCCTCCCACATTGATGCTGGGCATGGCCATGTGACTTGTTTTGGCCAGTGAAAATGGGCAAGGATGGCATAAGCAGAGGCTTATCCTTTTGGAAGGAATGCTTATCCTTGGAAGCCTGGGCCACCATGTGAAAAAGTCCATCTAGCCTACTGGTGAGCCCGGTGGAGACAGAAATGCCTAAGAACACCGAGCTCTTCCAGCCACCCCAACGGAGGCACCAGACCTGTGAATGAAAAAGCCATCTTGGATGATTCAGCCCCATGGAACAGAATAAATGCCCAGATGAGCTCAGCCCAGATTGCAGAATTGTGAGAAATCATGATTTGTTACTGTTTTAAGTACTATTTGAAGTAGTGTGTAATGCAGCAATAGAGAACAGGAACGGCTTCATATGACAGGAATTCTAGTCAAATGCTTATGATCTTGGGGATTAAGTGGACTTTAGCTCACTTTAGCTCAAATCTTATAACTACCATTTACTAGGTGTGTGATCTGGGGTAATTTCTTTAACCTATCTTCGCCTTCTTAATGATAAAGTGGGTCCCTGTGGCTTGCTCTCCAACCCTAGCATCCATGCTTCTCTCTGCTAGGGCAGCCAACTCTACCATAGCTCCAGAGGTGGACCAAGGACCCAGGAAAAGCCAACTAGTGTATTCCATTACTTGACCACAACAAAATGGGCCAGGGCTAGACTTGTGACCTAACCCAGTCCAATCAGAATGAATCTTGGGACTTCAGTGGATGACATGAATATTTTTTGTCCTGGAAGCTAGTCTGAGGATGAAACTAACACTCACAGCAGGAAATATCTAACAAAAGGAAATAACAGAGAAAAGGAGCTTGAATCTAATCAAAATGTTCCTGAAGCTAGGTTCCTTGAACCTAATCAAAATGTTGAAATTTTTAAGTCATGTGAGCCAACAAATTGCCCTTACTGTTAGGATTTGTTACTTGCAATCCAAAGCATCTTACCTGAAACCATGGATACCTAGTGCTTTTTCTGCCTGGCCCCCCTTGCTTCTTCCAGAAATACTACTCCCCTTCTTTGGGGGAACTGTTCCTCCCCAAAAAACACATATTTCTAAAGGAGGCTGCCAATTAAAGCATACCCCAGCATTCCTTCTCAAGCCACAAGGGGAAGTATAAGCCCCAACAAGACCAATCAGAGCCTCCCCCTAATTTTAGGGACTGAGGAAGTGAGATGGCCCCTCTCTGGTAGTGAAGCTGAGATGCCTACTTCCGCTTTGGGAAGAAAGTCTTCTGAGAGGAAAAAACCAACTAAGAGATGAGTGGAGAGTCCTGGAACATTCCAGACCAGGTTTCCAAATGATCCTAAGGCTATCTGCCACCTAACCTTCAACAAATCGACTTTGTAAACCAATGAATTCCCTCGCCCCTCATCCCTGCATCCTTGGGTGAGGTGTACTTCTTTCTCTACTTTGACCAGGACTCCTGGTTCTGCCTTTACAAGCTGAAGCAGTCACTCAGAGGCTCCCAGGGACAAGTCACAGAACTCTCTACCTTCTGTGTGCTAAATGAAGGGGTTGAATGGAATTTTCTAGGGTTCCTTTTGGCTGTATTCTGTGCCTGAAGCCCTCCCAGTCTGCTGTAGGCCTCTGTGGCCTCCAGGGAGGATGAAAACAGTACCCACTTGGACTACGTTCAACTTTTCACACACCTTTCTCTTTCTTATTAGCATATCCCATTTTTGTTACACATAAATATTGATTCATAAAGTTAACAGTGACTATTCAGTGTGTGCATAATAATATCCCCCGCTTCCATTTATTGGGTGCCTATTTGGTGCCAAGTTAGGTGTTTCATGTATTGTTTCCAATCCTCATAACCCATGCATAACAGGCTTCTCCAGGTGGTGACTACAAATGAAGGCAAATGTACAGGCAACCCCTCACACTTCAGGACTCAGGTCCCTGTTCATTCCTCATCTCCAAATATTTCTGAGAATCCCCTGTTGTGAGTCCTAAGACAATTACCATAAGAATTTGCCCCTAGTTCCCTCCCATGAAAGAGTCTCAAACTTCCCCCTTCTTGTGTCTTCCCATGGATCCTCAAAAGGGGAGGGGGCCCCCAATTGGAAACTATGCCCCAATGCCCATGAACAGAGTGGATGAAAATGTTGTGCTATGCAATACATTTACTCAATGGAATATTAAGCCACAACGAGAGTGAATGAGCAATTTGCACCCACAACAGTATGGATAAAGAGCACAGACACACAGCTGTGCAGAAGGAGGAGGACATAAAAGAAAACACAGGAATGATCCCATTAATATAAAGATCAAAACTGATACGCTTTAGCAATCTCACTTCACTTCCAAAGGAAATGAAATTACTGTCTTGAAGATATACATGCACCCTTATGTTCATTGCAGCATTATTCACAATAGCCAAGACATGGGAACAACCTAACTGTCCATCAACGGATGCATGGATAAAGAAGATGTGGGGTGTGTGTGTGTATACATATATATGTGTGTGTATATGTATATATATATACATACATGTACACCATGGAATATTATTCAGCCATAAAAAAGAAGGGAATCCTGCCATCTGCAGCAACGTTTGATGAACCTTGAAGGCATTACACTAAGTGAAATAAGTCAGACAGAGAAAGACAAATACTGTATGATCTCTTTTAGATGTGGAATCTAAAAAAGCCAAAATCATAAAACAGAGAATAAATGGTAGTGGCCAGAGGCTGGGGGGGATTGTGGGTGGGGGTGGTAATGGGGCCATGTAATGGTATACCCCATAATGGTAATGGGGCCAGAGCAATGGGTACAAACTTCCACTTACAAGAGGAAGAAGTTCCCAGGATCTAATGTACAGCATGGTCACTACTTCTAACAATACTATATCGTGTACTTGAAAGTTCTTATCAGAGTAGGTACCAAATCTCCTCACCCTAACAATAGCAACAAAATGGCACTTATGTGAGGGGAAGGATGGGTTAACTAACCTTACTGTGGTAAGCATTTCACAATATATATGTGTACCAAACCATCACATTGTACACCTTAAATTTACACAATGTTATATGTCAATTATATCTCAAAGCTAGAGAGGGAAAAAAGCCCATTAAAGTGGGGAATCTTTAAAAATGATATGCACATTAACATTTTATATTAAACCCTAAAAATGTACTTACATACACCAGTATTTTGATGTTGGGCTAAGCCTTATTTACTTTTTTAAATGTGGATCCCCTCGTTGGTGCTCTAAGTTGGGTTTTTTTGCTTCAACCATAACCATAATGCATTATCTATGATTTCTAGTGTTAGCTTCTTGAAAGCCAAACAAAAGTTTAAGGCTACTTGCAAAGCAATCTCAGTGTAGTATCCCTTGAGATTTTTATTCTTTTTCCCAATCTTTTATGCTTGTCTCACCCACACTAACTTTGACAGCAATTTTTTGCAACCACCTTTGTCTTTACCAAAGCAGTCAGTTTAAATTTCATTATACTATACATAGAAAATCGTAAAGATGCCACCAGAAAACTACTAGAGCTAATCAATGAATCTGGTAAAGTAGCAGGATACAAAATTAATGCACGGGAATCTCTTGCATTCCTATACACTAACAATGAAAAATCAGAAAGAGAAATCAAGGAAACACTCCCATTTACCACTGCAGCAAAAAGAATAAAATACCTAGGAATAAACCTACCTAAGGAGGTAAAAGACCTGTATGCAGAAAACTATAAGGCACTGATGAAAGAAATCAAAGACAATACAAACAGATGGAAAGATATACCATGTTCTTGGATTGGAAGAATCAACATTGTGAAAATGACAATATTACCCAAAGCAACCTACAGATTTGATGCAATCCCTATCAAATTACCAATGGCATTTTTCACAGAACTAGAACAAAAGATTTTACAATTTCTGTGGAAACACAGAAGACCCCGAATAGCCAAAGCAATCTTGAGAAAGAAAAACGGAGCTGGAGGAACCAGGCTCCCTGACTTCAGACTATACTACAAAGCTACAGTAATCAAGATAGTATGGTACTGGCACAAAAACAGAAATATAGATCAATGGAACAGGATAGAAAGCCCAGAGAGAAACCCACGCACTTATGGTCACCTTATCTTTGACAAAGGAGGCAAGAATATAATATACAATGGAGAAAAGACAGCCTCTTCAATAAATGGAGCTGGGAAAACTGGACAGCTACATGTAAAAGACTGAAAGTAGAACACTTCCTAACACCATACACAAAGATAAACTCAAAATGGATTAAAGACCTAAATGTAAGGCCAGACACTATAAAACTCTTAGAGGAAAACATAGGCAGAACACCCTTTGACATAAATCACAGCAAGATCTTTTTTGACCCACCTCCTAGAGTAAGGGAAATAATCAAAAATAAACAAATGGGACCTAATGAAACTTAAAAGCTTTTGCACAGCAAAGGAAACCTTAAGCAAGACAAAGACAACCCTCAGAATGGGAGAAAATATTTGCAAACAAAGCAACTGACAAAGGATTAATCCCCAGAATATACAAGCAGCTCATGCAGCTCAATATGAAAACAACAACAACAACAACAACCCAATCCAAAAATGGGCAGAAGACCTAAATAGACATTTATCCAAAGAAGACATACAGATTGCCAACAAACACATGAAAAGATGCTCAACATCACTAATCATTAGAGAAATGCAAGTCAAAACCACAGTGAGGTACCACCTCACACCGGTCAGAATGGCCATCATCAAGAAATCTAGAAACAATAAATGCTGGAGAGGGCGTGGAGAAAAGGGAACCCTCTTTCACTGTTGGTGGGAATGTAAATTGATACAGGCACTATGGAGAACAGTATGGAGGTTCCTTAAAAAACTAAAAATAGAACTACCATATGACCCAGCAATCCCACTACTGGGCATCTACTCTGAGAAAACCATAATTCAAACAGACACATGAACCCCAATGTTCACTGCAGCACTATTTACAATAGTCAGGACATGGAAGCAACCCAAATGTCCATCAACAGATAAATGGATAAAGATGTGGCACATATATACAATGGAATATTACTCAGCCATAAAAAGGAATGAAACTGAGTTATTTGTAATGAGGTGGATGGACCTAGGGTCTGTCATACAGAGTGAAGTAAGTCAGAAAGAGAAAAACGAATACTGTATGCTAACGCACATATATGGAATCTAAGAAATAGTATTGATGAACCTAGTGGCAGGGCAGGAATAAAGACGCAGACGTAGAGAATGGACCTGAGGACACAGGGTGGGAAGGGGAAGCTGGGATGAAGTGAGAGAGCAGCGTTAACATATATACACTACCAAGTGTAAAATGGATGGCTAGTGGGAAGCTGCTGCCTAGCACAGGGAGATCAGCTCGGTGCTTCGTGACCACCTAGAGGGGTGGGATAGGGAGGGTGGGAGGGAGGCTCAAGAGGGAGAGGATATGGGGATATATGTATACTTATAGCTGATTCACTTTGTTGTACAACAGAAACTAACATGACATTGTAAAGCAATTCTACTCCAATAAAGATATAAAAAAGAAAAAAAACTACATCTCTCTTTTTTCTCACACATATTTCATCAGTTTACAAAAACTTTAACTCAATAAGGCAATTAGAATAAGAGGGAGGAAAAAAGATAAAAATTAGGCAAAATGAACCAAAGGCTTTAGATGTCAGGATAGTGGTGTCCTTGGGGAGGGATGACAGGGGGCTTGAAGTACCACTTGGACTTGAAGTACAAGTGGTACTTCTGGGTGTTGGTTACATTGTGATTCTTGATCCTGGTCACAGGCTGGGATCAGTCTATAAATGTTCATTGAACTGGACACATGGTGTGTGCATTTCCCGTTTCTTTCATATACTCCGATAAGAAGTCTTAAAAAGAGGAAAAGGGAATGTGTTATTCTGGTATCTGGCTATAGATCTGGGCTGCCAGCACCCTGATTCCTCACTGTCATCTACAGACCTTTAATAAGGAGCCAACACTGCATTTGGGCCACCTGGTCTACCCAGCCCACAGAGGTCCTGGCTGCCATGCCTGGTCCCTCTGCTGTGGCTGCTTTCTGAAAGCCTTACACTCCCAGCCTGCCAGTGTCCAGGATTTACCTCTCTCTCTCAATAGGGAGAAGCCCTTTCCTCCTCAGATGTCTAACTCTTTTGATGCAGGGGCAGGGGACCTCTCATGCTATAGTGACTTCTGTTTTATCACCCAACTCTCTGAGAAAGCTTTCCCCAAGAGAGTTATGTTTCCAGTAATAAAGAGTCCCTATTTTCACCACTGCTTCTCCTGCTCTGGGTGTGCTGGCGCTATGGAAGGCAATTAGTTCAATGAGAGCCATGTGGTGTAAAGTTTAAGAGCCTGGCTCTCAAGCCCAGCTCTGCCCCTTACCAGCTGTGTCACCTTGGACAAGTTACTTACATTCTCTGGACCTCAGTTTCCAAATTCAAAAACTGGCCTCCTTCATCGGGGTTAGGAAGATTAAAAGAGCCCTTACGCTTTAATTGCTTAGAATGGAATCTGACATATATGCAAGATGATTTCAGCCAATCTTCAATAAGTAATCATTTGTCCCTACCTGCAAACTGGCTTTTATTGCTTGTCCTGCCCTGCAGTCCATCAGCAGTGTCTGTTTATTTCTGAGCCCTGGTTATAGGTGAAGTTCATGTTCGTTCATAAGAAACTCCAGGGGCCCATGCAAACCAGAGGATGGAGCTGAAACTCCATCTAAGGGTCCCCTAACATTCTATGCCAGTTAGAGAAGTTTTATCTACACAAAGTGCACAAACAACCTTCCTGAGTGGGCCACCTAACTCTAAATGCTGGTATTGCTATGTCTTAAGTCTGAGCCAGGCAGGACACCATCAAACTCCTAATAACCCTGTGGAATAGGTAATGTGATCCTATGGTGCAAATGTATTGACCTCGGAGAGGTTGAACAACTTGTCCAAGTTGACGTGGCAGGTAAAGAGCTGAGTTGCATTTGAGCCCAGCTTTTTCTGACTCTAAAACCCAGCCTTCCCATTAGGCCATGCTGTCACCTCAGGCACCAGGCACTGTGCATGGCAAGGAAATGAAAAGCACTATTTACTTCCCATGAATTATAATCCAGTAGGGGAGGTAAGACACAGACCTGCATCAGAAGTTAAACATCAGAGCAGGCCATAGATTATTAGGCCTAAACACGCAGGGACCCTTGTTTAGTAATGTTGTCATCAGTCAACCATCTGAGGTTGGATATTTTCTTCGCCAGAACAAAGTCTCCAGAAAACAATCTTTAGATCAAGCAGAGAAAGCAACATCAGTCATTGGGTCCAAAGGGTCATAACAGGGCTGTTAAGGATGGACAAGCCAAGAATCAGAAGTTGAGTAAAGATGGAACCAAATTTACTCTAAGCCAGGCACTGAGCAAAGTACCTTATACTCTTTATCCCTGTTTTGGGGGTCCTCACAACCACCCTAAGATTCAATGATTTGCCAGAAGGACTCATACAATTTGGAAAAACTGTTTTAGTCACAGTCACCATTCATTCTAGAAAAAGGATACAGATTAAAATAAGCAAAGGTAAGAGGCGTATAGGGCAGAGTGCAGGACAGACCAGGCACGAGCCGCCAGTTGTCCTCCCCCATGGAGGCTGCACAGACAGTGCTCAATCATCCCAGCAACAATGCATGACATGCACAGAGTATCGCCAACCAGGGAAGTCACCGAGCCTTGGTGTCCAGGGTTTTATTGGTGGTCAATCATGTAGGCATGAAGCGCCAGCATGGCTCAACCTAGTTGCTCAGTCTCCAGCCCCTCCAGCATTCAAACAGGAATGGTGTGACCCACGGCCTCCATCATAAATCATACTGTTAGCTTGAACTATCTGGCGTGGCCTAAGGTCCCAAGTAAACAGACACTCTCAATTGCCAGGATATTCCAAGTGTTTAGGGGTCATCTCCCAGGAGCCGGTCAAGGGCCAGTTTCTTTGGAACAAGGTTTGAACACTCCAAACCTGCTGAGTGAAACTTTTACTGCAAGTCCCATTTCATCTTTACAGTAATCCTATATATCAGTACTATTATCCTCATTTGACAGATGAGAAAACTGAGGCTTAGACAGTTGAACCCAATTCCAAGGTCACACACTAGTTCACGGAGGAGCCAGGGGTGCATTCCAAGTCCATCTGGCTTCAGAGCCCATGTCATGCACTTTACTCTGCTGCTGCCCTGTTCATGTCTTACTGGTCTCAAGAGGGACTAAATAAAGCTTGTGAATAATTCTGTGCTCTCCCTTCCAGTGAAGAAAGAACTTAAAGCCAGGCTTAGTTCCATAGGCCTGGACTGTCTGCCTGGAACAAATCTCTGTCCTAGCACTCAGCACATGGCATTGCTTATCTGTCCCTCTCACCAAACTCTGGAGGCTCCAGAGGAAGGCTGTGGCATGAGTCACTTACTTGCCTCAGTGTCCCCTATACCTGGCACATGTACTGTGAACACAACAATTATTTTCTAGCTAAACTAAATGTCTTCCTGATGGTCACTTTGAAAAACTATCTTCACAGATTACAGACAGAATACTTAATTCATATGATTGACAATTACAATTATAAAAGAGCAAAATTTAGGACCAAAAGTCATCGATATAAGAAAATAATACGGCTAACTTTGGACCACTAAAGAAAAAATAAGATAGATGATTTTCAAAAAGTGAAAGACATGCAACTTTGACACATGTAAAACATGTATCAAAAACTTATGTAATCCACTAATGAGGGACGATTAGAATAGAAGAGCTAGTTCACAGGAGAATTCCAGGAACAGAGGTTTACACAGTCAGTTTAAAAAGGCCTGCCAAAATTACTTTCTTGAGTTAGAGGCCAAACTGGTTAATGACCTATGGGACAATAAAACTGTAAGCATCGGGGTTATCTTCTCTGTCATTCAGAAACCATCTGTACTCGAATGAACAAAAGTCTCTAGGTTAACATGTAACTTCACAATGTCTGAGCCCTAAGCAAGAGAAAGTAATAATTCAAGCAAAAGTACATTCTCTAGTGAATTGAATACCCCTTGGATGGGCTTGTTGGACAATGTTCCAGGATGACATTGAAAGCCTTAGATAATTTTTCTTAATAATTGATATAATTTTTAACATAAAAATAGCTTAGAGTTTCACATCAACAAATCACAATTAGATTGATATCTTCAGATTCTCTATCTTAGGTCTAAAGCAATTTGCAAAAACTATTTTGTCATTTCCCAAGCTTACCTGATACACTTTTGCACGGCAAACAGAATTTCATATTCTGTACTCCGGGTATAATGTTAAAATGCAACACATTAAAAGACTATTGCCAAAGCAAACAGAGGCATCAACTGCCAAGGAAAAACAGGGATTATCAAAAGAATATCAGCTAAAGCTCCATCAAAAATAGAGCCCTCCAAAAATACTAATCCTCTAGTATTATAGTTAACTATTTGTTTAAACACATTTAATCCATCAAAGATACTGTTTTGATTGTCACTTGTCCTTATGAATAAATGGTAATGGGCTTGAATTTCCACTACACTTTTTAGACTCTTTAGAGTCCAATAATTGCTATTTTTTGAAAATCCAGCAGAGGCTGTTCTGAAGTTTGTTTTTCACTGTGCATGAAAAAATAGTTTGATAAGAAGCTCAGTAGTGGCAATCAAGTTTAGAGAGCAGGCTTAGGAAAGAGTACTTTAACTACTTATTAACTTTTAAAATATTGCAAACCCTTTAGAAGAATCTATTTACATAAAATCAATGCAGTAATTAGAGATTATCCTTATCTTTTCATTAAGATAAGTCCCTGAGAATCTCAATTCTTCACTTTGTGCCAGTCCCTCATCTGGCTTCATCTGGAACACCTGGAAAATGCTTTAAAAATAGAAACACACGGAACTCAACCCACTCCTGAGATTCTGTTTCAGTAGAAGAGCCCAGGAACACACAGAGGAAAACTCCGCCAATGAGTATGACGCACACCCAAGTATGGGGACGACTAACAAGAAAGAACATTTTCCTCTGGTGGCCTTTTCCATACGAAAGGGCATCCTTGGCAATATTGGCTCCCGGAGACTAAAAATAACTTAGAAAACATGTAGCCTGATATACTTGTAGAAATTCTCTCTGTATGTTCTACAATTCTGACTTTTAAATGAAGTGGGCTGGACTTAGCCCCCAGATAGTTCTACTTAATGAGCTTTTACTCTATATTTTAACCTTGCATTTCACAGAAGGAACTCAGGTTCAGTCAACCCTATCAAATGTTGGACACTGGAGCCTAAGTCAAGGGTTGGAAAATGATGGTCCATGGACCAAATTCATCCCTCTGCCTGTTTTTTGAAAATAAAGTTTTATTGGAACATAGCCACGCTCATTCATTTATATATCATCGTATACCTCCAATGCAAAACACTAAGAAGGACACAGTATCACTTCTGTGGTTTTCCTACCAGATATGCAGAATCCAAATGGAAGCATGAGAAAATACCAGATAAAAATTAAGAACATTCTATGAAATAACTGGCCTGTACTCTTCAAAAAATGTCAGAGTAGTAAAAGATTTTTTTTTTTTTAATGAAAAACGATTCCAGATTAAAGGACATAAGATGACATGAGAACTTAATGCAATGAGTGATTATGGACTACATCCTGAGCAAAAAAGGACATTATTGCAACAATTAGCAAATCTTGAATAAGATCAGTAGATTACATAGTAGTATTATTAATGTTCATTTTCCAGTTTTGATGACTTACTGCAGTTGTGTATGACAATGTCCTTATTTTTTAGGAAATTCATTCTGAGGTATTTAGTGATAATGGGGCAATATATTTGTACCTTATTCTCAGAAAAAAATAAAAACATGTATTCAATAGATGTAGTAGTGTGCTGGTGTTCAATAACCAGCTTGCCAAAAATATGTGCAGTATACACAAAAGTTCAGTATAAATTTTACTGATAAAGAATGTGTAGTATACAATTTACAAAAAAAGTTAAATATGCAGTATACTTTGTTGTCAATTCTATACAGCCAGTTGATTCTCACAGAATGCTTTTGGTGATTTTTGCCAAACTCTTACACCTGTAACTAACTTGAGGTTGCTACTCATATTCAGCTGCAGACACACTACACATTAACCTGCATTATCATCAGCGTCTCAACACTTTCTTAAATCCAGATAAACAAACAAAAAAGTAACTCAAGCCCTGTTTGTCTCTACGAGAGCTCACTAGATGCAGTTGGGATGAGATGAACAGTAACACTCCACGATATCATATTTCTACTATAAATAAAAGAAAATCACCTCCAGAACACAGACGGTAGTAAAATAATCAGAAAAAGATGTTTTGAGTATGGATCTATTGTGTATTTATTTGAGTTTGGAATGTGGAGGAGGCATTGGTCACTACAACATCTGCCTCTTTACTTTTACTCTTTGTTTTTAATACTGAATTGTAAGCTAAAATAATTTAATGGTTAACAACGGCCATGTTAAACAACTAGCTCACAAAGGTCCAGAAATTTTATCGATGGGCTTTCTCAAGCCAGAAAAAACTGGTCCCAGAACACCACTGCGAGAGAGAGCAATGAAGCAAACATGGTAAAATTTCAATATTCAGGAGATATGGGTAGAGGGTATATAGGAATTCTTTCTACCATTCCTACAACTTTTCTAAAATCTGGAATCATTTCAGAACTCAAAAGCTTAGAAAATCAATCAACAGAAGCAATTCATGGAGGTATGCTGGTTCTCTCCTCATATAGACATGACACAAATTACATCATTATGGCACTGCTAAAAAATGAAAGGGAAAAAGTGCATTCAGGGAAAGGTGAGAACCGACCTTGCAGGGACCATCCTCAAGTCCCTCAGCCGCTTCGTTAGCGGCCCGTTATTTTACAGCGAGGTCAGTTCAACTTGTCTATGTTTACGTTTTCCCGCAATGCAAGCAAAGTGTGATAAAGCAGGTACATACGAGGTACCGTGGGAGCATGGTGATTTCTGACCTTTCCTCCCCTTCTCCTTCACATACCTTCACCTGTTCATCCCTGTCCTCTATCTATGAAAGAAGCAAAATGACAAGAAAGCATGCGTGATAAACGACAGTGGGTTAGCATGCAGCGAGGAGGTCTCATCGCCCTATGGGGCACCTGTGTTTCCTCTGTAAAATTGGAATGGTGGGTCTGGTCTCTTCCCAGTCTGACATTTTAATGTCCTGTTTTAGACATTAGTGTCCAGACAGCTTGGGAGTGGAGACTTGGCATCTATACCACCTACGATAGTTGCCCCCACATCACGGTGGCACGCCAGACTTCACCCCTCCTTCCTCAGCTGGAACATGGCCATGCCTTGATGTGAAGCAGCTGTCCCATGGCGCAACAATGCAGGGCAGTTTGGGACAGGAAGTGAAAGATACCACATCCTCTTGAAACTGCAAGGAAAATTTATTAGGCCTATTATCATGGCTTCACAGTTGTTAAGAAGTAGCAGTTGGGCTCTCCTATTACGAGGCAGTTAGAGGGAGGCCTTGGTTTCTGTGGTGTCTGCCTCTTGACTTTCATCTGGAGAGGAATGTCATCACCCACCCCAAAGCTTGACCGGAAAACTTCTAAGACAATCACTCCGAAAGCCCCCAGAGGGTGGTCATTGTAAATATGTATTGAATGCTTGCTATGCCACTAGGGGCTTGGGTGCACATTAAGATGAAGTCACTAAGATTCTGCCAGAGCTTTTAAAATACATAGAATCGGAGGACTTCCCTCGTGGCGCAGTAGTTACAAATCCGCCTGCCAATGCAGGGGACACGGGTTCGAGCCCTGGTCCGGGAAGATCTCACATGCCGCGGAGCAGCTAAGCCCATGCGCCACAACTACTGAACTTACGCTGTAGAGCCCGCGAGCCACAACTACTGAGCCCGCGAGCCACAACTACTGAAGCCCGTGCGCCTAGAGCCCGTGCTCCGCAACGAGAGAAGCCACCGCAGTGAGAAGCCCGCACACCGCAACGAAGAGTAGCCCATGCTCACCGCAACTACAGAAAGCCCGGGCACAGCAATGAAGACCCAACACAGCCATAAACAAATAAATAAATAAATAAACTTTTTAAAAAATAAATAAGATACATAGAATCAGAGAATTCTAGTAGCCTTGGAGCTCATTTCACCCAATCTGACAACTTGGTTGGAGACAAAATACACACACTGGCAAAGATCCCTTGCAGTTCAAGGCTATAAATTAAAGGCGTCAGATGCATGCTAGGGATAATAGTGCAGGAGGGCATAGGGAAGGGGTGATTATGGAAGTCTTCAGGACACCCTGCCCTACCCAAAGAGAGGAAGCTGAGGAACCTTGCCTTCAAAACCTTAATTTCTAGAACAAGTCTTTCACCTGATGAAACAAGAATTAACAGGCAACAAAGATAAAAGGAGAAATGGGCTCAGGGTCTTAGGGCCAGGGAAGGAGAGGAACAGGTGGAAGTTAAGGGGGAAGGTTTAATAACATGAGATTCCATTGGCTCAATGAAGAAGGTCCTAATCTTAGAGCTGACTCTCTACACATACAGGTTTATAATCAGAGTCCCCAAAACAGTAATCAATCTTCAGCCTGCAGCAACACAGACTTGGTGCATTGGAAGACGGAAGTAGGGAAGAAGTGTCTGCCTTTGTTTTTGGTTTCTGGGTTTTGTTTCCTTCTGGCCTCCCTACACCTGTTTGTGTGCTTAGCCCAGCGCCCATTGCCTGCCGGACTGTTGGCCCCTCTTCCTCCTCTGGTTTCTCCCCACTACACTCACCTTCCTTTTGCATCCAGAGCTCTGGATGTAGGGTTCAATAGGTGCATGGCAACCAACAGCACTTACACTACATCAGACATAAGGAGGAGAGCCTGTTTGGCAAGCCACCAAGCTTGGCTCTCTCGGAGGTTCTGGAAAGGGAGATAAAATGTGCCTTTGCAGTGAAATGTTTGCGGACTTTGTATCAAATTCAAGTCGTAGACAGCCGGACACAAAGCAGAATCCTGAGTCCTGCTCGCTGCCAAGGCTGGCCTCCCATTGTGGAGGTGAGGAATTGTGCAGCCCTGGCCTCCGGGGGTCTACGGAGAAAGAAGGAGTCGCCAGGAGGTCTGGAGATGGGGGCCTGTTACCCACCCACAGTGGTCACACAGATGACATCTGACAGAAGTCCACGGGTGCTGCCTGGCGGCCCCCCCACCGCTGCACTAGCCCGTCCTGGGGTAACTGGCCAGTCCAAGCAGGTCGGGGCCCTCCAGTTTTCAGTCGGCAGTGACTTGTTTACAAATCTTCCCCATTTCTGAAGTTTAGTTAACAGACTCCCGCTGGAGCACCATGAGGGTCTCCCAACCGCATAGACCAAGGTTAAAGCCCTCCCAACCTCAAGCTTGAAGGAAGCTCTCAGGTCAGAAATGAGTCATGGAGAGACCAATAGCAATCACAGCTCCAGGCTCCCTGAGACCTTGTGACAGTCCACTCGCAGGCAGGGCTGAGGTTGACCTCAGGCACCTCTAGTAGAGCAGCTGCTCTGCCTCAAAGGCCAGCATGTCATCTTGCCTCCAAGTCATCTGATGCTG
Organism: Eschrichtius robustus; assembly: GCF_028021215.1. Taxonomy (NCBI): domain Eukaryota; kingdom Metazoa; phylum Chordata; class Mammalia; order Artiodactyla; family Eschrichtiidae; genus Eschrichtius; species Eschrichtius robustus. Next base: position 97,191,472 of record NC_090835.1, on the reverse strand, counting down.
GCTTCTCTTTCCCCTGTCAGATCAGGTCCAGGTCTAGACAAAACCCAAATATCCCTTTCCCTCCCAGTTTTTGAGCTCCTGTAGTTACCAGGGATTAAACCAATTCATGTCACCTCGCTCAGATTAAGATGTCACCCTGTAAAACTGCAAAGACGTTACCTGTTCTTGCTCTGCAAGTTAATTTCTCAGGAAGAGCTTGCTTATGCCCAGCAAAGAAAGATCTGAGGGAATCACAGTGGGAAAGGTATGTTATGTTAAGGAAGCTGAGGAAAGGGAACTTCAGCAAAAAAAGAGTGAGACAGGGAGACAACTGGATAACAGGGAAACAGGATAAAGGAAGAGAAAGATCAAAGCAGAATTAGCGTGAAAAAGTGGCACAGCAAAGGACATACTGTTTACCTCTTGCAATTTTTGCTGGAGTCAAACTTTAAAAACTGAATAGCCTCCCAACAGCTGCTACGTCTCTCTTCCCTTTGCTTGAAGTAGCATTTGGAAGAGACTTATTCGCACTGTGCTCTCAATAAAGCATATGAGGTGATGTATCTGTAAGGCTCAGACCTTGAACCGCCTCAAGTCTACACTAAATCAGCCCTGACTCACTCCTTCTGCAGATTCAGAGTTGCAGCCACTTCCTAGGGCAAAGGTGACCCTCTGGGTGGCCTGCACTCTCATCCTAATTGGTATCAGCTGGCCTTTGGGGAAAGAGAGTGGAATGGAGGCATAGGAACACTATGGATGGCAAAAACTATCTGCTCTGATTAAGAAAACAATTCTATTTACAATAGCCTCAAAAAGAATAAACTATTTAGGAAAAAGATTAACCGAAGAGGTGAATGACTTGTAAAACCACAAAATGTCACTGAAAGAAATTAAAGACACAAGTAGAAAGACATCTTGTGTTCATGAATTAGAAGACTTAATATTGTTACGGTGCCAATACTACCCAAAGCAGTCTGTAGATTCAATGCAATCCCTATCAAATCCCAACGACATTTTTTGCAGAAAAAGAAAACTCCACCCTAAAATATATACAGAATCTCAAGGGACCCCAAATAGTCAAAACAATCTTGAAAAAAAGAACAAAGTGGGAGGTCTCACAATTCCTGATTTCAAAATGTATTACAAAGCTACAAAATCAAAACAATGTGGTACTGGCATAAAGACAGACTTATAAACCAGTACAACAGAATAGAGAACCCAGAAGTAAACCTATATTGCTTATGTGGTTAATTATCTTCAGCAAGGGTGCCAATACCATTCAAAAGGGAAAAGACAGCAATCGATGGGAAAACTGGATATCCACATGCAAAAGAATAAAGTTGAACCCTTACCTTACATCAAATACAAAAATGAACACAAAATGGATGAAACACTCAAATGTAGGACTTAAAACTATAAAACTCTTAGAAGAAAACATAGGAGAAAAACTTCATGACTTGATTTGGCAATGATTTCTTGAATACGACACCAAAGACAGACAAAATTTAAAAAAGGCATATTGGACATATTTTTGCATCAAAGGGCACTATCAAAGACTAAAAAGGCAACCCCCAGAACGGGAGAAAATATTTACAAATCATATATCTGATAAGGGTCTAGTTTCCAGAATGTATAAAGAACTCAGAACTCAACAACAGAAAACAACGTGATTCAAAAATGGGCAAAGGACTTGAATATCTGCAAATCACATAACTGATGAGATTAGTATCCAGAATATTTCCTCAAAATATAGAATTATCATATGATCCAGCAATTCCACTTCTGGGTGTATATCCAGAAGAATTGAAGGCAGGGTCTCAAGAGATATTCATAGCAGCATTATTCACAATAGCCAATAAGTAGGAAGCAACCCAAATGTCCACTAACAGATGAATGAATAAACAAGATGTGGCATATATGTACAATGGAATACTATTATGCAGTCTTAAACAGGAAAAAAATTCTGACACAAGCTACAGTGTGAATGAACCTGAGGATATCATGCTAAATGAAATAAGCCAGTCACAAAAAGACAAATACTGTGTGATCCTACTCACATGAGGTAGCTAGAGTAGCAAAAATTCATAGAAACAGAAAGTAGAATTGTGGTTGCCTGAGTCTAGGGGAGGGGAAATGGGAGTTGTTTAATGGTTATAGAGTCGCAGTTTGGGAAAATGAAATGAACTCTGGAGACAGAGGGCAATGACGACTGCACAACATGAATATTCACGTTACTGAACTGTACACTTAAAAATCATTAAGATGGTAAATTTTATGTTATGTGTATTTTACCACAATTAAATATTTTTAAGTTTAAAACTTTTCATTAAAAAAACTTTAACTGTCTGTCTTGCTACATTTGATTCAGGGGAATGAGTTTTAGTTCATCCTAAGAAACTTACTCTAAGCTTGTCACTCCCTCCAAACCCACAATCGATCACTCACAGCTTTATCAGCTTGGCTTGATCCAAGTCTCATCACCAGCTGATCTCCAATCCCTTCCACAGGTAATCTTGTCTCATCTCTTCCTGGTCCTCATACAGGGCATATCCTTTGGTCCAACCAAGGCACTGTTCCCTGGTCTTTCCTCCAGTTGTGCCAACTACCTAATATACCCTCCTTCTAACCCATTCAACCTCTTTCCACCCTCCTTCCTGACCAGGCTCATGTCCCCACCCCCTGCACAAAGACTACACCAACTATTGGCAACACACATCTCCCCATCCTCTGAGGTCCAACTGCACCATCGTCTGAACGCCACTTTATTTGTCTAAGAGCGATCAAGTTCTTTTCACACTAGACTAGAGATTAGGTCCATCAGCTACTGCTCTCCAGTTGACTCATTCATAAATCTTGCCTGGACCACTAGAGGGTGAGTTTCTTACGGATGATTCTACACATATCTTCCCATGCTTCCGCACATGAGATAGTGCCAGGGCCAACATAAGGAATTCACTGGTTTTCATTGCAAATTTAATAGCAAAGTGGGTATACTAATGAAAGGACTTTAAAGTCTTAGAGTCTGAACAAAAGTTCAAGAGTTGGAAAGTTTGCCAGATGTTAACTAGACATCGTCGTGGTCATTTCACAATATAATCAAATATCAAATCATTGTACACCTGAAACTAATATAATGTTATATGTCAATTATATCTCAATTTTTTTAAAAAAAGCTTTTGAGAATTTGAACATAAGCATTTATTTATGCAAAATTCCTCCTGGTACTCCTTCCATCCCCCATTCTAAAAAACAAAATCAAACTCTCATAAAGTGAGTAATAGAAAGGGAGAGGCATGGAATCAAGACAGGTGTTTTGAAGGAAAAACTGCTTGCAGTTTGTCATATTTCATTTGAATTTAGTCTGAAGGCAGTACGTTAACAGTGTTAGCAAAGGAAGAGCGTTTAAGGACAGAAAAAATGGGCTAAGAATCCTTCCTTACAATTTGAGTTAGCAAACTTCAGCTTCATCTCCTGCGACAGTAACTAGACATTGCTGTTTTTAATCCAACCATCCTCCAAACAGCTCACAAGCACAACTGGGAAACCACATCCTGGACTCAGTGGGCTTCTACTTCTGACATAGCCCGTTTGGAACATTTGATTGAATTTGGCATTTCCAAGTGGAGCGGTCCCCTCTCCGATCCAGTGAGTTCATACTGAGTAAATATAATTATGTGTGATTTAAGATTTCTTTTTTCGGGCTTCCCTGGTGGCGCAGTGGTTGAGAATCTGCCTGCCAATGCAGGGGACACGGGTTCGATCCCTGGTCTGGGGAGATCCCACATGCCGCGGAGCAACTGGGCCCGTGAGCCACAACTACTGAGCCTGCGCGTCTGGAGCCTGTGCTCCGCAACAAGAGAGGCCGCGATAGTGAGAGGCCCGCGCACTGCGACGAAGAGTGGCCCCCGCTTGCCACAACTAGAGGAAGCCCTCGCAAAGAAACGAAGACCCAACACAGCCATAAGTAAATAAATAAATAAAATTTAAAAAAAAAAAAAAGAGTGTTTGCAACTTCCTATACATTAAAAAAAAAAAAAAAAAAAGATTTCTTTTTTCAAAAGGAACCAACTCATGAAAATTTCATAGAAAGGAAATAGAAAATCAAGGACAGGATGTAACAAAATGTGAACAATCATAGAAGCAAATGTGTTAAGTGGGAACTTCCTAAAGGGTTTTTACTGTCTCTGGTTATATATTCTACTTATCGCCAAAACTGAGACTAACAACCTTCTGTTTTCCTTAGCAGAGTTCCTGAAGGAAGCAACCAAAGGAAGCGGTGTTCAGCGTGTCCCTTGTGGAAGGTGCTTGGGCATATTTACCCCTGTCCAGCCCACCTCAAAGTACGGCTAATACTGGATCAATCCTGAAGGGTCTGGCAGCAACAAAAGGTGTTGACTACTGCAATGAAAGACCTACTTAACCCAAGCGCTCTGCACATAGACATGCTTTTGCCCCTGCTTCTGTTTGCCCGGCATCCATGCCAGGTCAGGCCCTTCAAACAAGCCCCTAATATCCCCAGGAAAAAGGCAGGGCAGGCCCAGGTGGGAAAGGGCCCATGTTTAGACATCCACAATCTATCATGCCAAAGGGAAAACAAGGAAAATATTTAACCGACAACCACACCAGGGCAACTGGGCCAGAAGGCAAGCAGCTGAGGTGTGCTGAGGGATCCAAGGGGCTTTCTCCACTCCAGTCGCTGTCGGAAGATTAACTTTCCCTTGCTGTCTTTCCTCCTTCAGAGTCCTGCCTCGCTAACACTGGCTCAGAGGGTTCTTCTGAAGGCCGTGGTACTGAGGACACTGGGTCTGCACAGAGCTCAGAGCTGGCGTACACTGTTGAAAGGCAAATGATCGGAACGTGAGAGGTAGACCAGGCAGTTTCCACAGCACAGCCAGCTTCCGTGGTTTCTACTTTATCTCCCAGGATTTTTGTTCAATTAAAAGAAAAGATTTTTTTAACAGGATGCATGTTCCTATTTTATTTCCTAAAGATGAGTGAACTTTTCAACCATAAGAATCCCTTTTAGGTCAGATAATGTCCTCAACTACCACGTGCTAGTAATTGCATTTTAATTTCCTTTGATGGAGAAAACACGCTGACAAAGGCTATTATAGATTATGTAACTCTATAAATATGTATAATATCACAACAGCCTCTACAGACATTTGAAAAACTCACATAGAAGACATTTTCATTCGCCATCCCCGGTCTCCACCCTGCCAATGCTGTCCCTCTGTTCCTGTACCTCCTCTTCAAGGATTAACCTCACAGGTTGTCCTAGGCCAGAGCTCCCAAATCCCCGAACTAGCTCTCAAGGCAGACAGAGATTTAAGGGAGGAGAATATTATTTTGCCCGTAACTCATCTCCTCCCCTCTTCTTAACAGCAGAGACCAGAAATACAGCAGACACTAGAGGCAGTCAGTCTCGAATGCACATGGCTTCCCAGTGCCCACCGAGGGAGCAACGGCTAAAAGGCCTAGGAGATAAAACGGTTGAATTTTCAACGTTGGTTTCTCAAGAAGAGAGTGACCAACTGAAATCCAAGACTCTCCATTTATAAAACTGGGAATAGATGGCATCATCTGTTGAAAAAGCCAAAGCCTGGAGCTGGAGGTTAGCTACCCCAATGGGTAAAGTAAGACAAAAAAAAAAAAAAAAAAGGTTCCCTTCTTTTCTCCAGAGCCAAGCATTCTTTCTGACATCTATCAGCACAAATGTTGGCTATTGAAATAAAAAAGGCAAAAATGTTGGTGATGCAGTCTCTTGTCCGGTCTTAAGCAGGCAATCAATTAATATTTAACGACTGAATGAAGGAGAAAAAAGTAGCCGTGGCCGCCACGCAGGGGACAACACAGGCTGTCTGAGTCTCCTGACACAGGTTCTGTACCTCGGGGCCTCTGGACAAATTAGGTCTGCAGGTTGGGCGAGTCGGGGCCACGCCTACGCTCACTTCCCATCTTTCATCCAGGCAGGTCCCAAAACACTTGTCTGGCCCAGCTGATGGATGGGCCTGGAATGGCCTTGTTTGCCGTCCGGGTGAGGCGCGGCAGCTGTTTAACAGCCTGGCAAGTGACCCTGGTCAGGACTTTCAAGGCAGGAAGCGCAGAAGAATAGAGTGTCCACTTAACGTGACCACAAAGGCAGTGGGAGGAGGGACTTCCTCCCCTTGGAAGTGGCCGGCAGCCGGGCACTCTAATTACATACACACAAACTGGGGAGGGGGAGCACGGGGAAGGGAGGGGGAAGGGATCAGAATTGCTCCCTGGGCATCCTAGCTTGGCCCTCGTTCCCCTAGAAGACATAGGAGCATGGGGCCCCTGTGAATTGCACGCAGATCAGGAACATTGAATCTCCACCGGTGAGGCGTGTAACAACATCCCAGTCTTGGCTACTCTCTGGCTCTTCCTCATGGCTCCTTCAATTGTGCCTCTTCTGAGGAACTATCGTGTTATGTATCTCCATAGTCCATGGAAGCCTCACACAGGCTGGAGTCTCTTCCTGGGCCCTGCTCCCCCTGGATGCCCCACTACTCATTGGCTTCTCACCCCACTTCCCAGATGTCACCACTGAAAGAAGGAAAAAAAGGAAGTGAAAACACTGATTCTAAAAGATACATGCACCCCAATGTTCATAGCAGCTTTATTTACCATTGCCAAGATATTGAAGCAACCTAAGTGTTCACCAACGGATGTATGGATAAAGATGTGGTGTGTTTATAGATACACATCAAACAGAAAGAAATTCTGCCATTTGCAACAGCATGGATGGACTTGGAGGGCAGTGTGCTTAGTGAAATAAGCCAGGAAGAGAAAGACAAATACTGTATGATATCACTTATATGTGGAATCTAAAAAATAAAACAAGCTAGCGAATAAAACAAAAAGAAACAGACTCACATATACAGAGAACAAACAAGTGATTACTATTGGGAAGAGGGAATGGGGGAGAGGAAGACAGGGGTAGGGGATTAAGAGGTATAAACTATTATGTATAAAGTAAATAAGGATATATTGAACAACACAGGGAATATAGCCAACATTTTATAGTAACTATAAGTGGCATATAACCTTTAAAAATTGTGAATCACTATACTGTACACCTGAAACTTATATAATATTGTACATCAACTATACCTCAATAAAAAATAAAACAAATTAAACATAAAACACACACACACAAAAAAAGAAAGAAAAACGGAAGCCCACTTCCAGTGGCCTCTCATTGCCCTCACTGGTAGCACTGACATTTGTTTAAGCGTGGTGGGCAGCAGGAAGGTTCCATGTAGGACTTCTCCTATTGGTGCACATTTTCTGTTCCCTCTTCCTCCAGCCACCTGCGCCATGAGGCACCCCCTAGCTTTGTGCCTTTTCCCAGCCAGGTTTAATGAAAACCTAGGAGATACTCGTCTACCAAGGGCTATGGTTTCTTGTTGCAGAGGCAGATGGAGGAGGGTCCACATTTTGCAAGACCTGAAGCTGGTATAATTTTTTAAATGCAAAACATATAGAAAATTATAAAAACATATTAGGGGGCTTCCCTGGTGGCGCAGTGGTTGAGAATCTGCCTGCCAATGCAGGGGACACAGGTTCGAGCCCTGGTCTGGGAGGATCCCACATGCCACGGAGCGACTAGGCCCGTGAGCCACAATTGCTGAACCTGCGCGTCTGGAGCCTGTGCTCCGCAACTAGAGAGGCCGCGATAGTGAGAGGCCCGCATACCGCGATGAAGAGTGGCCGCCACTTGCGGCAACTAGAGAAAGCCCTCACACAGAAACGAAGACCCAACACAGCCATAAATAAATAAAAATTAAATTAAAAAAAAAAAAAGTAACCTACCCATTAAAAAAAAAAAACAGGGCTTCCCTGGTGGCTGGTGGCGCAGTGGTTGAGAGTCTGCCTGCCGGTGCGGGAGACGTGGGTTCGAGCCCTGGTCTGGGAGGATCCCACATGCCGCGGAGCGGCTAGGCCCGTGAGCCACGATTGCTGAGCCTGTGCGTCTGCAGCCTGTGCTCCGCGACAAGAGAGGCTGCGATGGTGAGGGGCCCACGCACCGCGATGAAGAGTGGCCCCCGCTTGCCGCAACTAGAGAAAGCCCTCGCACAGAAACGAAGACCCAACACAGCCAAAAATAAATAAATACATAAATGTAAAAAAAAAATAATCTGTTAAAAAATATATTAAAACAAACAAACAAACAAACAAAACAAAAAACATATTAGGTGAAGGGTCTGGAAACAGGCTAATGCAAGTGATGGGCCCCAAAGCTTAAGTTTCCTTAGCTTCCTAGTAAATCTGCATCTGGGTAGATGTAAGTACATAAATGCTCTTCTCAAGTTTCAGCTTCCTGAGAAGGTGCCAAGTCAATCTAACCCAAATCCCTAGTAGGTACTAAGGAACCACTTACAGGGTCAGGAGGAGCCACCCTCTATGTATCTTTCTTCTTTATTTTGCTTCCTCACTCCCACTTAAAAGCTGTACAAATGGATGCAGATATGTACTGAGTCTGAGCCCTCCTAGGAGAAGCTGTAATGGGTCCACCTTGACTGATTGGCAAATGAACCCAGCCTCCTGATGAGCTCCTGGCTGGAGCAGGCAGCCTACCGCTGAGTCACCAGCCCAGGCAGCCTTGGACAAGCACGTATCCGGGGCCTCCTGAATGCACTGCGCCCAGTGAGGAGCTATGAAAGGACAGTAAAAGCGGAAATAGTAGCTAGTCCTTTCCTCCATGTAGGAGCTAAAACTCTTGGCCCAGGGACCATGGAACTTGGCAACCCTTGGTCATGCAGCATTGTGCTGGGATAATTTAGCATGGCCTAATGGGCTTAGGCCACAGAAGAATTCAGTGCCCGGTGCTGGAACTAACTGTGTGATGTGGATAAGTCAGAACCGTGTGCTCTGGGCCTTGATTGCTTCCTCTATGAAGCTACAGAAGCAAGCTTGCCTGAGGTCCCCTCTCATCCTGTGAATTCACAGGATTTCCATCTTGGGATTTGCTCTATTTATTTGAGCCATCATATTCCTCATACAGCCACCAAGACCTGTACCTCACTTGTCCCGTCTTCCCAGGCTACCCCTGCCCTATCCCCGCTCCTGCCCTAAACAAGAGTTCTAGCCCATCAAACTGCAAACAAACAATTGTGTATGGAAATGGGAAGACGGCTTTCAGTGCTCCAGTATGCAAAAGGGCATATGGAGACATGATAGAGAAGCAGGGACGAGGGAACAGGTGAGAAAAAAAAAGACCAAGGGCCCTCCTCTTTCGAGGAATGTGTCCTGTTGGTTCCATGATAGCTATTGCACCAAAAAAAAAAAAAAAAGCAAAGGAGCCAACGCCCTTTGCAGAGGCCAGTGCCAGGGGTAAGAGGAGGTGCCCAGGGAGTGATAACTTCTACCAAACCGGATGGGCAGGCTCCTGTGATACCAACCAGCCAAGGGAAATAGTCCAGGGCAGGGTCAGCCTTAGCTAGTTTCCTCCAAACTATAGTGAACTCAGGTTGTTCCCGGGCCCCCAGAGAGTCCCCAGTTGCCCCTAGAATTGCGTCCGTGCTTCACCACCGCTCATTAGTCGTAAAGCAAGTAAGGAGGGCCCAGTTCATTTCTGCTCCAAGACCCCTACAGTCAGGCTGCCTCCCAGCAGGCCTGTTCTTCCTCATGCCCCCTTGCATCTCACGAGATCCTTTCCCCTCTTGCCCTCAGTTTCAGGACGATCCTTCTCTCTTATGGCCCAGTGGAAGCCTTCCTGTCCCACAGCCGGAGCCTGTAACACTGTCCGGCCGCAATCTCCTCTCCAGCGTCCTCATTCTCAGGTTCCCTCTGGCTCCTTCTCTGGCTCTCCTCCCCTCGCCCCTACCCAGCCACCTCCAATAATGCAACTCCTTGCAGGGGGAACTTCAGGGTGTTTAATAAACAATATGGATCATGACCCTGTCCTGAGGCCCCTGGTGACTGAGCTTCATACGGAGCTGATTTCAGGGGCTAATATTAGGTTGAACCATATGAAATTGACGTTATTCAACCATGTTGACATCCAAAGAGAACGACAATTTCGTGAGCTTCAATCTAATAAAGGAGGCTGGTATTCAAATATTAAACACATCTTCTCTGACTTCCCACCTGCTCTCTTCCTGAACGGTACATACAAATTTGGAGGTGGGATGGGCGAGCGGTGTTTACTGCTCTCTGCGAAATGCAGTGCTTCCCAATGGCGGGTAATTCCGCCCCAGCAGGGGATGTCTGGCAAGGTCTGTTGTCACCATGGGGTGGGGGACCGTTAGTGGCATCTAGGAGGCAGAGGCCTGGGAAGCTGCTAAACAGCCTCTAATGCATAGAACAGCCCCCACCATAAAGAATGGTCCTGCCCAAGTGTCAACAGCACTTACCGAGGTCGAGAAACTATGCCACCAAGTGTCACTGGGGACCCAGAGCCTTAGCTGTGCGGTGAAGCAACTGCGTTGAAAATATAGCTTTATATGCCATAAAGGGCGGGGTCAGCATCCTCTGTTCTGAGGCAGTCAGAGCTGCAGCCTCCGGCTCCTACAACCTGCCTCTGGTCTATAACTGCCCTCCCAGCCCCTGGCCAGGACCAGCCACCTCTCAGCTCTGCTCCGTAGCCTGACATGATAGGCATTTTCTGAGGATCCCCAATCCACAGTCCAAGCCCCTGAGTTAGAAACTGGACTCAATTCCCGAGCTCTTGGAGTTTCCCTGCAAAGGACAGGCGGTCGACCCATTCTTCCCGCCGGCTTCACCCAGCAGCATGCAGAACTTACCACACGGCTGCTGCAGCCGGGCTGCTGAAACCACTGCCCAACCTTCCAGACCAGAAGAGAAAGCTCCCCGTGGCCAGCTGTGGTGGGCTCACGTTGTTTCCTGGAAGAGATCGTGTGTCGCTCTCGGTGACGGAGAAGAGGCTCCCCAGCGCAGTATCACTTACCTACCCCAGCTGCCGCTGCCCACCATTAGGCAATGTGCTGAAGTCGAAAGAGGCTGAGTAAATACAGCTCGTTTTCACTGTTCGTGAAGCTATATTTGCTCTTAACGTGCAACCACCCAGCTCTTTCCAGCTCTCTCTGCTTGCTGAAAATCTATACAAGGCTGAAGCACACTCACATTTATTTGTGAACTTGAACCCAAGGTACAGCCACAAAAATCACCTACTCAAAGAAATGGAAGGAATGGCGAGAGTCATCTAAACAAGGCTAAATCGGAATTTCCAAAAATAACACAGTTGGAATATTTTGCTCCAGAAGATTCCTGATGAAAGACATTCCTTAACCTCCTTGGAAAACCCACCCTGGCATCACGTGAAGCTCTGAGGCAGAGCCCTCTTCCTCCTGTCTCAGCCTCTGTGGCCAGCTGCAACTCAACACTCAGCAATAAAATGGGGGGAATATTTTTCAAAATAAAAACAGGAGACATATGATCCTGTTCCAATACTTAGCCTGTTCTCTGCTTTTCGGAATTTAAACCCTGCCTGCCGTTCACCAAATGACAGAGAGTGCTGGCAGATGGGGCTGAGCGAGACGGCTGAGTGTATTTTAATGGGACCATTAGGATTATGTCAAAAGGTGAGAAAAAAAAAAAGCATTCGCCAGGTGAGGAAAAAAAAAGCATTCGCCAGCCGAGAAAATAAGCATTCTGCCTAAAAGAAATATAACGTGATCCATCTCTCTTCTCTCCACTCCCTTTTCTGCTTCCTATGAGAAACTCATTCAGCAGGAGAGTCCCTGTTTCGTGCATGACAGGCAAATGCACGGTTTCTTAAACCAAGAGTTGTGGGCAGAAATATCTGTAGGCAGAAAGAGGATAGCCCGTTGGAACAGGGGAAGCCAGACAGGATCAGTGCAAGTTTCAGACAAATGCAGATTTACACTTCGACCTTACTTTTGACAAACCAACCAACCATCATATCCTCAATGCCAGCATTAATAAATAATCTTTTCTCCGTGCTTCCTAATTCTGGCTATTAAACCTTGGGACTACACGTAAACCTCAGAGCAGAACAGAGACCTTCACTTGAACCAGAAAATGTTCTATTTCTGAGTACTTTCTAAGACCTTGCTCAACACCGCTGAGGGAAAGACAGGACTAAATTCGCTCTGTGATTTTAGCAGGTACAGGTGATTTAGTCATCCATCCCAGGAAGAGACAGTTCCCAACAGCCTTTGCTTCTATTTGGGCCTTTGTCGTAATAACAGCTAAAGCAGCTGGCATTTGTATGGCTTTTCACAGCTTACATGGCAATTTAACACACGTTTTTTCCATGGGCTCCTCAAGGGGAGAAGAAAACCCACAATTTAAGTGAGCTTACAAGCCCCATTTTACAGATAAGAAAACAATCCAAGAAATTAATGAGGAGAGCCTGTCTGTGACTGGCTAGGCTGGCACAAGTCATGATAGCAATATTGTGAGGACACCAAGCCACCAGGAAAGTGGCTTCTCCTTCTCCCTCTGGGGGTCAGGGACCTGGAGCAACAGCTAAAACCCAGACGTCTGCCTCTGCTGACGATATTCCTCAATTCCAGAAATATTACACTGCCCGTGTGGTGATTTACTCTAAAACGTGTCAGTATCAACAGTGTGATATTTGTGTGTGTGCGTTCATTGTAGGCTAGCGGTGGTTAGATCAAGAGTCCACCAAAGTTGCTGCAAGTGTGCATCAAAAAGCCTAAAGAAAATGTACACCAGAGGACTCATGATTAGCACCAAGGATTAAAATTTGTCTTTCTGTTGCTGAAGCATTTAGTGTGCAATATATTGCTTGAAAGGAAAACTGCTCAGATACTACCAACCAGTATGAAGAAGGCAAAAAAACCCGTAAACCCTAATCTTAATATTTTAGAGGCAGCACAATGAGTCTTCAACTCTGCTTTGGCCTGCATCTGTCTATTCACTGGAGACACTGTCACCTGACCCCAAATCAGGGCAACTGTGTCACTTCAGAGTGAACCTGGGATGTGAGGTGCTTGTCCACGTGCCTGAGGACAGAGGGGACCACTTCACCCACCTATGGGAACTTGCTATCAAGTGTTCTGTCTTAGACTTGGCTTTCAACTTGGCGATGAGGCCAAGGGGAACAAGCTATCCAACCCCCGACCCGTCGCTAATTCCAAAGGCAGCCAATATCGCCCGAGTGACTCTGACAGTGGCTGAGCTTCCATACTGACCAGCTCACCTCCACTGTTAGGGACCATCCTGTGTGCTAACCGTGGGCCCGGGCTCTGTCCATGATGCAGGGATGAGTAGCACAGGCCCAAACCTGTATGGCCTGGCTCCCCCGGAGAGAGGATAAGGCAGATAGGTGATCAGTGCCTGAGGGGAGGTGCAAACACATGTTAAAAATGTTCAGATGCTGGAGAGAACACGCCTGCCCCCCACCTACATTCCTGGCCCCGGTGCCCCGTCCAGCACTCCACAGCAAACTGCAGAGACAGTGGGCATAGGCTGCGAAAGGAAGCAAGAGGAACTTTCTCATGAAGTAATATTTCATCACCTGAAGAAAGAAAATCTCCCAGCCACAGAGACTGGTGGTGGAGGAGAAGCTGGTAGCAGTAGACAATACCCCTCAAGAACAGGAGGGGTTAAGAGACGATCAGGAAAGGAAAGAAACAACCGCAGCCACCGTTCCCCATCTACAGTGCCCCGCACACCTCCTCCAGAATTCACGTCACATCCAAGGGCTACCTGCCGCGTAACATCTTTCTTTAAAATCAAGTCACATTTTATCTTTATTCTCACGTTAAATAAAATTTTGACACCAACTGTGAATTGAAAACCAGTATCACTTGCCATAAACAGAAGAGAATCATGAGAATAAACACAGCGAATACAATGTTATGAATTCCAGTTGATACAAAAGGCTGGGAGCCTGGGCCTTGTTCCCTCTTTGTTTCACGCTGATAATGAAGAAGAGAAAGAGGAATAAAACTGTGAAGGAGAAGAACTGCAGGGAGAGAGTGTTCAAGACATTTTAGGACCAAATTGAGACTCTTCTGCTGCATCAGTGGGCGTTAAACAGCTATGAAAAGGTAATGCTTTCTCGCCATGCAATTCAATACATCATTTAATGCCAAGTGTGGGTACCACCTACAACCACCTCCCACTCTTCAGGAAACACGTTGTCCCCCCAGTGCTGTCAGGCAGGATGACCTTGAACTGATCTCAGAGGACCACCACTCAGAGAGGTAGAGTTCATCATTACCCACAATAACCACTATCAAGTTTTGTTTTCTTATGAAATGAAAGGACAATTTCGATATAATGACATTTATTCTTTAAAATAAGTACGAAGTCAACTTTTAACCCCGGAAGTCTCCCTTTAAGATGATCTCCAACCCCTTGCAGCTGTAAACTCTTTGATAATATATAAATTGATTATATATCAATGGGGGCAGGAGAGGAGAAACCCCCATGAAAGTGTCATTTTTCAAAATATCTGAAAACAGGCATTATCAACAGGAGTTGACACTGGCAGGCAGTTAAGCACAACAAACCCACAAGGAAGAATTGACAGAATGAGGACAAACGCTTACCTTCTGGGCATGGCCAGTGGCAGAACCAATCACAGATCAGAGGTAAGATTCAAATCACCATCTCCCAGAGGTAACTGGATGCCCAAACACTGGAAACTTTGCATTTGGCTTTGAAACCTTACAATTCCCTGGTGCCCACTACAGATAAGGGAAAGGTCTGATTGCCCTCTGGTCAGCCCGCTGAGTGCTGGGCCAAGAAACTCCAGGTGAGAAGGAACACACCTAGAATTACAAAGTGAGGTGTGCCTCAGCTAAATTGCTAACATACCGAATAGGCACACAACCTCATCTCACATCCCATCTCATACCCAAACTCAGGACCTGCACACAGAGACTCACCCCCCTCCCTCCAAACTGCATCTCACCCTCTTCAAAACCCCACCACTCAGACTTCCCTGGTGGCACAGTGGTTAAGAATCCGCCTGCCAACGTAGGGGACACGGGCTCGAGCTCTGGTCCGGGAAGATCCCACATGCCGCGGAGCAACTAAGCCCGTGAGCCACAACTACTGAGCCTGCGCTCTAGAGCCCGTGAGCCACAACTACTGAGCCTGCGTGCCACAACTATTGAAGCCCACGCGCCTACAGCCCGTGCTCCGCAACAAGAGAAGCCACCGCAATGAGAAGTCCGCTCGCCGCAACTAGAGAAAGCCTGCTCACAGCAACGAAGACCCAACGCAGCCATACATAAATAAATAAATAAATAAATAAATAAATAAATAAAACCCCACCCCCACCCCCCTGCAGCTCTCAGCTGAAGTCCTGTGTGACTAAGACACAAATTGGTTAGGACCACTTGTATTCATTTAAATGCTTTTACTCAGAGTGACATATTCAGCTTTCATTTACCAGATCTTTTTGGCAGACCTAGTGGGAGCCAGGGGCTGTGTTTAGGGCTGCCTGGTGTCCTCAAAGACTTCCCAAGCTACCGAGAGGTCTTGGTAAGGTGAAGGGGTCTAGAATAAGCCACGGTGGCATTAAAAACTACTTTGAGCTGAAGTCATTTGAGTTCCTGAAATCCCTTATCTACCTAAAAGCAGAGCCTTCCAAAGAATTCAATTGTCATAAATTCCCTCCCCAGAGCAAACCTAATCTTCTGTTCTCCAGAGAAGCCTGTATCACACCTAGACAGACACTGTCACAAACTATGATACCTCCTGCCTATTCTCCTAAGGGCTCGTTTATCTTTCCAAAAAGTCATTTGCTTTCCCATAAGTGACCTTTCTCCCCTCTCCCTTCCAAGAAGTCCTCCAGAAGTGCTCCTCTGCCCCTCCCTATCCCCTATTAAGATGGTATGTAAGCCCCAAATTCTAACCTCCTCCTTAAGTCCCATTTCTTTGTGAATTCTCATGCTTATATATATAATTAAATGTTTTTTTCCCCCTCTTGCTAATCTGTCTTTTGTCAGTTTAATTTGCAGGCCCCCAACGCTGAATATAACAGGGCAGAGGAAAAGTTTTTCCTCCCCAACACAAGCAATAACCACACAGGGCAGTTGGTGCAGGGAAGGCCAGACACTGGCCACCTTCAGCCTTCTCACAAACACCTCCCTGGCTATTGCACACGGGAGAGCACTGCAGGTCACAGCACTTTACAGTAACTGCAGGCTCACGGGGGCCTCCAGGACCACAACCTTAGCTGAACACAGGCAGGGAAGGCTGGAGGTGACAGAAAGGAAATGGCTCCACTTGAAACAGATGGACAGCACGTTGGGAGAGCTTTCTCTCCCGAGAGGGGGTGCCACGCTTTCACCTCAGAGGCACACATGACCAGCCAGCCCAGTGGGCCTCTTGTCTGGGGCCGTAAACAGAGAATTTCTGCCCTCCAGTCTGTCAGGCCAGTACTTTTTGCCCACATGAGTTTAATAGACTTTAAAAAAGAAAAGAAAACCGGAAGGGGCCACATGCGTGCCCTCCCCGCCCGGCCTAGGAAAAGTGGGAGTCCCTTCTTCTCCTTATGCCAAAAGTTGTTTTGCTGGGAGAAGCTTCTTTTCACCAAGCCTCTAGGCTCTTTAGCAGCCAGGGTCACACAAAGAGAACCACAGAACAAATAAACCAAAACAGCCCACAGAGAACAAGGATAGGAAAGCCCCCAGTTGCAGATGGAGCCAACTTCCCTCCTACCCCCCCCATCCCTCCCCCACCGACCCAGGCTCCTCTGCTCAGCCCAGCACAGCCCCTAGTGAAGCCGGTGAGGACAGCTTCCTCCACTACCAGCCCCTGCGTCAGAACGGCGAGTGTCAGGCAAAAGAATAAATCCAGAGAGCTTGTCTCTTTTCGCCCCCTACTCCTTCTTAAAATTATTAACATCCACTTAAAAGAAAGGGGGCGGGAGTGGGGTGCGGAGCTCGCCCTCTTTGCAAATTGCTTGTGAAGCGAGCGTTGCTTATCACAACAGGTGCACCGGCCACTCACAAAAAACAGAGGCAGAGTGGAGCTGAAAGGCTAAGAAATTACTTGTTCCCTTTGTCAGCTGCTCCTACAGGCTGTGCAGAGCCTGTTTAGGAGGGAGATATTGTGTCCCTGTTTAAAAAAAAAATAGGCGGGAGAAAGGTTTAAGGTTGCCAAGAGCTAAGAGAAGGGGAGAACAGTGTTGGAGGTGGGGGAGGCCACGGGGGTGGGGGGGGGGGGAAGGGCTCCTTTCGGAAAGGCAACGGAGCCTGAGGCTGCATTTTAAAAGTCTGTCCCAAACTTTCCGGAAAACTCTGGCAGCATATTCCAGACCCCCTCAGCAGGATGGAGACAAAAATGACACCCAGGCTGGTTAAAACACATATCAGGGTGACCAGAGAGCAATGTATGTAGATGATGTATATAGTATGCCATAATATATTACATATATTAAATAAAATTAAATAAAAAGTATTGCTCAGAAACCACCTTGTACAGCAGGCAAGACAGAGCTGGTTTAGTCACTCCTTAGGAGGGACTATGTCTTCGAAGCTATGCTCCTCAACCAACTCTTCAGACAAGCAATTTGCTTTTAAATTAGAGAGTTGCCTGCATGCTCCTGGCCAAGCGACCTCCAGCACCCAAGTCCTCTAGCGTTCTCGTCCTTTGCTCCCAAAGCTGTAGAAGAGCCCCAGTCAGCTTCCCCCAAGCTGAGTCCTGATCGATCCAAGATCTGTAAGATTTGGATAAACTGAAATTTCTTCCCCTTTCGAAAGTTGCCATTATCATCTGGGAGATTTATTTGTTTTGCTTAAAAATAAAGATAGGGCAGTGGAGATTACGACAAAAGAATCTGTCCCATTGTTCCATGTAAGTGATCAGAAGACAGGGCCACAAAACCAGCTGGGCCTCTAAGTCTTGCAATGATTCTGCCATTAAAAGGAATGACGTAGATCTGAATATAGGACTTGGAAAGGCAGCCACGATAGATCATTAAGTTAAAAAGAAAGCAGGACTTCCCTGGTGGCACAGTGCTTAAGAATCCGTCTGCCAATGCAGAGGACACGGGTTCTATCCCTGGTCCGGGAAGATCCCACATGCCGCGGAGCAACTAAGCTCGTGTGCCACAACTACTGAGCCTGCGCTCTAGAGCCCGTGAGCCACAACTACTGAGCCCGCATGCCACAACTACTGAAGCCCGCGGGCCTAGAACCCGTGCTCCGCAACAAGAGAAGCCCCTGCTCGCCGCAACTAGAGAAAGCCCATGTGCAGCAATGAAGGCCCAACACAGCCAAAAATTAATTAATTAAATTAATTAATTAGTTTTTTTTAAAAAGCAGCAGGAGCAAGCATGAATCCCATTTTTGTTTACTATATGTCAATCATATTTTCCTTTAATCTTGCGGTGAATTCTGAGAACCAGAACCCCTACACACAGGCTTTGGACACTGAGGACACACACCCACCAACCCCTACCGAACATTCTCCATTAACTTGCCTTGACTATTCCACTGGCTCCATTAGCGTAATGTCACTATTTCTGCAGACTCTAGTCAGGAACTTCCTGAAAACCCTATTAACTCTTCAGTGGAAAACAGACAGTATGAGCCCTAAAGTGTGAGAATCCCTCACCTCGAAATCCTCACCTTGCTGTTTCCACCAATCCTGGACTGTGGGATCGTGATCCTTAGCCAATCTCAATCAAGTCTCTGCACTGAAAGACGTGCCTTAAACTAAATTTCCAATTCTCTGTCCATTTCAACCTTGCCATTCCCTCTGGAGACACTGCCAAAGTTCTAAATGGTGTTTCGCTCACCTCGGGAAACACAGGATGGGTTGGTGACATTTGGGAAGCCTGCATTCAACTGAAGGAATCCAGAATATAGCACTGAGAAGAGAGGTTTGGAGTTTTTGTTGTCCCACTCCCCCCGACTCCCAACTCCACTTATCTGCCTAAAAGCAGAGCCTCCCAAAAGAATTCAACTGTCTTAAATCCCCTCCTTGGGAGTTTCAAAACCAGTGAAAATTGACTCTTATCACTAGAGACAAGAAGCCCAACGCTGGGATAAGAAATTACCTGAACAGACATTATCACAAAACTATCATATCTCCCATCTATTCTCTTAAGGGCCCCTTTCTCTTTCCTAAAATTCATTTGTTTTCTCATAAATGCCTTTCTCCCCCCTCCCCTTCTCCTATTAAGATGGTATGTAAGCCCCAAATTATAACTGCCATTTTGAGTCACATTTTTCTGTAAACACCCTCTTATGTGAATAAAAATCTGTCTTTTCTCTTGCTAGTCTGTCTTTTGTCAGTTTAATTTGCAGACCTCCAAGCACTGAACCTAAGAGGGTAGAGGAAATGTTTTTCCTGACATGACAAATCAGAGAAACGACATGCAGAAAAAGCCTCTATCCACAATGACAGTTAGTAAGATACTAGTACATATCAACTCACTAAAGTCAAACTTACTGAACTCTAACTGAAAACAGTAAACGCTTGACATTCACAAGGGACATATATTCCCAGATCTCCATGACCCAAATATAATTTCTCCCAGGAGAAATTATGTCTGCTTAAGAACCATATTCCTTAGACCTCTTGGTCTAGTGCTACCACCCCACTGGTAACACTAGCAATTACATTTCTTTCCAGAAGCTTTCCTTCTAATTAATAGACTTTGTTTTAGAACAGTTTAGATTTGTAGAAAAATTGAGCAAATGTTACAAAGAATTCCATTTGTCCTCCACCCTCACCCCACACACAATTTCCCCTATTATTAACATCTTGCACTGGATGGTATATTTGTTACAATTAATGAACCAAGATTGATACATTAATATTAACTAAAGTCCATACTTCAGTCAAATTTCCTTAGTTTTTACCAAGTGTCCTTTTTCTGTCCCAGGATTCCATCCAAGAAGCCACATTACATTTAGTTGTCATGTCTCCTTAGGGTTCTCTTGACAGTTTCTCACATTTACCTTGTTTGTGATACCTTAATAGTTTTCGAGAGTGCCCGTCAGGTATTTTGTAAGACATCCTTTTGTGGGAATTTGTTGGCATTTTTGCTCAAGATGACTAGAGTTATGAGTTTTGTGGAAGAAGATCACAAAGGTGAAGTGCCATTTTCAACACGTCATGTCATGGTACATACGATCAACATCACTTAGCACTGTTGATGTTGATCTTGATCACCTGACTGAGATGGTGTTTGTCAGATTTCTCCACTGTAAAGTTACTCTTTTCTTCCCCTTTTCCAGACTGTACTCTTTGGAAGGAGGTCGCCATGTCCAGCCCACATTTACAGAGTGAAGAGTTAAGATCTTCTTCCTTGAAGGCACAGAACTTACATGAATTATTGGGAATTTTTCTGCACAGGTGATTTGTCCCTTCTCCCCCATTCATTGATTCAATCATGTATTTCATGTATTTATATCCAGATGGACTCATTGATATTTATTTTATCCTTTAGGTTAGAATCCAATACTCCTTGATGTATTTTGTGGCTCATTATGTATTTGTGGCTCAAATGTTCCCGCTTTGGCCATTGGGAGCTCCCTTGTCCCTCTCACACACCCCCATCGTTGTAGTGGGTTTTGGTGTTTTCTCGTGTGTTTTGTCGTGTTTTGTCTAGCACTTCCTTACTTACTGGCACTACAAGATGCTCCTGGTTCACCTTGTACATTTTCTGTTCCAGCCCTAGAACCAGCCCCTTCTCCAAGGAGCTCCAGGGCCATTTTTCACAAAGAAATTGAGTTTCTGTCACAATTCAAAAGAGTTAGAGTGCAGTCAAGACGAGCAGAGAACAAAGCTGAATGGAGAGGCTGATGGAAGCTGGCTGATGGATCTGCAGGGCACCCTTCTTTGCGCTGCCTATTGCTGCCCACACCCCTGGCTCCCCAGACTGATGACACGCGAGTCACGTTCATGCCTCAATTTTTATCTTATGTTAGTAATTTTCAGATGAGTGCATTTGTACAGAATTATTTTAAAAATTTATGCCCCAGTAAAACTACAACACGCTATGGGGTCATGGTTTGTCTAGAATTGTTTGGGAATAGCTAAAGCCGCAAATGTTAAATTCAGAGACCCCAAAAAATCACGACCTCCCAGCCATTCTAGCCTGTGGTCATGTTCTGCATCTCACTGCGGCAACATCCTTGGGCGTGAGGGCAGCACCATGCCTCTCCTCTGACGAACTGTTCAATCTGCATCACAGATACTGTCCTGCTCTCACTTATCTCATCTCCAAGTTCAAAGCCACTTTCCCAATTGATGGGTTTTCAACATTTTAGCAGCAGAGCCCTTTTTTCATATGAAATCATCATATAGAAAATTTTAACATGTGAAAGTAACAAAGGTGATTTTATTAATATGCTTTTCTTTTATAAACTCAAAATAACGATATTTACCTAGTATAAAGTCAGTAAGAACAACGGTGTTTTGATGAACGTATTTTTAAGTTGTGAGTCATGGAAAATGGTGGCAATCTTCCATCGACCTTATTATCCAGTTTATTTCTGTATTTTGTTTTAGGTAGCAAATATCGAGAAATTTTTGATTACCGAGGATTTGTGTAAAAACACACCCCATTTGCAACTACTTCCCAGTTTGCCTTACAGTCTAAAGATATTCTTCAATTAAATAGAGGATGCAGAAGAAGCTGCATTATAAAGTCCACACAAAAATGCATTCATTTGAAAAGAATGCTCAGCATCACTAATCATTAGAGAAATGCAAATCAAAACTACAATGAGGGGGGCTTCCCTGGTGGCGCAGTGGTTGAGAATCTGCCTGCTAATGCAGGGGACACAGGTTCGAGCCCTGGTCTGGGAAGATCCCGCATGCCGCGGAGCAACTAGGCCCATGAGCCACAACTACTGAGCCTGCGCGTCTGGAGCCTGCGCTCCGCAACAAGAGAGGCTGCGATAGTGAAGAGGCCCGCACACCGCGATGAAGAGTGGCCCCCGCTCGCCGCAACTAGAGAAAGCCCTCGCACAGAAACGAAGACCCAACACAGCCAAAACTAAATATAAAAAATAAATTAATTAATTAATTAAAAAGATTACTATTAAAAAAAAAAAAAACTACAATGAGGTATCACCTCACACCAGTCAGAATGGCCATCATCAAAAATTCTACAAACAACAAATGCTGGAGAGGGTGTAGAGAAAAGGGAACCCTCCTGCACTGTTGGTGGGAATGTAAATTGATACAGCCACTATGGAGAACAGTATGGAGGTTCCTTAAGAAACTAAAAATAGAACTACCATATGACCCAGCGATCCCACTACTGGGCACATACCCGGAGAAAACGGTAATTCAAAGAGTCATGCACCACAATGTTAATTGCAGCTCTATTTACAATAGCCAGGACATGGAAGCAACCTAAGTGTCCATCGACAGATGCATTGATAAAGAAGATGTGGCACATATATACAATGGAATATTACTCAGCCATAAAAAGAAACAAAATTGAGTTATTTGTAGTGGCGTGGATGGACCTAGAGTCTGTCATACCGAGTGAAGTAAGTCAGAAAAACAAATACCGTATGCTAACACATATATATGGAATCTAAAAAAAAAAATGGTTCTGAAGAACCTAGGGGCAAGACAGGAATAAAGACGCAGACGTAGAGAATGGACTTGAGGGGGAAGGGTAAGCTGGGACAAAATGAGAGAGTGGCATGGACTTATATATACTACCAAATGTAAAATAGATAGCTAGTGGGAAGCAGCCGCATAGCACAGGGAGATCAGCTCGGTGCTTTGTGACCACCTAGAGGGGTGGGATAGGGAGGGTGGGAGGGAGAGGCAAGAGGGAGGGGATATGGGGATATATGTATATGTATAGCTGATTCACTTCGTTATAAAGCAGAAACTATCACACCATTGTAAAGCAATTATACTCCAATAAAGATGCTAAAAAAAAAGGTAAGAACATTGATAGCTACAAAAAAAAAAGCATTCATCTGACAACAAATGATAACATGTTGGTACTCCAATTTTTTAAAATTTGGCATTGTATACATATTGTTTTTCAGCACATATTTTTAATAGCTTATAGTATTTTTAAATGAAATGTTATAAAACATTTATGGACCCCTTAAGTGCCTTCCCAGAACATTAAGTTTGTAAAACACTGCTAGAGTCTGGCAACTGTATTTTCCGAAAGTCCCTCCCCCTCCAGATAAGTGACTTAAGTCCCTCCCCCTCCAGATAAGTGACTTAGCTGTACTATTACTAATTCTCCTTATTTGGCATTATATAGCCCATTTCCTCAGGCTCTGTTAGGTAACGGAATTCTTGCTAAAGCGTTAATGACTGGTATCCTACAACTGGCTTCTAATTACACCTGTGTTTTAGTAATGGCCTTTGAATTTTTAAAGAAAGCCTTATGGAAGAATTTCAGACAGTAGGGCATGCAATGGGAGACATTTTCGAAAAGACTGGCTTTTCCCTACTATGATGATATACAAAGCCAGTAATAATTATTATAATAACACAAATAATTAAGAAATATAGTGCTGACTACAAAACAGGCACTACTCTAAATTATTAGTGTTTTGCATATGTTAACCCACCTAATTTAATCATTGTAACAAACCTGTGAGGCAGGTATTATTATCATCTACATTTTGCAGATAAGAAAATTGAGGTCCAGGAGAAGTTAAAAACCTTTCCCAGGTTGCACAGCTTGTATGTAGGAAAGCTAGGATTTAAACCAAATCCATGCTCTTAAACAATACACCGCCTCTGGACACCATAATTTCTGTAGTCAGTGGACCCACAGCACACTTACGAATTGATTCTACAAATTTATTCTGCCTGTTTGCAGAGTGCCTGTTCACGGCCACGTTCTCTCTTAGATGGTAGAGGAATGCATCAAAGCACCACTCCATAGGTGATCAAAGCCCTCTACCTTCCTTTTCAACCTTAAGCCTCCCATCTGCAGCTCCCACATTTCAGCTGCAGTGGCCTGTGGGCCATTCCTCATCATACCCTTATGCTCTCCAGCCTCTACGTGTTCACTCAAGCTGCAACTAACACGCCTCTCCCTCTCCCGCTACTCTGGTGAAATTCTTCTTCTTTAAGGCCCGGCCCCAATCCTATTTTGTCCATAAAGTTTCCAGAGCCCCTGGATGAATTTCTCTCTCCTTCCCTTGCATGTATATATACTTTTCTCAGTACTTCTATTACAGCAGCTCTCATGGTTGGTGAGCTTCTTAAGAAAAGAAAGTATGTCTTTTTCATCTTCTACATCCCCAGCATTTATTTATATGTATATATTTTTAATTAAATATATATTTAAATTCATATATATCATTATATTCACATATATATGTAAAATATAACACTCGAATATAATGAGTGCTCTAAAAATGTCTGTTGAAATGCATGAACAACATATGCTGGGTGCCCACTGGGAAACTAACCACAGCCTAGAGAAGACATAGTTCCTGTTTTCAAGGAGCTTATGGTCTAACTGCAGAGACCCCGGAGAAAAGAACAGCCACAAATCACTGATAGGTAGACAGTGAGATGGGGTTGAAACATAGCAACTAGACTTTAGAAGACCCGAAATGTAGTCCTGGCTCCAACACCACCTGTGTGAACTTGGGCATGTCGTTTTATTCTTCTGACCTTCAGTTTCATCCTCAGAAAAAGGCAGATGGATGGTGTAAAGGTTCCTCCTGGTTCTAGTAGCTATAGCAAGTCTACGAGCAGACTAGTGATCACCAGGAATGCTTTCTGAAGGAGTGCATCCTATAAGACAGGTGGCAAACCCTAATCTGCGAAATGAAGGTGCCTCTCTCTTTGGCATCAAGAAGCAACCAACTGCGATACACGATGAAATCAGTAAAATCCGGAAGAGGACTCTATTGGGAAAGTATTGAAGTAACAAAGTGTTGTGATGACAGATCAAAGAGAGACGGGAAGGTCTGAATGGAGTGCAGAGGGAGAGCTGGGAAGGAAGAGATGGTTAGGGTTTACCCATCTGTGAATCTGGCCACAGTCACATCATCATTAGAACGACACACTGCGGCATAGCAGAGAAAGTGCCAGGCCTGCCTTTCACTTAGACTGAAATCTCCCCCAGAGCCATCCAACTACTTTCACTCTGATTCCCTGAATACCAGCTGAGCAACGTTCTAATGACTGGTTTTGCTTTCCAGTTTCTGGTGTAATGAGATGGAGGAAATTTTCCTTCTTTAGCCGCTGGAATAAGGCTTCCTCTTGGGGACAGTCCTATATTTACCAGGAAGAAATCCATTGATTAACCACATGGGTTGCGGTATGAGACCACAAGCAGTAATAATAGTGCTGATCTGCCTTCTAAAGAAGTTGGGTCTTACCACCTTAAGGTCCTTTATTTTGTGAGCACCTCAGTGGGTTTTGGGTCCGTAAACTTGACTGTGAGTTTGGTTACAAATGAATTGCTCTGCTTGACAAAAATGTGAAGAACTTGAAAATTACAGGAATATCCAGGTGAGGGGCTGGGAGACCAGCCAAAGAGCTTGGGCAGTGGGGCGGATTAAAGGGACTTTGGAGAGAACAGAATATTTAATGGGAATTTTAAGTTGTCTGCTGTTGAGTATACGATTTAAGTCTCCTCCTCCATCTCGCTTACAGAGAATTCAATAACGTCTTTACTGCTCTTTTGAAGAAACCTGAAGAGGTTCTAAACTCTGCATCCAGCTTGGTGCAGAGGCTGCATATAGAGCCATGTAATCGAGAGCAGAGGGCAAGAGGAGATGCCTGTGTTTCCCCAGGAGGAGAGAGGCTGGGGCAGAGAAGCCCTGGGTCATCGTCACAAATATAGCCCCAACGTAAAGTAGCTCCTCAGCTCTCTGCGGCATACATCACCCTGGTGGGAGTGAGGTTAAATTGCATCAGCCTCTCAGAGGATGATCACCGCTGGTGAAGTCATGAAACAGAGTTTCTAAACTCACCCAGCTGGGGAACAGGCAGGAAAAACCCAATGGCCTTACCATCCTCAGTGCAGTCTTATTCATTATCCGCTGAAAGACTCCAGGGATCTAAAGTCTTGTCAACAGGTGCCACACTCATACTGCTGGATCGTGACCTCGGTATATTGAACCACAAGGCTAGTAGAAGACGGTAACTGATGTAACACCCCGTAACAACGCCCCATAACACCCCGTTCAAAACTTTTATGTTCCCCCAACACTATTCTTTTTTTTTTTTTTTTTTTTTTCCCCAACACTATTCTTCTCATAACACTTGCCCATCTTTTTCAGAGCAAGTCCCCTACTGTAGTTTTCTAACTGGTACTAAATTGATCAGTTCAACAATCCCCTCCCCCCCACCGGCATCACCAGCAGCAAAAGGAGAGTAATCACTCCCCAAAGTAATCGATCTGTCCCCAGAAGTCACCTCAGAATCCAGGAGTCTGCTCTCGAGTTTTGCACGTAGACAAGAACATCAAAGCGCAGAAGGCAGAGAAAGAGATCAGAGCTGGAATGCCCCCACCTGCACACCCTCACATCCTGTCCCATCTAAATTACTAATTACCTTAAGAGAGTAAATGAAATGGCACAGGGGAGGGAGTAAAGGCCAAGAGAAGACGGTAGACACTGCATACCTCAGAAGATCTAAGCCTCTGGCTCTGTGTGTCCCTTTGGCAAGGGAGGACCACACCAGCCCAGGCCAACAGCAACAGCAGCTGTAAAGAGAGAAGCCGACTTCAAGGAACTACAACAGGAAAGAAAAAAAAGGGAAACATAAATCAAAAAATCCCCAGGAAGGATCAGATAGTGCTTTCCTGAGCATGCTCGATCCCCTGCCCAACTGCCTGCAAACTAGCCTTAAAGACAAGTCACGATAATATAAACCAGGTGTTTTAACTTCCTACCATAATGGCTGGCAAGACCGTCAGTGGAGAATAATAATAACAACAACAACATCTGAAGTGCATCTGGGTTTAAACACATAGCAGGCATCTTTTTCTCTTTCTTCTCCAAGTAGGTGTCTGTTCTGCATTTATATTGTGATAGCATCAAGGAGACAAGGGACCAAAGGACCAAGGGACCTTCTTAGAAACAGCTCCCCCAGACTTGAGAGTAACACTCTGGTGTTTTGTTTTGTTTTGTTTTTCGTTTTAAAAGAAAGAAAATACTGATGACAGGAGACGCTGCTTCAGGGAGGCAACTGGAAGTCTTAAATTCTGGGAGACAGGGATGCTTGGAGGTGACCCCAGGCAAACATAAAAACTAGAAACTTAGGAAGCACCAAAAATAACCTTTCCCTGACACAGCCTCTCAGGCTGCCCTCTTCCATAAAAAAAAGAGCCCCCAAAAATGTCCTCGGGAACACAGGCAACATTTTTTCCGAAGTAATACCTCAGGATTGAATACAAACCCCTTCTCTTTTTTGTAGCAGTGTCTCTGATTAACCTGTTTGAGGCTGCAAACTGAGACTC
Source organism: Eschrichtius robustus (assembly GCF_028021215.1). Classification (NCBI taxonomy): domain Eukaryota; kingdom Metazoa; phylum Chordata; class Mammalia; order Artiodactyla; family Eschrichtiidae; genus Eschrichtius; species Eschrichtius robustus. Next base: position 97,164,126 of record NC_090835.1, on the reverse strand, counting down.
TTCAAAGAAAAGAGGAAAGGGTATGGTAAGAATTCACCAGGGAATCACAGCGCCTCACATAATTCAACTAAGGCTCAATCAGGCTTCAGAGGGACCCAAACTGGGAACTGGAGAATAGAGTCACACTTTTAGTCCCTCAGCCCATCTCTGTCTCTTTCCATTTCTCTCTCTCTGCATCTCTGCTCTCGTCTCTTCTCTTCAAACAAGTTTCCTCTGCTCGCTCTTCTGAATCCTAATCCAGAATGCCGACCCCTGGCCTGTGTCTCCAGAACCTTTCAGTCCCAGGCCCTATAGTCAATGGCAACATCTCAGCACAAATTTCCAGGAGACGACCTGACTATGGTTTGGTTCACCTGTTTGGACCAAGCCATACAAGTCACAGGGGGCAGGCCAGGCCTTCCAGCCAGGGGTTTCCCCCCCCCCCACCCCGATCCAATCAGCCGTGGCCTATTCCAGTCGAGTGGTCCTCGGTAGGGACGGCTTCCTCAGAAGCAGACATGAGAGGAGGAAAAAGATCACACTGAGCAAGTGCCTTCGTTTTTATTTACTTGACCACTTCCCTATTTATATCATCTGCGTGATACTATCTCGTTACTAGTTACAAGCCCCATAACAAGACCACAGGACGTAGGGCTGGGTTGGGTTTTTGAAAGAGACCCTTTTGTAATTTCAAGGCCTAGGACACAAGCCTGAGACCCACAGCCCCGAGCTTACCTGGCCAAAAAGCAGGAACACTTTCTGCCAGAGTGGGAGCCTCTGCCCCATCTCCTGAGGGTGGCCACAAAGCTGAGAGCGCTTCTGGGTAAGAGGCCCAATGGCTCTGGGGAACTGAAAAGGCTCAAGGGGTCCCACAGCCCAGAGACAGGGAGGCATGGGGAAGTGTAGCTCACTAGGGCTGTTCCTGGCCCGCGGGGCGGAACCACATTCGTGAACTGGGACAGAACCACACAGTGTTAGCAGCCCCAGCAGCAGCCTAGCAAGTGCCCACAGCGCCCAGACACCGCGACGATGACAACAACGAATGACAACCGTCCCCCACGTGCTTCTGAATGCCCTCCTGTGGGAGTACCACCCCTGGAAGAAGCCTGGAACCAGATGCCACAGGGCAATTCTCTAGCTTGAGAATAGCTGTTCTCCGGGAGAAAGAGAAGGAACAGATTTACGCCCATCAAAAAAATTCAGGTTTGACCTGGGCAGAAACCTTTTTGGAGTCAATTGTAAAACACTATAGCAAATTGCAAAACATGGCTATAGACTTTTTGGAGTTACGAGGGTGTGTGTGTGTCTGGGTATGTCTGTAATAAATAAGACAACCAACCATCTTCCTAAAACAGTTTAAGTACAACCCCACTCAGACATAAGAGAATAGATGAATTGACTGCTGGGGGCTTAAGATTCTACCCGGAGAATTGTTGGTGAAGAGTCTAAGAGACCAGAATTAATGTCCCATATTCTGTTAAAAGACATGTAAAAATATCATTACTGACAGACACAAGTACACATTCTGATGAGGCACTGTCACATGTTAATAGTAGTTATGGTCTCTTTAAAATAGTTAGCAGTAAGGCATAGACAATACATCATTACAGTATGCAAACACATTACTGTCCTGTAAGCAGGCATGCAACGTTGCTGCAGACTCGCTTAGAGGAATCTCACGTTCAGAGCCAGCTTTGCCCACAGCATTCCTCAGCTCCCTATTGATTTTTCCTTCCGCATAGGCCAAGCCACAATTCCCCATGATAAGAATAACCAGTAGCCTTCTCAATTTCCCCAGAAACATGGTCGGTTGGATTTTGCACAGCTATGCGGAGGAAGTTAATATAGGAGCCAAACAGGTCTTGTTCTGTTTGCTCACCCACTCCATCCCGACCTGACACTTTAATCAACTCAACCTGTTTAAAAATAAATTTGATTATATCAGGAAAGAGAAGCAGCCCAGGGCTCCATGGTCACTCAGAGCAGAAACTCCAAGGCATTGCCTCATTTTTCAGGAGTTTGCTTCTTGCATGTATTATTTCTCTTTATTCCCAGTCCCAAAACAAAGCCCAGGGGGTAGCGGGAAGTACCTTGCCACTAGCCAAGTGGGTTTGCTTCCTAATTCCTTCAACGGCTAGTTTGTGAATTGGGGCAAATATTTAACTTTCCTGAGGATTCTGCAAGGCAGTAGAATGGGCCTAGTAAAACCCTGCTTGCGTACTTTGTGAAGCTGTAATGAGGAGATCAAAAGAGCGTACGTATGAGACAGAAAGAGTGCTGATCACTGCAAATATAAAACACAATAAAATGGCTGCTGGTGATATAGCAACACTGAGCCCACAGTTTTACTGAGGGCACCCCGAAGGTGAGGCTGCTTCCTGGCTTTGAGGAAGCTGGGATCTTTGGGGCAATATGGTGATTCTGACCTAAATCCTCCCACATTTAGCAAGCACTCATTACGTGCACTCAGTCAGGGCTGGGGGAACACAGCAATGATTGGATGCAAATGGAGGGGTCCCAGAATATGCCAACCCAAAATATGCCCAAATATGTCTCTTTGGCATATGGGTTCTTTTGAGCTAAAGGCCTTTGAGAACTAACAGACTCAGAAAAAGCTCTAAAAACAGGGCATAGTTTTCCTTTTGTAAAGGAAATTTACATTTATGAAGGAATTTTCCTTCTGTAAAGATGCCTACCTCTCCTATACCAGGAAGAGGACTCTGATCAAATTTTATGATGAAGAAGGAACCAACTTAAACCTGCACAGCAAACCTCACTAAACAACCTTGTTTAGGGGACTTCCCCGGTGGTCCAGTGGCTAAGACTCTGGGCTTCCAATGCAAGGGGCCCAGGTTCAATCCCTGGTCAGGGAACTAGATCCTGCATGCCACAACTAAGACCCGGCACAGACAAATAAATAAGTACATATTTTTTAAAAAGAGAGAGAGACGAATCTGATTACAAAAAATTTAAAAAAAAAAAAAAAGCAACCTCGTTTACCTTACTTTTCCTGGTCACCTTCCCATAACTTGCCTCTCCCACCCAGAGGCCCAAAACCACTTTTTCTTTGTTTTAGCATAGAAACCTCCCCTTTGGGTTACTCACCACCGGGTGCTCCTATGTGTACATGCACGCTGCAAATGTTAATAAACTTCAGTTTGTTTTTCTCTTGTTAATCTGTCTTTGGCCAGTGTCATTTACAGAAACCCAGCTGGAGAATCTCTAGAAATTCTAATCTGAAGCACTCTGCCTGCTGCAGTTTGGGGTGTTTAGTCTGACCATTCAGGGAATCCCAGAAAACCATAATACTTGCCACTGCTGGGACACTAGTTGCTGTGAGTCATTCACATGGATGCACACACTGTCGGAGCTAGAAAAAGAATCCAGATTTCTCATGTTAGAGATAATAAAACTGAGGTCCAGATAAGTGAAGAATCTCATTCCTCAAATAAGAAAGCTTTCTCCTGAAAATTGCCTCCTTTATAAATCCTCAAATGAGCAGGTGATATTTGAATGCCGAATGATACCGCAAGACAGATGAGCATTGATTTAAACGCTGCTATCTGACAGATCTGGCCATCAATCATAACATGACATCCCAGGAGAGTCATCCTTTAGAAAAGGACTTGGGAATAACACGACCAGAATTTGCAGCTGAACCAACTGTGCGTCATAGCTGTCCTTTCTCCAACTGCTAAGGCACTGGGTCTCAGTCCGAAGCCTCTGTCAGAATCACCTGAAGGGTTTACTGGGTCCACCCCACAGTTTCTAACTGAGAAGGGTCTGGGGTGGGGAGCGAGAATTTGCATTTGTAACCAGTTCATGCTGGTGCTGGGGAGCTGGTGCCATACTTTGAGATCTCTGTGCTAAGACAGAGAGGGCCCCTACACCTTTAATTTATAGACATTTTAAGAAACGGGTCATTGCATTCGTCAGTCTTTTATATAGTGCTATGGGCTGAAATGTGCCCCCTACCCACACGCCACCCAAAATATTTCACATGTTGAAGCCCTAACCCCTAGTACCTCAGAATGGGACTCTATTTGGAGATAGAGCCTTTACAGAGGAAATTAAATTAAAATGAAGCTATTTGGTATGCCCTAATCTGATACAACTGGTGTCATTACAAAAAGAGATTAGGACACAGACACAAGAGCGTGTGAGGACCCAGCAAGAAGGCAGCACCCACAAGCCAAGGAGAGAAGCTTCGGAAGAAAGCAGCCCTGCTAAGACCTTGATCTTGGACTTCGAGCCTCCAGAACTGTCGGGGGATACATTTCTGTTGTTGAAGCCCCCCAGTCTGCAATATTTTGTTATGGCAGCCCTAGCAAACCAATACACACGAGAGGCAGGATGGCATGAAGGCATATATTATACTAGGAACCGAGAGATGTGGGTTCCGGTGTCAGCCCTGCCTTTAGGTAGAAAGATTCTTCCCCTAGACTCTCCGGACCTCCACCTCAGCTAGTAAACACCCTGTCGAACGGGAATAGTGACCTGTGCCCTTTCTCCCACACGGGGTTTTTGTGAAGATTAAAAAATGGGAACTTATGAGAAAGCATTTTCTAAACTGCAAATTTTTCGGCTCTGGCTCTGAACAATTAAAAAAAAATCCAAAAACTAATTATCTGTTTGCAGACACTGGAGAGCTGCTGAACTCTCCAGAAGTGCCAGGATCCAGAGAGAAAGGAAGCTCGTAGAGGTGAACCAACACTTCATTTGCTGGTTTTTAAGTAGTTTTGAGCTAGAGGCTGAGAATCATTGCAGAGCTTTTGGCAACCCCTCAGGACTAGGGAAACACAAAGTGGAGTTGGAGCCAAAATGCCAGCGAGAAGAGAGAAGCAGAGCAGTGAGCCTGACTGAGGCTCTTCACCGGTTTTGCCCTCCAGTCGTTTGATAATCCTTAAACTGTGAAGGCAAGAAGCTCAGAGACCCAGCTAAACGCAGCTGGAAAGCTCAGTGGAGCTGTCAAGTCTCCAGGTGCTGGGAAGACAAAGATTCGAGTTTGGGATCCACCAAGAGGGGGGCACTGACAAAATTCCAGGCTGTCAGTGGGATCTGTGTGCGCTGGGAGGACCCAGAGGCAGGATGAACCTTGCAAAGAATGCAGCCCAGCCCGAAATCTGTTTGGACACTGACTGATTAAAGTAACATGACACCTCTAGCTGCCGCCAAGAGGAATGGGTGAATCCTCTTTGGAAGAAGGGAATATCATTCAGAACCTCTACAGTATTTTATCCATAGTGTCTGGCAATCAAAAGATGACCAGGTGAGGGCTTCCTTGGTGGCGCAGTGGTTGAGAATCTGCCTGCCAATGCAGGGGACACGGGTTCGGGTCCTGGTCTGGGAGGATCCCACACGCCGCGGAGCAACTGGGCCCGTGAGCCACAACTGCTGAGCCTGCGCGTCTGGAGCCTGTGCTCCGCAACGAGAGGCCGCGACAGTGAGAGGCCCGTGCACCGCGATGAAGAGTGGCCCCCGCTCGCCGCAACTAGAGAAAGCCCTCGCACAGAAACGAAGACCCAACACAGCCAAAAATAAATATAAATAAATTAATTAATTAAAAAAAAAAAAAGATGACCAGGTGAAACCGTGGGTAATCATGAGTCACGTCCATTTCACCTACCTTCGCTAATCAAGGTCGTTTTATGGCTTGCATGTGGCCTGAACAATCAATAAGATGTTTGCCGGAGGTGTTTTCCAGGAACCTGGAGTCAGCTCTGTCCTGTTCCAGCGAGCTGGTCAAGACTGAGTAGGACCACCGACCCTCCAACTGGGCATGCGTGAGTGTCCGCCCGGTGACATGGTGACGTCAGAGGGCCCAACACTCTGCCCTCAGCTCGTGCTAAGGCCTCCATATTCCAACGTGGGGAGGCCCGTAGCTCATTACGCCTGCGCAGAACGTGGATTACGCACCTTTTCTCACGCTCCCGTCGCTCGCCTCGCCTCAGAGCGCCCTGCTTCTTTGTTCTTTATCCCAAAATGCCTGCAGCCCCTTGCCTAGCGGGAGGCGGCGGAAGGTATAGCTGAGACTTGTTTTCCCACCTCCTTGGTTGGCTGCCCTGTGAGTAAACCCTCTCTTTGCTGCGAACTTCGGCGTCTCAGCATTTTTGCTTACTGCGCATCGGGCAAAAGGAACCTAGTTCCGCAACCCGGGCATAGCAAAATCCAGGACCGAGAGAGAAAAACAGACAATAGAAGCAGTCCCCCAGGTGGCTCATTTATGACGCTGTTCATCTGTGTGATGACCAGACACAAACTTTTAAAGAGCAGTGGTAATATATTCAAGAAAAGACAGGCGTAAACCAACTCTACTTCAGTGATTTTTTAAAAAGAGAGACTTAAGAACTGGACTCAACAAAAAAGAAACTAATGGAAATTATAGAACTAAAAGATACAACTGAAATTAGGAACTCGATAGATAAGTTTAACAGCAGATTGTACACAGCTCTAGAGGGTACTAGTGAAGAGGAATATGTCAGTAGAAGACATCTAGCCTCAAATTTAGGGGGCAGAAGGGGTGAAAACACAGAAAAAGAGCATACGAGACATATGGGGCATACGTCCCCTAAAAAGATTTAACCACCAATGTAAGGTGATTAAGGTCAATGTCATTGGAATCCCAAAAAGGACGAAAATGGGGTAGCAGCAATAGTGGAAGAGATAATGGCAAAGAATTCTCCAAAACTATGAATAAACATCAAGTCACAGAATCCAAAAAATAAAAGCACTACAAATCCTGGCAAGGATGTGGAGAAAAGGGTTTGGGCTCTAAAATATATATATATATGTAATTTCTAATCAGGAAAAATTCAACTGATCAAAAAAATGTATGAGGAATAGAAAGAAAGCAATACCTTTTCACCACTGTCCCTTTATGTCAGCTTCTGAATATGAAGGTTGTATTAAAATTAAATTTTTCCTCATAAATGAAATAAGCTCTTCTGCATCCAGTAAGACACTAATTCCTAATTCCTAAGTACACACAAATTCGTAGCCATGTTTAAAGTGTCTATATGAAGAGATTATACTGTGACATAGAGAATAAAATATAATGGAATAGTAATATTTATTTGAGTTGAAGATTCGATTGTATGTGTTATTATGTGGGGAAGAGGGAAGAACTGACCTTTTATGAACACATCAACCTAAGGCCAAAGAAGCCCAGAAACATGCTGAATTTGGGGGAAAATCAGCCAAAAACCATCCTCTGAGATGTATCCATCCACCCTTCTTTGGTGGTGGCCCTCAAAATCGTCCCCTCTCCATTCCCTTACCATTGCCATGGTGTATGCCCATCGCTTCAGCCGTGGACCCCAGCATCAGGCTCCTACGCAGTCTTCCTGCCACATCCCTCCTCGTCGTCATCCTTCCCCAGAAGGAGTAGTGCTGTATGCACCCAGTGACAGGGCCTCCCAGAAGTGGAGAGAAGCCTGGGCTGCTTTCATTCTTTGCAACTTCCAATATATTATTAAAAAGAGGAAGAACAAGAAGGAGGAGATAAGAAAGAAAAGGAGGAGAATGTACAGCAAAAAGTTAACAAAGAAAGCTTGACTGCTGTCTTTTTTTTTTTTTTAACTATTGAAGTTTTTTTTTAATTAATTAATTTATTTATTAGCTGCGTTGGGTCTTCATTGCTGTGCATGGGCTTTCTCTAGTTGCAGCGAGCGGAGGCTACTCTTCATCAAGGTGCACGGGCTTCTCATTGTGGTGGCTTCTCTTTGTTGCAGAGCACAGGCTCTAGGCACACGGGCTTCAGTAGCTGTGGCACGCAGGCTCGGTAGTTGCGGCGCACGGGCTTAGTTTTTCCGTGGCATGTGAGATCTTCCCAAACCAGGGCTCGAACCAGTGTCCCCTGCATTGGCAGGCATGATCTTAACCACTGTGCCACCAGGGAAGTCCCTTGACTGCTATCTTTAGAAAGATCTGCTTGCAGGGTTGGTCCCTGGCTGGCATCTGGGAACTTGGATTTCTGGGGATTCCCACCAGTCCCTGAGAAGGGTGGCTCATAATGCCTGTCAACATGGTTTATGCTTTCCTTCTGGGGGTCTGGAATTTGGGAACATACCAGTCAAAGGTGCCTACATGACCAATCCCCAGTGAAAACCCTGGACTCTCGGTCTCTGATGAGCTTCCCTGACAGATGCCATTTCACACATGTTGTCACTTTTTGCTGGGGGAATTAAGTGCATTCTGTATGACTCCACAGGGAGAGGACTCCTGGAAGCTGGCGCCTGGTTTTTCCCCCAGACTTTATTCCATGCACCTTTTCCTTTTGCCAAGTTTGCTTTGTATCCTTTCACTGAAATAAACCATAGCCATGAGTATGACTATATGCTGAGTCCCATGAGTCCTCTTAGGGAATCACTGAACCTGGGGTGGTCTTGGGTACCCCTGGCACAGAGAAGAAGCAGGAAAGTAATACTGAAAAAGGGAAACCACATTGCGGGTTATCTTCAAATGTTTGTTAATGGTTTTTATTTTTATTTTATTTATTTACTTTTTTTTAAATAAATGTACTTTTTTATTTATTTATTTTTGGCTGCACTGGGTCTTCATTGCTGCTCGCGGGCTTTCTCTAGTTGCAGCAAGTGGGGGCTACTCTTCTTTGCAGTGCGCAGGCTTCTCATTGCTGTGGCTTCTCTTGTTGCGGAGCACGGGCTCTAGGCGTGCGGGCTTCTGTAGTTGTGGCTCGTGGGCTCAGTAGTTGTGGCTCGCAGGCTCCAGAGCGCAGGCTCAGCAGCTGTGGCGCACAGGCCCAGCTGCTCCGCGGCATGTGGGATCTTCCCAGACCAGGGCTCGAACCCATGTCCCCTGCATTGGCAGGCGGGCTCTCAGTCACTGCGCCACCAGGGAAGCCCCTGTTAATGGTTTTTAAATATCATTTTACAAATCAATTCATAGATCATATATATAAAATAATTTTGTTATTCATGTGCTAATTATAACATTTATACAACATACACATGAATTCATGGTGCACTAGAAGCATTGTGGTCCCGTGATGAGCCCTGAGGGCCTCTGGTGCCTGGTTTGCAAGCCTTTCTCAACTGGGGAGCCTTTCATGAAACTCAGGAGAGTAAAGTTCCTCTAGTTAAAGACTTGCTCAGCTTCCCCCTTCGAGGCCCCCAGGGAACTCCTCAGAACCCCAGAACCTAGAGAAGGACAGACTGAAAATAGCTGATCTGACATAACCCTTTCATTTGGAGGTGAGAGAGCCCAGGCTCAGAGCAGAATGAAGATTTGGAAATGAATTCAACCTTTCCTAAAGCATTTTTAATACCAACAAAGAAATGAATGAAAGCCCTCTTTATAACCTCTCCTTTTTTAACTTCTCTTAGTTTTTTTCTAGCCTTGCCTGCGCCCCTGGGCTCTCTCCCTGCTCTTTCTCCTGCAGGACCTCAAAGAATGTGCTGCCACACACAGCCGACATATTCAGTGGGTAAACTTCAGGGCCAGCCAAGTGACTGCCACTCTCACCCTTGGGGTGCCCAAGCCACAAAAAGCTAGAACTTGCAGAGGGGAAGATCGAGTGCCACAGAGCATGGTACGACCGTGTGAGTGACCAAAGGGTGACCATGGGAGGGACGTGAGACCCATGACTCAGACCTAACCAGCCTGTGACCACAAAACAGTGTCATACAGTCAGCCCTCTGTATCTGCGGGTTCCACACCTGCGGATTCAACCAATCGCAGATCGAAAATATTCACAGAGAAAAAAATTTCAGAAAGTTCCAAAAAGCAAAATTTGAACACACCAGCAGCTCTTTACATCCCATTGACATTGTATCAGGTACTGTAGGTAACCTAGAGATGATTTGAAGTATATGGATGTTGTCAGTAGGTTATATGCAAATACTACCCCATTTCATATAAGAGACTTGAGTATCCAGGGGTTTTGATATCCACCAATACCCCAAAGATATGGAAGAATGACTGTACTTCCTTCTTATCCCCAAACCATCCCAGCAGGAGCCTCACTGTGCTTCGCTGCAGGAAAGCACACCTTTCACCAAGTTCCCTTCCCCAGATCTCTTTGGGAATCCTCAGGGACAGCCCACTTGTGCCACAAACTTGTCCTGGTTGTCCCTTGCCATCCCAACCACCATCTGGCTCTAGGAGGGCCCTAAGCGACCTCTCTACCCTTCTTGCTGCCCCGAAATCTACTCTCCAGGCAGCTGCCGTTGCCTTAACTTCACCCCAAACCTAGCTACTCTTAATTCCCCCCGGGGTCAGTTAATAACAGACTGTAACATTTGAGACTTTATCAAAGGCCAGGGCGTGACCAGAGAATTATAACTCCAAAAATCTAAAACTAGATTCTCCATAGGGCTGCTGTTCAAGTCCATGGGCCCTGGGCCAAGAACTGTGACCATAATCGCTGGTCTTGGGCTTATTTTTCAGGAGTCAGTTCTCCGCATCAGCCCCCAGGAGTCTAAGCCCCAACCTCCCCGAGATCAATTAGAGAAAAGATTTTCCTAGAAAAAAAAAGTCTGCAGAAATTTATTTTCACCTACAAAGAAGACAGACTTTTAGATCATTAGCCTGTCTTGTCTCACACTTCTCCATTTCTGAAGAGGAGCATAGAATTACTATATGATCCAACAATCCCACTTCTGGGTATGTAGATATCCAAAGAAACTGAAAGCAGTGTCCTGAAGAGATACCTGCACTCCCATGTTCACTGCAGCATTATTCACAATAGCCAATGGATAAGCAAAATGTGGTATATCCATGACATGGAATATTATTCAGCCTTAAAAAGGGAGGAAATCCTGACACAAGCTACAACATGGATCAACCTTGAAGACTTTATGATGTGCAAATAAGCCAGTCACGAAAGGACAAATACTGTGTGATTCTACTTATATGAGGGACCTAGAACAAATTCAAAGAGACAGAGAATAGAATGGTGGTAGCCAGGGGGTGAGGGGGAGGGGAATGGGGAGCTACTGTTTAGTGGGTATGGAGTTTCCGTTTGGGAAGATGAAAAAGTTCTGGAATGGATAGTGGTGATGGTTGCACAATCATGTGAATGTACTTAATACTGCTGAACTGCACACTTGGAAATTGTTAAGATGGTAAATTTTATGTGTTTTGCTACAATTTTTTAATTAAAAAATATAAATACAGGGCAGGGGGTGGGGACGTCAAGGTGGAGGGGAGGACCGCCTTGAGGCCCCGTCTCAGACAGAAACCTCGTAACAAATACATCTATCCTTCTCATAGAAAATGAGGTTTGGGGGGGACCTTTAAGTCACTGTACTGGGGAGACTCTTTCCAATGGCAAAAAAGAGAGGCAAGTCAGGTTATCTCAGTAAAGACACATGGGGAAGGAATGAGTGTGGAAAGCTATAGATCAGCACTGTCCAGCAGAACTTTCTGCAACGCTGGAAATGTTCCCTGCGCTCTGCAATACGGGGGCCACATGCCACCTGTGGCCACTGAGCACTTCACGTGACAAGTCTAACTGAGGAGCTGAATTTTTCATTTCATTTCAGTGATTTCGAGTTTCAGTAGCCACACGTGCCTGGTGGTTACACGGGACAGCACAGATCTGCACAGCCACAGACCCCAGGCCCTGTTTGGAGCACACAGAAGCTCTGGCGGCTCAGTTAACAACCGCAGGGGCTCAGTTCCAGGCCAGCCCCTAGGGCCAGGCTCCACCAATGTGGTGGCGCAGCCCTGCCCCAGCTGCTCTGCTCCCACCTCTGTGAGCTCAACACACCCTCGCTGGTGGGTCACATGGCTTTGTCTACCTCCTTCTGCCCAGTGTTTTCCCTGGAGGACCCTCTAAAGTAGGCCACCCCACCATCTCCCAGCATCTAGTCAAATCCATCTAAGTACCCAGCAACTCATCACTTAAGAAGCATCTCGTTTAAGCCTTTGGACTGTTCTATTGCGAAGGTTTTTCTTCATGAGAGACTAAAATCCGTCAGAGAGGAAGATCTTGGACAAATGCCTAAAAGTGAAAAGACTAGCAAAGTTTCCCATCTTTCCGTCATTCTCTGCACCACGAGGTGAGCCAATGGGTCACTCCAACGCAGACCTGGCTCGCAGATGTATTTGGGGTTGGCCTGTAGAGTTTCCAGCATTGAAAAACTAGGATATTTCACATAAAAATCCAGATCGCAGACTCCCTTTCAGAGATGTGAAGTCCTGGCAGTGTTGGGCCTTTGGGCCTACGTTGTGGTCCAGCAGCCTCTGGAACTGAGTCACTGCCCCCAGGAACCACTGAGCACATGATCTCCATGTGTCATGGTCCCCGACAGGCCTGTCCACTCATCCCCAAGATGGGCCTGGCCCCCAGAAGCATTTGCGTCTGAGACCTTCCTTGGAGAGGAAGAATTGAGGAATCAATTGAAAGGATCCATTATATGTCTCTCTCCCACCCCCAGCCCACCTGAGGTCAGAGAAAGCCTTATTCCTCTTTATCTTCCCAACACCTAGAGTAAAATCTTGAACGTAGTAGGTGCTCATGATATATTCATTAAACCTGAGATTTGAAAAAAGAAAGAGAGAATTCTGAATCACACAATGTGCCTAACTGGGTATCTAACCTAGAGAGGATAAATGGCCCAGATGTCATGGATGGAACAAGAATCATGTCCCTGAAACATTGCTTTCCTCTAAACTGTAGCTTACCTGTGGTCTCAAAGGACATTGTTACGACAGGGTCATACATCCAGGGTGGTCCTGCAGCCTGGACCCCCTAAGGTCAACACGCCAGCAAGGTTCCAACACAGCAGCCTTCCCTGCAGGGGGCCCAGCCTTCTCCAGAGCCCACAGCCACAACCCATGTGAGAGAAGCCATAAAAGGTTGTGAAAGCTATTTTTAAACTTCCAAAGACCAGACTGTACATTGATAATGGGAGCGTCTAAGTGCCCTGGTGTTATGGCCCCAGTCAGCACGCCATCTAAATGCTGAAGATAATAATCTTGCCTTT